>NW_027206290.1:22810000-23487500 GCF_024711535.1 Dipodomys merriami
TGTCAATGTGAAGGCCTTGGTATAGTACCAAATAAATGTGAGGGGCTTAAGTCATCACTCAATCCTCATGTGAGCCTTTTCTCCTTAAAATGCCTTTTTGTAAAGTGCTAATTCTGCCTAAGATTTTAATGTTTGCAGAAAAATAAAAACCTCACATTAGGAAGTAGAATGTGGAAGACAGTGAGATTAAAAAAAAAAGCTATAAAGTATAGAAGGAAAAAATAATCACCAATTTATTAAACAATAAAATAGAAATGGTATAGAGATATGCAGGTTGCAAAATGGAGTGTAATATATTATTATATGCAACACAAAGATGAAAAATCTGTCATTTCTCTCATTTTGAGTATTTAACCACCTATTCTTGATTTGATGGGCATGAATACTTACAGTCACCCTCATGAACTAGTCAGACACCTTGCTGTACATGTGAACCTGCATCAATTTATTATCAAATATATGAATACTTTCCATAAGTGCTAAGCATGCATGAATAATTAGCATGGTTATTACTTGATGGCTTTAGCAAAATAGAACACAATGTTCATCTGTACACAAATCTGTTCTTTTCACATTTTGCTATCATTGTTCAAAAACATTTCTTTTAAAACTTCATCAGCATTTCAGCCATTTTCTAATTAGAAACATAATGCCAAGACATTATTTATTTGAGTATATGTGCTTAGATAATTGAGCTTATAAATCAATGCTTATGACAGTTACATAGTATTCTAGCATGTATCTTTTATTTTTCCAAGGTCAATGATTATGTCTAATCTATATTCTCTGTTGTACTGGAGGTCAGACAATAATACTAAACACAATTATTCACTACCATTTACCTTCTTATGTTTTTCTCTATTTTTTATTCTTAATAAATTGTACAAAGAAGTTGCAATTCAACATGCCAGTTTGTGAGTACAATGCATCTGGATCAATGTTACTGCTTTCATTGGTGTTCCACCATCTTTCCCAGCCTCATCCATTCCTTCAACTTTTCTACTTCAATTTTCACATATTTACACTGGCTGTTCTCATTGCATTTGCTCACCTTTCCTCTTTTGACAGGCAATAAACCCATCTGTACAAAATGCAGTAAGAATCAAGTCCTTTGTAATTTCTGTAATGAAAAATGTCTTCTTAAATAAAGTGCAATAGGGGCTGGGAAGGTGGCCCGGTGGTAGAGTGCTTGCCTTGCATGAGGCCCTGGGTTCAATTCCTCAGTACCCCAGAAGCAAAAAGAAAAAAAGCCGGAAGTGGCGCTGTGGCTCAAGTGGTAGAGCGCTAGCCTTGAACTGAAGAGCTGAGGGACAGCTCCCAGGCCCAGAGTTCAGCCCCCAAAACCGGACCCAAAATAAATAAATAAATAAATAAATAAATAAATAAATAAATAAATAAATAAATAAATAAATAAATAAATAAATAAAGTGCAATAGATTTTATGAGAAATTTACATAGTTTTTTTTTATTCATAATGGGTTATTCAGAAATACAGATAGGAAAACAAAAAAAATCAAGATTAACTAATTTGTTGTAAGCCAGAGTTTATTAAATTTACTGTAATTAATTCATAATTGAATGTACTTCAAGAAGATAAGGTGGATTTCTACATATGAACACCTATACCAATATAGTAACAAAGATATAAGCACTAGGGATCAGTGGAGTAAAGGAAACATGGAAGAATCCTGTAACTATCACTGAAGAATATTTTATTACTTAAAAGCACATGATAATGTTTGAACTTGAGAAACTGATAGATGAAGTACTATGACTACAAAGAATATCATAGGCTACATAAAAATTGCTGAAAATTTGATCTGTAATCCTTACAGTATATGTTTAATTGGACACAAAGATGATCATTTCAACATCTTCATAAAAATAACCAGAATGAAGCCTTCAGTGGCGTCTACCTTCTGAGGAATAGCATATAGAAGTAAAAGACCACTTCCTATGTGCTATTGACAACCCAAATAGCCAGCAATGACTCTCTCTCCCAACTGGTGCCTAATGTTTGGTGGCCAAAAAGGAAAACAAATTGTGTCATCATTATTTTCTTTGTTCAAGAATTATCTATTATAAAAATAAAGGTCCAATCAGATTGCTACATCTTCAATAACAAACTCATGTATTGGCAAAAACAATATCCAGAAAGGTACAGACTGCTCAAATGATCCCACCTCAAACAACCAAAAAACAAACTCAGGGACTGTCATGGAACATCATAGGCACAAATGTACAACCATGCATGCCCCCCTTGCTATTCCATGGGAGCAAATAGAATTCTTGAAAGGCTCTATCACAAGTATGTAAATTCAAACTCCTTAGTCTGTTCAAAAATATCATTACTATTGGTCAATGTAATTGCAATTATTCAATTGATTGAAGTGGTTTCCAGAAAACTAAACCCAAATTTACTTAATATGAAGTCTAAGGTATGATTCATTTACTAACATTCCAGATGTAAAAAATACTCATAAAGTTCTGCAATAACCGCAGCTATGCTATGTACTCAGTCCTCTATGCTTTAATTTTGATTCACTGCAGTGAGTACTATCTCCAAGAACTGTTGGAAACTTGGTGACATTGTCCAGCAGGTGTGTAAGCTGGAACAAGTCACTTTGCTTTGCTGGATTTCAACATTCTTTTCTATACCATGAGATGATTAGCTTGGTTAGAATTACTTTTGGTCTAATTTCTGCCACATTCTTTCTGCTTATTAATATAGGGGAAAACATCCAAAATAGTAACCTGTGCATTTCTTTACACAGGTATTTCTTTGTCTTGATATAAATGAAGAGAGAAGTTTTGATTTCCAATTTAATTTATATATGTACATAGACATGGCATCATTAGTGTGAAAAAATAATTTGTAATTTAAAAACCATTTAAAGTGGTATAATGTTAAAAATCTGTCAGTGTACATATGCAACCACAAACAATATTCTGGTTAACATACAAGTGCCTTACAATACACAAGGAAAACTCCTTTCTCTTGTATACTGAATTACTTTCAGAATTCCTATTGCTTACACCTTGAAATCTACAATTAACAAATGTTGATTTCCAGTTGCAGAACACTTTCCTGCTTTAGACATTTACCTATGGAAGAAAATATAAAGAAAAGCAGTGGCCATGTTATTAACTGTGATGAGAATAAAATGTGACCTTTAAAAATCTCAAAGACATGTATTAAGAAACAAAACAATGTGGGTTTTTACTGAAGGATGAATTATTTGATAGGCAATGTTCATATCTCTCTTTTCTAATGCAATATGATTTTTAAGATGTGACATTTTGAAACAATATCCCAGCCCTTTGCCTTAAACATTTGTAAATTTAGTTCCTAAGATCAGCCAGATTCAATACAAAATAACTAGTTGTGTTCTGAAACATTCAGTTAATGGTTGCAGCAACTGATAAAGAAATGAGGCAAGCTATGCATTGGTGTACATTAATAATTTGAAAGTATTTGTTAGTCTGAGCATGATACTCAGTAACTGCTTTGCTAGTTCTCTTTCAGTTTGCAAAGGTATTTTTCTATGCAGAGAAAGCCTAGAATATTCTGAAAATATGTGAAATGACAGAGGGATAGTTGTTCCAGATGCATTTACTCCTGTATCAACATTGGCAAAGTTTCCAGTAGAGTAGCTTTGAAGGCCGTGTCAGCATCTGTCGTGGAAAATATTTTTGTCTTTTTTTCCATATATCCTTCCAGTTACTACCTCAAAACTTGCCTACAAACACCAGGCCTCCTAAAAATTAGTATATACGAATTACTGATTTGCAAACATTTTGTGTACTCTTCCGTGTAAATTGAGAACTCAGTATCTGCTACAACTTTTCTAATCAAATAGTTAAAATTATGGGTAAAAATTTTCATAAAAAGTCACCTTCAATTTGTCCCAGACTAAGTCCAAGGACCAAAGATAAGAAAACATCATCTAGGCTAGTAGAATCACTAAAATCATTTCAAAGTTCGTGAACATAGGTGTCCATTTTCAAAACCAAGACCAGGAGTATTTTTTGGCTTAAGGTTAACCCAAGGTTTGAATCTAAAACTGTTCCACCATAAAGTTAGAACTAAATTAGCCCATATTACCAATAAAAAGGGGTCGGGGAATTTAGCACCATTTTCTTCTTGCCTAAAAACGCAAAGAAATCTTTCTGTTAAACAAGACCTGAGTAAAAGAGGTATGTGGGTGAAGTGAATAATATCCTTCACAAACTTATAATAATCTAATCCTCCTGCATACTTTTCTGACTTAATTCCCAGAATCTGGCTAAGTTGAAAGAACAGCAAAAGAAGAAATTATTTTAAGCTAGGTCCAAAAATTTGATGGTACAGCTACTGCCTTGGAAGCAAGTGTAAATCCTTTCTAAAGGAAAATGCATTCTGGAACTAGAGACTTGGCACTTAGTAGAGCATCAGCCAGGCGTGAAGAAAAATGCCTTCGCCACAGTCCTCCCAGTGCTTTCATCAACAAAGCTTCCAAGATGTAAAAGGAATCTCAACCCGGTGCATGGAGTTGGTCTATGCTGCATGTGGTATAATCAGACCCACCCCTGGATAATGAAATCCCAGAGCTTGCAAGTAAATACTTTCACATGATTTGAGAAGTGATATCATAAAAGTAATGCATGTAAGCTGTCACATTAGCAGTACTAAACTAACTCTCCGAAATGAAAATGTCCATTCTCATAGACTTTTTTTTGTAACATTGTGAGTTTGTAAAAAGTTCACTAATATACTTCTAATCTGAAATAAAGGAAATAATCTAGCATGTAAGTCCCCTAAATCAAAGACATGAAGGTTTGAACATTGTAAAGAATGAAATAAACAGGATATAAAATATATAATGAGTTCCATTTTAAAAAAGGAAGAAACAATGATAAATTCCCCCAAATGATGGAAAGACATTAACCCTCATATTAATCTTAGCTACTCTGGAGGCTGAAATCTGAGAATCATGGTTTGAAGCCTGGACAGACAAACCTGAGAAACTCATCCCCAATTAACCACTTAAAAAAAAAAAAAGGTAGAAGTGGAGGTATGGCTCAAATGGTAAAGAAAAACAAAACAAAAACAAAAAAAAAAAACCTTAGTTCAAGTGCCAGTAAATCACAAAGTAAACAAAGTATAATGATAAAAGACACTTCAATGGAAACTAAGAAGGATATGTAAAAAGAATTACAGATTTAGATAAATGCTGAAGAACTGTTACACCAAAGATTAAAAAGCTCTTTGGAACAGTTCTCTCCATTAACCTCAGATAACACATACTGTCTCCATCCACCTTCCAAGAACAACAAAGGATAACAGAATACACAGAAATGGTGCCATTCCTTTGATTTAACAATGATAATAGCCATGAACCTGATCATTTCACCAGGTGTTGAAATTAATTTCTACCAGGCATTATCCTTTGAAATGGGAAAAAGGAAAGCAGAATTATAAGTTCCTCTTCCTTGCCAAAGATTTCCTCAGATTAACACCCCAAACCACACAGACCCATAACATATCAGAAATTGCCCAAATAGCATGTGAGTATACAGTTACAGGTATAAGCCACAAGGCATATTCTATTCTGCAAAAGAACAGCTTTGTACCATTAGAGTTCACAGATAGTACTAAGGCTTTGTTCTCTTCAAGTAACCTCTCCTAGTACATAGGTAAGGTTGTGTCAGTACTCTCAAGATGTAGAGAAGTACTCATAATTGTTTAGCTCCTAACCATACAAGCATATATACCAAAGGAAAATGGCCAATACAATTACAACTATACTTTTTAAAGAAAATTATTCTGAAAATGATGAACACTTTTTATAAGAGTATGTGCCACTTTGTCACTGAAATGGAAATGCAAATCCAAAAGGTAATGTACAAAATCTATTGCGCTTTTGCTTTTCTGCCTTGTGACACTTAGAAGGTAAATACACAAATATACCATATTAGTTCTCAGGCATGTTAAGGTCACTTTTTAAAAAAAATGCAAATATCACTACCAATAGTCTTTGTCAATCAAGTTGACTGGTTAGATTTACTTTTCCTCTGACTCCTTCAATAAGGATCTATTAGAAAGAAAAGCTTTTTATTTTATATTTGAGTCACTTTGTTAGGTTTTTACCTAATGCATATTTTCAAATTTTTCTAAGGATAAAAGCCAAACCAATCTCAGGATATAATTTCTAGACAAACATGCAAATTGATAGAAAAATAGAATAGAAAAATACATTAATTGATAGAGAAATATACTAACTGATAAACAAATATCAATGTTTTAATTTAATTAATAGTTTTTAAGCAAGCCCATATCAATGCTGTTTAACAGAAAGGAAAAGGAAATTGAAGAACAGTTTTTCAAAAAGCAGACTTTTTTGTTCCACACAGAGTAGTTTCGTTAAAAGAAAGCTATGAAGAAATGTAACCTGGTATTCACAGTTTGATGAATCAGAAACCCTTCGCTTCCAATTGAGAGATACAATTGCCAACAACAGCCCGCACAAAGGAAACAGAGAAAAACTGACTGAGGAGGTACAATAGCATTGAGTGTAGCTTTGGAAACTAGAACTGTAATCCAGTTTGTAAGAAAATAAAGAATGGAAGTATTGGCCTAAAACTCCACTGACTCGCAGAAGCTTCACACAATACAACACAACTGACACCCTTTTCTCAAAGAGGCACCAGGCTCAATGAGTCAGGTGATTCAATTACCCTTTCAACCTAGAAAGAAACTCCTCCTGATCTGAGGCCCACTAGCAGAACAAGGTTGGATGGCCTCCAATGGACCCAGTCAGCACATGTCTAAAACAGGACAGACTTTGAAGGACAAGAACCATTGACCTTTTATGATTGCTACAGTGACCCCGGAACAAAACATTACTTAAAATTGATCCTTAAACGCTGGGCAAAAAAATTACACTTTCATTTCACTATATGTAGGGAAATCTGTTTAAATAAAGTCTGAAGCACAGTTCTCCATAAGGTAGTAGAAATATGAACAATTCAATCAATCAAATGGGAAGAGGTTTTCCTAAAAGAGAGGTGATTCTGGTGTTGCTTACATGTTTTACATACTTTGCCAGGAATATCATTATGGAGATTTTTGTCACTTCTTCCTATAAATTTGTGTAGATCTTGAATAAACAGAATGTCCACCAATGAGAGTAAAAAGGTAACTATTGAGCATTAGGATATCTAGAAAATTTTGCTGAGCATGAGCTTCTAAGGTGGCCCACTGTTGTTTGCTCATAAAACCAATAATAGTGAACGGTTGCGATAATATGAAGTTGCTGAACAAATTGCTTTCTTATTCATCTTCCAAACTATAGAAATTAAATTCAATTCATCTGCTTTTAAGTTATAATACACACGCAAAGCAGTAGTAATTTCCTGCATTCTATAGGATGAAGTCTCAACTGTGAAACATGTAACGTAAATATCTTCACAAACTGATACCAATCGAATCATTGTGTCTCTTTCCTACCATTCTTTAATTTTAGTCAGGCTAGTGTATGCTAGAATTTTTTATTATATTTGTCCAAACAAATCATATATTTGCCCACATATACATTCTTGCTCTTTCAAATGATGTAAAATTCCGTGTTACATGAGTAGTGACACCAATCACATTGAATCCTAAGATAGCTTTGGAAACAAATCTCTTTTTACTATTGCCTTTGACCTTCTTGAAGATAATCAATGCTGTGTGGGGCAAATAGTAGGCAAATAACAAATAGTATCAACAATAAATAATAATAATCACTTCTATAGCATTTACAATATTAAGTAAACAGGAAAACTAATCATTCCATGTTTAGAATACATTTGTTCAGTATTTTCTACATTAATCATTCTCTTAGGCAGGAGTTACTCTCTTTACAAAACTGTGTAAGACAGATGCTACATCTTCATAAGTGGGAAAAAAAAGTAAACAATTTCCCATAGGTTTATAAAAAGTAGTATGTCTAAAACTTTGACTCAGGGTTTAATTCTTATTAAATTTTACCATTCAGAATAATACCATGCCTCTAAATCTAACCAGCAACTGAAACTTTTCAACAACCTAAAACCACATAAATTTCCCTATATTTTTCCTCCTAAAATATTTGTTGCAAGAAATTGATATATTAAGAAATCATCTGAAAAAGCACTTGCCAGTGGAAGGATTCCACACATTTTAGGACATGAATTCTAAAACTTATGAGACATAATTCTCTATAACCTATAGGAAATACTGTTTATTAAAGAAGACACTTGTCCAAAAGCTCCCAGTGTTCTTTTCGCAAAGAAAATAAATGCTATTAATTACTGTCAATTATTCAATCAACCAACCATTCTCCTAATGAATAAAAATTGGACTAAATCTTCCAGCCATTCAAAAAAAATTAAGATAAAAATTCTGTTTATCCTATTGCAAAGCCTGTTCTCTATCTTTTTAAGCTGTAACTTTATCAGCTTAAATTTTCTTCAAATCTTAAGCAAATTAACTGAATTTCAATAAAAAGTAAACCATTATCCCCTTCATGTACCAGCGTGCCAAATTTAAAACCAGTATTTTGAAACCAATATTTGAAAGTTGAAATATGTTTTGGTGATCAGTGACAATACCTATGTATGGCAAGCTTAAGCTGGGATGAATCTAGACAATGAATGGCTGATATAAAAAAGAAATAACTGATAAAAACTATTTTAAAGACATTAAAGCTAATAAATATGCATTTTCACAATAACAATTCACAAGTTGGAAGTGCTTAATTTACAATATGTGGCCCATTTTCAAATGCTTATAAAGGTTGTGTGCGTGCTTTAAGCAAAAATAATTTTAATTAGAGATCAAGGCCAATGCTGTCATTCACTCTTATTTGCAGAAATAAATTTAAATTTACCTTATTTGCAATACTTGTGATGAATGATTTCACATCTAGATTAGTGGGACAGCTCTTCTGACAAGGGGCATCCACACATTTCAGGCACCTAGGAAAGAACATTGCTGGGTTAAGATGACTAGAAAATAACTCATGCATTCATCTTTATTTTTTTAAATCCATGCCCTTCAGAACTGAAGATCAATAAGCTAAAGTAAAATTATTGCCTTTTTAGATACAAATATTTAAATAATAAATACAAAGTCTCTATTTTGTTTTTTGCCCACAAAAACACAGTATTACAAATTGCCCATTTTCTCAGAGTTCCTTCTAGATTTAAAAGAAAAAATAATAAACATTCTCCAGCCACATCATTTAGGTGATTTCTTACTAGATCAATCTGATTTCTGTCTCTTACTCCATGGACAATGCTTAGAGAATGATGTATTTTATGATCAGACTTCCTTGTCTTGGGAACCACAGTTATCATACAAATGCCAAGGTAAAAAAAAATGTCTTATTTTGCCACTTACTGTACTTTATTCCTCTTTTCTTCCCTTCTTCCTTCCTTCCCTCCTCACATTTTTCTGATGTATTTCAAACCATCGTATATTAGCAAAGCTATTTGTTTCTATCCTACTGACCTCATAATATACCTTCCATTCAGGAGCAAAGCACCATACTTCCCTAGTTGCATTGCCTTCAGCTGAAGAGCAAAGGCTCTAGTAAGGTCATAACCCTTTCTAGTGGCAGGCCTCATCCAATCGCATGTCAATGAGGGGGTTGGAGAGTCACAGCCCCAGTTAAAGAATTTTTCTGCAGGAATCCTCTAAAATGTATGCAATAACTGCCCAGCCCCTGCCTTCATTCATCATCTGTTGTTAACTCACTTAAAAGTCTCTGCTTTCCAATCTCATCTCAGATCCTTCCAATGGAACTGAGCAGATATGCTTAAGTTTTCACCTAAGAACCAGAAAAAGCTTGAGAAATGTCAGATTCCCACTGAGGAGACCCCGAGGAGTCTCAGCATTTATTTTGATGGGGGGGAGCTGTGAATATGCAACTGGGAAAAATAAAATAAGGCCTTTGAAGAGTTTGTGTTCTACTTGGGTAGAACCATATTGTGAGAATCACGGGCTACAATTACTCCTCGGAGACAACTGTCATTATATCCTTCAGGACACCCTCTACTGGTTCATTAGGCATGTATGGTTATTCATTTACTCGTGGATTCAATATTTAGAGATCTATTATGCCAGAGTTCTCAGGGTGCCTGCCAAGTCTTCATGTGCTAGGAGCTTGGTCCTTGGGTGATAGACTTGACTGAGGCGGGGTCTTGTGGAGATAATGAGGTCACTGAGGGCTCTGCTCTCAGAAGGAGTTGGACTCTTGTAAATTCAGGACTGGACTCTTGTAAGTTCTTAAAAAGGACTAGTTTGAAAAAGTAAGCCTGGCTCTTTCCCGGCTTTCTCTCTAGCTTTCTCTCCTTCTCCCATTCTCTCCATTTGTGATATCAGTACCAGAGACCTGTGCAGGCACCCCACTATGGGGACTTTCAATGATCTAAAAGTGTGAGATAATAAACTTCAACTGTTTTTCATATTATTCTGATTGGCTAGAACAACAGAAAACAAGATACAACCTGCTATGTTGGCAGACTGAGGGATATGAGAATATGGAAATGACGGACACCATCTCTGTTTCTGCTTTCATGGGTCTTGAAGATTGGAAGAAGAAAAAGGCATACAAATGGAACTGTAGTGTTTGATATTCTTGATTAGTGAAATGCCAAGGGAGGAAGTCAATGCAGGTTAAAAGAAATAATACTTAAATGGAAGCTTGTAGGATGACTGGATATTACAGAAGCAAAGGAAACTGGGTTTGGGAATGTAGCTACAATACAGGAAAGGTCTCAAGAATAGAAACAGCAAGCTGGGCACTGGTGGTGGCTCATGCCTGTAATCCTAGCTACTTGGGTAGTTGAGAATGGGAGATTTGTAGTTTGCAGCCAACCCAGGCTGGATAAAATAGGGTGGTCCTGTTATCCTAAGATATGTGGCATACTGAGACTGGGTGGACCAGAGTTCAAGGAAAGCCTGGGCAGAAAAGCCCACGAGACTCCATCTCCACCAACCAAAGCTGGATGAAGTAGTATGCAACTGGACATTACAGGAAACCTGTAGTACATGGATCACACATCAGCCACATGCCGGACTTTGGAAGAAAGGCACTGGCCTAAAAATAACCATACAAAAAATGGGGCTGGAGAGGTGGCTCGTTATAGAGCACAGGCCCAGCAAGCAGAAGGTACTGAGTTCAAACCCCAGGGTCACAAAGATAACAACAGAAATAGCAGAACTTGTAAAGAAACATGTCAGAGTAGTAGGTAAATCAATGAAATTCTAACTTATTAAGGTATGTGGAGAGTCACAGCATTAAGAAATCATATGACTGTCATGTGTGTTTGCAGGCCAGAGTTCTCCAGGTATCACTGAGAATGAATTGGACATGACTCAGCAACAAAGGTCATTAGCATGCTCATTTTCTACTCACTTCCTTTCATAAAGATGTTGGCTCATTTCCTTCAAAAAAACAATAGCAGTCCCATTGTCATTTGTTTTCTGGCCTCCTCTTCATTGTCTGAACCAATTCCTCAGAACCCAATTAATATCATGTTTTCAGATCTGATCTCTTTTCTCTGGTTTGTGCCCTTAACCTTCTCTTTAAATTAAATTTTACACAATGAGTACTGAAGGCTTTTCATAATCAATTGTCCACTCTGAAATGTAGTCATTAAACCTCTCCCCTATCATTTCTCTAAATGCCATTGTTAGAGTCACATCTATCATTTAATTGAATTCCTATCTACTCATACATATTTGTTTTTTTGTCAAACACTGTTACTGAGCTTTAAACTTTTTCCTAGAAAATAGGATGTACACTACAGAAAGAATCCAAAGCATTGCTTATTTGATTTTTTTTTATTCTTTTTTTTTTAAATTTAATTTAATTTTATTTGTGAACATACTGTACAGAGGGGTTACAATTACATGGGCAGGATAATGCGTACATTTCTTACCAAGCATTGCAGCCTCCTCCTTTGGTTGCTTATTTGATTTTTGATGGAGAAATCAGGGAATACTTTATGTCATTGCCATATGGATTATTATATAGAATATTAACACTGGTTTAAGAAGAGTTCCTGTTACGTGTCATATGAAAATACAGTGAATCATATTGTGCTGTCTTAAATATTTTGTCATCTATTAAGTTATTTGAACAACTCAAAAGAAAGGCAGATATATTGTATAGAGTATACATACATATGCACATATACACATAAATGTATGTATTTATGCATATAGATATATACTTATACACATATGCTTAATGTACACATGCAGATAAAGAGAGAGCTGTTGCATCATAAAGATTTTGATTACCATTAATGAAGTCACAAGTCTGCCTTTCTTTTTTAAACACCCACTTGAATAATAAGGCAATTAAATGAAAACTTACAGTGATAGCAGGTATGAATGCACAATATTAATATGCAGTATATTTTCTCTGTTCTTCCAGAGAAAATTTGAAATTCAACATAAACAGATTCACTTAACAGCACAGACAATGTAAGGATTTCTAGTTGTGGTTATTAAGCCTCTTTACCAAATAATTCTCCTTTTATTATTGAGCTAGTTCACAAATAACAGCTGTTGGAAATGTCAGATGTTAATGAGGCAGGGCAATGCAAACCTGAATTGTAGCATTCTTTTTTTTTTTTCCTTTGGTGCCATGAATATGCCAGAATGGGCAGACTCTGATAATAATACCATCTTGCAATTCTCTAAGCACTCTGCAGACTAAAGTGCATCAGGCTGCCATTAATCCCACTTATCACTCTGACAGCTCAGTAATTACACTACTGCTATAGCCAGGTAGTCCTAATAAAATACCAACCACTGCTCTGGAATGCATACTGGTGAGATGTTTTATTAAACTTGGGGGGGGGTTGATCATCAAGTGACATTATTGTTGACCTATTTTTCTATTTGACAATAAATTATCCTTTGACCACGCCATAATAGATATTACAGAGTGCATTTACTGTACCAAATCAGAAAGGTACAGCATTACAAGGATGTAGGCAAACGGTGCAAATAAAATAGCAAAAATGCATGTCAGAATGTTATTACCTAAATTGCTTTAAATGATTGATACTGTGAAAAATCACAGACACAGTACTTAGGGGGATATGTCAACAATTATTGTAAACCACAGATCTACATAAATTTTCCCTTAGATGTAACGCTTAAATTACACTTGTTTTTATCTTCCCTCATTTTGTTCCCTTTTACCTTTCAAAGTTGTCCTGTTACAAAGCACTTTAGTTTCCCATACATCATAAGGAGCAAAAGTTGATTCCAATAAATAATTGTTTAGCATTTTTAATCCCCAGGTAATTACATTTACAGAAAGAGGAGTATATTACATTAGATTATTTTTAAAGCATTGGCAAACTCTTTTCATTTTAACATTCAAAAGAGAGCATAACAATAGAATTCATTAAAACCACATTGTTAATCTTTCATGATTCAACATCGACTATAAAGATGTGTGAGACCTTTAGCACTGCTTCTTAAGGAACAAGAGGTAAAAGATATATTTACCCACGATCTTCCTCTAGGAAAAGTGGCACATGTCAAATGAGACTGGACAGCTTTACTTCTATTATAACCCCAGAAAGTGTGTTAAGTAATGAAATCGCCATTTTATTCCTCCTACATCTAAGAACAGATGCCTGCTTCTTCTATTGATAAGCAAACCCAGCAGCTGGAACTGTAATCTATGCTTGTTATTTTCTACTTCATGAGTTTAAATGACTTAATTCCTCATAACACACACACACACACACACACACACACACACACACACACACACGTGTACTTAAAAATAAACTTTATATTTATTTTTCATTATCTTGGTTTTATTAGAATCCATATTTTTTCAACAGACTATAAATAACCTATATTGGCTGTTTCTATTTTAGAATTTGGGGAGTCCATTTTTACATTAAAAGTTAAAATAAGTTAGGCATTATTGGTTAACACCTGTGACCCTAGCTACTTAGGAGGCTGAGATCTGAGGATCTCTGCTCAAAGTGAGCCTGGGTAGGAAAGTCCATGAGACTCTAACCTCCAGATGACCATCAGAAATCTGGAAGTGGCATTCCAGCTCAAAGTGGTAGAGTAAAAATGTAGGGGCAATGCCCTGGCCCTGAGTTCAAGCGCCATGACCAATGACAAAAAAAAAGTTAAAATATTTATTTAATGTTGGTATTGTCATTCTTCATTCTTCACATCTTTGATGCTGAGTAACATTCAGAAGCTCTAGCTACATGAGAAGATGCAGATGGCAAGGGACCTAGCTTCTCAACCATACATGCACCATCAGTGTAGGTGAACCTGGAGTCTAGTAACATCTCTCACTGAAGAACAACATTCCTGCTGAAAACTGGGAGGACTCAAGGAATAAAGGATGGATAGAGCATGCATGTCTCTCTTTTCATGGCTTTTGTGTCATATACCCAGGCCAATAAAAGGATCTAAAAATGAAAAAAAGGCTAATTTCAGATTCTGACCCAGTAAATAGGCAAAATTCACCCTCAGCTTCCAATAATTTTCTGGCTGTGTATACCACTTTTCTTCTCTCCATATTCCATTAACAGCCACTCCTAGAACTTCCTGATGCTGCTTATCTCATTACACTACATGGTCCTACTGGCTTCAGAACATTTGGAACTGATTTTGAATATTCTTTTTTAAATTTATTATTACGTATTAATCATTTCTACCACACAGGTTATGAATACAATGCATCTTGGTCAATGCCATTCCTTCCATCATTCTCCCTTCACCTTTCCCCATCCATTGCCTAACTTCAAGCTAGGTAGCTAAACTTTGACTTAATGTACATTAAATATCATGACTATTTTCACCCTTCCTCCCTCCATTCATGCTCCCCTTTTCTTGTCACTCCTTTCCTAGGGGCAAAAAACATAATTCAGCTTCCTGGTACTCATTTTGTTAAATGGTTTGATACTTATTCATAAAAGTTATACCCCTAAACTTCTCCCCTAAATATATTATCCTTTAGTCAGCTTCTGTGTATATGCATACAACCCTGTGTATTCTTAATATGTGTAATGGGCCAATTTCTTCATGTTATTGGACTTGAAGCTATGATAAACCACTAAAGTAACTGAACTTTAATTCTATAACCCATTTGCCTTTTAACCACACATATGAATTCAAAATTTTAAGGCTTTTAATATTTATGTCTATATAATCATCAAACATGTTTTCTAAATCAAGCAATTTATCTATCAGAAATTTGCATTAGGGCCTTTGAAACAATTCAGGAGAAGAAAATTAGGAAGAGTTTACAATTCACACAGAACTGATGTGTAAAATCATTTGCTGGATGACAATGATTATGAGCCAGGAATAAAACATAGTTGAGAACTTCCTGACAGCTTGCTCTGATCCTCCAGAGAATTCCTTGATATCTCAGATATCAATACATATTGTGAAATACAGAATAAGACATATCATCAATTCCGTATTCTTTTTTTGGTCTTCCTGTATAATAGATTTTGAGAACTAAAATAGGAGTCCTGTTATTTCTTTTGCACACATGTGAGAAGTCAAGCTTCAGAAATCTGTTAGAAGCCACCCCACAGCAGCTGCTAAAAAGACCATAACACATTAGCCTATTACACCCCCACATACACACTTTCCTGAGGACAGGTTAGAACTTTAAAAGTGGTATTTTACTGAGTCTGTCTCTTCCAGACACCAGTGCCTCCTTGTTACAGTAATCAGAGCACTGAGAAGAAAAAGCAAGTAAGGAACTCACACCTAGAGAAAGACCAGAGTAAGATCTCACCTGGAGTCCAATTTACTTTAAGGAGGAACAAAACTAAAGTGAAAGAGAGTCTTAACTGTCTGCTCAAGAAAACTTCTCAAGTCAAGATGAAAGGGTCAAGGTTTTATGGGATTGCAGTACTGAAGACTTAGCTAACCTTAGCAGCTATCAAGGCTCTGGGAATCCCAGATGGGAAGTGGCTGAGCTGAGGCTTGAGTTCTCTACTGCAGTCCATTGCCTATTCTGTGGTTTTACCTTCCTGTACTTCTTATTATGGTGTGAACAAGCTACTAATATTACTAATTGTAAAAACTTTTTGGTATAGCTGTTTGCATTAGAAAGATACTTTATGTGGGTCTTTTCATAAAATTAAGATAAGTTACAAAAACTTCAGTAGTAAAGATATCACAAACTGCTATATCCGGGTATCTTGCAAATAAAAATGCCTTCATAAGAGACTGAGTTTATATCACTTTCTAAAATATTTTTGTGCGCGCACACACACTGCCCTGCTTTACAATGCAGAAAGAGTAGAAATGAGAATGGTTTTAGAAAATTATTCTTTTTCTTTTTAAATGGTGCAAAGGTTTCAATTCAGGGCCTTGTGCCAGCTAAATTCTACTGCTTGGGTCTTGCCCTAGTTATTTTTCAAATAGGTTTCATTTTTGCCCCCAGGGCCAGCGTTGGACCAAGATCTTCCTACCTGTGCTTGTCATCTAAGCTGGAACCTACCATCCTCCTGATCTCTACTTCTAATGTAGCTGGCATTACATACTGAGTCTCTGTATCCAGCCTAGGATGCTATACTTGACTTGGTAGTATTTTCTTTATCCTCTAAGAGACATGGAAAGAGATGACTGTAAAGTCTGGGGTGTATGATGGAGGAGGAGAAGCAAGGTACAGGGTCAGTATATATCAAAAACTTCAGGTAGATTCATTATGAAAAATGCCTTCCTATCATGGGCATAGGCACAAATAGAAATAATAAGAAAATAAATCACTTAAAGAAGTAGGGCTAGGCCTAATTGCTCATACCTGAAATCCTAGTTACTCAGGATGCTGAGAGCTGAGAATCACTACTCAAAGGTAACCCAGGCAGAAAAGTCTCTGAGACTTTAATCTCCAATTAACTACCAAAAAGCCAGAAGTGGAGGTGCGGCTCAAGTGAGAGTGCTAGCCTTCGGCTTTTGTGCTGAAGGCTAGCAGCCAGGCCCTGAGTTCAAGACCCAGAGCCAGCATACATGCATGCACGCACACACACATGCACACACACACACATGCACACACACGCACAAAACATATACATATATATATTTAAAGTAAGGTCAGCACTTAATGCTTTTCAATCTATTGTGGCTTTAAGCATTTGAAACAAAATTACTATACAACAGAACAAGTTTTAAATAATTATATTATGGTTTAGGTATGAATTTTCTTTCCCAAAGGCTCTTGTATTGAAGACTTGGTTTCTAGCTGTATTTAAGGTGGTTCTGGGAATGTCCCTGAGTAGTGAGGAGCTGGAGGAAGGAAGTCACTGGGAGTGAGTCAGTGAGGGCTGGATCTCGTCCTTTATTCTTCTCTACATGGTCTCAGGTGCTATAAAATGTGAACTGTCACAAGGCGACATGCCTTCTCCTATAAAGCTGTGAACCCTGAAGTTCTGTCTCAGGAACTTTGTCACATGACACAAAAGGAACCAATACAAATGAGAAGAGTGCCAGGAGAAGGCTGGATTCTATGCCTAACGAATGGACTAATCGTTATGCTCAGAGGGTGGGGAGAGCAAAATCACTGCAGGAAACACTGTGAGGAAAACGTATCCTGGCTTTCAAATTCCACTTCCCTATGTATATTTTAGATATGAGTCTCTTGTCTGATGCATAGCTAGTAAAGATCTCCATTCTGCAGGCTTTCTATTGATCTTGCTAGCTATCTCCTTTGTCATGCTGAAACTCTTCAGTTTGGTGCAATTCCATTTATCTAGTCTTTCTTTGACCTGTTGTGATTCTAGATCTTTACTTAGGAAGCTTTGGCCTGTGCTATGGAGCCCTAGTGTTTCTCCTATTCTTTCCTGTAATATTCTCAGGATATCTACTCTTATATTGAGGTCTTTGATCCAAAAAATTAAAACTTCCAAAAATAAATCCTCAAAGAAACAGCAATTCAATTACTAAGTGGGCTACAGACTTAAAAGAGAAACTTCTCTGAAGAAGAAATAAGAATGGCTAATGGGATTGTTGTTGGGAGATTTAATGTAATTGTAACCCCTCTGGATGGTATTTTCACAATAATTTTAAAAAATGGTTAATAGACACATGAAGAGATGTTCAACATCTCTGGTCTTAAAAGAAATGCAAATCAAAACAACATAGAGATTTCACCTTACCCCAGTTTGAATGGCCATTAACATGCTGGCAGGAATGTGGCCAAAAGAGAATACTACTATTGGTGTGAATGTAAACTTGTTCAACCACTCTAGAAAGCAATATGGAGGTTCTGCAAAAGTCTAAACATAGAGTTTTCTTTCGTATATGTGTGTGTGTGTTTATTGTAAAAATACTGTACAGAGAGGTTACAGTTACATGAGTAGGGTAATGAGTACATTTCCTATCAAGCCTTGTATTCTTGTCTGTTTTTCCCCTAACATCCCTTCCCCCCCTAGTTCCCCAACTCCTCCTTCCCACCCACCCCAAAATTGTAAACTTCGTTTTCAACATAGTGTCTTGTACATCTCATTGTTACAATGGGTTAAACTACAACCTTACTTAAGCATTTTGTTATTTCCCTTACCCTCCCAAATTATAAAAATGTATACACAAGATTCAGGGCACCTGAATCAAATACAGTGAGGGAAGAACATGCAAAAGAAACACACAAAAAAAATCACATAGTACATTATATGTACATTAAAAACAATAGCAAGAAAGAAAAAAACCACTTGTGTTCCTATTTTGGGGTTCATTTTGCTTAAGATCATCTTATATGGTCATATGTACATAGCTTTTGACCTTTTCTTCTTGTCCTAGACATATACTAGTTATTCCAAATAAGGGAAACCATGGGACCTATGTTTCTTTGGGCCTGGCTTACTTCATTTAATATAATTTTTCCAAATCTTTCTATTTCCTAACAAATGGGGCAATGAAGTAAGAATGGCCAATAGACACATGAAGAAATGCTCAACTTCTCTAGACATAAAAGAAATGCAATCAAAACAACATTGAGATATCACTCCTGGATGGCGAGCAGACTCCACCCTCCTCACAGCAAAGTCTCCACCCAGTACCTGCATTACCTAGGCAACTGGGACACCTGGAAGAGGTCATATCTGAATTTGAGGTGACCACACCCTTCTCCGCCCATACCCTAAATAAGGCCTACCCCAGGCCCAGAAGCTCTTTTCTAGCTCTCAGTTTTTTCCTTCTCTTCTCTTTTCCAGCTCCCTTCTCTTTTCTAGCTCTCTCTCTGCTCTTTCTAGCTCTCTCTCTGCTCTTTTCTAGCTCTCTCTGCTCTCTGCTCTTTTCTAGCTCTTTCCTCTTTTTTTCTAGCTCCCTTCTCTTTCCTAGCTCTCTCTCTTTTCCACCTTTCCCAGACATGCTCTCTCTCTGCTCTTTGCTAGCTCTTTTCTCTCTCTTTCCTCTCTTTCCCACCTCTCTCTCATTCCCAGGCCTTTCCCAGCCACGTGGAGTGCCAACCTTGCTTGGTCCCAGCAGTTCTACTGAATAAACCTACCCCTTACCTGAATACCTCATGCGTGGTGCTGTTCTTACTCGGCCACCTCTTTTTAAAAACCTAACAACCTCACCCCAGTTACAATGGCTATTAATCAAGAACCCTAACAACAACAGATGCTGGAGGGGATGTGGACAGAAGGGAACCCTGCTTCATTGTTGGTGGGAGTGTAAACTTGTTCAACCACTTTGGAAAGCAGTATGAGGTTCCTCAAAAGACTACACATAGAGCTCCCCTATGACCCAGCAATCCCACTTTTGGACATTTACCCAAATGATCACAAACAAGGCTATACCTAAGTGACTAGCACAACTATATTTATCGCAGCCTTGTTTACCATACCTAAGATATGGAACCAACCCAGATGCCACTCAGTAGATGAATGGATCAAGAAAATGTGATAGATAGATAGATAGATGGATGGATAGATAGATAGATAGATATGTATAATGAAATTCTATGCCTCCATCAGAAAGAATAATATCACCCCATTTGTTAGAATTTCTTATGACCCAGCAATTCCACTCCTGGGCATGCATCCAAATGACTACAAACCAGGTCACACTAAAGCCACTAGCACAACTGTATTCATTGCAGCATTGTTTACCATACTTAAGATATGGATTCCACCCAGATGCTCTTCAGTGGATGAATGGATCAAAAAAATGTGGTGTATATTGACAAGGGAATTGTATATGACATCACCCCATTCATAAGGAAAGACTTGGAAAAAATTATACCAATGAAGTAAGCCAGACCCAAGGAAACACAGGCTGCGTTTCTCTAATTTGCAATAATTAGAATGTGCCTATACATCTACAAGTAAATCCAATAGATAGTAAAAGACAAACAATTACACTTGGACATGATTAAACAGTACTCTAAACATTCACACAGTGAGAACAAAGGAAGATATTCTTAAGAAAGGATCACAAGGGCTCAAGAGCTATGTGCATATGATCATATAAAATGATGCTTATCAAAATGAACTCCAATAAATGGAAACAAAAGAGTTTTTTTATTGTATTGTTTTCAGGGTTTTTTTTCTTTCTTTCTTTTTTCTTCGTTTTATTGCCTGCTGTCACTGTTTTTGATTTCTGTATCCTTTGTCTTGTATATAAGTTTATCTGATTTGGGGAGGGATGGGGAAGCACAGGAGGGTGGGACAAAGGATGAACCAATTCAATAGTGATACACATTAAACACTATATGGGAAATGGACTATACACATGGAGGGGAAGGAAATTGGGAGGGGAAAACTGGGAGACGATGAGGGAGAGACTGACACTGCTCAAAAAGCTTTTTTTTTTTTTTTTTTTTTGGGTCCGGTTGTGGGCCTGAACTCTGGGCCTGGGAGCTGTCCCTCAAGTCTTCAGCTCAAGGCTAGCGTTCTACCACTTGAGCCACAGCACCACATGGGAATCGAACCCAGGGCCTTATGCATTCAAGGCAAGCGCTCTACCACTGAGCCACCTTCCCAGCCCTGACACTGCTCAAAAAGAAATGTACTTATCACCTGACTTCTGTAACTGTAACTCTTCTGCACATCACCTTTACAATAAAAATAAAATTGAAAAGAATTCCACCACCCATGTAAAAAGGAAATGACAATAGCTTAGAAATGAAATTGTTGAATGGAATTAAAAATAAATAATCATACAACGGATTTTTACACAGACAATAGAAAAAATGATGTTATGCCATTTTTCAGGGATATGGATGAACCTAGAACAAATCATGCTAAGTGAGGTAAGCCAAGCTCAGAGACACAAACTGCACAAGTTTTCTCTCATATGAGGAAGACAGATCTAAATTACATTAGGGCATAATAAGTTATACAGGACTCTGGGCATTCACATGCAGTGAGACCAAAAGAGGAAACACTTAGGGAAGAACACAGAGGGGCAGAGACTCCGTGCCTCTGATTATATAAATTAATATTTATGAAAATGAACACTAGGAAATGGAAACAAAAGGTTTTCTCTTACCCTTTTCTGTCTTGTTTGCTCATTTTTCTGTCTTTGGGAAGGTGAGGAGTACACAGAAATGGAGGGACAAAGGGTGAACAGCAGTGGTACTCATTGAACGCTGTGTTGAAAATGAAATGTACAACAGAAGGAAAGCAGTGACATTGTCCAAAAAGAAATGTATTCATTACATGCTTTATGTAACTGTGACCCCTCTGTACTTCACCTTTATGATAACAATAAATAAACACATTGAAACCACTAGGAATAAAATATTAAGCACTCCACAGTATTTTTACATATCAATAACATGGAAGGAGTTAGATTTAATGAATACAAAAACTGTTAATGTGCTTATTAAATGTTTGCTACCAATTAGACATCAAACTCTGAAATGTCTGAAGTGGCTTGGTACCAACACTCATACAGGTATCCAGGTGTACCAGTTTGCAGTAATGAGTAAGAAGCCATGTTCCTGGAACATAGCTTTTTTATATGACCTATTTTAAATGTGGCCATTGTAAATAAGTCAAATAATAAATAGCATATATGGATGATATGTTTCTTGTGTGTCTGGATATGCAAGCATGATTCACATATTCCAATATTAATTAAATTCTCTAATGTGCTTGCTCCACACACCTTAAATGTATCAAAGTATACTGAAAGTGTATAGGTTCAAAAGATATAGTTTAGGAGTATAGCTTGCATACCCTTAGCTTAATTATTGGTACTTAATTCTTGACTTCACTTTTCTTGTTTTAGGACATGAAGCCCATATATTTGAACAAGACAACACAATACCTACAGGTGGGCTGTTATTTATTGTGGATGTATATAGTTAAGTATCTATTTATCTTTGTTAAATATGAGAAGTCATGTGATCATAATGGTTTCCCTCCTCTTTTTCTATTCATTTTGTCTTAATCTAGTCTGTATTTTTAATATCTCTGCTTAGGGATAGTTTTCCCTTCTGCTTTTCTATTGATGCCAGCCAGGAAAAGACTACAAAATATTTCTCACCTTAACAGGGGAGGGTAGAGCTTGTCTCTGTCAAAATATGCTGTCTATATACAAATCTGATGCTTCTATGCAGTGAAGTCAATGTTTAATTTTATATGGGATTTTAGTTTTAATAGGTTCTTATACATGTAATTACATACATCTATTTTTTAAAAATCTGTTGCATGCTTAGTTGACACGCAGTCATTTTCAAAAGCCCCTGCTCCACAGGGCATGTGACAGATGGGACTACCATTTCTAATTTAGCTACCAGTCATACTTATCTTTTTTCAAACCAGTATATTGTTACTTACCCCAACTGTGGTCCCTTTCACGTTTTAGACAACTGTTACATGATGTTCAATATACTTTTGATCTTTTACAGACCTTGGAGGAAACTAGGTGACAGTACTGACAGTTTTTATTATAGTTTTCCTACTGCACAATAATCTTATTTCACCTGGACTATTTTTCCCAGTAGTGTCATAAAGTCTGATTTATATCAAGCATCTTTTCAGCCTTCATAGAAACAAAAACATCATTTTAGGAACATATCTATATGCTGTGTAAGTTATCTTTCTAAATTTTGAAACATTTGTTGTATCTTTATTGAATATCAATAAAGTCCCTTTAGGAAAGGTAATAAAGACATATAGACAGACAGACAGATAGTTAGAGATATATATTCTAAAAATAAATGTTTTAGCAAATTTCAAAACTGTTCTCTCTTCATATATATAAGCATACATATGTGTACATATATTTATAATAACTAATTTGTAGGTAATTTCAGAAATAGTACAGTAGTAATAATATAAAAGTGGTATATAGTCTATGAAACATGAAATAGTCAAATAGTTTCACTCATAAATAACTTATGGCTATGTAACTCTTAGTGATTATGAAAACAAAAACCTTGTCTTCATTTTTAGACCTATCAAAGAGCATCTAGATTAAGATTTGGGTTCATTTTACATTGTACAATGCTGTGTTATTTGTAGCTTTCTCTCTTTTTTCTTTTGTAATGTACAAGAAAAATATAGAATTTTTTAAAAATAAGATATAGGTTCTCATTGTCAAGAAAATCAAACTATCTAGTGAGTTTTTTTTATCTTTTGCATTGCTCCTATGAATTGATCACACGAACCCAAGTGCTCCCATGTGCATTTTCCTCCCTCCATAAGCCTTCCAAAGTCTTACAAAGGAGTCCGTGAAGAGGTTTTCACACACTAACCACAATGGGTGGCTGGTGGCTCACAAAGCGAACAGAGCAAAGGCTCAGATCCGGTCATAGAAACAGTCAGTAAGTAACTACACAAGAGCTGGAGGGACTCATTTAGTTCAAACAACCCTGAAGACAATACTGGGCCTTGAAATTAGTGATAGCATCCACCAATAACAGAATATAGAAACAAATTGTTGTGTATCTTAGCACTGTAGGTATACCAAAGCAGGAAGAATAATACAAGCACCTGCTATGTACTAAATTCTTCTCTGGTGAAGTAGAGGATTTATTAAAACTTCATGTGAAAGGCTTTCAGTTGAGTTTCAATTATTGTGAGTGTGTCTACAAATTTTGTTTTTGTTCTGTTTCTGTTCCTAGGTTTCTCTTTCAGTGTTTCTGTATTTCTCTATTTCTCTCTCTAGGTTTCTTTTTCTGTGTGATTTTCTGGATCTCATGTGTGTTTTTCTACATGTTTTCTCAGATCTATCAAGATCTAGGTCTAGATAAATAGACAGGTAGATAGGTATAGAGAGATATCGTGAGAGAGGTATAAATAAATGATACAGATAGATACAGATATAGAGAGAGGGATAACTAGATGATAGATATAGATACATGTTCTCTTTATCTCTGTCTCTTGTCTCATTTTCCTCTTTCTCTCTCTTTCTCTCTCTCTCTCTCTCTCTCTCTCTCTCTCTCTCTCTCTCTCTCTCTCTCTCTCTCTCTCTCTCTCTCTCTCTCTCTCTCTCTCTCTCTCTCTTTCTCTCTCTCTCTGATCTCTCTTGGGGGCCAAAGCCAGACTGAATTTTCTTCTTGCAGTTCTTGAGTATCAGCTGTGGAGTACCTACAAGTTTTCCTTAAAAGTCATTATTTCTTAAAGAATAAATTCCCAATGTAATATGCATTCTAAGTTAACATTTTAAATATCCTTTCTTTAACTTGACAAAATCTCCACTGTTTACCCCAGTGAAAGGAAAAGGTCCTCAGCCCACTGTCTACAAAGATGCTCTACAAAATCTTGATCATCTTTTTAGAACCTTGATCTGATCATCACCATCCTCGTCCCTTAAAAACCTGACCAAAGCGTCTACTTCATTCTTGCACTGTCTCCAAGCTAGAACTCTGCCTAGAGTGGCATGAGCAGAGCAGTAATTCTCAACTTCTACTCCTACCAACGGGCTCTTCCCTTTGTAGGGGAGTTATACAGCAAGCCTACTTCACAATTCAGCCCTCATTGCTCTTGGAGGCTGCTGGTCAGCTCTACCACAGCCATTCAGCTCTCTCTCATAGCACCTTGTGGGTTCTTTCATCAAAGCAATTATCACATTAGGCTGCTGCAGCTGATTCACTTTTCTAGTCTCTCTTCTATTTCCTCCTCCAGTGAGAAAATGGTAGGGTTCCTTTGTCTTGGGGTTTAGTCAGCTTAGAAATAGACTCATTTGAAATTAGATGAAAAAGACAGAAAAATGTCAATTTACCAGTTATGTTTTTTCATGTCTGGAAAAATTGTGTTTTGTAATTTTCCTTCAAACACCTATATAGTAGACAGCAATAATGAAAAATAATTGTTTTTCATTTAATAACTATGCAGGGGCTGCTGTTTTATAAATATTAATTCATTTCATCTTTGTAATCATTCCATAAAGTAAACAAATATTAACTCAGATCTTTTTTCCTTTAAGTTCTTTTCTGTTTTAAGTAGTTGTACAAAGGGTTTTCAACGCCACAAATCAGATTATGAACTCATATCGTTATAAGAACCTAAAGAGTTAGATATGTGTTATTCTCAATAAAAATACATTTATACTAAAGCACAAAGTTTCCTTCCATGATTTACATTTGGAATACCTTGTTGCCTATTCCTTTGATTCTGGTAGTCACTAAGAAATTGAAAAAGACTTCCTTAGGGTCTGTGATTCAGGGTTTTCTCTGCCATTTCTATTTTAAGATCTTTATAGTTTGTGGTAACTCCAGATATTTTCTCACAGTTTGTGAACCCTGAATCTTCCCCAGATTCAACTTGAGCTAAAGCCCATCTGCCAGTATCATTCATTGTTTCCCTTCTGCTATGATCCTGACAATAGTCATCAATTTCCAATAAGCTGAACATATGATTCAGCGCAGTAAATTCAGGCACAGCCTAATCATTATTATGTATTTTACAGTGACCATTTTAATAAACAAGCTAACAAAAACTCCTCATTTTTCTAACACTAGATAAATGTAACAAATGGATCATGATATTATAAAGCAATTCCCTATAAGTAAGTGAAGTCAACAAGAACAATCTCATTATTAGCAATATTAGAATTAGCAATGTTTAGAAATATTCACACATCACGGAGGGAAAAAATAAAAATTATCAACAATATTTTTAATCATGACTAATCCTAATTTATCATGGTCCCTATCAAATATTTGGAACAAAAACCCAATCTGTCATCTTTAAACCTGTTGTGAAGATTATTACTACATGGAGTGCTTTGTGCAAACAATAAAGATACTATTTCTATTCTTAGTAGTTTAGTCCCTTAAAGTCGGTGGTGACACTGCCCATGAAGACTATGCAGAAATTCCAGGAAATTAATAAATACAGGCAACAAACAACAGATAAGAACATAAATGTTTAATCTTTTCAATTAGGTCCATATCTTTAGGTGGATCTAGGTTTCAGGCAATGACACTGCTTAGAAAATGAAGGAATATGAAGATAATCTAATCATTAACAGTAGATGCTTGACAAAATTAGGCTAGGAGCTAAAGAACACAGTGTTCAGAGATAATATCTTGAACACAGTCATTAAAATGAACCGCCTACAGTTCCAAACGACTTAAACGCTAGAAACAGGAAAATAAAAAGCTACAGGCAAATAATACATGGTTTTGTTAAAAGAAGAAGTTCCATCAACTATGCCCGTGTTAGAGCCCTGACAAAGTTGTCACTGTACGTCACATGCTCCATTAGGTTCAGGAAAGTGGAATGAAGGATCTGAGTAAGGGTAATAGAAATTAAATGCGTTTGTGGTCCAGAGGATCTTAACACGTCATTTCCACTGTGCCTTCATTCTTTATTTTTTCTTTCTCTCACTCCTTCAGCAACAAACACTTATTGTTCTCCTGCCGTTGGAAAGGCTAAAATGAATTACACCCCTCGAGAAGCTTACCAGGGAAAAGCAAGTTTCTCCTCAGATGGCGTGGAGGTGTGAGAAGGAAAGAGGGACGATTCAGCATATCTTTCCTCCAGGTTTGGAGTTGTGCTCATTGGGCTCCCTCTGTTATGGTTGCTTATGTTTCTTTTGATTTTTATTATCGTTAAGTGTATGTACACAGGAGGTACATGTAACAAAGCAGCTTCTGAATACAATGCATCTTGATCAGTGTGTTGTTTAGCTCTTGTGTCAGCACTAGGGCTTCAGTTAGGGCCTACGCGCTCAGTCCCTTAGCTTTGCCACTCAAGGCTCGCATGCTACCAGTTGAGCCAGTCCACTTCCAGTATTTTGCTGGTTAATGGGAGATTAAGAGTCTCTCAGATTTTTCTGTCTGAACTGGTTTCAAACCAGAATCCTCACACATGCCTGCCTTCTTAATAGCTAGGTACCAGCACCCAAGTAAAGATAACATTATAGATATAGTTCTTCATAGTGTGTACATACACACATCTGCACCTATGTCTTGGGGATAAGCTATTTAATGCTCAGCATGAGGAGGAAACAGAATGGGAGGGATTGAAATCATATGTAGCTATCCTAATGAAAAGAGCAGAGAATTTGCTGGGTGATCAGAGGTCATCACAGCTCTCCTCCATTTCTTCCTTGTAGTAGATACCTCCTGAGAAAGAATTAGGCAGAACATTTTGCATTCTGTTCTAATCCCTGCCTTTCAGTGCTTTGGTCCAGGAGGGTTATGTAATTGTGAAGTATAAAAGCCAGGGCAGCCTGCTATGTAGAGTTCCTCAGATGCAGTCTAAGGCATATACACAGTCAAAACCTTAATGGCCATTGGGAAACTTTTAAAGACTGGTTTCCAATGATTGCTAGGCTTCTATTTCCCCTTCCTCCCTGGCCACAGCAATGCACAAATTCCACGCCATTCTGCATGTATGAGTTGGATCTATCTCACTGGACACAGACAGGTGGATAACTCATTGATATGTCACAGCAAACCTGTCTCAGAGGCTCTTGTCCAAGCACTTCATGTTCACCTCACTGTCAGTCAGTCCTCTTTCTTCAACTCATCTGTCTTCCTTTCTTTATACAACATCCATTGGGAATTTACCACAGCATAGTTACATAAGAGACAAGATAGCTTAATGAATTCTAGCTTTAAGTACAATTCTAGCACTAGTTTGGGGGCTTTTATGTCCTTGGTTTTCTGATATAAACTGATGAATATAGTCTTGACATCATCACATTATAGCATTATATAAATATTATATAATACACATGACATATAGGATTAAATAAATAATATACTGGAAACACTTAGAAAAATGCCTTCCATGTATTTATAATCATGTAGGTCAGGGTTGTGTCATCTTAGCATTATTATGTAGGAACAGTAGAGTACAATGCAGGGGTGAATTCTGTTTTGGAAAGTTCATGGTGATATGGTGAAAACTATAAGACAAAGACTATCACACTAGTTTCTGCAACAAACCAAAAACAAAAAAAGATCCTAAAAAGTATAGATGTTGTGTTTGTAGTGATTGCCTAATTAATGTTAAGTAGAAAACCAAACGGAACACGTCAGTTGTCCAGGCCAATTCATAGAACTTGGAGACTAGAGATGTAAAGTGGCAACATTCTGAGTAGAAATAAAATGGGTGTGGCTTACTTCACTTAATATAATTTTTTCCAAGTTTTTCCATTTCCTAACAAATGGGGCAATGTCATTCTTTCTGATGGAGGCATAGAATTCCATTGTGTATATATACCACATTTTCTTGATCCATTCATCTACCGAGGGGCATCTGGGTTGGTTCCATATCTTAGCTATGGTAAATAATGCTGCAATAAACATAGTTGTGCTGGTAGCTTTAGTATTGTTTAGTATAGTTAGGAAATGGAAAGACTTGGAAAAAATTATATTAAGTGAAGTAAGCCAGGCCCAAAGAAACATAGGTCCCATGGTTTCCCTTATTTGTATTATCTAGTATATGTATGAGTCAAGCGGAAAAGGTCAGATAATGTGATGTCAGGAAAATGAACCCTTAGATGTGTATTTTAATGTTTTTTTCTTTCATGCATGTGTTTCTAACGCATTTATAAGATTATCTCTTTGTTGCTTTGTATGTCCCTCCCCCACAGTATAACCCCTGCTTTCACTATATTTGATGTCAGTATAACTTGTGGAGGAGATGGGGAAAAACCAGTTGTTTAAGGATACAGGTGGACCTGTTGCAACAATGAGAAGTACAAGTTGTCATGTCCAAAACGAGCTTTACAATGTCGGTGCGGGGGGGGGGGGGGGAAGGGAAGGGGGGGAAGGAGAAGGATTGGGATTGCGGGGGAGGGGGGAGGCTGGGAAGGGACATGAAGGGTAAACAAAGGAGGAGGCTGCAATGCTTGGTAAGAAATGTACGCATTATCCTGCCCATGTAATTGTAACTCCTCTGTACAGTATGTTCACAAATAAAATAAAATAAAATTTAAAAAAAAGAAATAAAATAGGTGACCATAAGCAATCACAAAGGACACAATATACAAGAACTCACAAGGTTTATACCCAAAGTGGCAACCATACCATAAAACCAAACACATGTCTCCATAGATATCCTGATACCATGATCCATTAGTTCTATTAAGCAGTAGCTTGAAAATCATCCAGTTTCTCCAAGTGGCCTTTCTTTGACTCATTATTAACAGCCACAATGGAACCACAAGAGTGATCTACTCTGCATTTGAAGAGACAAATTCCTGTGTGGATCATGAGAGGAGTATTAAGGCCACAGGATGGAGAGTAGGTAGGATGACAACTGAATCTACTTCTACCAAGGGAGCCTTTCTCTTAGACATTTAATTTTGTCTTACTCATTCCCCATATCTAGAATAAATGTTCAAAGAGTTAGGCATGTGGCTCAGTGATAGAGCATCCATCCAACAATTTCAAGTCCCTGAGCTCAAATCCTCAGTACAAGCAAACATATAAAATAAACAAAATGGCTATTTTTAATACATAAATGCATTTTATATGATGAGACAATATTGAAATTACTTGTTTTAAGGAAATAGAAAATGAAGCATATTAAAATAAATTTTAGAGAAAAAAAATTTTCTTATAGGCTACCCTGTCCCTCGAGTTGTGAAATTTCTCCACCTGCTCCCTCCTTGGTATGTTTTTCTAAGTGAACTTTTCAGAACAATCCCACTGAGAGGAAATTGCTTGGCAAGCTAGGATGATATTAATCTGTTCTCCAGCATAGTGGGTGCATAAGTCCTTTTTTATTGAAGAGATGTTGTTGAAGTTCTATATATAAGACGACACTACAGTATTGATTTTGGCAATGCTAATACAACGGCAATAGCTCTAGTTAAACATGCTATATTCTTTTAGCTTTCTTGCCTTTCTTCCTACTTTTCCCTCAATACAAAATGCACAAAGTCTAGCTCACACTCACTATCTAGAAAGTTCCAGGACTGTCAGCAAGGTGTAGCATTGCCTATGATCTCCTGGGACATTTTTGCTCCATCCACCTACCCTCCTTTAAAACTTATTTAGAGCCGGGCGCCGGTGGTTCACACCTGTAATCCTAGCTACTCAGGAGGCTGAGATCTGAAGATCGTAGTTCAAAGCCAGCCTGGAAAGGAAACTCCGTGAGACTCTTATCTCCAATAAACCACTAGAAAACCAGAAGTGGCGCTGTGGCTCAAGTGGTAGAGCACTTGCCTTGAGCTAAAGAGCTCAGGGACAGCACCCAAGCCCAGAGTTCAAGCCCCATGAACGACCTCCCCCCCAAAAAAGCTTATTTAGTTCCTTTTCTGTCTTCCTGCATTTTTCCAAACTATAATTCTTTTCTGAAGTTAACTGTATACCCTATAGCCTAGTATACTGGACCCAGGAAGACATTCATTCATTCATCAAATATTGTTTCAACACCTAATAGATATAATGCAATGAGAAAAATTACTTCAAGTTCAAAAGACATGAATGCTTTTTTGTAGTTTAGGGATGAAGATAATGAACAAATTATAACACAAAGCAGCAGGGTCAGCAATTTAGAAGTGGTCTTGCTACCTCAAGGAGGACCAGGAGTTAACCAGGGGGAAGAGACAGTCAGAGGTATAAAGTTATGCAAATACCACGAAAGTGCAGATACTCTGCACATGACACAGGAGGTAACAGTCAGGCATAAGAAGATGACTGAGTTCATTTGGGATTTTCAGCAGACAGCAGGTAGCCAGTTATTAAAACTAGTGCTTTTTAAGCAAACAAGCTAATACTAATGTGCATGATGATGATGATGATGATGATGATGATGATTGCTTAACTTTTGAGGGTATTTTCTTCCTATCTTGGGAGAATTTATATCTTTATAAGGTTATTTATAACACCTCACCACTAACAGAAACATTCTTTCTTGTGAAGCTATTCCCTTGAATAGATTTACAAGTAATTTAGAGAGTTAGAATTTAGTATTAAAGATTGTAATGTATTCACGGCAACTAACTTGAAAAATAGGCATTGTACATACACCTGAATTCAAAAGAAGTATCTGTAGGGACTGGAGGCGTGGCTCAGGTTGTAGAACATCAGCCAATGAGCAAAAGAGTCAGATACCAAGTTTGAGTCCTAGTCTCAGACAAAAAAGGAAAAGGGAAGTGTTTGTAATAGTGGATACAGAGGGATCCACAGCATACACACTTCTTGTTAGGGAAAAAATGGATTTTGATTTTGCACATATGTGTTATCACATGAATGCCCACAAAAGCATCAGGGTAGTAAATCACCATTTCTTTGACCTGCAAAAATGCCATTATATGTACAAACTGAGAAAAAAAAATAATGACAAAGTCATGAGAAAAGACTTTGCCATGTGAGATATGTTAAACAAGACCATCAGCTGGCCCGCCAGGAAGCCACCAAGAGTACCAAAAATGATCCTTCAGAAGAAGACAGATCGGAGATCTCCATCCAAATTTTCCCTCTGCAATGAAAAACCATGGAGGCTGTAATACTTTCTATTATCCTTCCAACTCCCATTGTGTCATGGACAAATTATATAAACCTGAACACATTATTTAACTTTAGATTTCTTATCTATGAGACATAGGTATAGGTTTAGATTATCTAGAAAGCATCATATCACACAAAGACCATGAACCCATATCTTCTTGCAAATATAAGATTACAAGAATACAATATTTAAAAAAAATCATTTGGGGGCAAATGGATGAAACAACATGGAAATTTTAAGCAGGTAATTTTCTTCAAATCAGAGAAATTAATTTCTAGTAGGCAGAACACAGATTGTGCCCAAGAGTTACACCTATCCTAAAAGTAGATTAGAAGAAAAACTCAAAGAGTGTGAAACAGCTGAATGAAATCCAAACCACAGTAGTAAAAAAATGGGAAAATACTTGGCAGGAATCTTGGTTCCAATTGTTTGATAATATTGGGTAATGGAGATAAAGTGGTTCCAATTTTTCAACCTATGTTTCTGATTTGTAAATACTGCGCAAGTCTCTAAGACAGATACAAATGTCCTTAGATTAAATTCACCTCCTCTACTATTATTTTCTATTCCTCACTCTCTCCTCTTTCCACATGGCTCCTTCTAATCTCACCACTGTCTTGGCTATTTCTTGGCCCTTAGAGTTACCAATTTATATATAAATATATACAATATTATTTATCCAAACCAGCATTGTTCTACATTATTTTAAATTTGAGTACATGGTTGGTTAACAATGTGTAAAATCTGCTACATACTGCTTTTTTTTTAAAAAAATGAGGTTTGTAAAATATATAAACTCTACATTATAAAACACTACACTATTACTTTCTATAATCTTATGTGTTTAGCCCACAATCCTAAATTTAAAAAGATACAATTCTAATTTAATTTAAAAATTTATTAGGCACTTTCTTAGCACCTACAAACCACTAGAGAAAAACATCAGACTAAGCACTATATTTTGAAGAAAAAGAGTATGGTTCACAACTTTATACAATAACTTATTAATGGGCTACAGATATTTAAACATTCTTCTATGAATGATTAGGGTAAGATAAACTAAAGGCATGTGCAAATGGAGAGTATGAAGAGAAGTGTTCCAGAAAAGCGGTTTTTACACTGAGTCTTACAGAAAACTGACTGACAGAGAATGGAGGAATATATTTATGTAGAAGAAGAATGAACAAAGGCATGGAATGCAAAAGCACATAATGTATTCCATGTAAATCTCTGTTCTTCATGAGAGTCAGCATTACAGAGACAAGCTGGACAGGAAAGGGAAAAAAAAATGTGCTGAGTTGCCAGGACAGGAACTGAGTTTTATTACTCTAAGTATTTTGGCTGAATTTATGGAATTATAACTCCTTTTTACAACTACTTAATAATAACTGGAAAAAAAAGAATTTGGGCTGAAATGACAGAGTATTTTTTATTCTATTTACCTTATTCCAGATGTATAGTTTCTCTTTCTCTCTCTCTTACACACACACACACACACACACACACACACACACACACACACACACACACATTTCAGGACAAAGAAAACCTAAAGAACAACTAAGATACTTCAATACACAAAGAAAGAAATGAAAACCCCTGGTAGAAGGCAGAACGGAAGCTCCAGGTTCAACCACAATCAGAGCAAGCTTACAATCAAGGTTTCTGGTGTAAAAGATCAAAGCACCCCACCTGAGGGAGCAGGGTGTAGTAAGATCCCCTGTTTGAAATCCTAGGCCAGGGGTGGAACTCTCCTTCTTATGTAAAGAACGACAAAAGTTCTAAGACATGAAAGGGGAGCATGAGGAGGCCAAAAGGATAGAATAAGAATCCCAGAAAGGAGGAGGTGACAGAATTCAGCAAGAGGCCAAAAGGGCCAAAAAAAAAAAAAAAAAAAGAAAAGAAAAGGGAATGTTGCAGATATAAAATTTGAAATCAACAGTAAAAAGAGAACATGAGCAGAAGAAAAGAGAGAAACAAGGAAGAAAGGAGAAAAGCAATGGGAAAAGCCATAAATCATAGTAATTCATTTTCTATTTAAGTAGGTAAAATGGTAGCTTTGAACATTAACATATAGTACAACACAAATTGATACAGCCTTCCTAGGAGAAACATTTTAAGTATTTTTCCAATTCTCTAACCCATTTTTTTTTTCCATTCATGGGGCTTGAACTCAAGGTCTGGGTGCTATCCCTGAGCTGTTTTTGCTCAAGGCTAACTCTTTACCACTTTGAACCACAGCTCCCCTTGCGGTTTTCTGGTGGTTAATTGGAGATAGGAGTCTCACAGATTTTCCTGCCTGGGCTAACTATGAATCTCTATCTCAGTCCCCTGACTACCTAGGATTATAGGCATGAGCCACAAGCACCCAATTTATAATCCAAATACTTTATGCAATCTCTAAACACTTAATGAGTTTGATGTCAATTACACCAGTCTGTTTCAGGTTAGTACAAAGGCGAAATTACATGCCCTTCCATGTTCAAGTTTATAAGTGATTTTTTTTCTTTTTTAGCATTTTGCAATTCAATTAAGCCAGAATAAACTCTTGGCTTTACACCAAGTTATTTTCCAACTTCGTTTCCATATTTTTAGTGAAAAGAGGTAAAATAATTATATTTATAACTAAACTATATATAATAATAAACTTAAAATCCTGTAAAATTTTATTATAAGTATTTATATTGACTTATGAGCTACAATGTGGATTATAAGTAATTCCCCTTTTATTTACTATATTTATTTTAAAGATTATGGAATTCTCTTCCTTATAGGTTGGAAATTCTCTGAAAACAATATTAATTTCAATATATATGGTAACTCCCTGAATAATGCCCACCATTTTCAATGAATATTTGTTAAATTAAATAGTGATTAAGTCAGTGAAATGGCTTAAATATACTTTGATTGTGTTTATAAGGCAAATATTCTCACATGTTTGACACATTTCTATCTTCTTTTCTAGTATATTTCTCACTAAAAAGGTAATCTTCCTCAAATATTTGTCTTAATGCTACTATTTTGGGTAAAATTTCTGAATCTTTTCTAAAGTTTTAAAGCATAAAATCCCTGATCATAGGTTTTAATATGCTCTTACACTTAACTTCTCTTGAATGAGAACTTAATTTTTTATTTCAAGTTTACATCACTGTCATAAACTTGTTGGAGCTGTTGGTAGAATATACAAGAACATCTATTCAATAAAACAAAAACAAGATTACAGTAAAGCTAGCAGCACAACCATGTTCATTACTACACTATTCACCATACCCAACATCAGCTCCCATGCCCCTCAGTGGATGAATGGATCAAGACAACATAGTATATAGAAACAATGGAATTTTACTCATCTATTAGAAAGAATGATATTCTACCAAGTGAACTAAGCCACACCCAGAAAAACAAAGGTAGCACAGTTTGCCTTATTTGTGATAAGATAGCATGTACCTATAAATTGAGAAGTAAACATGTTGGTAGGCAAGTGGTTGCAAATGAATTAACTGAAGTATAATAAGCTGTATGGAAGCTCAAATAGTATAATTGTTTTAGAAATAGGTCAAAGCCTAACAAAATCAGCACCAGTAAAATGTATATATCCAAGAAGAGGGTGGGGGCTAAAGAGAGAAGGGTAGTAGAATAAAGTAGGAAAAGTGTGGGGAGAATGTAGTCAATAATTCATTATAGCGGGACACTGGTAGCTCACACCTGTAATGCTAGCTACTCAGGAACAAAAATCAAAACATATTTAAAAAAGAATTCATTGAACATATCACATAATTAAGGGGTGAATCAAAGAGGGGTGAGAATGTTGAAGGGGGTGACAGATCAAGATGCATTGTATTCACAAGCTGCTTTGCTCAATGAGAGCGCCTTTGTAGATAATTATAAAGATAGATAGATAGATAGATAGATAGATAGATAGATAGATAGATAGATAGATAGATAGATAGACAGACAGATATAGACATAAATATATTGGTCAGTCATGAAGCTTGAACTCTGGGTCTGCGTGCTGTCCCTCAGCTCTTCAGCTCAAGGCTAGTGCTCTACCACTTGAGCCACAGCACCATTTCCAGTTTTCTGGTGGTTAATTGGAAATAAGAGTCTCAGGGACTATCCTGCCTGGGCTGGCTTTGAACTGCAATCCTCAGATCTCAGTCTCCTGAGTAGCTGGGATTATAGGCATGAGCCATCAGCACCTCAGGATAATTTTTATTAAAAAAAAGAAATGCTTTGGCACCTTATGTTTCTCCGTTTCTGTATCTATTGCTAATACATCAGCAAATAAATTTCTGACAGTCAATTCTGTCCATAAATATTTCTCTAACTATCTAACATTCACTTTAAAAATAATTTTCTGATATTAAATTCTCATTTTAATACATTTCTCATTTACATTCCTATGGGCTAAGGCTGCAGAATATAGTGGTGATTAGGACAGCATATTCACCAGTTGTGATCCTAAGGGAGGGCTGTTGAAGCTGCAGTGTGCAATCCCAGAACACCCAGAACCAGCAAAGGGAGATAGTAGCAGTGGCAGTCGGTGTGTTTGCTGAAGGAATTCTAAATTCTATGTCTACTCAATGGCTTACATCTCCCAGGTGGGCTTGAGACACAAGGATGAGAGCTGTTTGATAATCCTTATACTCATGGAGGCACTAGGAACTAATGACTCAAGAGCTCCTGAGTCTCCTGAACTATGCAAGATTGTCCCCAGACTCCTGAGAAGTTAATATACATATCCTGCTCTAAGCCACTGAGTTGGAGGTCGTTTGTCATCTATCTAATGGATAGAAAAGTTATACCAAATGGCAATACTATCACGCTAATATGTGAGGTGCCAGGTCTAGAATCAAGTAGTGGGTATAGGCTAATCACAGTCACAAAGATGTAAACAGCTGGTTGGTCAGCTGTTAGTTAGGAAAGCTTGAATAAAGTGATGAAGTAGTGGTTGGTGCTGGAAAAGCTGTTGACTTTGCTATATAGAAACAAGTGTAAAACTGCTGTCCATGCTTGGTTCAAAGCATAAAATGCCTTGTAGATTTAAGGACCTTGGCAAGGTAACTTTTTATGCATTTTATTCAAGTTGACAGGTGCTTTGCTGCATGAGCATGGCAGGCTGATAATAAGAAAAAGTAAAACAGTACTTCTTCCTCTACAAGAAAAATTTAAAGAAAATATAGAAAGACCAAGGCTACCTGCCTTGGAAAATGAAATATTTATTATGTTTTTATTATCTTTAACTCTTTGTACAAAGGAGTTGCCATTTAACCAAACCGTTTATGAACACAATACATCTTGACCAGTGTCACCCTTTCAGATTCTCACTCATCTCTCTTACCTACCTCTTCCCTCACTCTTCTTAATTGTGTAGGATATAAATTGGATTCTTGATAGCAGTCTGCCTCTATTTTCCTCTTTATCTTCCCAGTTCCCCTTGGCTTACCCTACCTCTTTCGAGTACGTACTTCCTAGTGCTTCATTTTGCTGAACTTTGACTCTATCTTTCTAAGGATTTACACTAAGTTCTCCCTTGAATCTACTAATACATACATATACATATACATATACATATACATATACATATATAATATATATATATATATATGCATACCACCCAACATATTGACTTAAAGGTTTATAAGGTAAATCTATCTTCCTTTGCCTCTCTGGTCCTGACTTACTTAACATAATGTTTTCAAGTCTGTCCATTTCTTTACAAAGGTACAATATTATTCTTTCTAATAGATGAGTAAAATTCCTTTATGTATATATACCACATTTTAATTCATTTTTCTATTGAGGGGCATTGGAACTGGAAAGACAGCCTCTTAAACAAATGATGTGGGGAAAATTGGATGCCTACATACAGAAAACTGAAATGAGATCCTCCTATATCACCTTGTACCAGCATCAATTCAAAAAGGATCAAAGACCTCAATGTAAGACCTGAAACCATGAAACTACAGGAAAGATTAGGGGAAACATAAGAGCTCCAGGCACAGGTAAGAAACTTTCTAAGATCCAGAAGCATAGCAAATCAAAGACACATTTGATAAATGGGACTACATTAAACAAAAAAGTTTCAGTATGGCAGAGGACATAACCACCAAGCTAGAAAGGCAGTCTACACAATGAAATGGTATTACTTCATTTAGTATTCTCAATTGGCAGAAGATTTTCAATGTAGAATAAAGCTAGGAAAATAAGCTGATATCATGGCTTTGGCTATACTACCCTTTGCTAAGACCTCAGAAGGAAATGAAGAGTATCCAAGGGAAGAAGAGGGGAGGAGTACTTCTAGAAATCTTCAAAGACGTAGTAGTCTCAAGAAACCAAATCCAAAAATAGCATTGATGTTGAAAGAAAAGTATTTCAGTGAAAACAATAACCAGACTTTCAAAGTACCTGAAAACTTTTACAGTGAATATCATAGATAATCAGAGACTTCAATTATTCCATGGGCAAAAATGTCTAAGAAAACTATTCAGGAGCTGAGAATGTGGCTCAGTGGTAGAGTGCTTGCCTAGCATACATGAAGCCCTGGGTTCAATTCCTCAGTACCACATTAAGAGAAAAAGCCAAAAGTAGCACTGTGGCTCAAGTGGTACAGTGCTTGCCTTGAGCAAAAGAAACTCAGAGACAGTGCCTAGGCCCTGAGTTCAAACCCCAAGACTGATAAAAAGAGAAAGAAAGAAAGAGAGAAAGTGTGTGTGTGTGTGTGTGTGTGTGAGAGAGAGAGAGAGAGAGAGAGAGAGAGAGAGAGAGAGAGAGAGAGAGAGAGAGAGAGAGAGAGAGAGAGAGAGAGAGAGAGAGAGAGAAACTATTCAGAGCAGATGAACCTTTTTTTCTCCAGAAGCAGACTAGGAAAGTCATCAAGAGGGCAAAGAAAGCCAAGAGCTGCTAGGGTACTTTGGGGAGTAATGTGTATGGGAGTTAACCCCCAGGAAACAAGGGTAGAACTGATAGAGAAACACTCCCTATGTTTTCCCTGGGGATGCCTGCTACCATTTTCCAGTGTGATTTCTGAATTACTGTGGGATTAGTGCCTACTAGCTATTTCCACTCTTCTCCCTTGTTAAGAGTTAAATTAAGGAGGCATCTATCAGTACTCGATGTAGCTGATGAGACTATGGACATAGCACAGTGCTGGAAGTGGATTCAGCTTCCTAGGGTACTGGATTGGGAGAGAGAATATATCCCTCTTTGAGGAGAGAAATCTATAAGTCGGATCCGTTGGTCTCCAATATACTAGTGACATATTGAGAAATTCCTTTAGCCTCCATGATCAGTATTGTCGCCAAGACTCTGCAGCTTCTCCCTTCCGACCAAACCTGGTGACCCCCTCCTTGAGATAAAGCTGATGCCGCAAATTGTTTTTGCCAAGAGTATATGGCAGAAGTAAGAGGATGATGTCTCTGAATCTAGAGCTCAAGAGACCCAGCATGCATCCACTTCCTCTCTTGGAACCCTGGCAATTGTACGGGAGCAAGCCCAGACTTGCTTGGTGAAGAATGAAAAGCCATAGGGAAGAAGAGTCCAGTGGTGGAAACCAAACCCATCCCAAACGTGTCCAAACCAAACCAAACCAAAGCCAGTCCCCACAGCAGAACTACTATACTTGTCAGTGTTCTATGTGGGCCGTGAATTAACTCGAAGTAGAACACCCAGACATCAGCGTGCATTTTTGCCTATGTTCTTTGTTCTATTTGTTTGCCCTTGCAGCCCCCTTGGAATCTAGGAAAGCCAGGATTGATCCAACAGCATCTTTACAAGGAGGGATGGGAAAGGAAAAGGAAAAACAGAAACAAAAACCTGAAAATCCTCCAAAGAAAGGAACAACAGGACCTGTTCAGAACGGACTAGCATTGCTTGTTCAGAACAGGCAACAATGACTTGTTTGTCTGACTAGATTGGTTCCTTTAGATGAAGACTGCTCTCGTTTCTATAACTTCTGTAGCACCCCTATGAAAACAAGGACTGTGAAAATAACAATCAGATCACATCAGGACTAGGACTGTTTTACTCTGTATACCTTTTGCCTCTTTCTAACTCTCTGCCTATTTAAATCTAACTCTTATCTCTGTTCAAAGATGGTGGAGGATGAGCTGACGTGCCTTCTATAAATCTCCCTTCTCTATCATCTCCCTTCTCTATCTATCATCATTATGTGTCATAATATGACATATGAGGTGAATGGTGGACCCATGTATGGAATGTCAAGATTTGGAGCCCAAAGCCTAAAACTGTTTTCACTACCTACACGACTCAGCCCTCACATGTGCCTTACATAAACCCCAAAGTAAAATAAGTGCTTATTGTTTAAAGCCACTGAGTTCTGGATTGGCTGGCTGGTTTTACTATGGTCCTTGATAGATAGGTGAGATGATCCTCCACAAGTATCAACTACAAACTTAAAAAAAATTGTCATTCGTGTCATTAGGCCTGTCATTAAATAGGGCCAGAATTGGAGCATCATTTTAAAATGAGATTCAGTAGTTAAGAGAAAACCTACTATTATAATAGAAGACTGCTTGAGTCTTACTTAAGTGTCTCATTAATAAGTCTACAGTTTTTCAATTTAACAGAGATAACCTAGAAGAAGAATAAAAAGTTGTGGAAGTTTTAGAAATGTAAGTTTTGGAAATCCAAGAAGAGTTTTCTGAAATACATACCTGTATTTCTTCCTCACAGCAGAATTCTTAAGCTCAACTCTCTCTCTAGAGAGAGAGCTATATAATCTGCAATTTTCTAAGACATTTGTGTTCCTATGTTCATGTTACCATAATATTAAAAACTTCCTAATCATGGGTAAAGAATTTACAAAATATTGACTCTTGCCCTGAATGTACTCCGAGTTTGAGTTTACTTCAATCTTAGTTGATCTTGAATATTCTTTTTCTGCAAGCATTGTCAAATATTACCATGCAGGCAAGAATTTCACACAAACCACTGATTGACAGGAAAAGAAATTCATTCATCATTGTTTTGTCATTTTAGAAGTTACATTAAGATCTGAGATGATAATGTAAAAAATGTTAAGTATTTCTTCACATTCCAAACTAGTCGTCATTTTCCTTGTAAGTTAGATAATCACACAGTTATTGTCATGTAAAAATTGAAATAATTCAATTAAAAAGGCTTAATTCCTAATACTATATGGATAAATGGTCAAAATTGAAATAATTCAATTAAAAAGGCTTAATTCCTAATACAATATGGATAAATGCTCAATGTTTTAATTGTTAAGTTTAAAAACCATATGCATTCTGTAATTCCAAAGTCACAAGTATTTATTTCAAAATGTATCTTTCCCTCATCAGTACGACCTTACATAAGTTTACACATAAAGGAAGGTGTAAAGAGAGCTCTTTAAATACAGCTAAATGGATTTCACAAAATACAATTTGAAGATACAATAAATGCTAGTCATATTGAAGTAATAAAAAGCAAGAAATAAAATAACATTTCTAACATTAACAATGCTATAGTCAGATAATTCCCTTCCAAAGTTAAAGTAGTGCAAAAACTTTTTCATTTAATATTACAAAAGAAAAGCATTTACTATGATATAACTTATTAGAAGGCTTCTTCATCTATCTATTGACAAAATGTCCCAGATTCTTATAAACCATTCAGAAATTGCAGACTATACTTTGATTTCCATTCAGCAGCAGTATTCTGTGGGAAGAGGAAAGGATTATTTTTTGGAAGGAATGAAGTACTCTAGGTATAGCCATTTTTTATTCCTAAAGAATACAAGAGCTGGATACAATTATACAAATTTTTCTAAGGCAATAGAAAAGCAATTTTCAACCAAGTTGTAATAGATTTCTTTACTTCAAAAAGACACATTTTTAAAACATTTTTCAAGTATAGAATAATCAGTCACATATTTGGGCTACAATAGAACATTTAACCTATCATTCTGGAAAACATTTGTCATTAAGTTCATTTTAGATAATTATGAGACCATTTGTGGAGGTTAAGCCATTCCATTTTTTTTAAGGAGAAAATTATTTTGTTTCAAACTAGTCCAACTTGTGTGAAAGATCTTAAAAGTAAGCCTTAAAATATTTTGTGGAGAAAAATAATCTTAAAGTTAAATCTGATGCTGATTTTAAAATATTTAATTAAAATACACACACATGAATGAGCTGGGAATGTGGCTTAGTGGTAGAGTGTTTGCCTAGCATGCATGTAGTCCTAGGTTCAATTCAGTACCACATAAACAGAAAAAGCTGAAAGTAGTGCTCTGGCTGAAGTGGTAGAGTGCTAGCCTTGAACAAAAGAAACTCAGGGACAGTGCCCAGGCCCTGCGTTCAAGCCCCAGGACCAGAAAAACTAAACATAACATATAAACACACACGTGTGTGTATATATACTTGAGTAAACAATCAACATAGTCATAGATAACAAGTAGCACAAATATGCAATGCTATTTCTTCAAAAATTATAAAGGACACAATACTTAAGGAAACAAACCAGAAAGCAGAAGACAGAAGAAAATTATCATCCTACACAGGAACTGTCTCTAGGTAGAGATGTTACAGGGTTTTAGAGGTTGCCTTGCTAAAAATCAAACTATTTGACTTGTTGGTCACAAATGGGTACTAGGTTAAAACTAGGATAAAAGCATAAAAATTTCAGCCCTCATTTTATATCAGTCTCCCTTACTTCCTTAACCGTTTGGTCAGATTCTTGCTCCATTTTGCACATTTATATTTTAATCATTTAAAGTTGCCTAAAGCTGGAAATCCATCTCTTTCAAGGCTGAAGACACCAAGAATAAGATATTTTCAGATTTGCAAGCATGTCATGGTCAACAGATTGTCCACCACCAGTATCCTACTTCAGCCTACCAGGATGGCACCTGTATGTCTCCTCAGTAAGGAACTAATCCCACCTTGACTTTCTCATTTGTTCTTTTCTCTGAATCATTCTCTCTTGCAGTCACCAGAGATTCTAGTAACAGTAACCCACTTGAGCCACAGCACTTTCAGCTTTTTCTGTGTATGTGGCACTGAGGAATCGAACCTAGGGCCGCATGCATGCTAGGCAAGCACTCTACCACTAAGCTACATTCCTAGCCCATCCATGTGCTTGTATTTTACTTAAATATTTTAAAATCAGCATCAGATTTAACTTATTTTTCCTCACAAAATATTTTAAGGCCTAGTTTTAAGATCTTCCACACATGCTGGAATAGTTTGAAACAAAATAATTTTCTCCTCTAAAAAAAAATAGAATGGTATGGTTTAACCTTCACAAATGGTCTCATAATTATCTAAAATGAACTTAATGTCAAAGTATCTATAAACATCACATGATGAATAGAAACTACCCACAAGCAGTACCAATATTCTTATCCAAGGCTCCACTTGGCCAGTTCTGAGACCATGATAGAACAAATTGAATCAAGATTGCTCAACTGTACATTCTTGCCCTCTACGTCTATTCCTTCCTTATTTAAACTTGAAGCTATTGTAGGTACTCCTCACTTCCAAGACAAGCCTGAATATCCTACTCTCCCTGAATTTTAGTATGTCCATACTGGAAAAAGAACATCTATTCACACTTTACAATTACATTTTCTATTGTATTTGGGGGCAATTGCCAGACTTGCTCTGTTGCTGAAAATCACGCTCTCCTCTGGGCTATTATGCAGCTAAGAGGAGTAAAGGGGTGTGTGTATATGTATGTGTGTGTGTGTTACTGGGGATTGAACTCAGGGCCTCGCACTTGCTACGTAGTAAACACTCGACAATATCTCCCACCACAACAATGTATTTGCTGCAAAAGTCTAATACAAGTATTCTATTCCTTGTATTTTTTTATTATGTAAATTAGGCACACACATAGAGTTGTGCTTTTGTAAATAAAACAGATAATGTAGATGAAAGTATCTGTTTGTAAATGAAACCTATAATGTTCTATATTGGCAACTAAAAAATATAGTTATCTGGCATGAAAACACATTTCATCCATTAGTTATCAAGGAAATTAAAATCTTAGTTAAAAATCTATTTTTCCCACATTAGGGTAAACACTAAAAAAGAAAGTGTCCAATATTAGAGAGTAAATAGGAAACAGGAAATAGGTATTTTAATATAGTGTCAATACTTACATATCTTTATGGTTACAAAAACTTAAAGGGAGGCTGAGTCTAAGGGGTCACAGTTCAAAGTCAGCCCAGGCAAAAAAGTCTGTGAGACTCTTATCTCCAATAAATAACTTAGAAAAAGCTGGAAGTGGCATTGTGGCTAAAGTAGTAGAACACTAGATCACTAGCTTTGAACACAAGAGTCTCAGGAACAACACCCAGGCCCTGAGTTCAAGCCCCTAGGAGTAGCAAAGAAAAAGAAAAAGAACGAAAGAATGAAAGAACGAACGAAAGAAAGAACGAAAGAAAGAACGAAAGAAAGAAAGAAAGAAAGAAAGAAAGAAAGAAAGAAAGAAAGAAAGAAAGAAAGAAAGAAAGAAAAAGAAAGGAAGGAAGGAAGGAAGGAAGGAAGGAAGAAGAAAGAAAGAAAGAAAGAAAGAAAGAAAGAAAGAAAGAAAGAAAGAAAGAAAGGAAGGAAGGAAGGAAGGAAGGAAGGAAGGAAGGAAGGAAGGAAGGAAGGAAGGAAAAGAAAAGAAAAGAAAAGAAAAGAAAAGAAAAAAAATCATACTTAAACCAGGCATGACGAGGCATGTATATAATCCTACTTAGCAGTCAGCATACAAAAACACTGGGGTCACAAGTTTTGTAGCCAACTGGGCCTACTGAAGCAGATTGCTCTCTGAGAAAAATGTGTAGATGGTATATGTGTATATGCACACATTCCTGCTATTTTATCCATGAATTCAGCTCTGAGAATACATCATATAGAGATATTCATATATACATACATACATATACACAAAAATTTATCTCAAAGGGATAAAGAAAATAAAAGAATATAAAAGAATAAAAGAATACTGTACAGAGGGGTTACAATTACATGAGCAAGGTAATAAGTACATTTCTTATCAAGCATTGTTGCCTCCTCCTTTGTTTCCCCTTCCCATCCCTTCCCATCTCCCCTTCCCTCTGCTTTCCCACCCTCCTACCCCCACGCCAAAAGTTGTAAAGCAATATATCACTTAAAAGTACAATATAAAAATCAAGAAAGCTTTGAGATCTGTCATAATACCATATTCTCTTACACCTGGTTAAAGGGAGATACATTCCTCTTTTTTTTTTTAAAGCTAATGATTACATCTTATATTTGGGACTAGGAATGCCTTCAGCTGCTTTGTCAATATGATAGGCAGGTAGTAATATTTACACAGGCTTTCTACGTAACAATCAAATAAAATCACACATGGGCCATAATTTTAGGGGATGCTTATTATGACATTGTATGGCATTATAAGGATTAAATCATTTCTAAGTGTTGATCTAACTTTACCTTCTTATTGCTTTTTATTGTTTCTTCACAATTATACACATTATTCCCTCCAAGGTGGGAGTTATTGTTTTAGATTCTTAGAAGTTCTGCCTCACGTCTTAACTCGTCTAACCTCAGACTATTATTTTCTCCCTTTTGTAAAACTCACACTTTTCATACGCTGTTCTGAGGTTCAAAGTTCCGCCAAAGTGTGCCTACATCTATGTACTCATCATAAGGTTTATTTTCTTCAGTATGTACCAGGATGTCCAGAAACAAGTGGAAACAGCTGTAGGCTTATCTACCAAGGTTCCTGTGCTTTGCAAAACCCACAATGCTTTATTCTTGTGGATATGCTCTGAATGACTTGATTTATCTACCAGCTCTCTCCAGTTTTTCAACATCCTAGATAGATAGATAGATAGATAGATAGATAGATAGATAGATAGATAGATAGATAGACAGACAGACAGACAGACAGATAGATAGTGTCGTCAGGCAGCCTATGTTTGAAATAATCTAAAACAGACTAAGAGGTCATTTATGATTTTTAAAGCACCAGTAATGACAATCAACAACTATTTCATATATGCTTTATTCCTTCACTTGGTGTTCATCCCTTTCCATACCAGCTTGCATGGTAACTGGTTCATTTTTCACATTCATTAACGCATTGGAACATTTTATTTTTAAATATTTTTTTATTGTAAAGATACTGTACAGAGGGGTTAGAGTTATATGAGTAAGGTAATGAATACATTTCCTATCGAGCATTGTTACCCCTTCCTTTCTTTTTCCCTTACCATCCTTTCCCTTTCCCCACTTTCTTTTTTTTTTTTTTTTTTTTTTTTTTGTCAGTCATGGGGCCTGAATTCTGGGCCCGGGCTATGTCCCTCAGCTCTTCAGCTCAAGGCTAGCACTCTACCACTTGAACCACAGTGCCACTTCCAGCTTTTTCTGCTTATGTGGTGCTGAGGAATCGAACCATGCATGCATGCAAAGCAAGCACTCTACCACTGAGCCACCTTCCCAGCCCCCATTAGAACATTTTTAAATAAACATCTACAAGGTTGTTGAATGTTCAACATGTACATTTTTCACTTACCATGCAGGAAAAAAAATGGCCTAGTCATGAAAACTATTGTCCTTTTGATTAGGACTAGCTATAAATCTTTTCCTTACAACTGTTTGACAGACATTCTGAACAACAAAACCTACTCATTTCTTTCCTCACTGAACATCTACAGAATGGGCACTCTCTAACAGATGATTCAATGCTTAATTACTTATTATACAAACCATGTTTATGGCACATCAAACACAAGTGACAGCTGAGAGACTAGAACTACAGAGACTTCGTCAAGAGGGCAAAGCTTTGTAACGGTAGAACTGAGGCTGGAATACAGGGTCTTCCCATTTTCTTTTCTAGTTTTCTTTTATTTTCCCCTAAATAAATGAAAGATGTTTAAAGATACAGATCATGCCTCCTATACTCTACACCCCCCCCCCCCACCATCTTGCTGCACATACCAGGTCTCAGGGAATACTATACTGCATGGCAAAGGTTGACATATTGTGGCCGATGCATAAAACCCACTTAAGCATTTGCTGGTGGTATTCTACTTTGCATGTGTGGTTAAGCAGCAATTAACAATAATTATGTGCCACTTGTGGCAAAAAGGTTGCATTTTTCTCTCGAAGTAAGATGATATCAGAAAATACTTAGAAATAAAAGGAAGTCTATTCCTTAGTTGCAGTAATAATTAAGGAAACATCTCATAATTAAAGACGCCTACACACAGACCACACACACACACACACACACACACACACACACACACACACACACACACACACACACACACACACACACACACACACACACACACACACACACACACACACACACACACACACACACACACACACACACACACACACACACCATCTCATTAACACCTTCATTGGCCTTGCTTGGTGAACATTATATTATTCTCAAATTACTAATAAGAAAAAGATACCTTAGAGAAAGAAAAACTGGCTCAAGGTCACAGCTAATGGGTGGGATGACAGGAAATTAAACTTAGTTTATTTTATTAAAAGCTTAAATATTTTCTATCACTTCTCCACGGACTATATCAGATTATTAAACCATGTCTGAACACTCCTACATCTGATACAAACAAAATGAAATATGCAGCTATTATATGTAAAAGAATTATACCGCAGAGCAGGGAGTAAGGCTCCTGTGGCTCACACTTACAATCTTAGCTATTCAATCTTAGCTATTCCGATAGCTGATATATGAGGAACGAGGTTCAAATACACCCTGAGCAGGAAAGTTAATAAGATTCTTATTTCCAATTAATGAACAAAAAGCAGAAGTGGAGCTGTAGCTCAAGTGGTAGAGATCTAGCTTGGACTAAAGAAGTTAAGGGACAGCTCCCAGCCCCAAGTTCAAGCCCTGGTACCAGAACAAATAAAAAAAAAAAAACCTCCTTAAAACATACAAACTAACATCATTTCAGGGGTTACAGGAGAAGGTATTTATTTTCACTGACATATCATTGTGTCCAAAGGTAAACAGAATATAGGAAAATGAAAACTTACTGTATTTCCTAATGATATCTGAACTTAGCCTCAGTAAAGGGTCAGAGAAGCAGTATCTTGAATAATTTTCCACATGAACTCCAAGAAATAGCTGCTCAATTTAACTCAAGGAAAACTCAGTGAATTTTTATGCGGAGTTCACCACAAGCTAAAAAAATAAACCCACTTGGTACAACAGCCCTCTTCCTACGCTGCTGGTTATCATTGAAATATACTGCCACCTTATGACAATTCCTTTTATATCTTAATTTTCAAAACACTCCATTTCAAAAGAAGAATAAGCTCTCACCAGGGAAATGACCATGAAGTATAGCGATCATCTGTAAATTATTTGAAATTTAAAATAATAATTAGTCCTTCTCAAGAAAGTTGGCTGCGGGGAAGAGTAACATTGTATCTGAGACTAGTTTTAGATTTTTGAATAACACAGTGATTACAGTGACTTGACAGAAACAGTTTAAATCCAAGAAGTCAGGCTGTAATTGATTACTCGCTAAATAGGAGCCTAAAATTTTTACTCTATTTTCTAGTTACAGTTTCAGAAGATACATCCAACCTATTTTCTCTTTCTTGGATGTAGTTTTAAACCCTAACTCCTCACTCTCTTTCTCTCTCTCTTTCTCTCTCTCTCTCTCACCCTCCCCCCCCACACACACCTACAAACACAGGATTTAAAAATTACAATGGGTAGGCTTAGAAGGAAGGAAAAAAAACTAAAATTTAGAAAAAATTGTACCTTATTTGGGGAAAATTTACAATACGTCAAATAAAAGTACTAACGTAATATATAAGAACTACTCAAAATAAAATACAGAAAATTCACTTTTTATATGTCCAGAGTAGAGATTTCTTTTGTCCTAGGAAACAGAGAACTTTTATCCAGGGCTGGTTTATCTTTCTCCACGGACCCTGTGGTTCATGTTTATAAAGAGTTCTGCTCCCCTTTTGGCATTAGCTGCTAAAGGCTAATTTGTGGTTCATCGTTATCAAATATGTAAGAAATTATTGCTTGTGAGGGATTTTTTTTGGTGTCCTATTCTCACTTCTCATAGCATTGTATTTCACTCTGGCTTAATCATACCTATTTCTTCGTGTGTGTGTGTGCGTTTGTGCGTGCGTGCGTGCGTGTGTGTGTGTGTGTGTGTGTGTGTGTGTGTGCGCGCGCACGCATGCGCAGTGCTCTACCATTTGAGCCACAGCACTCTGCTTCCAGCGTGTGTGTGTGTGTGTGTGTGTGTGTGTGTCTGTCTGTCTGTCTGTCTGCCTATTTATCTATGCATTTACACACTTGGTCCAGTGGAAAGAGTGTGTATTTTGTGAACCCTAAGATATGTATTCAAATGTTTTTTTCTTTCATGCCATTGTTTCTAACACATTTATAAGATTATTTCTTTGTTGTTTTGTATGTCCCTCCCCCACGGTATAAGCCCTGCTTTCACTGTATTTGATGTTGTTATAATTTGTGGAGGGGAAGGGAAAAAACAAATCGTTTAAATAGGGATACAGGTGGACCCATTGCAAAAATGAGACGTACAAGTCGTTATGTCGAAAACGAACTTTACAACCTTGGTGGGGGAAATGGTTGGGGGGGGGGGTAGGGGAAGGATGGGATGGGAAGGGATGGGAAGGGGAAACAAAGGAGGAGGCTACAATGCTTGATAAGAAATGTACTCATTATCTTGCCCATGCAATTGTAACCCCTCTGTACAGTATTTTCACAATAAAAAAAAAAAGAATGTGTATTTTGGAAATTGAATGCCTAGACCTGGAAGATACAGATTTTGCAAATACAATATCTAGCCAACACTGTTACTAAATATAAGGTCCTAATAAGTTATCTCATCTCTGTGTAATACTATAGATTCACCAATTATAGAAAGGCAGAATTATCTTTAGTGATATCTAACATGTCCTTGAATTGTTACCTCACATAGAATGGCCATTTATATGATTGGATTTGAATAGGTTGATTCGAAGATAGTTTCTAAAGTCGTTATAGTTTATAATTAAATTCAGTGAACTAGTGTTCTCTTGACAAGGCAATTCTTAAATAAATAGGACTATGAGAAAGCAATATTCACAGAGTTTGTTACTTTTTATAATTGCCCACACGTCCTTTCCGAATTATTAACTATTAATGAACTGTTCAGCTGATGGTAAATCACGAACAAGGTTAAAAATTAACTGCAAGCTAATAAACCAATAATTAAGATGACAAAGACTTCTGACACCATGGTTTTGAGGGCAGACTAGTTGACAAGTCAATAAAATTTGTTTTAAGTATCCTGATCCATGGAACAGAAATAAAATAATGATTTGTGCACCAGAACGCATGGCTCAAGTTTAATTACTCATGTGCAAAGTTTAATCAAGAGAGTTCTTCCACGGGGGTAACAATGGTAGCATCTGTAAAAGTTGGAGCGACGTCGAAGTCCTCCAGGCTCCACAGCACCTGGTGCCACCACGGGGAAGAGATCATGGATATTTCTTGAACATACGGCAACAGCTGTCAGCTCAGAAGGAGGTACATTCCAAGTTCCACCAAGCAAGTAAACTCTACAAAACCTCATTCTGCCCCCTCTTTTAAACTGAAAAGAAGCCAGATGGAAATATGCAACTTGTCAAATTGCAAATGAGGAATTACTATAAATCTCCTATTGAAAGAATCCCTGGATGTTGAGCATTAAATATTGGCTGGTGCAATTTCCAAAAAGGGAAAAGGAAAATTCAAAGAGCAGTAATGATGCTTGATACTATCCTGGGTGAATACCCCCCAACACACACACACACACACACACACACACACACACACACACACACACACACACACGCACACACATGCACACACACACACACACACACACACATCCCCCTCCCCCCACCCACACATATTTAAAAGAACATAACATAGGTAAAGAGAAAGGGAATATTACTGTCTGTCTAACCTAACTACCAGAATGAAGAAACACCAGGCATTGTTCTAGAAGCTTCCCAATGCTTGGGATGACTATGAAATGCAGTATGACTAACCATCTCTCACACAACAGTGAACAGTGCAAATCTGCTCAGAACACACAAACAGAGAAAACCTAGAAAACAAGCTGTATTATTCATGCCACAACCATCTGAGCTGAGCTGCTCAGGCTCACCCTCCACCTACACCTCCCTCTCCACTTCTCTCCATCTATTGTGTGTAATTACCATAATAACTTTACATCCGTCCTGGGCACATATCTTTGTACATGAACACAAAGGTTGTATAAAATTATTAGTTCAATAAGAAGTGTTTGGTAGGATGGTACAAAAAACATTGGGGTTTTGCAACAGCGAAGAGGCTTTTCACAAAATTGGACAGACATAATTATTTCAGGTTTAGAGCCCCAGCTTTACTGTTTTTGAGAAGTGCCACTGGGAATGTGTAGATTGCTCATCGAGTCTTGTATGCCTCATAAGCACATTCATTGAGTTTCTACTGTCTGACTCACACTGTGCATCTTTAATACCATGGTGCCATTGTTTGAGTATCACTAAACATTTCTGTAACATTTCTGTAGCCTCATCTACAGCAGGAGAAAGTCAGAACAAAAACAACTTGCATCACAATCTGTCTGATACCCTAATGATGTGATTTTAAAAAACAATCACTAAGTTACTGAGAGTATCTGTTGGTATTTCTTACAAATCTATTACAAAAAAAATTCTAAGGTGATTCCTAGTGATATACATTGTTCATCTCTCTGTCACTTTCTCTCTCCAAGACTGGGACTTGAACTTCACAGCTGATGCTTGTATTCACTAATTGGCTGGTGTTCTGTAACCTGAACCACATACCTCCTCCAACCTCAATTCCTCTTCTAAATATCACCCAAGCCTTCCATAAACTTTTTTACAAGTCAATTAGCACTTTTTAGAACAATAACACATTGCTTAATATGGACAATGAACACTAAAAGGACTTCTTTAGATGCATATCATTTTATGTGCAAATTAATTCAATGATCCACACATACTACACATGAAAAACCGGGTGAATGAAAGTTGAGACTTGAGTTAGATCATACCGTGGACCCAGCTGACAGATTCCTGCTTCCCCCAGACCTAAGTGCCATTCCATTGTGACTGCTTGATAAAGCTTTTAGACAGAAAAGCTGAATACTAAAAAGGCATACTTTTGCATTTAGTTGAAGAGAACCTTCATGGGACAGAAGGATCAAATTGAAGGAAGTAAACCTGTCAATCACTACTGCTCCTGCTCATCTCACAATCAAATGCACACTGCAAACAATGGCCGGTGTAGATTGCATGACTCCTTTGCTCAACTCAGAATGGTACTGGCAACTCTGTTACTTCTATAATCAACACTGCCTCACAGGCGACTTTGCCATACACTGTGGTCCACAGTACCATTTCACAGTAGATTCACTGAAACCACAGTTAGGAGCCTCTGGTGATCAAAGCTGTCATATTTCCTTTATGTCCTATACCTTATATGTCCTATCATATATCCTGTATGTTCTAGGATCCAGAGAGCACTAGGGAGGCATTTCCTGTTGTACCTGGTCATACCTGTGGAATTTTCCAATTTTGGAGAATGCACAATAGACATGTATAAACATATAATAGATAGATTTCCTCTAAATATTACATGAAGCAGTTTTGGGCATTGTTTTTATGCTGTATTATTCAATTTGAAAATATATTTAGAATAATATTTTATAGTGGAAGAAAATAACTATGTACACAGACATTTGTGATTCAACACTTTCATTTAGGCAATGACACCTGCTATCAACATTCTTTCGTGCTGTATGTTTTTGTAGCAGTTCTTTAAATAAAAAGAGAACCTAAAAATGCAGTGAATTTCAACCATAGGAAACATTCCATGCTTACTAATAGATTTTTATGCTAGCCAGAGTGAAAGATAACCTTTCATTATAGGCAAGTGACTAGTGGCGTTAGTTGTGTACATCAAACTTCATTTTCAACAATAATATGCCTTAGTTGTCTCAAAAACTCTCCAAATGATTTCAACTTTTCTCCCCAAAGGAACAAGTTCAGAATGTGGTAGAGCATGAAGTTAAATGCTATCACTGTCTTTTTTCCTACATTTGTTAGAAAGTCTTATCTTACTATTTCTACCAAACTTGATGCTGGTACCTATTGAAAACTAGTACTGAAGTTTCCAATGGATTGCATGTATCTCTTAAAGTACAGATCAAAGATGTTGAGTGATATCTGAAAATGTGGATATTTGTGACTGTAATCAGCCTTTATTGCTACATAAAAGACATCAATCCATTGTGGGTTTGGAATATATGTGTGTGTGTACATATATGTATATATGTATATATCCACAGATATGTACATGTGTATGTATATGTATATACATGAACAAAGGTAGAGTGTGCTCTGTCCACTCTGAATTACTGTAATGTTCTCATGTAAAAGTACCTCTTGCAGATTACTTTATACACTGGGAACATTCATCAAATATTCATCCTTTTCTTCCAAGAAGTATGCTCACACTTCAGATCGGAGTTCTACCTGAAGACATATTAGTATTCGTCACTTTTTTAGCTCATCTCGGAAAGATGTTGGCACCTAAAAAGTGGCATGTTTTTGAGTCTGAAGAGTGTGATATTAATTTACACATTCCAAGGCCAATGAGCTTACTTAGACCATCTTGGCAGCAAGATTCTTTTATTTAACCTAAAAATAGCACCAATATGCAAAAAGAAAGCCTGTTAAAGTGTAACATACACCTACCATGAAGCTGGATGAAAATAAGAATCCCATACTAGTAGAACTTCTGAAGAGGAAAATCGTGTTGAAAGTGTTCTCATTTTGCATGGAAGTTCCTATCTTCTACACTAGCTAATCATGGCTCCCTATTTTATGCTTTGTTTCCCTAGATCGGGGAAGAAAAAACAAATGCATGGGTCACTGTGAACTAGGAACAGCCCTTCAAATATTCATGAGGTCTTTTATTCTCCATACAATTGTAGTAAGGAAATTGAACATTTTGTTCAATTATAGGAAAGACTACTACAAATTTCAAGTTATACATGCACACGCACACACACAATAAATACATAAATAAATGACCTAAATTTGGGATGAAAGTAAGCCTCTTCTTTTATTTTTGGAGCTCTCCCAGCAGGATACTTCATGTAAACAGTGAAAATATTTGAAAGCATCACATAATAAGCCATAATTGTATCTACAGCTAAAGTAAAATGCAGTGAGACATTTTATCCTAAAGAGTGAAATAGATCATAATGACAACACTTTGGAAAGAAGGGAGTTGGGAGATGCTATATCATAACTGCAGGCTTAAATTGTCAACCTGCATCCGTAGGCTGCATTTTGAATAGTGGCAGTCATCGTGGTCAGGGTCCCCTGCTAGCCTGTAATATGTGAAGAAGAAGAAAGAAGTCTATTTACAAGAGTCAACTTACCCTTAGGCAGTGAAGGAGCAAACACTTTAAAGAACATTTCTTGGCAAAGGACTACAAGTTTAAGATACGAAATTCAAAATAATGATCCTTTTGCAATTTTTATGATGTCCTCCATTTTGTGCAAGGAAAAAGAGAAGTTAGAAGTCTTAGGGGAAATTCTGAACAAACAGAAAATCAACTCAGCTACATGAAGTATGATGATAATAGATCTCTTTTTAAAGCTAGGTAATACAATAGTTGTCAAAATGTAATATTCTGAACGTGGCAGTGATATGCACATGCAAGTGCTTCCACGAGTATATGGAAGGCCTGTGAAAAATGTGTGTTGACAGTGACATCAGTAGCTTCTGTACAGAGGTCATCTGCATATCTGTGTTTGTTTGGACACCACTTTGTAAATCTGAAAGATAAGCCTTCCTTTAGAAAAATTATATTAGCGCAGAAAAAAATAAGACAGTTGAAATAATAATTGCAATAAAATGTAAAAATGACCTCGTATGTAGAGGGGTTTCCTGAAAGAAGGCCAGAAATATCTCCCGTCCTCGTGACACATTCTGCTTCTCCCCTTAAGATATCCATCTGCTCTTCTTCCCCTTGACTCTGTACTACTCTTGTGAGTTCTCAAGACTAATAAAACCATGAAAGTAGTTCAGTTCATCAGTTCAGAGCCCTGCCTTAAAGAAAGTGGGTAACTTCCATTTTTGTTTTCTTAGGATCCACTTGCTATGCTGTCAGATGCTCATTAAGTCTCCTGAAAGATGAGACACCATGTTGGGGAAGAAGAATGGTACCCTCAAGCAAAAGTCATCACAAAGCATCAGCTGCATGAGTGAAACCCTCTGTCCCACCCCACAGATAACATGGGAGTGACTCCACCAAGAGTCAGAAGTACAAACTGAGTCTAGGCCAGAGACGGAATTATGAGAAATAGTAAACGTATTCTTTTTTCTTTTTTAATTAAGTTTTTTTTATTGTGAAAATACTGTACAAAGGATCCACAGTTACATGAGCAAGGAGTAAACTTATTCTTTAAGGCACTTACGTGTTTAGATGGTTGATTATACAACAATAGACAACAAATATAAATTGATAAAAAAAAACAGATCATGGAGGTTATAGACATAGAATCTAACCTGATATATCCCAAAATATTTACCTAGTAGAGGTTAAAAATCTATCCCCCCAAAGTGGTCATAATGGAAAGGAAAAATATATTACATTCTCAAACTTAACACAAAAACTTGTGTCTTAATGGGAGATACCTAAATCACCTAGAGATGGCCTGTATTAGGGGCTCAAAATAGCATCTGCATTAAGTAATAAATTCATGGTGAAGCATAATCTGACCAAAGTTTGTGCAGCTCCAGATATGTAATGAATCTACTACCTATGCCCTTTGTACAACTACTAATAATAAAAAATAAATGAGAACCCAACTAATAAATGGGCAAAGAAATAAATAGCCACTTTTCAGAAGACAACGTAAAAATGGCATAAAGAAATGACATGAAGAAATACTCAACATCTCTGGCCAGAAAGAAAATGCAAATCAAAACAAGACTGAGGGGCTGGGAATGTGGCTTAGTAGTAGAGTGCTTACCTAGCATGCATGAAGACCTGAGTTTGATTCCTCAGTACCACATAAGCAGAAAAGGCCAGAAGTGGTGCTGTGGCTCAAGTGGTAAACTGCTGGCCTTGAGCACAGAGAGGCTCAGGGACAGTGTCCAGGTTCTGAGTTCAAGTCCCAGGACACACACACACACACACACACACACACACACACACGCACGCACGCACGCACGCACACACGCACACACACACACACACACACACACCACCACCACCACCAGTAGCAGCAGCAACACTGAGATTCCATTTCACCCCAGTGAGAATGGCCATTGTTAAGGATATAAACAATAACAGATACTGGCATGATATGGGAAAATGGAACCCTAATACACTGGAAAGCATTATGGAGGTTCCTCAAAAAAAAAAAAACATAAAACTACCTTATTATCCAAAATTTCTCATCATTTATGTGAAAGATTATGAACCCAGATACAGTAAAGTCACCAGCACCACCATGTTCACTGCAGCACTATTCACCTTAGCTAAAGTATGAAATCAGCCCAGATGCCCCTGAATGGACAAATGTGTCAAGAAAATGTGGTATAGATACACAATGAAATTTCACTCATCCATCAGAAATTACATTGCATCATTTTCAAAGCAATGAAAAGACCTAGAAAAAAATCATGTTAAGTAAATCAAGCCCAGAGAGACAAAAGAATGTATGTTTTCCCTCATATGTGGAAGCTAGAAGCTGGAATTAATTTGTAATTGTACAAATATAGACTTCTGAATGGTATGCAAGTATACATAAGTGTATTAACTGAAATAGGTAGATTAAGAGGAGAATTCAATGCTATGCTTCCTTAGAAAGGCTAACTCACAGTCCAAAAATAAAACACCAGAACTTGTTATTCATAAGTGGGAAGACAGGATCAGGGGGAGGTACTGTAGATGAATGAAGAGAAGAAGGGGGAAGAAATGCAGTTATAAAATTTGATACAAGGACTGGGAAGGTGGCTCAGTGGTAGAGTGCTTGCCTTGTACACATGAAGCCCTGGGTTCAATTCCTTAGCACCACAGAAGCGGAAAAAGCCAGAAGTGGTGCTATGGCTCAAGTGGTAGAGTGCTAGCCTTGAGCTGAAGAGCTGAGGGACAGCGCCCAGGCCCAGAGTTCAGGCCCCATGACCGACAAAAATAATAATAATAATAATAATAAAATTTGATACAGTTTCTACAAAATTAAGAAAACCGAGCAAAGGGGTGGGGTTGGAAAGGATGGAGCTGAATGATGAAAGAGATGACATTGATCAAGATTCATTGCATTCATATAGTATTTTGTTGAATAACAATTCATTTGCATGAGTAAAGAAAAAATTAATTAATTTTTTTAATGTAAAGCACAATTTACAGACTACGTATTTCAGAAATCTACACAAATTGGTCCGTTAACCCTACGCCTCTTTTGGAAACACTTTATCAGCAATGTGGTTTAATTGAAAAGCCTCTGACTGTCCCAAAACCAACTGATGACCATTCCTTTCATTTGTGAAAATAAATGCCTACTACTGATCAGGAAGATACAAAACGTGGTGTGGTACATTCTAGGACTTTAACTTCTGGGAAAATAGTGTAAATAATATGAATTTTAGCCAGGTGTCGGTGGCTCACGTCTATAATCCTAGCTACTCAGGAAGCTAAGATGTGAGGATCATGGTTCAAAGCCAGCCCAGGCAGGAAAGTCTGTGAGACTCATCTCCAATAAACTATTCAAAACACTGAAAGTGGTAGAGCATTAGCCGTGAGCTGAAGAGCTCAGGGACAGGGACAGAGCCCAGGCCCAGGCCCAGGCCAGAGTTCTTCCAGCCCCACGACCACAAAAAAAAAAAAAAAGAATTTTAAGCTTTACTTTGAGAAAAACTTCATTTCTTACAGATGTTAAAGAAAAAGTTTAAATAATCTCATTCTTGCTGCTTTTCCTTCTTATCTCACATACTTCTTTCCTAGCCTTGGGGAATTCACACTGGCCTGCATTCGTTTTCTAATTTCACAATTTTCCCAGTTCCACAGAAAAACAGTATTAGAATACCAAAATTAAGCATACCATAAATATGTCTTCTCAGGTTTACCTCCCAAAGGAATCTCTGTAAATCTCTGAGTTCAGCTGATCTGCTCTAGTTATTATTAAAAAAAAAATCCCTTGAACAAGAAATGATTAATTTGCATACTGTTTTAAGTCTTAGATAGACTTAGAGACACATGGCTCTGAAAAAACACAAGAGAGACATGTTTAAGATGGCACCGGAGAAAATCAAGTCCAAGAGGAAAGAAAATAGCCCTGGCACTGTAGCGGGGAGCAAAAGAACATAGCTTGGGAGAAGGAATGATGTGCGCCCAAAGAGAGAGAAGGTGGGATCCACAGTTTGAACCTTTCATCCCCTCCCTCACCAAATCCTCAGGAGTTTCTGCATTGCTTACTAATGACACATAGCAGGAATGCATTGTGGAGATGGAGAAAGGGTGAGTTTTGTCACAAAGATAGTCTAGCCTCCAAAGAGACAGTACTCCTGGACCTGGCTGATTTCCAGATGACAATCACTTTCAAACAGGGAAGTTTGATAGAAGAGGTCACATTCCTCCAGTGAAGAGGAAACTGGTAACACTACTATTTTTGTTTCCAAGAGTTCTTTTATAACCAGATTGAAAAGAATGATACAAAGCCCCGAGGGATTCTGCATTGGGGGACCCCGGAGAGAAGCGATTTCTACAGAATTCATGCATTCTAAACAAAAATACAGTTTTTCCCCCTCTGGAAGGCCCAGAATATTCTGCAACAATGTGATTTATATGGCTTCTGTACATTTCTGACATTTTGTTTCATGGAAATTGCCTAGAAACATTCTATTTTTCTGCAAAATGTAGATAGTAACAGATGTGGTAAAGAAAAACAGTGGGGTCATTTTCTATGTTACCGTGCCATGTGGATATTATTTCTTACTCGATATATCATCTTTACACTTTGTTAGGATTCTTCAAAACATGAGGCTTACAAGAAGTCTCATTTTAAAATTTTTAAATTAGTAAAAGGACCTTCTGTTGAGTTCAACGTAGTTAGTTGCTTAGGAAAACAATCAGCAGACAACTTGATCAAATTTCTAGACATGATTAAATATTATCTACATTTATCATATGCTAATATACCTTTCTTGAAAATTAGATGCAATGAAATAGATTTCCAACTATGTGTGAAGATATTGAAACACATTTGCTCAATAAATAAATTATTATATTGAGCTTACTGCTTCTTTGGGAATGTTTCCAGACTTAGTCAAAATAGACACCTTTGGTTCATCTAAGTGGAATCTAAATAAAGAGTTTATCATATAACACCATACTGATTTCTCTCCTATGCCATCATAATGATCACAGTTTCTCCAGAGAAACTCATATTTTTCGGGGATAATTATTTCCCCCTTTTCCTGCTTGCTTTCTACAGCCTGGTAAGATCTGATCCACAATCACTCCCATCAGATAACAGAGTACACACCCACCATTATTACAATTGAAAATGCCACCACTCCCTGGCTCAGAGGTACCAAAACTCACTACCTTTCAAGAGGGAGAGCATCTTCACAAAACCACAACCATAGAAATCTCTACTTAACTTGGGAAGGATCTGTTTTTGTAGCTGCAGCTATGGAACAAGCTTTACGGGGCTATTGTCTATCCCTAGGTGGCTGTGCTAAACCTTTTTGAAAGGGGAAATGTGCATTTGTGGTAGTGCAGAAAACTTCCAAGGAAACCACGCAGAAGAATAGTAAGGGCTTGGTGGTGTGCTCATGAATCAGTCAGTCCTGGGTATGTCTTTTTTCCCACTTAAAAATTAATCTCCTTTCTTTTAAGAAAAGTATTATTTAAATGGCAGTACACAGACAAAGCTACTTTATCCCCATTCAATATCAGACAAGAAGAAAACCAATATTTTATATACCTGCATAAAGCTCTTGGGATCTCCAAAATCTGTGTACTTAAATATTCAACTGCACCAATATTTTAATAGATCTTTCTCTTTTTTGTTAAATTCCAAGAGAAGTGAAAGAAATAGACATGTATAAAGAGAATCAGTAATGGGGTGGGGAGAAATGTCCTCAGTTCTCTGTTGTCTTGTGATGTACAGCTATCATAAAATCTAGAAGTCAGAAACTGAATTCAGGCAGGTCACAGCAACCTACAGCTGTCCTTCCAGCTGATGCAGGACCCTGGTCCATGCTGGCCTGGGGAAAAAGCTAGATGAGATCTCAAAAGTGACCAGCGCAAAAGCAAAACAAAACAAACCACTGGGTGTGGGTGGGGGTGGGGGAGGTTAGGGTGAGGGTGAATAGTGGAAGGATCAGAGACTTGGCTCAAACAGTAGAGCCCCTGCCAATCAAGGACCAAACACTGAGTTCAAAACCCAGCACTGGAGAGATAAAGAAAAAGAAATTTACAGCTCTGAAGATTAAATATTTCGTCTGAAGGGATGGATCTTTTATGTCTTAATATTCATAAGCCAAATAAAACTTTCTGTTCGCTAAACTGTATTCTGCAGAGTCATAACACCATGTAGAGGAGTTGCTTCTCAAAGTAATGACTATTTATTGTGGTTTCTGACACATCCATTGCTTTGACTTTCCAGAGGTCATGTGACCTTTTATATAGCTCTTCAAAGACAAATGCTGCAGCTGAACTCTTGGGTCTGTGTCAGACCTTCCTTATGCTATACACAAACATGTTTTCAGCTAGTCTTTACTTCATGCTAGTCTTTACGTCATCTCCACTTTAAAGATGATGAAACAGAGCCTAACAATGATACACCACTCATAGGTAAAAATTAGAATGCATATAAGAAAATCCTCTTGATAAATGGGCTAAAAAGAAAGCTCAAAGTCAACTTCTTTATGTAGAAATTAACAATGTTTGACCATTTTAAAAGTGGATATTCCTAATTTCCTACTCTTCCTAAGAAGATTTCTCTCCTCCCTCTTTCTCTGTGTCTCTGTCTCTCTCTCTGTCTCTGCCTCTCTCTATCTCTCTGTCTCTTTTGCCAGTCCTGAGACTTGATTTCAGAGCCTGGGTGTGGTTCCTGAGCTTCTCTTGCTCAAGGCTGGCACTCTACCACTTGAGCCACCGTACCACTTATGCTTTTTCTGAGTGGTTTATTGCAGATAATGAGTTGTGAACTTTCCTGCCCCAGCTGGCTTTTAACTCTGAGCCTAAGATCTCAGCCTCCTGACTAGCTAGGTACAGATGTGAGCCACCAGCACAGGCCCTAGGAAGATATTGGGCAATGGGTGGTTGCTTGTCAGATATTCACTGTAAGTGAATCATTCATTCATTCATTCAGTCAGTCAGTCAGTCAGTCAGTATGTCAGTCTGCAAGTCTCTGAGCTTTCTTATTCCACCATGGATCAATTCTCTAAATGCTAAGTATATTGTGCATGGTGGTCCACGAAAAATACATACATAATAGGGCTGGGAAGGTGGCTCAGTGGTAGAGCGCTTGCCTTGCATGCCTGAGGCCCTGGGTTCAATTCCTTAGCACCACATAAGCAAAAAGAAAAAAGCTGGAAGTGGCGCTGTGGCTCAAGTGGCAGAGCTCTAGCCTTAAGCTGAAGAGCTGAGGGACAGCGCCCAAGCCCAGAGTTCAGGCCCCACAAATGGACACCCCCCCAAAAAAAACATACATAATAAATTATTGAACATTTGGTGATGAATTTTAACTGGAAGTCATATATTGATCTTCACAAGAAAATATTTTACATATACCTGGTACAAAAAAAAAAAATAAGGACCACAAAGAACATGAAAACATATAACTAAAACATTCCTCTGTAAAGTCATCTTTCTTTTTATTATGATTTCACTTTTTGACATAATGAACAATTAAAATTTCACATGCATCCGGTGTGCAGATATTATTTTTTTAAGAAATAAAAATGCCCTACATGCTCCTAAACTATTATTTCATATTTCTTTTATTTCATATATACATGCTCAATGAAAATAGTATTAAATATGCATTTCATTACTTGGAGAATTTTTTCATGAAAATTAATATTATAGTGATCAATCATATTTTGCTGCACACCGGGAATCATGGAATTATTTACTTATTTTTCTTATGCCAGTCCTGGGGCTTAAACTCAAGGACAGGGTGCTGTTCCTGCACATTTTTCTGCTCAAGGCTAGTGTTCTACCTCTTGAGCTATGGCTCTACTTTCAGCACCCTCCCTCCCTCTTTCCCTCTCTCTCCCTCTCTCCTTCTCTCCCCCTCCCCCCCCTGCTTAATTGGAGCTAAGAGTCTCACTGACTTTCCTTCCTAGGTTGCCTTTGAATCACAATCCTCATGTCTCAGCCTCCTAATTAGCTAGGTTTAAGGCATGAGCCACCAGTGCCCAGCCTGTAATAATATTCTTTCTTACTCTAGGAAAACACTATTAAACTATTCCTTTTCTGTTAATTTTGAATCTCCCTATATGTTCTCCCTCTATCATTTCAGTAGCTCTTCATCAGCAGATGACTCAACTAAAAACAAAACAACAGCACAATGCCTTAAAGAATTTACAGTTCTGTGCAGTTAAATTCATATTCACATACATACTCAAGACAGAATGCTAGTGCTACTAGGGAGCTATTATATAAGCACACAATGGAGGGAAGCTAGGAGGACACCGAATAAGTGGGAAACAGAACAACATACAACAAAGAGCCTATCAGCTGCACTGGACATAGAAGAAAAAGAACTAAGCAACCCAGAAAACGATGGGAAGGGAGGAATGAGAGGGAAAGAGGGAACAGCTTACACTAAGCAAAAGGAAACAAATGTAAACATCATCTGATGTGGAAGAAATAATTGTATTGTCAAAACTCATAGAATTCACAAACTTTATAGACCATGATAATGACAATTTGCTTTGTGAAGGTTAAAATGTGTTTGTGACTTTAACTAAGTATCACTATTCTACAATACTGTGAAATATGTGAAAGTTATGTAATCACCTAATCTCAATTAAAAAAAAAAAGAAAAGAAAAATGAGAGAAGGGATAGATTAGGAGCGATGGGTGACAATGTTGTCAAACACCTTGCATCCATATACCGTTTGGTAGAATGGGAACTTCTTTGTACAACTACTTAAAGATAATAATAATAAATGTAAAAAAAACTGTTCCTTTTCTATTATTTTTGAATCTTCCTATATCTTCCCCTCTATCATTTTAGCAACTCTTCAACAGATGACTCAACTAAAAACAGAATGATAGCACAATGCCTTAAAGAATTTACAGTGCTGTGCAGTTAAATTCATATTCACATACATACTATCAAGACAGGATACTAGTGCTGCTAGGGAGCTATTATTTCCCCATGTTATAGAAGCAACGACAGAAGCTTATAGAGGTGGCCTTTTTTTTTTGTCTGCTGGTTGCCACACAACTAGTTATAAGAAAGTTAGATATTCATTTTTCTCCAATGCTTTTAATCCCTGTTCAACATGAGGATTTGTTTCTATGAAAATAAAATTGGAGTGCATGACCCCATTGATCACAAATTGAATCTATCCTTTCAACACACCATAGCATTTAAATTCTAGTCTTTTATCATGTAAATGAAAATCCTAATTATACATCCAAGCTACACACACTTACATCACCATAACCCTTTCTTAATGCCAATGCCAAAAGCACTCCATATTGGTACTTGTGAATAAGGGATCACAGACACTGTGAACCAACAGAGGAAGAATGGGAAAGGAAGGGAAGAGCAGAGCTGTGAAAACAGAGAAAAGAGACAAACATCCGGCGGTGGTCAGACAAATTATTTGCTTAGTTACCACAAAAATAATCATTACACTGTAACTCCACAGGAACAATGGTAATTGCACAGTGGTTTTTGTACCTGTTATCACCTATACCCTGATAACTGAGAAATTAATTTGTGGCACTACTTGTATGTGTCGGCCATAAGATGTTTCCTTGGTAACAGTTCTATGCTGTCATACAGAGGAATGTTTAGCAGTAAAATGAGCAGTAACAGCTGATTATATGGAGAAAGTTCTGATCAAAAATACATCCAACATAGCAATCACCTCTGGAAAAAGACTATGTTGCTTAGTACAACACAAAACAAAACAAAACAAAAAGTTCCCTCTGCCCTGGAGATGTGGATCATGATAACTAGCATGTGCAGAAGACTCTAGGTTATTTCAAATGAATAATAATTATCCTATTACCAGTTTATATTTAGCAACAGTTTTCAACATTTAAAAAACAAGGTTGTATACAAGGGAGTATTATTCAGCCATAAAGAAGAATGAAAATGTGTGGAGAGGTGGATGGAACTGGAGATCATCTGTGAAGCTGAAGAAGGCAGCTCTAGGGTTTGAACTCAAGGCCTGAACACTATTCCCGAGCTTTTGTGCTCAAGGCTAGTGCTCTACCACCTCTACCATAGCTCTACTTCTAGCATTTTGGTAAGTAACTGGAGATAAGAGTCTCCCAGGATTTACTGACCAGGCTGGAATCCTCAGATCTGAGCTTCCTGAGTAGTTAGGGTTATAGGCATGAACCACTGAGTGTCCAGCTTTAGGTTTATACTTTGTAAAAGAAGACATGAAAGTAGAAGAGGCAGGAGAGGAGGGGAAAGTGATGGAGGTAAATGTGATTGAAATACATTGTATTCATGTATGCAAGTGTCATAATGGAACCTATTATTTTGTACAATTAATATCAACTAATTTTAAAAGAAACCTACAAGGAGAAGGTATCTTAACCATAGTAGATCTCTCTGGCTTGCCTTTCTATTTCCTCCCCTGAAATTAGAAGCCATACTGGTTAATATCTACACAAACATCATCCTGGAGCCGTTGACAGATACCCAATCCTGTGGTCTAAAGCAACATCAGCAGACAGGTTTTCAAGAATTCTGCTGAGGAAAATTCATTAAGAAAGACAGACCAGTTACTCTACAACTTACTACAGTATCACAGAAGGAGAGTTGAAGATTTAGCCAATGGGATGGCTTCCCTTTAGTTCTTCTCTTTCAGTTTTAGCACAGAAATCTGAAGAAAGATGATGTTAAGATGACAAGCATTCACCTATGATATCTTAAGAAATCATGAATTAGAGAATGTAGTGACTGCATTCCAAACCCTTAACAGCCTAAGAGTTAGAGTCTGTACAGAGGTCAGCTTTGCTAGCTCAGAGACTCTACCTGTCTTTCATCTTTCCAGGCTGCTCATAGTTTCAGAATAACAATGAAATAATTGGGGGTACAGTTTATCTTCCTAACATTTATTTGCTTGTGCTAAATAAACTAAGCATCATAAGTCTGTCAGTATTTGAATTACACATGTATATAGAGAAAATAAGAACTCTTCAAAAAAGCCCTGTAGGTCTTCATGAAAATCTCGTTTTGCTTTTTGAGATGATCACAACATATCCAAAGATATGAGTACATCTTAAGATTTATCATAAACTTTTGACAAAGACTATTTCTTTTACTTATGCTCTGAGATATTACCCGCAAATCATTCATTTGGTATGTCACAGGAAATGGCTCAGGGATTGTGATGTTTGGACAACCTCACCAGCAGAGTTAGGTAACAGACCACAGTTTATTGGATCTAGTAGTTGGCTCCTAACTGCCAATCTTCATTTTTAAAAAAGTATCTGGAACATAGTATATTTTTAATATTTTTTGCATAGTTGAACAAATAGCCTCTAAGTTCCTCTTTGGCCATTTTCTTAATAAGGAAATAGCACCAACCTGTATCTACAGCCCCTGGATTTAACATCTAATTCTTGAGAGTGATTCAGATCACTCTGAATGTAGATCTCATTCAGGCTCTGGAGGTTCGTATGAGTGTAATCCTAGCTACTCAGGAGGCTGAGAACTGAGAATCACGGTTCAAAACCAGCTCAGTTAAGAAAGTCCTAAGGAGTCTTAATTCTTATCTCCAATTAACCACCAAAAAGGCAGAAGTGGAGCTGTGGCTCAAATAGTAAAGTAACAGCCTTAAGCAAAAAGGTATAAATTCAGAGATGGTGTTTAGGCCCTGAGCTCAGGCTCCAGGACTGGCACAAAAATAAAGGAATGAACAAACAAGTAAATAAATGTAAGCTAGTCTTATAACCAACTAGCTACACATAGAATAACCAAAGAACAGGCCAGCAAACCACGGTTTACAGAATTCTCCAAGAGACATAAATAATGAAATCACTTTAGCTATTATAAATTGCTACTTATGTAGTGCATGACCTCAAGGAAAGTTTCTTCATGCATTTGAGTCTTTTCTTACATATGATGTTAAAAATAACAGCAACCATTCCACACGATGGTTATTGGGGAGAAATCAGATAATACACCCAAAATATTTGGCACAATATGGAAACGCTGAAAGATGAAAACCTGACCTGGCATTTAGGTTCCTTAAGACCTCTGCTATATTCTGTTTAGCAATGTGACCAAGTAAAAACCTAAGAGCAAGACTGTCAAAACATTCAAATCCTTTGGTTGCCATTTGTTAAATACAGTCTTAGATATTTTGAGAATTCAAGTTGTAAAACAAAGAACAGCACTTAAAAAGAGGAATGTCTACCTCAAAAGATTGCACTAGGAATCAAAGGAGACTCTATTCAAAACAAATTAAGACAAAAAGAGCTAGGAGGGGGGTAGAATACCTCCCTCCCTAGCAAGTATAACTTCAAAAGCCACAGTGCAAAAATTGATAATGATGATGATAACTAACTGAGCACGTGATAGGTAAGCAATACATTACAAGTATTACTATTGGCTTCTCCACTTTTACAATGCCATTCCTTCAGTACTTACTGTTCATCTTCCACATTGTACGCATATTCCACCTATTTCTACTGATATTTAAAAACCTATGATGAATGAGGCACTAATGGAAGGACTGAGAACAGAGCAGACTTTGGAGTTGGGCAAATGGAAGTTTAATTTACCCCTTTGCCGAGAACTCGAATCTGCACACTGTCGAACATTTCTCAATTTCCATTTTCCACCCATAAAAGGGTGGTGGTGATAGCTCCACTTGTTTCTCTATTATCATGAAAATAAAACTCATCTCATTTCCAACAAGGAACTTAGCACTAAACTGTCTTAAAATTCTTGATCCACTACCAAGTTTTTTGCACCCTGTCCTCTCCAGCATTCTCAAAGAGACCTGGCTTGCTTATATGAAGGCAGGCCTGCAAGTCCTTGCATCTAATCTCACCACAAGTGGTGTACTTTTCAGCCATGAAAAGCCACATAGAGGCAGAGCTTTGTACAGTTGTGAGCTCATGAGCTCAAGTAAGGACAGCAGGTTACCATAACGTGGAGCAATGCTTCCTGCCAGAAAACACTAATGCCTAAACACGCATTGCTGTTTGATGTGGTCTTTATTTAAATGATCAGTTAATAGATTGTCAAGGAAGCTGTAAATTTCCAGAGGCAAAGACACAGCTTCAAGAGTAACTTCTCATCGTGACGGGCTTCTGAAAGCCCATGCTGGTTTTATCTAGAATATCAAAGGTGAAGCACAAATTAGGCAATCCATCATAATCTGAAATAAACATGTGTTGCTACCCTATGATTTCTGTCTTTATCCCAGTCTGACCCATTTTTTGAGATTGTACCTCAAGATGCTTCCCTGCAGAGATTTCACTGAGAATACTTTAATCCATTTTCTTAAAAATCTCTAACAAAAGTACTGGGGTTTTGATGTCTTATCAGAACGCCTTTGTTTCAAATGAAAGAAAAAAGATAATCTTCAGTGTGTGTGACTGAAGGGTTTTATACCTGCCGTGTTGAATTGTTCCACTGGAAGAGAGAAGCGGTCTATATGGCCAAGAATAAAACCTTGTTGTCACCTGACTAGATTCTTCCTGAGTTTAGTAATTCAAGCATCCTGCTTTGTCAACATGAATCTACAAACTTTTCATTTGACTTTCCCAGTTTCCCCAATACAACTGGCATTTATGTGTCTCAAGACCCCAGCTGAACTCTGTGTAGCTATTTGATTGAGTAGAAAGCTAAGAGCTAGACTACCAAAGGATTTGAATCCCATAGTTGGTTTTTCACATACATTTTAGATATTTGGTGAGTCAAAAAATAAAATAAAGCCAGGTACCAAGGGCTCATGCCACTAATGCTTGCTATTCAGTTGGCTGAGATCAGAGGATCATGGTTCAAAGCCAGCCCAGGCAAGAAAGTCCATGAGACTCTTATGTCCAATAAACTACTCAGAAAAGGCTAGAAGTGGTGCTGTGGTTCAAGAAGCAGATCACTAGCCTTGAGTAAAAAGAAGCTCAGGGACAGTACCCAGGTCTTGAGTTTAAGCCCCAGGACTGGCAAAATAAAATAAAGGAGAGAATAACACTTTAAAAGAATAATATCTACCTCAAAAGATTGTCATAGGAAGCTGGGCCCTGGTTGCTCACACCTGTAATCCTAGCTACTCAGGAGGCTGAGATCTGAGGATCACGGTTCAAAACCAGCCTGGGCAGGAAAGTCTGAGAGACTCTGATCCCCAATAAACCACCAGAAAACCGGAAGTGGAGCTGTGTCTCAAGTGGTAGAGCGTTAGCCTTGAACTAAAGAGCTGAAGGACAGCGCCCAAGCCCAGAGTTCAAGTCCCACAACAACCAACCAACCAAAAAAAAAAAAAAAAAGATTGTTATAGGAATTAAATGAGTAAGGTTGGGACATGCTTATAATCGGAACTACTCAAGAGGCAGAGATTAGAGTATTGTAATCCAAGGGTAGCCAGTGTAAAAGCATGAGACCCAGAAAAAAAAGAAAAAAACACTAAAGCATAAAAGAGCTGGAGAATGAATGGCTCAAGTGGTTGAGTGCTTGTCTAGCAAGTGTGAGTTCAAACTCTATACTGCTAAAAAAAAAAAAAGTTTAAATAGGGATACAGGTTGACTCATTGCAACAATGAGATGTACAAAACGAACTTTACAATTTGGGGGGGGGTGTAGCTGTGGAGATGGGAAGGGATGGGAGGGGAAAAACAAAGGAGGAGGCAACAATGCTTGATAAGAAATATACTCATCATCTTGCTCTTGTAATTAACTCCTCACAATGAAAACGTATTTAAAAACATTAATGACAATTAAATGAGCAAGCATATGTAAATGATGGGAAAAGTTCTTGAGACAAGGAAGACAAGTAACAAATGGTATGACTATCGATGTCTCCAGTTTTTTTTAATCCATGTAGTTCATCTCAGATTTCATTCCATTTAAATTATTTTCAATCATTTCAGTCTTTCTGCAAGTGCGTCAAACCTTGTCCCTCTATTCATTTTTAGAAATTCTGCATGAGCAGTGGCACATCCACAGAAAAGGGGAGCATTCGTGCCCAAAGTGGGCATCAACACCATTGCTGCCTCCTTGGTTGCCAGACAGCATGGCAACACACAACGTACTTATTTGGATAAGCTTCTCTTTTCCATGGCAACTCTTTCATTATTTCTATTATCACTATTAGTTCTTATTACTCCTATTGTGCCAATACTGGGCTTTGAGCTCAGCTGCTTGTACTCTCCCTTAGCTTTTTTGCTCAAGGCTGTTGCTCTACCATTTGAGCTATACCTCCATTTCCAGCGCTTTGCTGGTTAATTGGAAATAAGAGTCTCATGGGCTTTCTTGCCCCAGGCTGGCTTGGAATTGTGATTCTCAGATCTCAGCCTCCTGAGTAGCTAGCATTACAGGCAGGCACCACCGATATCTAACACCCTAAAGCCATTCTTTTAAGCATTCTTTCTGTTCTGACTTCCAAGCCAGGCCCTTTCCATTCCTTCAGCCTCACTCGAATATCTCCCACATTTCTAAAATAAAAGCCTTAAGGTAAAAGCTCTCATACAGAGCTGATGTAGTTCCCACACTCCTTCCATCACTGCTCCATGGTGACAGAAGGTGTCAAACCATCTTCCTTTCCCATGGGAATCATCATAGGGTAACTGGATTCTCCTTGTCTCTACCTTCTCTAGAGTCCCAGACTGTGTCTGTGACCTCTTCTGTTATTATTTCCTGGGACCTCCTTATTCCCATGTCATGATCGTTCACTATAACAAACTGATAACATTTCTCTATGCATAGAGGTAATCAAAGAAAGCATAGAGGTAATCAAAGAAAGCAAAGCTGAGCCTATCTGAAAGAACTAGAAGTGAAAAGCAGCATGGCGCTGGATCTCTGGGCAACAGCAAATAGAAAAGCCTACTTTTCTCCTCATTTTCCTTTTTTCCCTGTGTTCTGGAAAATTATTTTATTATTCACACTTTTCCCCTTTACTCACTTTATAGCCATGCTCAGCAACACTTGTCTTAGTGATGTTTTCCATTGCTGTACTTATTTATTCTCCAAAACATAAGAAGTATCATTCATTGCCTTACTCAGTTAATGCTGTCTAACCTTCTCACAAACTTAATTCAACAGCTCTCCTTTAATTCCTCTTAAAACAAAGCAAGATCGGGGCTGGGAAGGTGGCTCAGTGGTAGAGCACTTGCCTTGCAAGCCTGAGGCCCTGGGTTCGATTCCTCAGCACCATATAAGCAAAAAGAAAAAAGCCAGAAGTGGCACTGTGGCTCAAGTGGTAGAGTGCTCGCCTTGAGCTGAAGAGCTGAGGGACAGTGCCCAGGCACAGAGTTCAGGCCCCATGACTGGACCAAAAAAAAAAAAAGAAAAAAACAAAGCAAGATCAATAACAAAATGAATGAAATGAAAATACTTCAATATTATGTCAACCGGGCCTTTACTTTGCACAGGGCACTATGTGTAATAACAAAGTCAAGCAAACTGGCAACGAAGCCAGACTGCAGAGGGTTGAAGAACGAATCAGAGGTAAAAGCATGGAGCCATGCTGCTCATACTTCAAATTCAGAAAGTTTGGCAGTGAAATGCTTGCCAGATAACCGCAGTTGGAACATAGCACAATGCTGACAGTTGGCATCAGTTCATTCTTTCAAGGTTTTAAAAACCATTTTATTATGAACAAACACAGCGCTAATTATTAAGACAATCTTTCCTCTGCTCAAATAGGAACTACCAAGTTTTCAGAGGACAAGACTCTAATATTTTTTATGTAAATGCCTTCCTCAGTTCTCACAGTTGCAGACTGTACAGTGACCCTATGCTGCTCTCACAAGTGCACTACCTCTTCTTATGAAAAAGGTTGTTAGAATTATCCACCAAAAAATTCAGGGAATCCCTGTCCTCTGGGTGCTGCCAATCTAGTACTCAGTATTTCTGTTACTAAGATTCCCTGTTTTTCAGCACTGAGTGTCTGGGGCTGTCTTGGGATGTCCCCAACTTCTCCCCGCCAGTGCTGTCCATGAGCTTTTTTGTTCAAGGCTAACACTCTACCACTTTTTGAATGCTTAACTGGAGGTAAGAGTCTCACAAGGACTTTTCTGCCCCAGGCTGGCTTCAAACAATGATCCTCAGATCTCAGGCTTCCTGAGTAGCTAGGATGACAGGTGTGAGCCACCAGCACCGGCTGAGATATTGCACTTTTTAATGCCGACAACTCAGACCCACAGATTATCTTTTACCTTCAAAAAACATTCCATTTCTGAAACCTAAACAGCTTGTAATTTAATAAAAAGTGTTAGATTTCCATAAATTTAGACAAACAATATTTTTCCCTTACATTAGAGTGAAAGACATAGGCCGATAATACTAGCTATAGCAATGTTTTGTGGTATCTATTGTCCTAATTTTTAACATCTGAAGAATACTTCCAGATGAGGAGAAGTGATAGGAGGTGGAGAGAATGGGGGAGGGGAGGATGGGAAAGAGGAGAGGAAGAGGAAGGGGAAGAGGAAAAGGAGAGGAGAGGGAATGAAATAAGAAAGGAAGGAGGAAGCCGGGCACCGGTGGCTCATGCCAGTAATACTAGCTACTCAGAAGGCTGAGATTTGAGGATCGCGGTTCAAAGCCAGCCTGGGCAAGAGAAGTCCATGACACTATTATCTCCGATAAACCACTAGAAAACTGAAAGTGGCGCTGTGGCTCAAGTGGTAGAGTGCTTGTCTTGAGCTGAAGAGCTCAGGGACAGCACCTAGGCACAGAGTTCAAGCCCCATGACTGACAAAAAAGAAAGAAAGAAAGAAAGAAAGAAGGAAGCAAGGAAGGAAGGAAGGAAAGAAGGAAGGAAGGAAGGAAAGGAGGGAGGGAGGGAGGAAGGGAGGGAGGGAGGGAGGGAGGGAGGGAGGGAGAGAGGGAGGGAAGGAGGCAAGCTGGCAAGCAAGCAAGAAAGCAATACTTGTAAAAAAAACTGATATAAGAAAAAGCAATATGTAAATGATTCAAAATTTAGTTCTTGCATCTCTAAAACATACACATACATTCTTCTCTCAGACCAAAGGTATGAAATCATCATAAAAAGCAAATTGAATATATTAAAAGCTGCATAATTATCTCGTTTATATTGCTAAGGTTATTAGCTTACATGTGACGTCTTTAAACTAATTCCCATTTGCAGTGACATATCAGCATTCAGATTTGGCACACCAGCCAAGAAGAATGCCACAGTTCCTGCTGTGTTAAACTCACTGAAACAAATAGAGAAAAAAATGAAAGCTTTATTGCATTCTGTTCCTGTTTTACTATTTTGTAATTGGACTACCCTACAGGAAGCACTCTTCTCTCTAATATATCACTGTTACTATAATTTTGTCACTAGAACATAAGGATTTCTGAATTATTACTGTATGTCAAGAAGAAATGTGACATAGAAGGCAAAAAGTTTTAGAACATTTATCAGCAATGAGTATTAGGATCTCTTGCAATGGCAATCACTCTTAATGCATGCATTGTATAATCATACAAATTACATCCTATAGAACAGTGCCCCCAAACTATATCCTAAAACTCATTATATGTGAAGTCTCCAGATTTTAAGATATGACCCAAAGTCATTAAGAAAAATGCATGCATTTATTACATTAAACTTGAGACATAATGTACCATGTATCTCTGACTTCTCTATTCCCCACAGTATCTCACCAATATTTATCTTCCTATGTTCAAGTCATTTGATTGTGTTCACCCAGGTGTAGCACACTCAATGATACAGAACTCTCTCCAGAGAAGAGAAGAGGGAATTAAAGAAATTAGAAGATAACAGGTTGCATATTCTAGCTGTAAAAACAGACACTTTACGAAAGGTAAGTGCTTAAGTGGTCATATAAAAGGCTCAATTAAAACGAATTTAACTTTCCTTCATAGGATTTTTTTAACCTGTAATTCTGAGGATTGCACTGAGTTGACAAGATCAAGTTATACTTAATTGTTCCTTGTTTATTGAGACCAATTAATAATTAATTCTCATCAAAGTTTGGATTCTTCCATTTATATAGGAATGCTTCATTGTAAGTCATATATACATGAATATACTTATTCATATCTATAGTGGAAGAATCTACTGCTGTGGTTTTGAAACAAAGTATTAGGTTACTATAGCTTTGAAAAAAATATTTATTTGGTATTTGCTAAATTTTGCTAAAACAAATGAAATATATAACGAGTGTAGAGAAAGGAGAGGCAAGAAAACGATGATAGTGACCAAGAAATGTTGTATTAATTCACTTATGGAGTTGTGACCCCTTTGTTCAGCTACTTGATAATAGCAATGAATAAATAAATAAAACATAAGACAGAAAAAAAGTCCTAGGTATTAAGGAGCTTACAAAAAAAAATCACATTGAGCTAGACACCTGTAATCCTAGCTACACAGGAGGCTGAGATCTGAGGATCATGGTTCAAAGCCAACCGGGGCAGGAAAGACTGTTAGACTCTTATCTCCAATAAACCACCGGAAGTGGTGCTATGATTCAAGTAGTAGAGCGCTCACCTTGAGTTTAAGAGCTGAGGGACAGCGCCCAGGCCCAGAGTTCAAGCCCCACGACTGACCAATTAAAAAAAAAAAATCACATTGAGTCCCAAGGGCAAATTAAATAAAAGTAGAATACTGGGAACAATAGAGACTAATTAAATGGTTAAAACAAATTAAGTGTAGTTCTGAGATGTTGCCTTTGAAGCATTTAGACCTGTGTCTTGTGTTTAGGAGGTTGCTATAGAAAAAAGAATGGTGTACACATTGAAAATAAACATAGTAGAAATGGATGAAGCTGGGTGCCGGTGGCTCATGCCTGTAATCCTAGCTACTCAGGAGGCTGAGATCTGACAACTGTAGTTCAAATCCAGCAAGGGTAGGAAAGTCCATGAGACTCTTAAGTCCAATTACTCACCACAAAGCCAGAAGCAAAGTTGTATCTAAAGTGGTAAAACACTAGCCTTGAACAACAAAGCTCAAGGTCAGCACTCAGGCCCTGTGTTCAAGGCCAATACTAACACCAAAAAGAGAAAGAGCAAGAGAGAGGGAGGAGAGCAGAGAAAAGAGGGGAATTGGGGAAGTGGAGAAGGGAAGAGAAGGGAAAAAAATTGAAGAAAAAAATAAGATCACCAAAGGAAATGACTGGAGGTGGACAGGAAAAATGCCAGAGTTGAAACTTTCTAGCCTGCCTATTTTAGACCAAAGAAACACAAGTGAAAGGTTATTTTTCTTAAATGAACTAAAATAAAGTACAAAAATAATTTCCTTTTCCATTGATAGTATCCTATGATGGCTTATATGCAATAAGCATACACTTTTCATGACAAAACACTGTGCTATGGGATTTCAAATTCTAAACAGAATTTGCAAGTCCCAAGCCACCCATCAGCCTACTGAAATGACACACATTTAATGCTATGGATGATCTGGGAATGCAGGATAACTAGGCAAACTACAGTGGCTAAGAGGTGAAAGTTTTCTCAAGAATGGATGAGTAGATCAGCCATTAGTCATCATAAGCATGAGCTTGGACCATGGAGAGGAGAGTTGCTTCTGTTTCTCCAGTGAAGACAGCAGAGGGCAAAGGGCAAAAGTAAAAATGACAACAGGGCAGACAGGAACACAAATGAGTAAAGAGGAGCATGAAGCCATGTAATGTGCACTGAAATTCTTTGCTGCAAATAATCCTTAGAAGACCTAAAACCTTTTCATTTCCAATCACAAAGAGTCTACGGTTATAAACCTTAAAAAGTAATTAAAATTTTAAATTAAAACTTGAGATATGCCAGGTGCCAGTGGCTCACACCTATAATCCCAGCTACACAGGAAGCTGAGATCTGAGGATTGAAGTTTGAAGCCAGACTAGGCAAGAAAGTCCATGGGTTCTTTAATTTTTTTTTTTTAAGTTAGAAGTAGAGCTATGGCTCAAGTGGTAGAAGTGATAGAACACTAGCCCTGAGCAAAAAAGCTTAAGAACAGAGTCTAGACCCTGAGTTCAAGTCCCAGGACTGGTGCGTGCGTGCGTGTGTGTGCCTGTGTGTACACACATGCATGCATGCACACACACACACCTTGATATGTATTTGATGAATCATAAGCAGGTTCAGAAAATTACTAATTGTACATACAAATCAAATGGAAAGAGAAAAAGACAGGGTCTTGGTAGCTCAGGCTGGCCTAGAATTCATGATCCTTTAGCCTTAGCCTTCAGAGTGTTGGAACTATATGCATGCAACACTGTATCTAAATATAGATCTTTTTTTTTTTTTTGGTGATGCCATCTTTACTTTAAAAAAATATGTATTTAAAGTACCATTGTTTGACCTCTTTTTCACTTTCTAAAATATAAGTTTATTGTTATTACTAAGTGTTATGTCGAAGAGTTAGTTAAGTCAGGTAGGAGTACTTTTTCTTTTTTCCTTTTTTTTTTTTTTTTTTGGACAGTGTCACCTCTTCCTTTGCTTTTCCCCAGTTTGCCGCACTCATTCTTGCCCACAAGTTGCATAGGTCATTTTCCACATAGCGGATACTGAATAGATGACTACATTTCTTCACCCTCCCTTCCTTCTTCCCTCCCTCATTACACTCTCCTTGACACACACCCCCAAAAGAAAAATGAAAAATGAAAACATACAGTAACACCAACAACTACTACAATAACAAACATCCCATGTGTCCAATTCCTGGAGTTGGTTTGATAAACAATATTTTAAATGTTCAGAGAAGTTATCCCTTTGGGTTTCTCCCCTAAGGGTATCCTCCTTTACTCTGGCTGTTGCTGTGAATACCTAGAGTCCTGTATCGGTTATCATGTCCAGTTATATTTTAAACCTAGCTTCCGTATATGAGAGAAAACCTGTGCTGTTTTTCTGAGCTTGGCTTACCTTACTTAGCATGATTCATTCTAGGTTCATCCATTTCCCTGAAAACAACACCGTCTTATTCATTTTAATGGATTAGGAAAATTCCATTGTGTATCACATTGTTTTTTAATCCACTCATCAATTGTAGGGTATGTGGGCTATTTCCATAACTTGGTTACTGTGAATACTGCAGCAATGAACATGGATGTACAAGTGTCTTTATGTTGAGAAAAGATCTGGGTAATGATCTGGGTAGATGTCCAAGAGAAGAGATGATCTGATTATTTGAAACTCCTTGGTAAGTTTATTCATACCCACTATTTCTATGCATCATAATATATATAATGGCTTCATTGCTATATAAAGGGATTCTTAGGCAGGCAAAACATAAATATGTGTATGCAATAATGTAGATATACACAGATGTTCCTAGTTTTCTCATATAGTTGTAGGTTTTGGAGTCCAGATGCTTCTGGAATATCTAAAGCATTTAGCTCTAGAAATATTTCTGAGATGTATTTTGCCACACCCCTTAAACATATACAGATGACTTGGTAGGAGAACTGAAAGTCAAGTCCCACAAGATCTCACATAAGCAGACTATAGCCCTGAATACATATGAATTGTACGGGGAAAATCCTGGAATATGAAACCATGCTGGCTTTGTGTGTGTAGGATGTCTCAGATCATGAAACAACTGTGAGGTTGCAAGTCCTGAAGACTGATATTTGGTTAGGCTATGCTCAACCTAGCTCCCCAATGTTCTTAAATTATTGAATATTGTTTTATTTATATGGAATTGCTTACCATTAATTATGCACCAAAACAGTAAATTTTGCTTTATAAAAGTAAAGGTTTGTATACTTATTTCACAATAAACAAGTAATATTATTCCCCTAACATCTTTATCTATGCTATTTACATTTCCATCTGATGCTTACTTCTGGGTGAGAAATGTCTCAGACAATATTTCCTCAGAATATGAAATTATGAACAACATCTAAGGGGTTGAAGGAAACCATGAAATATGAAGGAAACATATGACAATGACAAATATAATACCAGAAAGTAATTTAACCTTATTGTAAACCATTTTTCTTTCCCATCTAAAAAGAGGGAAAAAGGATTACTCTAAACTCTTCTGAAAGATAAGGGAAGACACAGGCAAGATAATTGGTTTGTAAACATAGTACAGATATCCACTGAAAGGATTACCTGTGTGGGCCCACAAAAACACCTATCTCCACTAACAGGTGCTGTTATGGATGATCATTACAGAAAATTACACATATCCTTCTTTTATTCTCCAGCCAAAGTAATGGGCCTAAAAATGAGAAAGCTGTAAGGCTAAAGTTGGGAAATGAGAAAAATAAAAGTAAATTTCTCAGACTCCTTAGAAGATAGTAGGATTCAATGTTAAGCATATTTATATGTAAATGTGCAATGTTATATTTTGTAATAAAACATATCATACAATATGACTATTATATTGCCTATCATGTTTTTTGTTTTGTTTTGTTTTTGTCAGTCGTGGGGCTTGAACTCTGGGTTTGGGCGCTATCCCTCAGCTCCTCAGCTCAAGGCGAGCGCTCTACCACTTGAGCCACAGTGCCATTTCCGGTTTTCTAATGGTTTATTGGAGATAAGAGTTTCATGGACTTTCCTTCCTGGGCTGGCTTTGAACCCCAATCCTCAGAACTCAGCCTCCTGAGTAGCTAGAATTACAGGTGTGAGCCACCGGCGCCCGGCTGACTATCATGTTTTATAATACCATATAGCATGTTGTATAATGTACAGATGTATAGTGAGCATATGTATACTTACTTACTATATGTTCATTTAAATACAGGAAAATGATATGCTTATTTAAATATGCATTATGTGTTCGCTTACATATAATCATTACCTATGTTAAAATACCTACAATTTTATTTTTTAAATCAGTTTTAATATGTTAAGAAAATGTACTAACATGTTATGTATATATATATATTTTTTTTTTTGGCCTGGATAAAACAAAAACGAAAATAAAACATCTAAAAATTTCTTTTCATTTTTGTCCCAGTACTGGGGCTGGGACTCAAAGCCCTGAAGTCTCACTTCTCTTTTCTTCCCTCAAGGCTGGTGCCCTACCATTCATTCCACAGCTCCATTTCCAGCTTTTGGCCGATTAATTGGACATAACAATCTCTGATTTGTCTGCCTTAGGCTGGCTTCAAACCAACCCAGGCAGATTTGAGCCTGAGATCGTAGTCTCCTGAGTAGCTAGGATTACAGACATGAGCCACCAACACCTGGTTAATAATGAATTATGTAATGGAAATGAGTCTACTGTTCCAATTCTGGCTCCTCCAACTTTATACCATGTGCCACAATACTCTTCCCCTTTTAGTACCATGATTCCTGTTTCAAAGCTGATATCAAATGCAAGAACGGGATGTCAAAGAGGCAGCGAGATATGGATGAGCTAGACAGGGGCAAGGAAAGCAGGAGGCTCCAGCCTGTTTGGCAGGAGCTCTGTGAACAAGATTAAAAGTAGCAAGGCACACGATTGACAAAGAAGCCAGTGATGGATAACAAAGGTACCTGCAAGACAGAGTAGGAGAAATATGTATTTTATTCTGAGCAAAATACAAAGCCACCAGAAAACACAGTACAGTGGTCGTTGTGGTGGTGGTTTAGTGCAGTTTCCCCGGGTTCGGTGGGATTTTGAAGGAAAGGTGGAAAAGAGGAAAACAAGAAGCAGCTCAAAGGAGAGGCAAGGACAGCACAGAGGGGAAACTGAGAATTGGACACATTCTAGGTGTGATCCTGGATTTAGGATTAGAGATGGCGATCAAAAAACATTGTTCCAGGTGATTCGCACATTAAATTCTGCTTGAATAATGAGGAGTAAATCTAGGGTTGGTACCAGGCAAGGAAAATATAGGGAAGGTTTTGGTGGTTCTATCTTAAGATGGACTCTATGTTAATATGCAACTAGTCTATTTTATAACTTTGTAAGAGAGGAACTTCTGTGTTGCAAGACAGAGGATGTAATTGGAAGACAGAAATATTGAAAGGGAGGAAGGAAATAGGACCCCTTTCACAGTGATGATGTTAGTCTTTGAAAACAGCAAGGCCTTTCCAAGCATTAAAAAATAAAAATAAAACCACAGAACCACTGAAAGCAAGACTAATTTATATGCAATGCATGGAATGTCTGGACCAAACAATTCTTCACAAATCCTGAAGAGCTCAGAGACGGCACCCAGGCCCAGAGTTCAATCCCCATGACTGACCAAAGGAAAAAAAAATGGGGAGAGAAAGAGAGAGATTAAAATATCCCACATTTCATCCTAAAAAAAAAAAAAAGTAAAACCCTTCTTTGTAGAGAAAGTATCTGTTGATTTTTCCACTGGTTTATCAAGCAGCTGTTTATTGATTGAAGTTTTGAATAGAACTGCTTCTTTTGATAGTCCCATGAGTACAGAACTTACAAAAGGAGTTGAAATAAAGGACCACAAAATATATTGTAATCAATATTTTCCCATCAATATCACACAGCTACCTGACAGGACGTCAAGATTCTCCATCTAATGTTAAGAGCTACACTGTTACATAATATAGCTGGCCCTGCAGTCATTATTTCGCATTTTAAATAGAAACCATAAACATCACACATTAATGCTCATTAATGCAGAGGTATTGGTACCTGCTCCTCATCTTGTTTGCACACTGGCAATTTTATAAGCTAGATTATCTTGTTAACTCCTAATCATGCTCACTTACTTGAGTAAGCAATCTCTAAAATGCAGCTTATTGATTTCACAAAGTATCCCAGAAACTGAGATTTATGAAACTGAAGCCAATGTTCTGTATAGTCAAAATGATTAATAAAATTAAAAGAGCTGCATAGTATTTTTAATGTACCAAAGACAACTGCAAATTCTTAACCAAGTGCTCCAATAATGCTTGGAAATTAATTCTAAGAGATTTCTGTCCAGTTATTCTCAGCCAGGAGGTCAGCAAGCTATAACCCATGGGTTTGCTCCAGCTGGCAGTCTGCTTTTGTAAACCCAAATGTGTTGGAAGAGAGCCAGGTTAGTCACGTGTTGTCTACAAATGTTCTTGCACTGCCTCTGTACAAATGAGAAGCAGTGTCAGGAATCCCAGGGCCTAGGAAGCTAAGAATAAGCTATACAGATATATAAACATACGTGTATGTGTGTAGCTATATATGTATATGTGTATCTAGACACATGTGTGGACATGGATATACATATGTGTGCAAGCCCACGTACGACATATATGTGTGTGTGCATGCACATGTGTATATATACACATGTTTGTCTGCATATCTATTATCCACATGCATATCTACATATACGTTATATATAAAGGTATGCTTTAGACTATGTGTCAACTAAAGCAAGGATTTTAAGTAACTGACTAGTTATCTTGACCATTTGTCAGAATGGAACATATTTTACCTCAAAAGTAAATACTGGATAAAAATGAAACTATTATTTTTCTGTTAGATAACCTGCAGTTATATAATAAATGAGAATTATCAGAGTTTATATGTGAGTGTGTATTTTCCAGAGGGAAAAAAAAACTTGTAGAAACAATAGAATGGGCTGTTATATTTTAGTATGTGGTGTCACATACCCGAACTAATCAAAATTGGCAGTACCAAAAAATGCTAATATGCTTATAAACAATAGCCTATTATCTATAAATCTATTCTATTATTCTTAAGTTGTAGAAAATGCCAAATATAATTACAAAATACATATTCAAAACATGTAAACCACTAATTTTCCACTTGTAAAAGCCTGATTCAGAAAGCAATTTACTTTATGGTTTACTTAAGCTTTGCAACTACATTAAAATATGATAGTATATACACAACAGCTTGTTAACAAGATTATCATAACATTAAAATCATCATGTGGCACTTCAATTATGGATACTTAAAATTAAAGCTAATCCTCACAGTACCAATTTTTATCTCCTAAATAATTTTAGCTATTAATTGCTCATTCAAAGTCTGTATCTAAATTGATAAGCATGCTAGAGTAACAATTTAGCCTATACTTTTCTTTGTAGCAAAACAAAAGCTGCATCCTGTCTTTTCCTTTCTGGTCCTTTCCCCACTGACACTAAGGGAAGATGTGATTTAAAAAAAAAATCCCCTGCTTGGTACTTCTTACCCAAGTTGTTGTTGCACAACACAAAGCACCCTACGTGTAAATGACACACAGATTCTCTTCTGGTTTTATCCATGCAATGTATCAAATGGTCATGCCAGAGCTTTTATATTACTGATTTCAAAGATTTTGTTGCTGTTGTTTTTCCCTATAAATACTGCTCTTAACTAAACACTGCTTAGTACCTAGCAGGCACCATGTTAAATGTACAAATTCTCAGAGTAGGGAGCATTTTCTGAATAAGAAGTTGAGTTAGAAATCAAGTCGAGTTTATTTGTGCTGCTCTTTTGCAAAATTTAAGATGGGTAATTATGCTATGGATATGTCTGATAATTGAATCCTAGTAAGTTTAAAGTAGTAAAAATATATTAAAATAATATCATTTGAAATTTATATTTGCCAATTACTACCAAATTGGTCTTAAAAATCCAGAAATATTATTGCTGAACATATACTGAATTTTAATAGACATTCATAGCGATTAATTTGGGACTTTCTTCTCTTCTGGCTTCTTCCATTACGGATCTCATGAATGGTAGTACATTAAATCGGCCATCTGAAATTGAGGGTCAAATCATCCATGCAATGAGTGAAGGAAAGCACACTAATGTATGCAGCAGATGAGATCAAATGTGTGTGTGTACATACATGTGTGTGTTCCGCAATGTGCATAAAATTAAGGATGCAGATTGCATAACTGCATACAACTGCAGATATTGATGAGCTGTATTTCAGTGGCTGCATGCTCGCCATTTACAAAACGGATAGCATGCCTTCTATGTACTCAGATTCCAAGAATTCTCATGGGAGTCACTTAGACTACTTCACTCACGTGTTACGTGATACAAACCAAATTGAAAACAAAAACAAAAAATACCCAGAAGATAAAGAAAGACAGTATCCTCTGCTCAGAGGAGAGTCGGTCCTTAGTTCATTGGGGGAGAATGACTTCAGGAGATTCCGGCTCATACATTTAGTGAAAGAAAATTTGAAGAAGTGGTGCTGTGGCTCAAGTGGTAGAGCCCTAGCCTTGAGCAGAAAACTTCCTGGACAGTGCCCAGGCCCTGAGGTCAAGCCCCAGGACTGGTACCAAGGGGAAAAAAAGAAAACTCTGAGAAAAATGTAACCAAGACAGTTTGAGAAATTTCATTAAAAGGGAAAAGAATTAACACATGATTTCTGAAAATAACTTTTGGTATGGCTAAAATACACACGTATAAATGGCCATTTCTGATTTATGTTGACTGTGGAATATCTTTAAAACAAATACACTGGAGGTGGGAGGGAAGGGATAGTAGGTAAATACAAAGAAGGCAACAGTGCTTGATAGGAAATGTACTCATTACCTTGCTCATGTAACTGTAACCCCTCTGTACAGAATTTTCACAATAAGAAACTTATCAAAAATAAAAAACAAATACACTAGAAATGTTACACCTTTATAAACACTGATCATGTTATATAGTCAGGATTTTTAAAAGAGTTCTTTTCTTCTCATGCTATTAAACAGTGTACTGATTTTACTAGATATATTTTGTGCAATCTTTCTCTCTTTATATTGTAGTTTTCAATTCCATTTCAATTTTTCTTACAGCCTTGTGTTTATTTTCTGAACTGCTTAATCAACACTCAAATATTTAAGATGTCTTTTCAATCCCTTATGACCTCTTTAAATTATTATGCAATAGTTACACAGATCCTTTTCATATCTTTGCAACCCAAGTGGTATAACTCATTCATATACTAAATGTAGGCACATTGCAAGGATTTCTTGAATGAGAGTAGAAAACTATATGAAGCTAGTTACAAAACAACAAATACAATCAACTTCAAATTATATTAAATTGTACATTTTTAAGTCACATATAAATTTAACTAGAATTACAGGTGCTGTGTATATAGGTGCATGCACTTATATGTATACAATCATCCATTTATTTCTAAGAAAAATTATTAAGTAGGATAATGAAAATGCTCAGGTTTTTAATCTGGTACTCAGAGGAACAAAATTCCTCAGAGAGATAATGCTTTGCTCCAACTTTTGAAGTATTTTTTTTTAAATACCAATATTAAGTTTGGAGTCGGCAGCTCATACCTGTAATCGTACCCTATTTACTCAGGAGGCTGAGATCTGAGGATTGTAGTTCAGAGCCAGCCTAACCAAGAAAGTCTGTGAGACTCTTATCCAATTAACCATCAAAAAAGGTAGTAGAGTACCAGCCTTGAGCAGCACCCAGGCCCCAGGTTCAAGCCCCATGACTAATAATAACAACAATAGCTATGCTTAGCAAGGAATACAAAAAATGCAAACAACAAAGGACTAAAACAATTCTTATTGCCTTAGTTAGAAAATAACACTTAGATCAAATGATAATCATTTCCTGTCCTAACAGTTGCTGGCCCAGGAGGGAAAAGTCAATTTAATTGGATATATCTATATGGGATAGCTTTAAAATGCTGAAAAATACCTGTGTTAAGTGTCTTGGAATCTATCTACTTAGACTTCAATCTTTCTAAAAGACATTTAGATGCAAATTTGTACTCCTACACTAAAAGTAGCAAGCTCTTATAACCTTTGGACTCAAGTAACAGTAAAAATAATATCTCTCAAAAACTAGTTTCCACGTCAACATGGATATACTTTAATGTTTAACTGTGTACATAGTTGACTTAAAATAATATCTCTCAAAAACTAGTTTCCACGTCAACATGGATATACTTTAATGTTTACCTGTGTACATGGTTGACTTTATGACACACCTATAAATATGGGTACATAAACCACCGGAGAAAAAGCCAGCAAATGCAAACAGTGAAACTCAATATCACCATCTAGTGACAAAACTTTGAACACGTGATGCAGCCCAGGGAAAAGGGGAGGGGCAGGGGGAGGGGGAGATAAAACTAGTAAGGAGGGACTGGGAAGGTGGCTCAGTGGTAGAGTGCTTGCCTAGCATGCATGAGGCCCTGGGTTCAATTCCTCAGTACTACATACACAGAAAAAGCCGTAAGTGGTGCTGTGGCTCAAGTGGCAGAGTGTTAGCCTTGAGTAAAAGAAGCTCAGGGACAGTGCCCAGGCCCTGAGTTCAAGCCCCAGGACTGGCAAAAAAAAAAAAAACAAAAAAAACCTTACTATGAGATTTCTGAATCATTAAGTCCTACTAGTTAACCAATAATATCACTTTAGGGGCTGGGAAGGTGGCTCAGTGATAGAGTGCTTGCCTTGCATGCCTGAGGCCCTGGGTTCGATTCCAGCACCACATAAGCAAAAAGAAAAAAGGCAAAAAGAAAAAAGCCGGAAGTGGCACTGTGGCTCAAGTGGTAGAGCGCTAGCCTTGAGCTGAAGAGCTGAGAGACAGTGCCCAGGCCCAGAGTTCAGGCCCCACGACCGGACCCAAAATAATAAATAATAATATCACTTTAAATGTAACAGTTCTTTTCTACAAAATATCAGACTATCCCCAAACTAGTACAGTTGGTACTCCAAAAGTACAACTTCTGGATATACAGAGTCATATCCATCAATCTCATCAATTCATACTTCTATATATTAATTGAATCTCCAGAAGCATTTCTTACATTCAATATATACTTCTTGCCAGGCACGGGTGGCTGATATCTATAATCTTAACTGTTAAGAAGGCTGAAATCTGACGATCTCAATTGGAAGCTAACTCAGGCAAGAAAAGTCCATGAAACCACGTGTCCTCAAATAATATCAAAAAGCCCAAAGTAGAATTGTGCTGCAAATAGTAGAGCACCAGCCTTATGCAAACAAAGCTCAGGGAAAAAGCCCAAGCCCTGAGTTCAAGCCCCAATGCAGGCACAAAATAAAAGTATTTTAATTAAGTACTATACATACATCATAAACAGAAAATGATGTATGCAGATTGGAATGCTATATCTTAATTATAACTTATACTATTGTAATAAATTCATAATTATATATCATAATCATATAAAGTATAAAATCCTAATCCCTGTATCAATTTGTTGATGTTTTAATCATACTTTATATCAAAGTATAGTTAACAAAACAATAATTTACCTAAAATTTCCATTGCATCCCAAATTTCATTCACATTGATTAATCTAGTACTCATTTCATGGTTTGTTCACTTACATTGTTCTTATTACTCTATGCGTGTGACAGAATGTTTGGAAAGACAGAAAAGCATGGCTGATTCCTGGTACAATTCTTTGTCATCTCACCCAGTCTCTCTTCCTGGCTGGTCCTGATTCATTCTTAGCTACCTCTTTATGTCTCCTTTGATCTCAGATATGAATCCCTGAGCCCAAATCCCTCGCACAGGAGAAGTTCAGGGCATCACATCCTTCTCTGGAATTTGTTTCTTCGTGGAATGAGTACATTAACTGAGGCACAGAGAAAAAATAAGAGTAGTATTCAAGATTTTGGATTTTCTGTTGAATTTGATATAGCTAAGGCCAATCAGTGTGGAAAATGATCAGTGGGGAAAATAGAACTCTACAATTCAAAAAAAAGGGGGGTATCGTTTAAATAAGGATACAGGTGGACCTGTTGCAACAATGAGAAGTACAAGTTGTCATGTCAAAAACGAACTTTACAACTTGGGTGGGGGAGGATGGGGGGGAGGATGGGAAGGGATGGGAAGGATAAACAAAGGAGGAGGCTACAATGCTTGATAAGAAATGTACTCATTATCTTGCCCATGTAATTGTAACCCCTCTGTACAGTATTTTCACAATAAAAAACAAAAAACAACATTGAGATATCACCTCACTCCAGTTAAAACGGCAAAAATCAAGAACTCTAACAACAACAGATGCTGGAGGGGATGTGGACAGAAAGGAACTTTACTTCATTGTTGGTGGGAATGTAAACTTGTTCAACCACTTTGGAAAGCAGTATGGAGGTTCCTCAAAAGACTTCACATAGAACTCCCCTATGACCCAGCAATCCCACTTTTGGGCATTTACCCAAATGTTTACAAACAAGACCACACTAAAGCTACCAGCACAACTATGTTTATTGCAGCATTATTTACCATAGCTAAGATATGGAACCAACCCAGATGCCCCTCAGTAGATGAATGGATCAAGAAAATGTGGTATATATACACAATGGAATTCTATGCCTCCATCAGAAAGAATGACATTTCCCCATTTGTTAGGAAATGGAAAAACTTGGAAAAAATTATATTAAGTGAAGTAAGCCAGGCCCAAAGAAACATAGGTCCCATGGTTTCCCTTATTTGTAATATCTAGTATATGTATGAGTCAAGCGGAAAAGGTCAGATAATGTGATGTCAGGAAAATGAACCCTTAGATGTGTATTTTAATGTTTTTTTCTTTCATGCATGTGTTTCTAACGCATTTATAAGATTATCTCTTTGTTGCTTTGTATGTCCCTCCCCCACAATATAACCCCTGCTTTCACTATATTTGATGTCAGTATAACTTGTGGAGGAGATGGGGAAAAACCAGTTGTTTAAGGATACAGGTGGACCTGTTGCAACAATGAGAAGTACAAGTTGTCATGTCCAAAACGAGCTTTACAACGTCGGTGCGGGGGCAGGGGGGGAGGGGGGGAGAAGAAATAGGATTGGGATGGGGGGGAGGCTGGGAAGGGATGTGAAGGGTAAACAAAGGAGGAGGCTGCAATGCTTGGTAAGAAATGTACGCATTATCCTGCCCATGTAATTGTAACTCCTCTGTACAGTATGTTCACAAATAAAATAAAATTAAATTAAAAAAAAAAGAAAAAAAGGGGGGTGAAGATTAATTTGTATATTTGAGACTTGCTATTTTTCTTTTTAATTTTTAGCCCTGGGAAGACATGTGACTTTCAAGAATAGTTCATCCAATCAGAATAAAGAAAGGCTAATCAGATGCAGAAGTAAACACAGCTTAGGAGAATGGGTGGCAGAAAATAACATGTTTGGGGATTTTAATTTTCTTTTTTTTGGGGGGGGTCGGGTCGTGGGGCCTGAACTCTGGGCCTGGGCGCTGTCCCTCAGCTCTTCAGCTCAAGGCTAGCGCTCTACCACTTGAGCCACAGTGCCACTTCTGGCTTTTTTCTTTTTGCTCATGTGGTGCTGAGGAATCAATCCCAGGGCCTCATGCATGCAAGGCAAGCGCTCTACCACTGAGCCACCTTCCCAGCCCTGGGGATTTCAATTTTCTATAACCTTATCCAACAAAGTAAGACTGGACTATAATACAGTACATCTGAAAATCAAAGGACTTAGTGGAGAGAAGAGCTCCATCCCACATGGCTGGTGAAGACTATCAGAGGACTGAGCAGACCTTTCAGTATGATAGCAGTATTGTTCAGTTCCTGCCACTCAGTAGGACAGTCCCCAGCAACAGTGGACACTAAACCCCCAAAACATATTGTGAGTAGTGTAAGTGGAACATGGAATATTTTTCATGTTTTTAATTGATTGTTTACTTAAAATGTATGTGCTATTAGTGGCTACAGTTCAGATGGTTTTCTCAGCAAAGAACACACAGGAGAGAGTGGGTATGGTGTTGAAGAAGAAGTGAAAAAAAAATCCTCTGTTATCTGTCTAGGCTCATAGATAGACTCTCAGTGATCAAGAAGTATCTAATGGGAGAAAGGCCCCCACACCAAAGCTACAACATATTCATTGTCACTGGTGCACTAGTTCTGCTCCACATCTTTCAGTCTTCCCACTAATGAAGAAATCAAGCCCAAAAGAGAAGATGTTCAAACTGATGCTCTATGTCCTCCAGCAGGTCAGGACAGCAAATCCCAGGATGTGATAAAGACCAGAGAAAAGACTCAAGATTGACCCCTGGCTCTTTACATGGAGAAGTTGATTTTCCTATTTCCTTCACCAGATTATTTTGATTTTCCTGTCCCCTCCACTAGATTACTTGCTCCCTGAGGACAGGGGCAGTATAATTCATATCTATAATCTCATCATCTGAGATATTACAGAAACCCAATAAATATTCATTAAATGAAAAAATAGCCTGGGTCCCTACATTGTATTTTCTCTCCTACTCCAAATCTAGAGAGCTATAAAATTACTTTCCTAGTTTTATACTTAAGGCTGTCATGCTTATCCTTGAAAACCAGGACTTCTTGAAATAAAATGTTTGCCTTGTGCTTGTATTAGCCTACGAAAGTTGTACAAAGGGTATTCATTGTGATTTTTTTCACCCATGCAAACCATATACCCAGTTCAAATTCAAGCCCCTCTGTCATTCCTCCTCATCATTTCCCCTCCTCTGAAAACAATGTCAATAGGTGTCATTGGTCTGTTTTCATGCAAGTATATAAAGTACTTTGAAATAAATACTCTCTCACCGAAAGGTAGACTCTCTATGTAACTGGCCTCTAGAATATGTTGACCGTTATTTTTTCAACCATCCTTCTGAAGACAGCCCTTGACCTGAAACTTTGGCAAATTACTCAGACACCTCCTTTGGCCCATTCCTCAGCTCAGAGATCTTAATTCTCCCCCATTAGTCCCCAGAAGCTTCTCCAGTTCCACTCAACAGAAGCAGCACAGAAGGCAGGTCCTTAGTCTACCTGTTCTGAGATCAAATATGCTGTCAAGCAATCTTGAAAAAACATGCTATCATTGAGTGGTGATGCTCACATCTATAGTCCTAACTACTCAGGAGACTGAGATCTGAGGATCACAGTTCAAGGCCAGCCCAGTCAGGAAGGTCCATGAGATTCATCTCCAATTAACCATCAATCAGAAGACTGGAAGTGCAGTTCTGGCTCAAATGGTAGAGAACCAGCTTTGAGCTAAAAAGCTTAGGGGCAGTGCCCAGGGCACTTAAATTCAAGCCCCAAGCCTGGCACAAAATACATTTGCTGTCCATCTCAGCAGACCACTTGGAGTCTCTGAGGGCATCTGGCATCTGTTGACTTCCTAGACTATAATCTATGCAAATCCTTCTACTTCCAGCAATACTGTCCATCCCCTATGTCAAAGTTTTTCACCAGCCCCCCCCCCCATGGATTTCATTTATGGCCTAGACATCGTTTATATAAGGAAAAATATTTCCCTTTGTGCAGTTCTTCTCACCGTAGTAACAAGAGTTGGTTTGTTTCCTTATTTACAGAATCTGACACATAAAGAAAGGCCATGCTCTTACTGCCCACTCCCTGCAAAAGGAGCCCAATTTTAGTCTACTAAATTGTTGAATGTTATTAGTTGAGTGAACCCAGACATTTCTAATAAATTGTGTGCGTGTGTAAGTATGTGTGCATGAGTGCACAGGAGGCAAACCTATGTAATCAAGTGTATTTCACAGCCATGCAATTATACAGCCTTATCTCACAGCATGGGCAAGTGAAATGTTTACTCCACCTGGGTAATTAATACTTGTTTTTCTCATCAGTTCATTTTTGATTTTTCGGTGAAATCATGAGTTCCCAGAATACTCTAAAATGGCATGCGGTACAGAACTCGGTAGTTTAATCATCTCTTCACATACAGTTCTGTAATTCAGTTCATTGTTTCTTGATGATAAATTTCCTGCCCTGACTCTATGTCCTTCCCTTCATTCCGTTTCTCTCACCCAAGGCCACCTGCATTCACATTGTCCCCTGTCCCTTCTCGCTGTACACTTTTGGCCTTTAGTTCTTTCACTCTAAACATGAGCGCTGACAGCCGCTTTGTCTTCCTGCTTGTGTATGCATTTATTTCAAAATGAACACATACAGAAGATAATTGTGATTTTCTAAACACATTTTGGTAGTTACATTTAATGTACTCAAAATTATCATTATGAGCATTACAAAACAGTGATGCGTTCAATTTGTAACTGCACTGTAGTTTTAGAGAATAAAGGCTATGGAGGATAACAGAACTATTCATAATTTCTGCATTAGGCTTTTCCCACATATATTGTATACTTTATTTTTTAAATTTATGACTATTTTGAATAACGTACACTTCCTGAAAATGACATTTTACATAGATATAAATTCTGTATTGTGTACTCAGCTTTGTTTTTCCCTCTTTATTTTTTGTTAGTAAAGACATTAACAATAAAATAGGCTTCCTCGCTCCAGCTGGTAATTTCTCAATGCTAGTAATATATTATTCCTCTTTTTGTGACATCATAATCATCTATACAGAAGTACCATGTATCTTTGTGTAGAAGCTACTGTTTCCATTAAATTTAATTACCTCCCCCTGCGGTTTTAAATAGAAGTGGCTTCAAAATGAGGGCAGCTTCTATTAAATTTAATTACTTTCTCCTGCTGCTTGCATGGTAAAAGGGAGGTTACTAAATGAAAGCAGCTTCTAAACTAAAGTATATGGTAACCGTGCAAGCAATAACAAAATAGCGTCTACGCCAGGAAGGAGTCTCTTAGTTTGTCCTTTCTCTTATTTTAAATTTTCTAAGCATAAAACCATTAGAAAAAAATGAGCATTAGGGTCCGAAAGATATAATTGCTGAATCAATTTTAGTTTCATAAGTGAAATAAAGATAAATCTACTCCTTCCTTACATGACTCTTATAAATTATCCCACCCAATAGATTTTAAGTGTAAAACTTTTAAGACTAGTATTACTTGTTATTTCTTAATCAAAGGATGCTGGGGTTTATTAACCATATTTTTAATCTCTAGTTAAAAAAGGTGTTTCTTGTTTGTGATTAAATGGAATTCAAAAATGCTTCACTAAAAGTTTTTTAAAAGGTGTCCTGTCTGGAGAGACTTCAGAAATATATTTAAAAGTAGCAATATCAAATGAAAAAAGGCAAAAAGAAATACCAGGCTCATTATAGACCACTGTATGTGAAAAGAAGTTAATTATATGCTTTGTGATATTGTTAAAAATGTGAATCATTTAAGATCTATTCTAATATTATAATCCTATAAAATCTAATAGAAGATGACATTTAAGTACTTCTTTTTAAATTAAATATTAATTAGGAGAAAATACTACTCAGGAAGGCCACCATCGTACATTGTTTTTATTGTGTGTATAGGCAGAATTTAGATGAATAATATTTTCATTCAATCACACAGTTTTTAGTATAAATATAAAACAAGACACCCCTTAAGCATTTTAAGTAACAAATTAAACATTTACATTTTTTTACGGTGCACTGAGGCTTAACATTTATGCAGCTTCAAAACCAAAGTACAGCCTCCAGGGAAGTCTCTCCACTGACAAATTAATACCTTAGAGAACAGCGCTGAATGGTGGCAATGAACTCATTTGTTCCCCCAATAATGAAGAATGACTTTTTCTTTACCACATCTGTGACTGTTGCTATGGTGACCCAGACTTACCTCATTGCTTCGCGGAGAGCTCCTCGCTCACCAAGAGTTGTGTGCTTGATGTCATCAAAATTATTCTCTAGCTTCTCGCAATTCTGCAACACATTAAATAACTGCATTAATCCTCCGACATCCTCAAAAAATTTACATCTTTGCAATTATGTAAAACTATAATTGATTATATTGATCATGCACTCATGAAAAATATGCAAACTACATTAATTGGCTAGGATTCATTAAAATTGACAGTAGAATTTAGCAGCATCAAACTCAGAATGATCAGCTGTCATGTCAGTATTTTTACCAATTTTTCAAAATAGGTGAAAAAGTGAGTATTACACAAATATAAAATTTCTATGACTTAGCTGGAAAAAAGTAGCTCTTTAAATGATCTTAAGTATCTCAAAGCCAATTTAAATTCAAAGGAGGAAATTAAAGTTTGAAATGACAATGAGTGATATGTATTAATTATCTTGTTCTAAGTAAGTTAGGATTTACTAAGATTGTAAGACAGAACTCAGGTATAACACAATAACAAAACTTTTAAAAGAACAGTCAAATTTTATAATTACTACTTTAACATATATATGGTTATATGAACATATATAAACATTTATCGGGAAAAACAAATCGTTTAAATAGGGATACAGGTGGACCCAATGCAACAATGAGTTGTACAAGTCGTTATGTCGAAAACGAACTTTACAACTTTGGTGCGGGAAGGGAGGGAGGGGAGCAGGGAGGATTGGGGGGGAGAGGGGAGAATGGGAAGGGATGGGAAGGGGAATCAAAGGAGGAGGCTACAATGCTTGATAAGAAATGTACTCATTATCTTGCCCATGTAATTGTAACCCCTCTTTACAGTATTTTCACAATAATAATTTTTTTAAATGTCTGAAAAAATAAACATATTTATCTAAAGATTAAAAAGGTCAATTCTTGAAAATGAGAAATTATGTCACCCGTAAATTATTAAAATGATTAAATATATCTTAAGCCACCTAAGTTTATAAATGTTTCCAGTTTAGAAAATATAATAGTAGTTGTGGCTGAGTGGTTAAGGCAATGGGACTAGAAAATATAATAGCATCACTATATTAAATTTCTTTGGTGGAACTGGTTTAAACTAATTTGGTCTGGTTTAAAAAAGATCCAGTCCAGTTTCAGTCAGCTCAAACAGGTTTCAACCACCAGACTGAAACTGTTTCATCTGTTTTCAACCAATTAAGTTTGGTTTTGAGCCAGTTCAATCTGGTTAGGATCACTTAAATCTATTTTTGATCAATTCAAACCAGCTTCTGCTAGTCCATCCAGTTTTAACCCTTAGATCAGTTACATCCTGGATTAATTGAGTTCAAATCAGTTACAACTTGAGCTAATTTAGGTGTTTTCAGTATGTTTTCATCCACTTTTCTCTGGTTTTTCTGACTAGTTTGATTTGACTGTTTGAGTCACGAGAAACTAGCTTGAATAGCTTGAAACCAATTTGAACTACATTTAATCAGTCTGAACTAGTTTGAACCTGTTTCAAACTAGTTTTAACTGTTTAATCCCATCAACAGGCTCAAACTAGTTCAACCTGACTAAATGTAGTTCAATCTGGTTTCAAGCTATTCAAGTTAGTTTCTCGTGATTCAAAGTTCATTCAGACATAAATTGGTTTCAGCCAGCTCAGACCAATTTGAATTGATTCCAGCAGGTTTACAGTCAGTTTAATCTGCTGCCAACAAGTTTGATCCAGCTTGAGCTGCTTCAAACTCACAGAGCTAGTTTTATCAAGGCCAAACTGTATAGTAGAACTGGTTCAATCTAGTTTCATCTCGTTCAAATCAGTTTTACTCAGTTTCATTTGGTTCAAGCATGTTTTGAAATAATGGCTTGAAATAAACTGGTTTAAATTGGTGTGAATGGAAGGTAACCAGTTTCAACCAGTCTGGGCCTGATGTAACCAGTTGAAACTAACAGAGCTAGTTTGAGCCATGTAGAAACAGAAATAGAGAAAACTAAAGCAGATCAGGTAATTTTGGCCAGAAAGAACAGACTGAAGTGCATGAAAACAGATGGAATCATTTCAATCCAATTTCAACTAGTAGAAATGGGTTTGAACCAAATGACCCAATTCAATCCTTTTCAAACTAAATGAAACCATATTTAGCTGGTTAAACCCAGATTATATTGGACAAAATTGGCTCAAACTGGTTGAAACAAGTTTGTAAGGGATAAAGCAGATTTGAACCGGATGAAGCAAGTGTGTAAGGGAGAAGGCAAATTTGAACTGGATGAGACTGGACTGAACAAACTTGAATAAAAAATGGTCAGAACCAGATCAAATCCAATAGAACGAGTTTGAAGCTGGCTAGAGCTGGATCAGACTAGTTGGAATCACATCAAAATCAAGCAGGATGGAACCAGATGGAACCATGATAGATTTTATAGTGTTATATTTCATCATGTTAAGGAATGCATAAAAGCATAATGAAACCAATGAGTATATTGTCAATGACAATATGAGAGAAAAATAGCACGTAACCATTTCTGAATGATGAAAAAGTTTAAATATGATTTCTGAGTTTTCCTTGGTAAACCATAACAAAATTCAAACAGGTATCTTACTTTTCCTGTGGTCAAATGAGCTAGAAAGAAGCTTCAAAGAACAAAAGCTACATTAAATTATTAAATAATAAACCACTGATATTTGCATACAACTTAATTTCCATGGGACTGCATTTCTCTTGGAAAACAATTACATCTAAAACTAAATAAATTGAATCAAAATTGATAAATTATCTAAATTTAATAAATTAGGAAACTAATTTTAATAAATGAAAGGTCACAGGGAGTTAATGGCATAGCTATAAGAACTTCAGTCTCAGAATTATTAAGTAACAAAAGTTCCAGTTAATTACATTTCAATTCAAAAAAAGAAAATACAAATCTTCAAAATTTACTATTCCAGGCAACTAACGTGGCACAGAAATAGAAAGTAAACACCATGAGAACTTAAGTTGCTCACAATCTGGAGATAGCATAGAGAACAATCAATTCTGCTTTAGGGAAAAGTTTGGGTTTCTAAATTGGTCTTTGAAGTGATGGTTTTTGTTTAGATTAAGTACAAAGAAATGGAATTACTGGGACTTTACCATTTCAATGTCTAGTCCCATACTCTGTTGCTACATATTTAGGCAAGATATTTAACTCAGTTCTCAAGCTTTTGTGTGTATGTGTGTTCCTGTAATTCCTGGGACTTGAACTTAGGGCGTGGGTGCTGTCCATTAGCTTTTTTAGCCCAAGGCTAATGCTCTACCACTTGAGCCATAGCTCCATTTCTCTTTGGTTAACTGGAGTTAAGAGTCTCATGGACTTTCCTGCCCAGGCTGGCTTTGAATTTCAATCGTCAGATCTCATCTTCCTGAGAAGCTAGGATTACAGGCATGAGCCACTGTCACTTAGCCAAGTCATTATCTTTAAACTAATAAAAACTATGATAGTTAACTAATTCCAATCTGTCCTTCACTCATACAATATTTTCAGGACCTAATAAATATCAAATACTATACTTCTCACTGGATACCAAAATAATGACAAAAGAATGATTTCACAACTATTTCAATCCAAGAAGATAATTGGGTCAAGGTAAGAGTATACCCCACTGGAGAGTAACTGCCATATGTTAGTGACATTGAGTGACAATTGTAAATCCCAGGCAGGTAGAAGCCTACAGCATATTAACTTTTGGAGGATATTCAGGGAGATATCATGGAGGGATAACCAGTCACTGAGAAGCCACCAGTAATCTCATAATTTAAAATCTGAAGATAACTTAAATCACACACTTTCATAGCATTTTTATGTGGATTAACAGAATGGGTTTTGTTATTCTGTAAGAAAAATGGGGAAAAATAATACACACATTTTTTGTGTAGGTTTGGGGTACTTAAAAGAATGGGTCAATTAGGCAAACAACTTCTGCAGGAAAAGATTTCTTAATGTTGGCACTCAACACATCACACACACACACACACACACACACACACACACACACACACACACACACACACACACACACACACACACACACACACACACACACACACACACACACACACACACACACACACACACACACACACACCCCTTAAAACTATCACATTCAAACAAATAATTACCATATTCAGATATTTTTATGCCAGATGAATATTTCAGTATCAAGATATGATTTCCAGTTCTAATCAAGAGATTCATATTTCAATAGATAATTGCTTTTCCCTTTTGTATGTCTTAACTAGTCTAATCCTTTCAGGGAACATTAAGAAGTAATCATATTTAGCTAATGTCATTCCAGTAACGGTGGCCAGCTTACAATCAGGCTGTGTTTGAGAATCTATGTGAGTCAGAGTGAAAGGAAATACAATGTAGTAGAAGAGGTTGAAGCTGTGGAGACAGAAAAACTTTTTGAGTTTCAGCTTTTCGATAAACTGCTTATGCATTTGCAGGAAAATTCTGAACATCTCAATCTGCAAATAAAATGAGAGTACAATAAAGGAAATAAAAGCAAAAAACTAATATCTGCTCTTCCAACTTTTAATTAAAAAATTAAATGAGACCAAATGTATTGTAAATTTTATTCTAAATAAATTTACATATTATGTATCTTTAAAAGGATAGAATAAATTTGTACTTTCATAGTCTAAGTCAAAGTATCATACTATAGCCCTATTTGAAATATTTAAGATTTCAGCCCTCATACATGGCAGGAGTAGAATAATAGTTTGGTAATTAATATGAAAACAATCCAGATGTCTTTCAGCAGATGAATGGATCAAGAAAATATATATACCATATATACACCATATACCATATTCTATGCTTTCATCAGAAAGAATGGCATCGCCCTTTTGTAAGGAAATGGAAAGACTTGGAAAAAAATTATATTAAGTGAAGTAAGCCAGCCCCAAAGAAACAGATCCATAGCATCACTCATTTGTAATAATGAGTATATGTCTAGGTTAATGCTAACAGAGGATCACAATAGCTCAATAGCTATGTACATGAGACCATATAAGTTGATACTAATCAAAACCAACTTCAGATAGAGAACCAAGAGGGTTTTCTTTGTTGTTGTTGTTAGGATTTTTTTTTAATGTACTGTGTGAAATTATTTGTTCTTTTGTTTTATTTTCCCCCTTTGGTATATCACCTGTTGTTGCTGTTTTTGATTTTGGTACACTGTGTCTTGTATATACATTTATCTGATTTGGGGAAGGGAAGGAGAATAACAAAATGGTGAGATAAAGGACAGATAAAAGACAAAGGGTGAATAAATGCAGCAGCAATACTCAGAAGACACTAAGTTGGAAAAGAACTTTACAACTTGGGAGGGGAGGGAAGGGAAAGTGGGAGAAAATGTGGGAGGGGATAACACTGTTTGACAAGAAATGTACTCATTACCTTACTTATGTAACTAACCCCTCTGTACATCATCTTTAAAATAAAATAAAAATTTGAAAAATAAAACAGGTCTGGTATAGACTCCTATCTGTTGATCATTCATTCTTGCATCAATAGAAGGTCAATAAATATCAACAGCAGCTGTTTTTTTTTAATCTACTAGCTTGAAATATACACGCTTTTATGCATAATATATAGCTTTGCTTTGACTGAGACTCATGTGGTTCATACAATAATCAAATTGTGTAACACAGTGGCATCATTTGAACACATATTGTAGAACCAGGCATCAGTGGCTTATGCCTGTAATCCTAGCTACTCAGGAGACTGTGATCCAGTTCTTAGCTAACCCAGGCAGAAAATTCCTGGAGACTCCTTCTCCAAAATAACCAACAAAAAGCTTAGAGAGGCATGGTAGTGTTCCAGCCAAGCAAGTAAGCTAAGTGTGAGTCTATGACTTCAAGACTTGCTGTTAAAGCAAACATATATTGTACCACTTTTATGTGTCAGCTATGGCCAACTACAAATCACTATAAACGCTAATCTTTATAACCTTGACAATTGCAATTTTTCAAATAATCTAAATCATGAAAATAGACTAAGTTAACCAGGGACAAGCACTTGCTCTCCTTTTCAAGATCTGTAAAATTTATGAACCATATTTCCTATCAGCTTTCTTATTCTCAGCTTACCCAGCTAGTGAGATGTTCTTTGGAACAAAGGTCCAAAGCTCTCTTTTTCTCCTCAGTGCCTTTGCATGTGCCAATCTCTCTGTGTGAAATATTCTTCCCTTAAATATTCAAGTCTCTGTGCAAATAGTACTTTGAGAACATATTAATTAACCCAACCAACATCAGCCTACCCTCTTAACCTGCTTTACTATTCCTATAAAATTTAAATATACTCAACATTTTGTTATGTTAAAATGTTTTATTTTTAAGCTTTGACTCTAATTTCTGTAAAAGCAAGGCACTGTTTTCCTTTTTTACTATTCTATTTCCACAAAATAGTTTATCATTAAAGGTTTATTAAATTGATGTTCTAGAAGTGTCCACATTTATCTCTCTATCCCGGACATGAACACATGGAAGCTTGAAATCACAAGGACAAAAAATGTAGTCCATCCTTATCTTGATGACTATATTATGTTGCAAATTTACTGTTTCATTCTTGCCAAGCTAACAAGATTAACTTTGCCAGTCCTACCCTTTCATATTATCTCACATTAACCAAGTTAGTAAAAACAGATGAAGAAAAACTAGGGCAGAAAGTGAACTCAATCTGTACCTGAAACTTCTACTTGGACCAGATGCTCAGGATGACATGGTCAGATTTCACTTGCAGAATATGGCAATATAGCATGGCAAATAATAAAAATCAAGTGTTGCTTTGGTGAATGAAGATCTTAATCAAAAGACAGCAGTAGCTTTTTTTAAAAAAAGATTTTCTTCAAAATTAAAAAAGGCATTTAGAATTTTCTTGCACTGTGCAGTGATGATCGCCAGCCATATTACACTGCTCAGATAGACACTGCCCTTTCTGAGATTTATAACTCAACTGCTCCCAGAATTCTAGAGAGGAATCCTCCTGGTGAACATCGTTGTAGAGTTAACCTAAAAAAGTCTGGTTCTAACTGTTGAATCTCCACTTTCCTGTACCTATTCATTCTCGTAATCAAATATTCTTTCTGGTACAAAATAAAAGGGGAAAGAAAATAGGATTCTTTGTAAGTCACGTAAGAATAAAGACAAGGACTTCTGACACGATATTCACACATTGATGAAATAAAAGCAAAAAGTGACCGAATCTGAATTTGCCAGCAACTAATGATGTTTGTAGGATCTGCTACTAAGAATAAGTGGGGGGGGGGGGGAGCAGGGGACTAAAATACTGTAAGTCATAAGCTACCTTTCCATCATTTTCTTGAGATTTTATATCATTCCCTAGTTTACCAACTTGTTTCCACCATTCTCATTGGACTTCTGCCCTATTCACCTCATATAGGGTATAGACTGGAAAAATGAATAGATAGATGGATGGACAGATGGATGGATGAATGGGGAAGGAAGGAAGGAAGGAAGGAAGGAAGGAAGGAAGGAAGGAAGGAAGGAAGGAAGGAAGGAAGGAAGGAAGGAAGGAAGGAAGGAAGGAAAGATGGATGTGTTTGATGTGTGGGAAGAGAAGCCTACATACCAAATTCCAGTGTTCCAAGATGCAGTAGAAGAGGGACAGAGATTCTAAGAAAGATCAGAAGCTATGATCATGCTATTTGCTCTGAACCTAATTTGGGCACACACTCAACATTAATACTGAAGTAGGTTAAACCATTATCAGTTCCTTGCTCTGTTTTTTTGTTTTGTTTTGTTTTGTTTTTTTGTTTTGTTTTCGGTCCAGTCCTGGGGCCTGAACTCTGGGCCTGGGCACTGTCCCTCAGCTCTTCAGCTCAAGGCTAGCGCTCTACCACTTGAGCCACAGCGCCACTTCCGGCTTTTTTCTTATGTGGTGCTGAGGAATCAAACCCAGGGCCTCATGCATGCAAGGCAAGTGCTCTACCACTGAACCACCTTCCCAGCCCCCTTTGCTCTGATCTTTAGATGGCAAGTGGACTTCAATCACCAAGCTTTTCTGGTGGATGTATTAAGTGTAGCTACTACTAGTAAGACCAATACAGGAGGAAAAAAAAAACCCTAAGGCCAACAAGGTCAGAATATTGCCAAATGATAGTTCTTCATGTATAATTATGACTCATAATTCAAAGTCAGGGTGATGGGCAAAGATGAATAATCTCCTTGCTGCTGATCTGTCATCCGTGGGCCTGTCTCTACATTTCAAAGACAATTGTACATGGTTAAATTTTGAATACAGAAGATTTGTTTTTAGGATTATCACCCACTTAGGGATGTTAAACAAATGTCTCATTTACGAATCCAATGTATTTGTTCATGCATTTATTAATGACATAGAATACACATTATTCTCAGTATTCAGCAATTAATTTTTAATGTATGTTTAATTTGGTCAAAACCTACAAAAGAGTATTAAGTACATAATACTGTGTAATGCAATGTATGATATATTAAACAACATCATACATAAAATATAAAAAGCAAAATTAGCTACCAGGTAAATTTTCTTTAGTGCTGTAAGATACCATTTATTTTTTTAACGTTTAAAAATAATTAACAAATAACTATATACCACATTAAAGCTGTCTCAGTTCTCTTGTTTGCAATAAATCCCTTGAGGTCATAACAAAGTAAATCAATTCAAACAGAAAAAGAAGAACTTAATAGATTTGGTTCTGAAAACTAACAAGTCTTAATGCATCATGAATTTTAAATGTACAATACAAACAAAAATATGCAAATCAACTAAAGCTAAGTCTCAATAAACAGTACCTAATGGTAAAGTGATTTTTGTTTATAAAGGAAAAAAATATGTGTAACATTTCCCTATACATAGTTACAGGATGCTTGATATTAGGCAGATAACCCAGAACCCAAAATAGTTCTGTCTAATTTTCCTTAGAAGCACATGTGCCCTTTCAGTATTCGAGAAAAGATTAAGAGAACCATTTAAGTTTTTGTGCTAAGTTAAAATTCAGAAGAGCAATCGTTTCTGAGTCACAAAAGAGAAAGTCTTCTAATAATCTTTTGGGACTTGGAGGAATAAAGGCTGCTACATGACAGTCACTTACATGAGTTCTTATCAAAGAGAGAACTTGGCAGAGACTTCTAAATTCATAACAATTGTCTATTAGTCTGTTTTTAATAATTTTTCTTTGGCATGTAATCCTCTTTAATTAGATTCCACTCTCTGTTGTTTCGAGACTCCATAAACTGCTGTCTTATGCACCAGCTGCTAAAGCACAAGTTGCTATCTATGTGATATCCACAATGAGTATTTAGAAGGTTTACAATTATACCCTTGCTAATAAATTGTGCTATTTTCCCCCAACAATTTTAAGTGCTAATCTTCAGAAGGCATTTTAAAATTAGCTAAAATTCTGTCAAGAGATTTACAAAAAAAAATGTTAGCATGAAGATAATTATGTCACAGTCCTTGGACTCCATCTCTGATTGTGTGCATAAATCAGAAAATCTCAGCTGTGTTTTCCCTTCATAATTATCCTTGCACCAATATATATTAGAGTCTAAACCCCGATTATAATTTTTTGTTTCTGGTTTGGAAAAGACCAGACAGTTATTTTTAAAAGTTTGGGACTGATTGAATAATTAATATTTCCCAGAATAATAAGTGATTATCAGTTCCAAAATTTTAAGTACCAGTAATATGTAGATCCAGACAGGAATGGCTAACTTTAGTTTTCATGAAGCTACCATCCTAAAGAGCCAATCACTTAAATGTGATAACACTTCAGTAAAATATTAATTAGGTTAAAAATTGAACACAGTAATAGGAAAATAGATTTAGATAGTTAAGTGAATTGGAAGGCATATTTTATATCAACAAACATGTTTTCGAAAGAGCTATATGTAAGTTATCATCTGTTAATACATACTTTTCATATAAAGTATGTGAATGATGATCTAGAAGGTATGGAAAAAATACTCACCATTTTATCCAATAATAGTAAATTAATTATAAGTGTGTTTTGATTTTCTTCTATCAAACTGACTAGACAAGAGATAGAATTTTGAAATAAGTCCAATAGTAGGAAGTAGAAAGTGGTAGAGCACTAGTGTTGAGCAATAAATGCTCAGAGACAGCACCCAGGCCCTGAGTTCAGGCACCAAGACAGGAACAAATAAAAACAATTATAGTAGTAATGATTTAAAATAGGGCTTAGTGATGTGTGTATTTGATTAGGTAAAGCCAGAAGTATTGTCATCAATAATTTTAGAATTAGCAAAGACAAACGTTCGAATTCTCTAAATACTGTGATTCATCAACACCTCAGCAGACCCTCCCATGTAATGGTATGGGTATGAGAGAGGCCACAGAGTTGTATTGTGAACAAATGAAAAACTGCACATTTTCCTATTAAGTCTGTGTCATACAAACTATTCTGCTAAGAGCTGTCAAATGCTTCCGTCAATTGTAATCAACAGAGTCCTGTTTTCTGTTACTCAATATTGGGTTCTTTTCATGAAATCTTAGCATGGAAAAACTCAAGTGCCTTAAGTAACTGGAAAAGAGTGGTTGATAGTGGCTTCTAGGTATGAAACAAAACTGTAACCTCTTCATTCATATCAGGTAAACAGGACCAAAGAGAGAATAAAGACTACAGGAATAATACCAGGAGAATATTTTGAATTAACTTTCTGAAAAGTAAGCTTATAGTCAAAGAAATCAGACTTCTTTCCTCTTTAGTTAAATCAAACAACTTTCTATTACAAATATATGGTTCTTTGCTATGACTATTTCCTTAAAAATACACTATGAAGTTTCCATCATGTTCAGTATACTCCGCAATATAAATAACACAGTGAAAATTCTGTAAATTACACCCACACAGGTGTGTTTATGCTTATTATTGAACCCGAAATTCTGTTTAAGTAGGTGTTTAAAATAAAAATAATCTACACCCTGTAAAATAGAAAAAGTAGTTCTGTAACCATTTTTTCCAATTTATATCCATTCTTTTGAGGTAGTTAGCAATTTACTATCTTTCTATAGAGTTCTTTATATTGGCATAAGCACTGTAAGATACTACTTATTTTTTCTTTTTATTGCGTGCGTGCGTGCGTGCGTGTGTGTGTGTGTGTGTGTGTGTGTGTGTGTGTGTGTGTGTGTGTGTGATTTTCAGTAGGGTTTTCCTTTTAAAAATAAGCACCTTAACCCAGGTGCTGGTGGCTCACACCTGTAATCCTAGCTACTCAGGAGGCTGAGATCTGAGGATCGCAGTTCAAAGCCAGCCAGGGCAGGAAAGTCCGTGAAATTCTTATCTCCAATAAACCACCAGAAAACCGGAAGTGGCACTGTAGCTCAAGTGGTAGAGCACTCACCTTGAGCTGAAGAGCTGAGGGGACACTGCCCAGGCCCAGAGGTCAAGCCCCACAACTGACCAAAAAAAACAACAAAAAAAATTTTTTTCTCACATAATATGAATGTATGACTAGCACCAAATCAATACTAAACCTGCTTAAAATTCCTTATTTTATTTACTAACCTAATTAATAAATGAAATTCAGGTTTTCCTCTAGCATTTTGCTGTGATGAATAGTGCTATCATTCATGCACTTATGCATCTGTGATAGTGATTGTTCTCTTGGTGGGATACATTCTTTGTAATGAAACTGTTACAAACTTTTTCAGAAGAGTCACACGCCCATTAACAGTGTGAAAGAGCTTAGTTCCAACGAGTCATTATTAATTTTTCCATATGTTGACTAATTTGATACTCTAAGCCATTTTTATAAGTCCTTGGTACTAATAAAAACGAACATTTATTCATGATTATTCATGATTATTGGTTGTTTATATTTTCTTATAAAATGTGTTTTTTCATGTGCTTTATCATTCTAAACATGAATGTTATTAGTATAGTACCAATCACCCATTTCCTTGGACTTTTTAATGGCGTCTTTGGGCATACAATTTTCCTTCATTGTTGTTAGCTTTTATGGGTTATTAGTAACAAACAACATTACATAAAAATTTACTACATGAAGCTAACGTGGACTTTTGGAGGAATATTGATACCACTAAATTATAGAATTTAGACTCAGGTGCTGGTGGCTCATGCCTATAATCCTAGCTACCCAAAAGTGTGATAGGCGAAGACTAGCTGAAGCCAACAGAGGCAGGGAAATCCATACAATTCTCAACAGCAAGAAACCACCAAAGGGGCTAGGAAGGTGGCTCAGTGGTAGAGTGCTTGCCTCACATGCATGAAGCCCTAGGTTCAATTCCTCAGCACCACGTAAGCAGGAAAAGCCGGAAGTGGCACTGTGACTCAAGTGGTAGAGTGCTAGCCTTGAGCTGAAGAGCTGAGGGACAGTGCCCAGGCCCAGAGTTCAGACCCCACAACAACAAAGAAACTACCAAAAAGCTGGAAGTAGAGTTATGGCACAAATGGTAGAGCACTTGAGCCAAAAAAAGCTCAAGGACAGTGCCCAGACCCTGTGTTCAAGCCCCAGTATTGGCATACATAATTAATTAATATAAAAAAAGATAATTTAGAGGTCAAAAAAATAGCAAAAAATATAAAATTTTCTTAAATCAGTGACAAAAAGGGAGAGCCCCCTCACTTTACTGCTGATAGTGAGTGAATTTTGGAAGCCAAGTGCTATAATATTTTAGCATTTGAATATTTAAATCTGCTCTGGGCCCAAAAGAACCATTCAAGCAGAAAATGAAGTTATTTATTTGGGTGTAATCCATGAAATTTAATATATTCAAATGACACCAAAGTAACTGGTTGAGAATGAAGGCTAATCAGACACATTTCTAGTATAAAAGCATGAATAGAAATGATTTCCCTCATTTTTTTTTGGCCGTTTTTTGCCACCATACCTCTCTATTTTCAATGATGTATTCATTTCTTGAAAAGTCCCAGTTAGAATAGCCCACAGAGACATTTTTGATAAGGTTTGTGAATCTTTATATCTTTTCTACAATTATTAATCACGTGAACAAACGTCACCAAACTCAGAAGAAGCAAAGGAGAAGGGTCACCACACGGGCCAGCCCACATTGAATTCTAGGAGTTTGGCATGCAATCTCTCAGAATTTACCTCCTTTTACCTAAAGTAGTTTTGGGGTTTTTTCCCCCCTTTTGGAGAAGAGTTGAAATAAATTAATTACAAAGTTTGAAGTTCCAATTCTTTTATCATTAGGGGGAAAAGTCTAATCAAATCATGAAATGGGCATGATTTGCTCCATTCTGGTGAATAGTTTAGGTCCAAAGACTTTTTGTTTTCTTGAAAAAGAAATGAGGGCCCACTACAAGAAGATAAAAATCGATCAAAAAATAAGTTATCTTAAATGACTGCTCAGTCTAACTAATCTATACTTATAAAATTAGAATATTTAGGGACTCTACCAAGGTGGGACAAATGTTATCTGTGTATGTGTGTATATGCACATACATACAGACACATATATGTGTGTGTGCATATATATACATATACTAAAATAGTATATAACCAAAACACTGTAATGAAAATGAAATCTGATAATTCCACAGAGGAGAATTGATTATGTAGATTGCAAGGCTCAGAGCATTTACACTTGCTGAAAATTATAGCATTTTTTATGAGGTAATCTCCAAGACAAGAGAAGATTGATCAAAAGATTAGTGACATTTTTAGCCCATCTTAAATTATTCTCAGAATTCGCAACAACAGAGCTTGAAGGATGACCCTGCTCTGGGTTGCTGTTTTGCCCTAGTCCCAAGTATCTCTTGTTACCCAGTATTTCAATGTAGTTTTTTAAGCAGTGAAAACAGAAACTTAAGACCTCTCTCCCTTGCAGGACTGTGTGCCGTCTCCAGGGCTGTGAAAAGTACAGAGTGATAATCACCTCATTTCTGAAATAAATAGATAACATAAGTACTTAATTATACCAGTTTCTCTAACCTGGTAAGATCATTAAAACATCATCCTATCTCTATGCAAAAGGGATGGGAGGACAAATAGGTTGTCCTTGAGCATGGACAAATCAAATACCGTTGTGATGTCAAAATGAACAATTTGTATACTAAGAGGACATGCTGCAATATGTACTTGTTTATTTGCCTTGAGTTTTATCAAATTTGAATGGATCTCTGCAAGAGAAAGATATTTGTCCCTGTATTGCTCACTACTGGGAACTAAGTTGCTTGAAACAGCCCATAGGAACTGAAACAAGATGCATTCTATATAATTGGATGAATAGTAATATTAGAAAGACTTTACAGACATTTTCCCTTCTGGAACTGAAGGTCCAGACCTTCTCTAGTATGTTGTAGCTCCTTTTGTTGTTTGTTTTGTGCCAGTCCTGGGACTTAAACTTGGGGTCTGGGAGATGCCCTTGAGATTTTTTCGCCCAAAGCTAGTGCTCTACCACTGGAGCTACAGCTCCACTTTCTGCTTTTTTAGTTTACAGGAGATAAGAGTGTCATGAACTTTCCTGCCCAAGCTGACTTTCCTCAGATCCCAGCCTATTGACTAGCTAGGTTTATAGAAATGAGCCGCCAGTGTTGGCTATAGCTCCTTTTAAACCACTCATTGATGTCCAGTTGAAAATCTGGTACCAGTACCAGTGCCAGTACCTGATTAACACAATTCTTAGGAGCTGATTGGTTTTACAGGGGAAGACAGTAAACATGTCAAAATTTTATTTTTTATTGATCACTAGCAATGCACAAAATATTAATATATTAAATATTTCAAATTGATATATTGCATAGCTATCTTACCCTCCTTGTTAGATTAAGCATTGGCTCCATTCATTAACAGATTAACAAGTATAATAAAATTAAATTATAAGAACATGTTAAATTTCAAGACAAAGACATTATTCTAGAGGTTAATTTTCTAGTAGATGTTTTTAAAGACAAGATTATGCCAGAATTCAACCTGGCCTCCTCCAATAATAACATAAACTTCATTTCTCTTCAGAAGATACCCCAGTAATCTATTTATATAATGTAACATTTATATATTATATAATCAAAATATACTTCCTATAACTTACATAGAAACTTTTAATACATAATGATTTCCCAAACAATTGTTATCTTTCTTTTGTGATGGTACTGATGTTTGATCTCAGGCATTGCCCCTTAGCTTTTTTGCTCAAAGCCACTGCTCTACTGCTTGAGCCACAACTTCCCTTCTGACTTTTGGTAATTAGAGATAAGGGTCTCTCTCCCTGACTTTCATGCCACCAGCGCCTGGCTATTAATATTTCTCCTTCCTAACTCAACTGACATCATAAAATAATTGTTATTGTTATCGGACATGTGGATGGTGATCATTATCTTAAATAGCTTACCTCATACAAAGATCTCAAAAGTCAGATCATTGATAGATAGACTACTGCAATCCTTGAGCTAGAAGGTGTAAGGTCCACCCTGGTAAAGAAGACTCTTCCCTCCTCTTTCTAAGTCTCTGCCCAGTACCTGTGTCACCTAGGTAACTGGCACACCTAGAGGCAGGCACCTCCTTCTCCAAGGTCATATCCTGGGTCACCATCCCCCACCCCCACCATGCCTACCATCGCCCTTAGAAAGCAGTCAGGTTTGATGACATGAGTTGACATTACTGTTTACTGAGTTATGAAGGAAAAATCAATATAGTTTAGAAAACCTCCAAAACACAGAGTTCACACCTTCTCAAGGAATTAACATCTTTACTGTCAGGTTATTTTTGTTGTTGTTTCTAATATAAAGCCCTTCTGCTTCCCATCCTCCTGCTCTGAGCTCTGGAGGTGTTCAATGAATCTGAGTGAAATCTGGTCCTCTTTTATCTCATGGAGATGGAAGAGAGCTGGTCATCTTCCTCTGGGACGAACCCTTCATCCATAATGACTGTCATTCCCCAAACATTCAGTTGTTGAGGCTTTTGTCCTCCAACCTAATTTGTTTTTAAGTCTCAGTTTATGTACGTGCCACTTCACGTTCTCAGCTTCTCTTCTTGTTGACCTTAAAACTGAACAACTTTCCTGGTTCTGTGACCACTTTGTAAACATAATCAACCAAATATTGTCCTACAGCTTCTCACAGTGGCAATAACTCCCCTCTTTATTCCTCTACTTAGGGGTTCTTAGTAGCTAAATGACGCTGGGACTCACTGGAACATTCGATTTAGTATCAGAGGCTATGGCACCTCAACAAATAATACATTTCACTTCAGTAAAATCCAGCCGGATTTCATTATAATTTCCCTTAGCATAATCTGATTGCACATAAACTGAATAAAACATTAAGACAGAACAGTCAAAATATCCATGTGGCAGCATCTGAAGGCTTCGGCTAATTCTATTGTCTGGCTCAAATCCATTGTCTGTGGAGCCTGCTGAGCAATTCCAAATGAACATTATGATCCTGGATGCAGAAGAACTTTTGTTTCCTTGCCCAAGTTGGAAACACAAACTCAGATTTTTGTTTTTAACACTCATTCCTATTGAGTGAAATAAATTAAATCCAAGAGCGTCCATCTTTTAGAAAAGACAGGATTACTGTTAGGCTACCACTGCAATTATACTTTATGTTATCACAATAGCAGATCTATGCAAATTTTCCTTAATGTGTTTGTAGCATGTAAACATCAAGCAGCATTAAGATATGAGTGTTTCAAGTATGCACATGTATGTAAACATTTTCATTGATGGCAGATTTAGAATGAGTAGGTTATGTAATCGTGCTCATTTGGGTATGAATCAGTGCTATTGTGTCATGGTTATAAAAGAAAACTTAGGTTGTTTAATTTAGTATAAATAGAATCTCACTCTGCTTTGGACCTGCTGTTAGTCAAATCTTCAGCACTACAATTTTATGGAGGGAGATCACACAGAGACCAAGATGATTTTCAGAGAAAAATCAACAAAGAAGAAGTGAAGACTATTTTCTGTGTACTTTTAACTTTGGAAGAGATTTTAAGTCACATGTTCCCAAACATTTCAAATGGCACCAATTTTAGTATGCTTTTTTATTCACATGGACCAGTTCAGAATTCAGGAAGCACATTCTTAGAAATCTTAAGAACTAATCTGAAATATGTGAAATAATACAACAATACAACAGTAACAATGGATATATTGGTTATGGTTTAAAAAAAAAAAGACTGTAAAACCTCAATTTTAAGCCACAGGGAAGTAGAGAATGAAATTATCCAATTATTATAATATATATGTAGTGTTCTAGATATGACATGACCAAACTGAAGTTGTAAAATATATATAAATATATATATATACATGAATGGTATATATATCATCTCATCCAATTCCCTAGTATAGAGGTACATTATAAATATATACATCTATATTAGAAAATACATAAATATATACAGGATGTATAATATAAATGTACAGTCTAAGGGTAAACTTCATTTAAAATGTTAACTACTTATTTCTAAGTGAGGGGAATTCAAGGAATTCTGTTCTTTTGCTTTCCTAAATTCCTCAGTTTAGAAATTTTTAATAGCTGTTTTTTTTTTACTTATTCCTGTACAGAGGCCTTGTTTGAACTGATTTCTGTTTTAATTGTTTCAATACTATAAGACCCCTAATTTTTCCAAATAGAAAACTGAAGGAGAGTTTTTCTTCTTTTTTTGTTGCTCTGAATGATGTTTAGAGACTGGCCTCAAGTTTGAAATCTTCCTGCCTCAGTCTCACTAGTGCTAGAATTACAGATGTATACCATGATGCTCAACTTGCCTAAGGTTTCTCTGAATAGACACTGAAGAGTCTTGGATTTGTATCTTAGAATAGTAGCTTGATATCCAAACTTACCCCCAAAAAGAACTGTCTTTCAGAATTTTTTTAAAAAACTGTAATATGTATATTAAAGACCATAGCAACAAAGTTAATGAATTCAAAGACTGTCATCCTTGACATTTATCTTTAAGGTCAGTTTATCTCTTTTCCCACACATTTACTGAAAAAAAAATGTGGGCAAATCTGCATCATCAATGTTTGAATAGACATGTGTTCTTTCAAACTCTTAATTTTGTGACTCTCTTTCAAAGTACACTCCATATGCTGTCCTCAGGAACACTAGAGACTTCTTGCAGAAGACGCAAATGACCAAAGGGGGAAAACGCTGTAGGCCATTATGGTGTGCTAATATTCCAGATTAAATAAACAAAATAGAGCAAGGGAAAGGAAGACAGAGCAAGTGCACTAAGCTGAGAATGGTGATGAAGGGTAATGGGCAGCTCACTCAGCACAGCCAAAATTGCATAAACTGAGCTCTCTGATAGAAATGAATCAGCTGGTCTCCAAGTCCTAAGGAAATCTTACAGAATGCCTCAAGTTTTGAACAGCCCACACTGAAGGAAGTGAAAAACTGGTCTCCAAACAGCTGATTAAAATGAGGCACATGTTACAGCCTGTATAAAATATCTGTAACTCTTTTACAAATGGTAAGCTGTAGGTAGGCTACCTTTGCAGTTTTCTGTTACTTCCCTTCTACCATAGTTATTAATCAAGGAAGTTATGCTGTTCCTAAATTCTTAGATTTGTAAATGGTGTCTAAGCTCTTTATTAGAACATCCGTCACATTTACAATGCCTCTTAATGAACTATTTTTGATTCATTAGCCCTTTCATTTCATATGAATTGTTTAACATCAATGGATTTTTAGCATCTGTATCTGGTTTTAAATCTCTAAAAACTCAGTCCCGGACTACTGGAGTGACTGAATAGGAAGAAAAATGAGCAGAGAAAGAATATGAGTTCTGTTATGCATTCATGACAGATAAGAAGCATAGGAGATCACAAGGAGAATAGAACTACCAAGAATGTCATGTATAGAATTAAGTCTCCTTGTTTCTCTAACTTAATTTGATCATGCAAATTGTCTACTAAATGCCCACCAAACCAGGTGAATTTTATATTCCATAGCTTGTAACGATCACTCCACCATCTGTTTCTCTATAAATGATATATTAAAAATCCAATCAATTGTGATTTTAAAACACATCATTTGTAAGAATAGGATGTATTATCACTCATTATTCCCTACAACTTTTCTAAAGAAAGGGAAAAATACAATGTCCTGGTCTTTCTTTTCTTAAGAACTATGAATGCAAATAGCATATTTCATGGAAAGTGCAGACCAAAATGGAACTTTAAAAAAAATTAAATCAAAGTATCATCATTTGGCAAAGTAATGTGGTTGGAAGATGTAATGTTTGGCCAAGAAATAGCTATATCTATTGTAAAACAAAATACATACATGGAAAGACATTTACTTTAGTTTTTATATTGTATGATAGTTCTGGAGCAAGCCATATTTTTTAGACACAAATGATCATTTCTCTAACTCATTTGTCATGAGCTTTGTACTTTGTACTTTAATATTTTTATTCAAACAAGTGATGGGAAGAATTGTTTATGATGGAGTCAGATAAGGATATCTAATGCAATATATTACTACATTTATTACTGCTGTCACCATGCTATCATGTCTCAAATCACCTAAATGCAAGTATCACATTTAAAACCAAAGTCAAATAAAATGAGAATATACAAATGGCATGTAACAGCATACAAATCAAGAATGTTGTCTTGATTTAAATAATCAAGTATACCAGTAACTTCACTATGAAGTTCTGTTCAAAATCTCTACATATTTCTAATAATTTACCTATACAGGCTCCATAATCTCTATCTGCCATCCCACCTTTTAGGGGAGTGGTGAATATGAGGATGTTGGTCCAACTGAGGCCAAAATGCAAGAATCTATCTTAAGTATAACTAAAATTTAAAAAAAAAGTCTGAGGGCATGGCTACCAAGTTCCTGTCTCTGAGTTCAAATCCCAGTACTACTAACAAACAAAAATTCTTGACCTCAAGCGCAAATATAACTGTGAAATAAAAATTATACATTTATAATACTCTTGGCTTTTCTTATCTTCTATGCAAATAAGTTTGGGAGCATAATGAAGCTAAGCAAGATAGAGAAATTAGAGAAACAAGAACAAAACCAAGGGAAAGCACAAGGCCCAGAGATCAAGCCCCAGTACTGGCACAAAAAGAAAGCAAAAGAGAGGGGGAGAGAAGGAGAGAGAAGGAGAGAAGGGAGAGAGAAATGGAGAAAGAGGGAGACAGAGGGAGAAAGGGGAAAGGGAAAAAGGGAAGAGAAGAGAGAGAGAGACAGAGACAGAGAGAGAGAGAGAGAGAGTGAGCGCAAGAGAAAGACGAGGGAAGTGGAGAAATCCTAATACAAGAAGATGCATAGATGAAGGATGTAGAGATAAGTGAAATAAGCCAGGCACCAAAAGATCAACAGCATGACATTACTAATGCATGCAGTTTAAGCAAGCTGGCCTTCCAGTAGAGGGTAGAACAGTGTTTACCAGAACACTGACTACAGAAAGCTGGGAGACCACAGAGACCTGAGAAGATGGGCAATGGTACAGATGCTACGTTACATCTCTACTATACGATAGTGTAACTGCAGCTACAAAGGCCTTCTAAAAATAACTCAAAGAGAAGATGGAGAATATTCTCTATACGAAGAAGAAATAAATATTAGGTAATAGGCTAAATTTCCCAAGTGGATAAAATATGCATGTGCATGCAAACATCACATTATACACCACAAATATGTACAATAATTATATTCAAAGTTAAAAAAAAAAAAAGCTAGGCACTGGTGGCTCATGCCTGTAACCCTAGCTACTTAGGAGGCTGAGAATTGAGGATCGCAGTGCAAAGCCAACCAAGACAGCAAAGTCTCCAGGGGACTCTTATCTCCACTTAACCACTCAAAAACCAGAAGTGGTACTGTGACTCAAGTGGTAGAACATTAGCCTTGAGTACAAAGAGGCTCAGGGACAGAGCCCAGGACCTGAGTTCAAGCCCCACAACCAACAAGAAAAAGAAAAAGCTTAAAAAAATTAAAACGTATATCAACTTTGGCAGAAAGTCTAGGAGGCTGTTACCTCCAATTATCCACCCAAAATTTAAGGTGGAGCTGTGGCTCAAATGGTAGAATGCTGTCTTTGAGTAGAAATGGCTAAAGGTTAGCACCAGGCCTTGAGTTCAAGTACCACTACGGGCAGCCAAAAAAAAAAAAAAAAAATAGTAGCTAATCGTTTAACTAGGGATGCAGGTGGACCCATTGCAACAATGAGATGTACAAGTCGTTATGTTGAAAAATGAACTTTACAACTTGGTGGGGGGTGGGGAGGATTAGGTGGGGGGGAGGGGAGGAGGATGGGAAGGGATGGGAAGGGGAAGCAAAGAGGAGGCAACAATGCTTGATAAGAAATGTACTCATTATCTTGCCCATGTAATTGTAACTCCTCTGTACGGTATTCTCACAATAAAAAAATAGTAACTAATAAATAATAATAATAATAATACAGTGAAGGAGAGCATCCAGAGGAGGTACACACTTGGGCTGCAGCTCCACCTTTCCCATTCATGAAGAAATCCTATATGCTTGTCTGATGACAAAAGACACACACATGCTTAACTGCATCAGCAGGATCTTGAAAGTAGGAATGAAACAGCTATTCCCACTATTTAGGAGATCATAAATCCTTTCCACAGGGTAATCTTAGTTTAAACTAGCAATTCTGCTTCCGGGAAGCAATCCCATAGAAACTTATAGATCTACACCTAAGAACATGAGCACATTTGTAATGGTAAAACTAGGAAGTTCTAGATGTACTTACTTTTAAAACGGGAGATTAAATGCATAATTTCCTATGTATGGCATAGAATATTAGGTAGCCATTAAAACTAATTTAATAGATCAGCATATAATGCCCAGGAGTAAGTTCTGCTTTATATGCAGGACTAACAGTCAACTCTCCTAAAAAGGCAGTCTATAATCAGATGAGTAATTCCTGGTGACATGAAGATATTATGTTACATATAATTATATATAATATTGAGTTTCTAGAGAACCACCAGTGTTTAAAAATAAATCCTCAATCTGGAATAAGAAGAAAATAACTAATGCATATAACTCAGTAATCTAAACCTGTCCAAAGAGAATGTCACTTCACAGCCTAGTAAAGCATGACAGTAACATTAGTCTAGAGTTATTTTGTAAAGTATTAGAATAAGAAAATAGAGACTAGACTAACTTGACAAGTACCCAGACTGTTTAATGGTTAAAAAAAAGTATGAGAGTCAATAAATATTTTTAAGCACATAATAAAATGCTAGTCACCTGAGTAGTAAAGGAACTTATGATATCATCCTTCAAAATAAATACAAGGAAACAGCCAATGTTAATTCAACACAGTGTACAAAAGTGCATCATTGTTTATGTTTTTCAAAAAAGTATTTGTCTATTTCTCTCTGATTAGAATGAAAGCCCTATAAAGACAAATTAAGGTCTGTTTTTGTATGCCACCACATAGACCAGCACCAGGTACTGAATAATTCTGCAGAGGTTAATAGACTGAAGGAAAAAGAAAGAGAAAAGAAAACCAGAAGGAAAGAAGACAGTACAGCCTTAAAGATGGGCTCCAGGTGGTGGATAAGGGAAGTAATATGAGAAGGTCTTCAGAAGAGAGTTAATATTAGCCAAGACCTAAGGAGCAAGAGTAAAACTACAGTGTCTTTGAAGGGTAAATGGCTGCCTGGATGGCTAAGTTCAATGAAAGACTGCTTGTAGATACTCTGGAAGTGGAGTTGATAAGGAATAGCATTGATGTACTTGGAAAAAAATCTGTTTATTTAGCCATGAATATTCTTTATGGGATATCCATTCTAGGTGGATCTAGAATTCAGTTGATAAATCTGGAGAGGAGAAAGCTAGCCGGGCGCCGGTGTGGCTCATGCTTATAATTTTAGCTACTTAGGAGGCTGAGATCTGAGGATGGCGGTTCAAAGCCAGCCAAGGCAGGAAAGACCATGAGACTCTTATCTTCAATGAACCACCAGAAAACCGGAAGTGGCGCTGTGGCTCAAGTGGTAGAGCGCTAGCCTTGAGCTGAAGAGCTGAGGGACAGCGCCCAGGCCCAGAGTTCAAGCCCCATGACCAACAAGAAAACAAACAAATAGAGACTATGTTACATATAATAATACAATATAATAAGATAATAATATGAGAGAGAAGTAGAGGGTTAATGAATTGTGGGAATGTGGACTTGAGAAAGAACTCTTCGAGAAGGAAGGTATCTACTTGTCAACTTGTGCAGAATTGTAGTAAGAAGTCACTTCAAACTGTGACCACTAGGTTGACCCAAAACACAGGACATCTGGGTTTTTAATAAGTTCAGGTTGACAGGAACAGAGATGGGGAGAGAAAGGGGTAGAGGGAGAAAAGAGCTTGGCACTTCCACAAAAATGATCTTGAGAGGAGGCATGAGATTAACATGGTTTCATCAGTCCCTACCTCTAATCGCAAGACATACTTCAACTGATTGTTTTTCTAGTAACAAACCTAGGCTGTGTTTCTGTTGGAGGAAGAAGAAATACTGACACCCAGGTGGAAGGAAGAAATGAGGCTTGCTTTGTCATGCCAGTTTCCTCCATACGCTTTTGGATATTTTCACTAGGAGTTTTAAGAATCAAACAGTACGAGATAACATTTCAGCAACCATCATGCTGGCTGGTAGGGGAAACACGTGCCTGTCTATTATTTGAACTCGCAGGGAAAGAAAAATAAACAGCTCTAACAACCAGCGTATGCCTGTTCACTGAACCGCATGAGAGGCATTTAATTTCTCTCACCACAGGTGTTTGTCAACCTTTTACTGTACTGTGTGCTTTTGCATGTTCTAAGATGATATTTTTTTGAAAGCCCAGAAATATTTATGGGAATATTTTAAAATAACTGGTGTCAAACAATGTGGACAGGTGAGCTCTAAAGCTGGTTGGTTTATTGACAATTCAGTCTTGTAATGCAGGATCACCAAATACTTTTCATCACTACTATTTCATTACCTCATTTTTGTTGGTGCTGTTCCTTCAAAGCATCCTCCTTTGCCTTCTTATTGCAATCACAAATCAGTTCTTCCCAAAATGCATACTCAGTAAATACTTGTGACAATTATCTGTACGATGTGTATATGTTGTCGTACAAGAAGCAGATCTCAAATGAACATAAAATCAATATCATCATATTTACCGGCTCATGTTTAAATCTTGAAAAAGTGACCTGGAAATTTTACTATTTATATTTTTATAAGCACATTGCCTTCATTTTTTAAAAGTCAGTTTTACTAGTTTATTTGTATCATATTATAAATAGCACCCCTTTTGTAAGTTTTAACAATTAAATGCCAGTTACGTTATTGAATATGGCATAGGAGGAATAAATATGAACAAAGGAGCTATTTCAGAATGAAATTTTATTAATTTGAGAGCTAAATGTGACTGATCTAGTCAAACCATGTTCTCAATATCCCTACATAAAATGTAGAGATTTTGTTTAACAAGCACCTAAACAAACACCTAAATAATTGAAAAGATAAACCCTAATAAATGCTGAAAATACATATACAAAGACTAGTTCCATTCATAGTTTTCGTGGTGGTTTTATTCATTAAGCTATGGACTACAAGTGGCAAATAGACACAGGTGACCCATAGATGACTAAGACCCCGTTCCTATGTTGAAGTAGCTCAAAGCACCCTTGAATCAGGAAGGAATCTCATTTTTGGAGTTTCGCTCTGGCATTATATTCAAAGAGAATGAAATTTATGTCATTTCAGTCACAGACAGAAAGTTTCCTTGAGACTGGGATTAATACACACACACACTCCAAACGCACATCTAAAATCAATCTTTATTTACTAGTCACTTTTCTGAGCATCTTGTCCCAGTTTTGGGGACAATGGGAGGGGAACACAGGTTGGTTGGAAGACAATCACACATACGGTGACTTCCGACTTTCAGTCCTCTCAATGGCCATCTGCAAACAGGCAGCTAGCATGACAGCAGATGCGAATGAATATGAGTCCATGACAATGGCACAGTGATAACAATTACTGAGACACGTTATACACATTTATAATGTGTCATACTTGATCCTGAGTGCTGGTAGCACAGGAGGCTAAGATCTGAGGATCATGGGCAGGAAAGTCCATGATACTCTTATCTCCACTAAGTCGAAGTAGAGCTGTGGATCAACAGGCAGATTATCAGCCTCAAGCAAAAAAAAAGCCAAGGGATAGAGTGGGGAAGGGGTAACATTGTCCAAAAAGAAAGGTACTCATTACCCGATTCCTGTAACTCTAATTCTCTCTTTATATAATGTATTTACTGACTTATTTTGTTGATATAAATCCTAGTTCTATAAAGTAAGGAAATAGAATTCACTCATAAGCCATGCCCATATAGATATTACCAAGTGTTCCTTGGCCTGCAAATGTGCCATCCTAATGCTATTAGTGTCTGTGTGTGCATGATGTTCATGGAAAAAAAGAACAGACTATGCAAGATGCTTCCTCAGTTTGTAATAATGGAAGAACTTGCCCATCTTGGCAGTAAAATCAGCCAGGCATTCGTAGGCTGCACATCTCTGCTTGTGAATTGTGAACCTACAAATAATATTAAAAAAGGATGCTCCTCGGAATCCAACTATTTTATAAAATGCCCAAGTCTTAAGAAGTGTACCAGAGCAGAAAACTATATTACTCATTTCATTTGGACACTATAGGAAAAACAATAGTACAATTCATTCCTCTTAAGTTTTTTAGGTGACAGACTTCGAGATAAAATAAAAATGCCATCCAATAATCTAGTGTAAGTTACCGATATTGTTCTTCTTACAGCATAAATCAGCATTTTTCTCAGAGATCAGAGATGTGGCTATGTTCTATTATGTAATTGAAGAGCTTGAAATTAATGTTTTAGGAGGGTTAAATTAATATATAACAAGTGAGGCCCTGTGACACAGGCTGTAATCCTAGCTACTTAGGGGGCTGGGATCTCAGGATTGGGGTTCAAAGTCAACCTAGACAAAAAGTCTGTGAGACTCTTCTCTCCAATTAACTATCCAAAAAGCTGGAAGTGGAACTGTGGCTCAAGTGACAGAACACTAACCCTAAGTAAAACAGCTCTGGGACAGTGTCCAGGCCCTGAGTTCAAGTCCTGAGACCAGCACATAAAAAATAAACTTAAAATAAATGTATAAATATATAAATTTAGAAAAATTATAAACGTATAAAAGTTATACATTTATAAACAAATAAATTTATAAAAAATTTAAATTTATAAATTGATTAAATTAAATTGATAAACAATTATAGTAAATATAAAAATATATACAGCTAATAATACAGTTGAGCATTTTTATTTCCTGCTACAACACAAAACTGAAGCCACAAAGATCTGCTATTATTCAGGAAATCAAATGAATTTGAAAGTCCAAACATGAAATGTGAACCTCGATTTTTATGCCTGTGTTATTACATTAATTAGCTTTCATCTTGTAGTGCCAGCTATTCTCTGGAGTATTCAGCTCATTCACCAAACTGTGTATCATGTAAGAGGTGCTGGTCTAAACAGACCCTAAATCCTGAAGATACAGCAAGAACAATGTTGAGAGTAGTAACTGTCAAGACATTTGCATTCTAGACAAGGTAAGAGAGCATCAGAAAGCCAATACTTACAATAAAGACAGCAGCTTATAGAGATAAATGAAGGAAACACAGCTGGTGGATGCTAAGGAAGGCTGCTATGGGCTATGTTAGTACAAAAAGGTAGATGGAAAGATCAAGCTGAGGAGAGGGCGTAGAGGCAGAGCACTGCAGAAAGCAAGGAGTACACAGTGTCCCCATCCTGTGAAGAACCTTGAAGAGGAAGGGAAAACTCGTGCAAGTGCTCTGCGACACTGAGGATGCAAAATGTGTTTGTAAAATACAGAAGAGTCCAGAAGGCAGTGAAAACAATTGGAGGTAAAGTTCGATGGGCAGTTGGGGGTTAATAAGGGTGTTTGAACGGGCTGCCAAAGATTCAGACAAGACACAGAGACAACTGAAGACATGACTGATTTTCAGATTTCAAGTGTCAAACTATAGATACTTGAAAATAATAATAATAGTTCTGTAGAGGAAGTAGAAGAACAGGGTAAAGGAGCAGGGAATAGGACCAGAGTATTTCAAAGCCATATATGAACACAAAATAATGAGTCCCATCCACAATTGTCTGTGAAAGTGTGGAAGAGAATAGGAAAGAGGGACAGTGAACTCCATCCAAGGTTTTTTTTTGTTTTTGTTTTCGTTTTTCTTTTTTTTTTTTTTTTTTTTTTTTTGGTTTTTTTTTTTTTTTTTTTGTCCATCATGGTGCTGGAACTCTGGGCCTGGGCACTGTCCCTCAGCTCTTCAGCTCAAGGTGACTGCTCTACCACTTGAGCTGGTTTTCTGGCAGTTTATTGGAGATGAGTTTCACAGATTTTCCTGCCTGTACTGGCTATGAGCCATGATCCTCAGCTCTCAGCCTCCTGAGTAGCTAGTTTTAACCACAGGTACCCAGCCCATCTAAGTATTTTTATGCACATATGGAAATAAACACAGATCTGAGGATTGAGGTTTGAAGTCAGCCCAAGAAAAGAAAGTACAAGAGACTCATCTCCAATAACCTTCCAAAAAGTTGGTAGTAGAATTCTGACGCAGTGGTAGAGTTGAGCTGGGGGGGGGGGGAGGGAGAAAGAGAGACAGGGAGAGAGGGAGAAAGAGAGAGAGGGAGAGGGGGAGGAGGGGGAGGGGGAGAGGGAGGGGGAAGGGGAGAAGAAGAGGGAGGGGAAGAGGAAGGGGGAGAGGGAGAGAGAAGGAGAGAGAGAGAGAGAGAGAGGGAGAGAGAGAGAGGGAGAGGGAGAGGGAGAGGGAGAGGGAGAGGAAAGGAGGAATAGAATTATGATACACCACAGGGTCACTCTGGAGAATCATTCTATTTTTAAAAAATAGATACTCAAACAGGATAAATTTCATTTTAAAGTTCTTCTCTATTGTTCTAAAAATTGATATAAATAGCTAATATACATGTAAACTCCTGCAACAAACGTTCAGACCACAGTAAATATTTCTTTACATTTTCTACTTTGTATGTTCCCAAAGGGAAAATAACCCAAAGAACCATGGTTTCTGTATCATCACAGCTCAAACATAACTGCATGTAAACAAAAGGAAGGCTATGACATACAAAATTCCTTAGGTAAATTTTGAAAAATTAACTCTTCAACAAAATATTACAAATTGAATTCATCAGCACATTAAAAATGCTCACTGACCATAATCAAGTGGAATTTATACCTAGGATACAAGATGAGTAACACACACACACACACACACACACACACACACACACACACACACACACACACACACACACACACACACACACACACACACACACACACACACACACACACACACACACACACACACACACACACACACACACACACACACACACACACACACACACACACACACACACAAAGTCAAATCAATAATGTAATGTACCACATAAACAAAATGAAGAGCAAAAAACACATGACTACCAATATATACAAAACAAATGATAAAAAAAAAAAAAAATTAGCAGGGTTGGGAAGGTGGCTCAGTGGTAGAGCGCTTGCCTTGCATGCATGAAGCCCTGGGTTCGATTCCTCAGCACCACATAAGCAAAAAGAAAAAAGCCAGAAGTGGCACTGTGGCTCAAGCAGTAGAGCACTAACCTTGAGCTGAAGAGCTAAGGGACAGTGCCCAGGCCCAGAGTTCAGGCCCCACAACCAGACCGCCCCCCCCCAAAAAAAAATTAGCAACTTTTCATGATTAAAAAAAAACTCCATGAATTTTTTCATTTTAGGACATCAGTTAAAATTAAACCTAATACAGAGTATTAAGAAAACAACAATATTTTCATAAAATAACATTTTCAAGAACCTAAATAGATATTCTAGTGTTAAATATCTACTATAATACACTAATAAGCATATATGCTGAAATGATAGACAGTAACCTAATTCACATTTCTCTGCATATCTGAGAAAATGTGTTACCACTGGATCTTATGGTAGCTTGGTTTTTAGTTTTTGAGGAAATTCCATACTGATTTCTACAGTGGCTGCGTTAGTTCACACTTCCACCACCAACATATCCTATCTGTCTCCCACATCTTCAGCAGCATTTGTTGTGTTCTTAATAATGGCTATTCTGACCAGACTGGAATCTCAAAGATGCTTTGATATCAGTTTCCTCTATGACTAGTGACCTTGAGCATTTTTTCATGTACTTATTAGTCATTTGTACTTGTTGTTTTGAAAATTAGTAAGTTTACTTGCCCGTTAGTTAATTGGGTTATTGTTTTGAAAGGAAGCTAGTCTTTAAAACTCTCTGTATATTCCAGTTATTAATCCCTTGTGAGAAGTACAGCTGGCAAGCCAGAAGCAAGTGGCTCATGCCTTTAATCCTAGCCACTTAAGTAGGCTGAGATTTGAGGATCCTGATTTAAAGCCAGCCTAGGAAGACAAATCCAAGATATTCTTCTATCTGAATGATTAGCAAAAAAGCCAGAATTAGAGATATGACTCATTTGGTAGAGTGCCAGCTCTGAATAATAAAGCTAAGCAAGAGCTAGAAGTCAGACATTCAAGCCCCACTAAACAAAAAACAGACAGACAGATAGCTGCCAAAGATTTTCTTCCATTTCATGTGTTACTTCTTCAGTTTAATGACTAGTCTATTTGCTGTACAGAAGCTTTTTAGTTTTATGCAATTCTAATTGCAAGCATTATTTGTCAGCCTTTGTTATTAAGTTATATTTATGAAATTATTCCCTATGCTTGTATCTTCTAGTCTTTTAACATGGTGTGGGCTTGTTTCTGAGGCTTCTATTATATTCTATTGGTCTATGTGTCTGGATTTTTGCCAATACCATGACCTGTAGCTCTGTAGTATAGATTGAAATCAGGTCTGGTATTACCTCTAGCATATTCTCTTTGCTGAGAATTCCTTTGACTATTTAAGGTCTTTTGTGTTGTGCTATGAATTTTAGGATCACCTTTTCTATCTCTGTAAAGAATAATATTGAATATTCCTCTCTGATCTTCTGAATTTTATTGAAATCTGTTGTCATCTTGTTTACATTTTTTATTTTAGTAATTCAGTCCATCTCCTCCTTTCTTCTAGATGGTTTGGATAAATGATCAGCAATCTTGATTATCTTTCTGAAGAACAAATTCTTTGCATTATTAATGTGCCATGTGGTTCTTTTGGTCTGCATTTCACTCATTTCTGCACAGATTTTTATCTTTTTCTCTACTACTTTTGGAGCTTTTTGCATACTCATGTTATTTTCATTTTCTTTTGATCAGAAACTCAAACTCTGTATCTGACACTTTCACTCATTGGCAATAGTTCTACCAACTGAGCCATGCCTTGAACCCCTTGCTACTGTTTTATTAAGAGCCTGAAGTTCATTAATAAGTTATTTATTTAAGATCTGGTGTTTCTGATGTCATTTTTAAAAATCTTATTAAAGAAAATAATGGTCATTTGTGAATTTTGAACATTTGCTTTCCTTTACATTAAGAAAAATACATTCATATATGGCTATTTTAAATAAATTATAATTGAATCCTCTCTAACATTGTTGTTATTAGAACATAGTTCAATGGCTTACAAGCTATAGAGATGTTTACTATTCCTCTAAAGATCATCAACCCATTAACAGCATAGAATGGCACAATATTTCTAGTTTGTCATTGGGAATATATATTTGTTAAAGCAGCTTAGTAAAACATTAATGTTTCTTCCCTTTATTTATAGCTTCTAAATATTTATAGCTATATGATATATGGGCCTCTGCTTGGACTCATGCGTGAGCCAAGCAAATGCTAAGCACAGGGTAACTGTAAGGCCATGTACAGCAGGTTTAACATAGTGCTTTAAAGACGTCCCTGGCTCCTGATCATGATGTAGTTGAAGGTGTCCTGAAGCAGAGCACTATGACCCTGTCTTACTCTGTTTATATCTTAAAAGTAGTGTCAATTTACTGATAGTTTTGACATGATGTGTGAAATAAAATAAGAACTCAATAATATAATATTTTTGGCCAGAAAATTAAACAGATAACAGTTTCTATTTATTGAGACCTAGTCAACTATTAAAAAAAAAAAAGAAGAAAAGAAACAAACAAAAGTGCAGGTAACTCTTAGAAAAACCTCTTTTCATGCATTTTCCCCAGAGAAGAAGGACAGAACAATAATGTGTACTCTAGAAATACTTCCCCAAGGCTGTGATGAATGTCAAGTACTTCCAGTTCCTTGCAAGACACTTTGTAAATGCAAAGTGGAATTACAATCTTGATATGCTATTTATGATTGCTTTCAAAGAACTCTTTAGGGCAGAAAAGTCTGCCAAAGGTGCTTTTTCTGAGGCCAATATTGTGTTAGCAAACAGAACCATAGACCAAATGGGAATGTGACAGGAGAACCATCAAAAAGATACAAATCTTAGTAAGAAAAAAAAAAAAAAGCACTCTTATCAGACTATTTTCTGCATTTCAGCAGTGTCTTTTACATTGGTTTATATGATAGTTCATGTGTGGCTTTCTAAGTGTGAACTTGAGTTATTCAAATGCTTTTCATACTTCGTATGCATGTATATATATGTGTGTGTGTATGTACAAATATATATATACACATATATATATTGCCAGTCTTGGGGTTTGAACTCAAGACCTGAGCACTATCCTTGTTTTTCTTTTCTCAAGGCTAGTTCCCTACCACTTGAGCCACAGCTCCACTTCTGCCTTTTTTGTGGTTAATTAGCACTAAGAGTTTCAAAGACCTTCCTGCCTGTGCTGTGGTTAAACCATGTTCCTTAGATCTCAACGTGCTGAGTAGCTAGGATTACAGGTTAGCAACTAGTGCTCAGCTCATTTTATGTACTTGAAAGTAAAGGCAAATTACTTTTTTTCTTTAGGTGACTGTCTCATGTGACAACACAGTGGCATTATTGTTTTGAGGCCTGTGCCAAGAGCTATTTATATATTTATTTGTTATACTAATTCTAAACAAAAGCAACAACTTCGCTTCAGTTATAATAAGCTAATGTTGGTGAGACAGTTTCTTTTTGGAATTTGAGGACAAACTCCATACAACCTCTGATTATATCTTGTAAAGAAAATGTCAACTTGGAGGAGAAATGCGTAAACTCAGAATTATCTTTTAAATTGTGTACAAATATATTGCAAACAATCCATTTCCTCTTGTAAATATACAAATGCAGTTTTATATATTCTGAAGGGTGCTAGGATATGTAGATGTCTGATATCATGTCCTAATATTAATATCTCACTTGTTAGCTGCATCACTTGGACAAAAAAAAAGCTTAATAATTCTAATTATCAGTTCCTTCTTTCTTAAAAAAAAACAGGGATAATTCTAGTACTCATATCTTTGAATGACTACGAAAATTAAATAAATAGTACTTGAGTTTTGAAAAACAGTACACCTGCATGCTCTGGTTGCTGTTCTGTCAATTCCTGTGAAATCATACTATTTGACCTTAGTTTAAAACATAGCACTATTTTACAAACTTAGGAGGCCTAAGCACATCCACTGTATGCTGTTTATTTGTTCTGCTCATCTTTGTTTTGTTCTCCTAAATCACCTCTTACCCTTCCTTCTCCCACTCTGTGGACCTGCTAAAGTCCTGCATCATCAAACTAGGAATTTCTACTGTCTCATTATGGTGACACATATGTATAATCCTAACACTGAGGAGGGCCAGCCAGGAGAATCACAAGAAGCCCAAGATCAGCTTGGGCTTCCTAGCAAGATTCTAAACACCAAAACACAGCGTCAAAACGGAGATAGAAATTACCCATTTACCATCTTATAAAGCCATTCAGTTTTTCTTGACAGAAGTGATTTTTTTCAAAATGCATATTATTAATCCTGAAAGTAATACTGCAGGCATGTCTACTATTATCTGATGTTTTCTAGAGTTTAATGTTTTAGGACTCATCTACTATAAATTTACACTTAACGGTCTAATTGTATATCATTGGATTTCATTTTCTAGCTTTTCTATCATCAGTTCTGGGTCCATTTACTTAGATGATAAAGTCAAAAATACCACCATTTTCATTTCAATTGTTTCCTACTCTGGAAATTGAAACCAGGTAACTAAATTCATTAGAAAATGAAGGCCTGGGTTGGGAATGTGCCTTAGTGGTAGAGTGCTTGCTTAGCATTCCTCAGTACCACATAAAAGAAAAAGCTGGAAGTGGAGCTGTGGTTCAAGTGGTAGAGCACTAGCATTGAGTAAAAGAAGCTCAGGGACAGTGCCTAGGCCATGAGTTCAAGCCCCAAGACTGGCAGAAAAGAAAAGAAAGAAAAGGAAAGAAGGAAGGAAGGAAGGAAGGAAGGAAGGAAGGAAGGAAGGAAGGAAGGAAGGAAGGAAGGAAGGAAGGAAGGAAAGGAGGGAGGGAGGGAGGGAGGGAGGAGAGAAAGAGAGAGAAAGAGAAAGAGAACAGGAGAGAGAGAGAGAGAAAGAAAGAAAGAGAGGGAGGAAGGGAGGAGAGAGAAAGAGAAAGAAAGAGAGAGAAAGAGAAAGACAGAGAAAGAGAGAGAGGGAGAGAGGGAGAGAGAGAGGGAGAGAAAGAAAGAAAGAAAGAAAGAAAGAAAGGAAGGAAGGAAGGAAGGAAGGAAGGAAGGAAGGAAGGAAGAAAGAAAGAAAGAAAGAAAGAAAGAAAGAAAGAAAGAAAGAAAGAAAGAAAGAAAGAAAGAAAGGGAAATAACAAAATACTTAAATAAGGACACAGGTTGACCCACTGTAACAATGAGATGTACAAGACACTATGTTAAAAACAAACTTTACAACTTGGGGTGGGGGGGAGGGGTTAGGAAGGTGGGGAGGGAAGGGATGGTAGGGGAAAACAGAGGAGGTAACAATGCTCAATAGGAAATGTACTCATTACCTTACTCATGTAACTGTGACCTCTCTGTACAGTATCTTTACAATAAAAAAAAAAATACAAAAGAAAGAAAGAGGGAGGGAGGGAGAGAGGGAGGGAAAAAAGAAAATGAAGGCCTTTCAAAATTCAGTGCTAGAGGAAGGAACTATGAGCTATTCACTAAGACGTTGTAAGATGAGTATACCAAAAGGAACACTGTTACTGAGAAAAGAACAGGAGTGTGAACATGCAAAATAGGAAAGCATATGACAGCTTGGTCAAGTTAAGCACATCAGTGAAAGCCTAGTGGAGACTAGCAGATAACTTTCCCAGGACTGGGGATGTGGTAGAGCAGATGCTTAGCACACATAAAGCCCTGGGTTCAATCCCTGATACTGAAAGGAAACAGATGACCTTTCCAATACATACCCAAGAGCCTGAGGCTGGCTGTGTCTATCTTCCAGCCTGTTTCTCAATTGACATGAAGCTGCCCTCTCATCTTCATACTGCCGTTCCAGCTCTGCACAGCCAGACCACAGAAGGAATGACAGTACCAATACTATAACGAGAATCCACTAGCAATAAGAACAATAATAGCAAAACAAGGGCAAATGAAACCCATCCATCAAGGACAGAGTAACAACCACCACTGATTGAGCACTGTGTGTCACAAACTGTGTCATTTAGGGGACTGTCATGCCTAGATGGCCCTAACTCACCAATGGCTTTCCAGTAAATAAAGATTAATTATGAATCCTAAAATGTGACTTTGGGGATAGCATGTCAAAGTCATGACAACAGTGATGACCTTCAGAGAACAATCCTAAATTATTAAAGTATATCCAAATCATTGTTTCCCAATCTGAATGATCTTCTTCCTTTGGTATTTTCCTCATCAATCTTATTTATTTATTATGCATTTATTTATGGTGTGTTGGGGCAGGTTAAGACAGTATCTCACTGTGTAGCCCAAGTTGGCCTCATACTCATAATCCTCCTGCCCACAGCCTCCTTAGTGCTGGCTTACAGCTGTGCCTCACCACACCCAGCCTTTTTGCTTTACAAATCTTTTCTTTTACTGCTCATGGGCATGAATCCCTCATCCAACCTAAAATATTTATTCCGAGTTTGCTTCTGAAACATAATAGGTGTAGTCCACATTCAAACCATTGTTCTTTGATAGACATACTGACCCTCTTCCTTTTATCCACCTTTTCAATTCCTTTTTCATTAAATGAAGAAGTGACTGCAGCTAGGGACCACTGGAAAGTTTTTAAGTATAATTAATGAGAGAAGAGTAACCCTTCAGACTGTCTTAGGCAGTGCTAAGGGAGACATACTGTAGGTAAATTATTAATTGAATTGTGGTTTACAGATACTGGCTTTAAAACTAGAAAGTAGTCATGAAGACAGGAGAAATACGAACTCAGATTTGAGAAGAGAGAAGGAAGATATAAAGAAAGGAGAGGGGAAAGGAGAGAGAAAGATAAAGATTGAGAGAACAGTGATTTAAATTTCAAAAACCTAACAGTCAGTTGAAGAGAAAGCATAATAAAAGTCCCAAACAAAGAAAATGAGATAGTGCAATACTCTTATCATAACTACCTGTATTAGTAATGCCAAGGAGAAATGGAAGAAATCCACAGTAAACAACCTACATTCACATAATGCACAAACACTAACTAAAAATATGCAATCTGTATAAGTTTCATCTCATAAAGGAAGCAAGGCTGAGAGTTTATGATAAAGGGTCCATTTAATCATGAAATTCATGTATCAACCGAGATTTATTTGCTGAATACTAAATTAAAAACTACATAATATTTGAAAATGTCTCATTTAGGAAAAATAAATGGATCACTGTGCCCAATTTTAAATATCTTTAACTTATTACTAATAGATATAACACTCCTTCAAGGAAATCCAAGAGAAATGATTGATCATTTGAAGTGGAACTCAGGGATCATAATTATATAAAAATAAAGTTATCAAAAGTGCTGTAAAGTAAGAACTTACCATGCACTAAACTTGGATTCTACTCTCTTAAAACACATTGGTTCATTTACTCCTCAAAATATTTTTTTGTATGTGTTCCAGTACTGGGGCTTGAACTCATGAACAGGGTGCTGTCTCTTAGCTTTGTTTGCTCATACTCTACCACTTAAGTCACAGCTTTACGTCCAGCTTTTTTGGTGATTAATTGCAGATAAGAGTCTTACAGACTTTCCAGCCTAGGCTGCCTTGAACTCTCAATCCTCAGATCTCAGCCTTCTGAGTAGCTAGAATTATAGGCATGAGCCATTGATGTTCAGCTTAGCTAGATTTCCATAATTATTACTGTGTCTGTTGTGTTATGAAGGGCACAGAAGCTAGGTGGTAGAGGTAAAAAAAAAAAAAAAATCATACCTGAGGTCATCTTAGTAAATGCATAGGCAAGATTCCTGCCCAGGCTAGTCTAGCTCTGAACAGGAGCTGATTACATTTAAGCTTTATTATATCACACAACAGAACTGTAATTTTAACATATTACCTAACAATAAAGCCTCTTTTTCTAAGTCATAAGAACTGAACGTTTACCACTGAATTCCTTGAGACTTTGTACAAAATCTGTTAGGATACTGAAGAGTCTCACAGATCACAAAGCTGCAAGAAGAGTCCTAAGAACTCTAGCCAGGTTCTCTGTATCTAGTTTGATCTCTCTCTTCAGACTGGATTTTCTTCTGTTCCCTGTCTGTGACGGATGGAAAAGCCCACTCTACAGAGCCAAGTTCTATTGTGCACTCTTTCTCTTTCCCCCTCTATAGTCCCTCTCTTCCCATTCTCCCTTTCCTCCTGCTCTCCTTCTCTTCTGTCTCCCCCTTCCCCTTCTCTTCTCCCTCCTTCTCTCTGCCATCTCTTTCTCCCTATCCCCCTCTCCCTCTTTCTTGGTCTCCTGCTCAAACAGCTCAGAATATAAGCAGACCTCTTGACCCAGATTTCTGAAGAAAAAATATGGTTATCCCATAAGAAAAATACAAGTAGATATAATAAGGGTCAAATGGTACAAGCAAAGGCTCAAAAACCTAATATATAAACTTATGGATTTGTGGGGCTGATCCCCTCAAAGATGTACTCCACAGTACTCTCATATTCATCCCAGAAATCATTGCAAATACTTGTCTCTTACACAACAGAACCCTCCAACTAGGAGAACATTGAGACAGCGAATCCAAGCCTGAGAGGCTGCACACAAGGCAACCATCAAGTATGCCAATAGAGTGAGGACTCCAGCTGAAAACAAGAAGTGGCGAATGCAGAAAGAGCACGTTTCCCTTCCCCCATCAGCTTAAAAACAGACATAGATTTCCTATTATCAGGCTGTCCCCTCTCTCCTCTCCAAAACCAGGAGAAAACCCTGTATCACTGCAGATGCGAACTCAGCACCAAAGGAATGTGTGCCAGCAAACCTCACTAAAATAACCCTGACCTCCTTAGAAACCTCCTATAGCTGTGTCTGCAGTGATGGGAGATGTGTCTTTGCTTCCTTTATACACATTACACATATAAATATAGTACACAGACTTGCTGATTTCAGAGCCACATCTTCCAATATGGATGTTGAAATTCTTAACCATGAGCTAATCTACACATGTTGAACACTCATAAATATTTTTAGGCTCAATCACAGGAAACAGGTTAACAGAAATCAAAGTGGATATTTGAAATGCCGAGAAAAGAAAAGAGCAAGACTTCGTTCCACTTGGCTAAGGACTATTTAATGGAAGCATGACCCCGCCAACAGGGTATATATAACACAATTCTTTACTAAAGCAACTCATAGACAACCTTAAAACATGCCCTGGCTTAAAGAAAATGAAAACAGAATGTTGTGAAAAGTGTCCTGATCTTGATTAGGTGATATGAAAATCCAAATATCTCAATATTCATCAAAGGCAAGCAGGAGAGCCAAGACAGAAGAGATGTGCACTTCAGCTCCTGTTCAAATAACTGGAAGCCCAGGACTGCAGGAAGATCTTTGCTCCCCATGGTCCCTGCACAATACTCAGAGTAGAGCCCGCCACAGTAATGGTCTGTATTTTGTTAGGATGCTGAAGCATATACCTCAGCCCCACTAATGTAATATTTCCTACATTGGAAATCTCGGCACTTTATTGAAGGAAGTCTGTCTGGCCAAGCGAGCTGTGTATGTGGCACATTCTGCACAGACAGCAGTTCAAAGAATCAGAAGTCAAAGTGCTCCCCAGTGCAGGTCCCATCATCATCACTCTCGTTAGTGCTTGAATAGGACTGTGATTAAAAACGTGGCTGCCATTGTCTACCTATTCAGGCTTCTAGCTTTCGATGTGGGTTCCACCTATTAGTGCTTGAATAGCAGACCGATTAGAAAGACAGCTGCCATTGTATGCCCATTCGGGAACACAGCAAAACTAGCCTATTTATTTGCTATGAGCACGAAATAAATGTTTTGCAAAGGTAAAGTATACCATTAGGCTCTAAAGACAATCTGGCTGATTTCTTTTGTTCAGAAGACTCTATTTTCCCCTATGCAAAGATACTTCTTATTTGCAAATACAGTAATAGGCCTCATTAATTTCTTCTAAAATATACATATGCTGTTTTTATCGACATCGTCTTACCACACATCTGCTTTATTATATAGTACTTATTGACCTACAATAGATCACACAATTCCAGTTTAATATTTATGATTACACAAAGAACTCCTATGTAAACAAATCAAATCAGTTTGGTTCCAGATCTTTGGGAATCTCAGCTCAATGTTCTTGGAATATGAGAGTCTATATGAAAAACTTCTCCCAAGAGAAATTTCTCCGTCAGACATTGAGAGTAAGCATTCTGCTATTTAAGCCCTTCAACAGAAAGCATTTTGGGTTAGAGCTCAGTAGCCCTAAAGCTCCAGCTCACCAGGAGGGTTACATAGAATTCCTTCACGGTGCAACAGAGACCTAGCTTAGATGACAACTTGCCAAAACTAAGGTATCACAGTGATGTATTTTGGAGAAGGAAAAAAAAAAAACATAGCAAATGAATCTCACAGGAAATTTTTTTTTCCAAGTTTATGTACAGAAATCAATGCTGAAATGTCTGACAATTCTCTTTGCTCCCTCTCTCCATCTTTCTCTTTCTGCCTGGATGTGTGTATGTGTGTGTGTGTGTGTGTATAAATGTGTGTATGTATATGTATATAAATGTATATATATATATATGTGTGTGTGTGTATGTATATGTATATAAATGTATATATCGGTGTATGTATATGTATATAAATGTATATGCATATCGATATATATGGATGTGTATGTGTATGTGTAGATTTCTGGGCAGCAGAGGACATGCTCAGTTTTCTATTACCAATAGGCCTTCATGGTCCTTTCTGCAGACTGCTCTTCTGCATCTCCGTCAAGGAAGTAGGTTTATAGTACAGATAGTGAACAGTCATCCACAAACAATGTGGATATGCCAAAGAGAGTTCCTCAGGGTGTTCAATCCTGGAGAAGGCAAAAATATTAGGTAACAGGAAAACAAAAGCAGCAACTACGGGAGGAAGAAATCACAAGGTCTCTGGAGGAAAAATATGAGAAGTAAAATTTCCAGCTCACAAGGGACCAGACTCTGTTATGAACAAAAGAGCTCACAAAGTTGTAGGATGTAATGAGATGTTCTACAATGCTCCATCCACTTTATTTAAACCTGAGGTGTATATACAACCAGCTGACTGAACTCAAAATACCAGACCTTTAACTCCACAAAACAAAGATCCAGTATAAACCGTTCTCTAGAGGTCAGGTGGACCTGATACTCATTCATACATTGGAATTGCATAAGCCCCCTGCCCCCTAGCCCATGCCTCTTGGACTAATCCTGTGGAGGGAGTTAATGCTCAAGTGATACAGCATCAGCCTTCAGGGGAAAAAAAAGGAAGAAAAAAGAAAAAAATAAGAACCCAGGCCCTGAGTTCAAGCCTCAGGACTGGCACACAGAAATAAGTAAATACTAAGGAGAACAATACAGAATGAAAACATGGCTCAAATGGTAGAACATGTGCCTAGGAAATGCAAAGCCCTGAATTCAACCCGTTACTACCAAAAACAAATAAACCAATGTTTGTTCCAATTGAAATATATATTACTTAGGGAAAAGTTTTCTCCAGTTCAATGGAAGTCCTGTTCAGCTAACTGTATTCTGATAAACAATAGTGTTGACTTAAATAGAAGCAATCTCAAATAAAGGATCATAAAATTTCAAATTAGAGGTCAGCAACTTTCAAACCAGAAATCATCAATCCTTGTATTGCTTATTTTTGGGTAACTTGCTATGAAAATAGATGCATATAGCAGGGTGCTAGTTGCATATTTAGCTAAGATTATGCCTGTCATCCCCAGTTGGGAAGCTGAGATTTTTTAAGATTTGTGTTCAAAGTCATCCCAGTTAGAAAAAGAAAACAAAGTTCCTGAGAGCCCTTCTTGAATAAGATCTAGACACCATGGCCCCTGGCTGTTCTTAGATTAAAATATGGGGATCAAACCCAAGTGTGCACCTGAATAGGAAGCAAGACCCTATCACAAAATAAAGGAGCAAAAATCAGGGTTAGAGGTATGGCTCAGTGGTGTGTGTGTCTGAGTAGCCAAGAGGAGGCCACTAGGTCAAAACTCCAGGACTATCAAAAGAAAAAGGAGAAATAGATGCATACAAGGCACACATAGCAAAATAAAAGTCACAAGGTTGATGGCTGACAATTACAAATGAGTTTAATTTGTGTGTCACACGGGATGAGGAGAAAGTTGTGATCAGTCTGAAATAAATAATTAAAGCAAAGCCTTTCTATTACAGCCTCAGGATATCAAGAGTTAACACTTTCTTCTTTTTGGTCATTTACCATTTTATTTCAGATATCTGCTTTGAAAAGAAATCTCTGACAACATCAATGCACACATGGAGAGAAAACCACAGAGGTGCAGCATTTCAAAAGGAGGCCCTAACATCTGACTAAAACTCTAAATTATCCCAGAGATGACCACAACTAGGAATTAAGTTCAAGTTAGAGGAAAATAAAAGAGGTTCTGTTATCAGTATCCCCTAATTTTTAGGCAGCTATGTATATTATACCAACACTGCATTTTTCACATGCTGAAGAAAGGATTGGGTAGTGGTTTGCGTTTTTGTTTTAGTGAAGCCCCTGGAACTTGAACTCGGGTCCTAAGCATTGTACCTGAACATTATTTTTGCTCAAGGTTAGTGCTTTACCACTGGAGCCACAACTCAAGACTTCCAGCTTTTTGGTGATTAATTGGAGATAAGAGTCTGAGCTGGCTTTGAACCATGATCTTCAGAACTCAGCCTCCTAAGTAAATAAGATTACAGGCATGAGTCACCAGTGCCTGCCAGTGGAGTTTTGTGGGGATTTTTTGTTTTTTGTGTGTTTTTTTACCTCAGAAACTTGAGTTTTGAATCTGTTTTTGGAAGGAAGCTATTGTTTTAACGACCCAGAAGAAACAAGCTCTAGCCTGAGAAAAGCTGTTTTAGATTGTCACTTCACTGGTGAATCCAATCAAAAGTTCATTTGGTTTTGGAGCTTAACCTCCAGATTGTTAATTTGAAATACCAATCCTGGGACCTGCATTCTATATTGACTTTAACAGAACCAAGTAGCTGGCTAGCTAAGCAAAGTAAATGTCTGTGTTAGTCAAGTAAACTTGAGAAGGAAAAACTTGGACCCAGAAGACAAGGAACTATCTTCAGGATAATTTCCAAAAGCATAAAAAGCAAAAAAAAAATTAATTACATTTGCAACACAAGATGTGGGGGGGTGTGTGGAAACAACCCTATATCAACCTCTCATTCTGTTTTTGTTTTTGTTGTTGTTTTTGGTCAGTCGTGGGTGCTGGTGCTGTCCCTCAGCTCTTCAGCTCAAGGTGAGCTCTCTACCACTTGAGAGCCACAGCACCACTTCCACTTTTCTGGTGGTTTATTGGAAGTCTCATAGACGTTCCTGCTTGGGCTGGCGTTGAACCATAATCTTCAGATCTCAGCCTCCTGCATAGTTAGGATTACAGGCGTCAGCCAACGGTGCCCAGTGCCTCTTACATTTTGTAACTGAGGCCTATGTCTCCCTAGCCTAGCCCTTCATTCCTATCTTAATGCCAAAGCTCTCCACATACTTAGCATTCCCCACACATACTTCCAAGGAATTTCTACCCAGGGCTTTTAATTACCACCTACATATGCTGGTATTCATCTTAGGTCCTGTACTGAGTTATAAATTTAATATCTAACCAAATGATGCATAGATGAGAGTTTCAAACAATCTCAGTCTCATTTGTGACTTCCTGTTCTACACTTCAAACAACAAAATGGGCATACAAATTGAACCCCTAAGACATATTTTCCTTCCTGTATATATCCACGCTACTCTCTCTCCTACACACTTCCTTCCCCTGGTCTTTGTTATGTGCCTTCTAATGTTCTACACCAACCTATCTTACTCTCACCTCCTATCTTACTCTTAAAACTCATCTTCCACACCGAAAGCCAGAATGGCTCATTCAAAAACAGCTCTGACTGACTCACATTGATAACTGAAATTCCTATATTGTTCTTCCTTGGGAAGGTACCATTCTCACTTCAAAGGAAGTGAGAACTTCTTAGTAAGGTCTGGATCACATTTGTGTTTATTCCAACAGAGGAAGAATACAGTGCTCTGCCTACTGCAGATAAGCCATGAATGTTCTATCCTGTGCACAGGATGGAACGCCCAAATCTTCTTTGTTACCAAGTCATTTTTAATGTCTGTAAAAAAAAAAAAATTTCCGTGTTTTTTTTTTTAATGTCCTTATGCAAATCATTCTACTTAAAGATGTGTTCTGCAAGATTGCATGGGTTCAATCTCTAGTTCCAACATTTTGTGGTGGAATGGTTTGGGGACTCCCTTCATATATCACTGGAAATAAAATAGAAAACTTCCTCAAAGTTGATTCCAAAGGTTAAGTAAAAGTGCTCAGGGGCTGGGAACATGGCTTAGTGGTAGAGTGCTTCCTAGCATACATGAGGCCCTGGGTTCAATTCTTCAGTACCACATAAACAAAAGAAAAAGGAGGAAAGTATATGTTCAAAAAAAATTAATTAAAAAAGCACTCAGAAATAAGACTGCAGGTTACAAATTTTAAATATACAGTATGTTTTGTTCCTTTTTTCTTAAACACTAGTATCTACTATGCATCACGTATTCAAACCAATTTGCTAAAAATTCTTAAAAACTGATCTAATAATTCAGTGCACTTAACTGCATTCCTTTTCATTTTCACCCAGGATAAATTTTCTGATTCATAATGTTTTCTGGTCTTCAAAAATTGCTCATGGAAAATGAGTGTAGAATATTTATGTAATTAGGGCAGTTCAACATTTTTCAAAATGGCAAAAATAAACAGCAGTTATGGAACACCTGCTTAAAAGATACTGGAAATAACTGCTTCGTGCTTCATTAACCAGTATAAACACATTTGCCAGTGTAAATCCCCTACTGAATTCAGAATTTCCAATTAATCCAAGAATGATATCTAACTGCCAAATGAAGAAATTCCTGGGCAAAAATTCTCAAGTTGCCATTCTTAGGGAAGTTCTATGGCACAAAAACATGCATATATTCTAAGAAGCCTATAATTATTTATTAAAATCAAATTTATTTATTAAAAACAAATTTAGATGACCAATTTTATAGATTTTATTCATCTTTGGGGCCCATTAAATATAGAACTTGAAGTGTGGAAGTTGAAACACCAAAGCAATGAAAGACTGCAGAAAGCAAGGCACCCAGGGAATCAAGGAGGACTCTGGCATTTCAAAGACCCTTACACTGCCTCTCAATGTCCTCCTGACATTGTTATGCAAAGACCCGTAAATCAGACTTATCTGAATGGAAAGAAAGCACAACACTGCAAAATTAAGGCAAAAATACTCCAAAAATGGATCAAAATCAAAATAGGTAAATCAGAATTTTTCATTTGGAGGCCAGGAACTTGTCTGAACATGTACATCTGTCTATAGAAACCTAACAATTAATTATTACAACCCACACTTAGCTTTATTCCCATTTATCTATCATGTTATTTGTCCTCTGTGAGGAAGTAAAGTGATACTCTGGAAAGCATATGCTAGCTGATCAGAATTCTAGATCTTCCTACAGCATTAAGTAATTCTAATGAGTTTTAGTAAATAGTTTAACAGTGTTTCAGTCTAGCCATTATCATCAGGAGACTGAAGAAACAAACCTGAACCATCCCCTTCAGTCATGGTGAAAAGAAAAGACAATACTCAAAGATACACAAAGATTGTCAGTGTCATGCACCACACATAATCCTTTTTTTTTGTCTGTTCTGGTGCTTGAACTCTGGGCCTGGGCACTGTCATTCAGCTCTTCAACTCAAGGCTACTGCTCTACCACTTCAGCCACAGCACCACTTCTGGTTTTCTAGTGGTTAATTGGAGATAAAAGTCTCATATACTTTCCTGCCCCAGCTGGCTTTGAACTGTGATCCTCAGATCTCAGCCTCAGATCTATCCTGAGTAGCTAGAATTACAGGCATGAGCCACCGGCGCCCAGCAAGAACATACTCTTTATGTCTTAAAGAAGTAAAAGGAGAGGGGCTGGGAAGGTGGCTCAGTGGTAGAGCACTTGCCTTGCATGCTCGAGGCCCTGGGTTCGATTCCTCAGCACCACATAAGTAAAAAGCCAGAAGTGGCACTGTGACTCAAGTGGTAGAGCGCTAGCCTTGAGCTGAAGAGCTGAGGGACAGCACCCAGGCCCAGAGTTCAGGCCCCACGACCGGACCCAAAAAAAAAAAAAAGAAGTAAAAGGAGAAATTCATTCATTTAGTCATTCACACTTTCCCAACATATATTTAATGAGGCAAAATCATAGTCCTCTGGATTACAGGTCTCAGATCTTAAAACAATAACACTTAATAGTTTTTAAGAGGTAAGCTTGAAAATTACACCTTTTCTCCCAAAGACCTTCCATCTGTTGGATCAAGAAGATGTAGTATAGGTATGTTGAAAAAAAATTTACAACTTTGCAAGAGGGTAGAGGGGAGGGAAGAGGTGGGGAGCTGGGGAGGAAAGACAGTAGAGGAAAAATAAAGGAGGGGGTAACAATGCTCGATAGGAAATGGACTCATTACCTTGCTCATATAACTGTAACCCATCTGTACAGTATAAAAATATATACTTAAGAACAAAATATATATACACTAAGAACAACACACAACACACAAAAAAATCTGCAGTGGAATTCTTTGCTTCCATCCAAAAGAATGACATCACCTAATGTGTAAGGAAATGGAAAGACTTGGAGAAAATCATAGTAAGTGAAGTAAGCCAGCCCCAAAGAAACATAGGTCCCATGGTTTCCCTCATTTATAATAATTAGCATATGTCTAGGATAGTCCTAGCAGAGGATCACAATAGCTCAATAGTTATACACATATGACCATATAAAATTATGCTACTTGAAATCAACTCCAAGATATGGAAATAAGAGGGTCTCTTTTGGTTTTGGGTTTTATTTTTTAGTGTTCTGTTTGAAGTTATTTCTTCTTTTTTCTTTCATTTTTTCCCCTCTGATTTATTCCCTGTGGTCACTGTCTTTGATTTCAGTTCCTTTGTCTTGTATATAAATTCTATCTGATTGGGGAAGGGAAGAGGAACCACTTAAATGATCGAAGAGTGAACCAATGCAATAATGATACTCACTAGACACTGGGTTGGAAATGAACTTTACAACTTAGGGGGAAAGGGAGTCTGGGGGAGGGAAAGTGGGAGAAAAAGAGGGAGAGGGTAACACTATTCGAAAAGAAATGCACTTATTATCTTATTCTGTAACTGTAACTCTTCTGTACATCACCTTTAAAATTAATTGATTAGTTACTTTTTTGAAAAAAAGACCTTCCATTCGTAAAGAAAGAGTTGGAAAAAATTGTATTAAGTGAGGTAAGCCAGACCCGGAGAAACAAAGAATGCATGGTTTCCTTCATTTGTGGTACCCTCCTAAAGAGCTAGGATTATAGGTAATGAGCTATAAATAAGTGTCTGGCTTGTACTAAAGAAACCAATTTTTTAAGAAAAAATTTTAAATATTTTACAGAAATAAAATTTGGGCACAAAACTATATCTATTCAAAATTTTAAGTGTTTCACGGGATATTTAAAGCATTAAAATTAAACATAGTTTTGGAATTACTCAAGTATAAGATACCAGTAATAGAAAAAAGAAATTATAGTTGTATCATTCATGTAGTTATTGTATTTGTAAATGTAAGTAAATGCTTATCTTACACTAAGAAGAAGAGATAATTTCCAGCAGAAAGCGTGGATTATTGATACTCACAAAGCAGTCCTTATCAGGGTTTCTTTTCCAGTGTTTTTTGTCAAGTTTCTTGGCTGCAGTTGAATGCAGAGTTGCATGAGTTTGTGTTCGAGGATTTAAAGCCAGGATGTTCTAGGAAGAGCATAAACAAAGAGTAAATACATGTAAACAGGCAGGCATTAAAAAGAATCATATTTTAATGTGGTATTTCCCCATTTCTCCATAAAGAAAGGAGTGGAAATTCTTTTGATTCATGAGACAGAAAAAAAATTATGTGTACTGTAAACCAATTAGAAAATGATCCAACGTTGACATGAGGATACTTAAGAAAACTAAGTGTAGTTGAATTTTTTTTTCTTGCCAGTCCTGGGCTTGAACCCTGGGCCTGGGCACTGTCCTTCACACTTCAGCTCAAGGATAGTGCTCTACCACTTGAGCCACAGCACCACTTCCGGCTTTTTCTGCTTCTGTGGTGCTGAGGAAGCAAACCCAGGCCTCATGCATGCAAGGCAAGTACTCTACCACTGAGCCACCTTCCCAGCCCCAGTGTGGTTGACTTTTAAATAAGATCGGTGGGAAAAAAAAAAAAAAAAGTCCCAATACAATAACATTTTAGTTGAAAAACTGAGTAGGACCAAAATTTTAGAGAAATATCAAGCAAATAAGAAAACCACAGATGTTGTGAATGGTTTTTGTCTCTACTGATACTTGATCTCTGTACCTTTCAATAAACCACTGATCAATACTCTTTTTTTTTTTTTTTTTTTTTCGGTCGTGGGGCTTGAACTCTGTCCCTCAGCTCTTCAGCTCAAGGCGAGCGCTCTACCACTTGAGCTACAGGGCCACTTCCGGTCTTCTGGTGGTTTATTGGAGATAGGAGTCTCACGGTCTCTCCTGCCCGGGCTGGCTTTGAACCGCGATCCTCAGATCTCAGCCTCCTGAGTAGCTAGGATTACAGGCGTGAGCCACCAGCGCCTGCCTGTGATCAATACTCTTATTGGTCTGTGGTTTCCTTCCTTGCAAAATGGGGCAGCATGTGAAGTCTGTTGTCAAAAAGAAATGGAATTCCTGATATGACATGTTTTCTAAACTAGAAACACCCGAAAAACTGAAGGGGAATGAAACGAATCCAGAGGCTCTACAACCACAGCAATTCTCTGTGTCAAGTTGTTTACACACAAGCTGGCTAAAAGTTGGACACAGCTTCTGAGAAGAAAATAACCATTAGTTTTGACCAAAGGAAAGATCATCTTTCTCCAAGTCCAAGATAGGATTCTTTCAAAATTATTAGATCATCTTCCCCATATGAAGATGAAACCTTACTAGAATACCCACAAACTATTAAAAAACCCCAAAAGAGGCATATATAAATTTTTATACTTCTAGATATATGCTAAAAATATTGTTTCCCTTCAAGCATTTAATTTCACAACACATTTGTTTCAAGCAATCATTTTCTAGGTGACGCCCTGGCTGGTTTTATAATACTGATTTCATGATAATATGAAGGATTTTACAAAAAGTGAATTGTAACAAATGTCTAAGATAAATTTTATATTCAGTAGATTTATGGTAGAATAAAACCTGAGTCAATGCAATTCATTCTGACTTTGATTTAAAGACTTGCAAGACTCCATTTTAAGTTTTTAGAATTTAAAAGTATTTTTCACTTGCATTATACAGGTTAATGTACAAACAAGTACTATTATCTCAATATTTGGGATGAGTGAATAAATCCAGGGAGGGTAAGGTGAAGAAGGCACAGAAATATATAGCACATTTCTTCTGAGTGGAGGATTGAAACTGAAATTCATCCAAAAATGAAGTCCATATTTGCAGGAATAATGGTAAGTATCATTTGAGAAACTGAGTAAAGAATTTTATTGTCATCATCCATCTAGGTAAGCACTATAAGGTAACTACTGAAAACTGAGAGTTCTTTAGTTCTTTTCCTCAAAGGGGAAAGGAGGAAGGAGGGGGAGGAGATGAGGGAGAAAAGGGAAGATAGAAGGGAGAGAGAAAGAAAGAGAGAGGGGGGAGGGAAGGAGGGAGAGAGGAGGGAAAGAGGGAGAGAGGGAGAAAGGGAGAGGGAGAAAGAAAGAGAGGCAGAAAGGCAGAGAGGGAGAGAGGGAGGAGGGAGAGAAGGAGGAAGGAGAGAGGGAGAAGGGAGAGAAAGAGAAAGGAGAAGAGGAAAAGAAAGAAGTAGCATCTGGTTAGGTAGAATTAGAAAAAGAGGACATAGGAAAACTGATCTGGACATATGAGAAGCAAATAATGTAGTTAAAAATTAATACATAGGATACAGCAACCTTGAAACTGCTTCAATAAGTCAAGAAAACACCACTGAGTGATGGTAAATACCAAGGAAACCTAAAGTGAAGGATAAAAATCACAGTGCCCAAGTCTTCCCATTTCTTTTTTTTTTTTTTTTTTTGGGTCCGGTCGTGGGGCCTGAACTCTGGACCTGGGCACTGTCCCTCAGCTCTTCAGCTCAAGGCTAGTGCTCTACCACTTGAGCCACAGTGCCACTTCTGGCTTTTTTCTTTTTGCTTATGTGGTGCTGAGGAATCAAACCCAGGGCCTTGAGCATGCAAGGCAAGTGCTCTACCACTGAGCCACTTTCCCAGCCCAAGTCTTCCCATTTCTTAACAAATGGGGCAATGTCATTCTTTCTGATGGAGGCATAGAATTCCATTGTCTGTGTGTGTGTGTGTGTGTGTGTGTGTATATATATATATATATATATATATATATATATATACACCACATTTTCTTGATCCATTCATCTACTGAGGGGCATCTGGGTTGGTTCCATATCTTAGCTATGGTAAATAATGCTGCAATAAACATAGTTGTGCTGGTAACTTTAGTATGGTCTTGTTTGTGATCATTTGGGTAAATGCCCAAAAGTGGGATTGCTGGGTCATAGGAGAGCTCTATGTGGAGTCTTTTGAGGAACCTCCCCACTACTTTCCAAAGTGGTTGAACAAGTTTACACTCCCACCAACAATGCAGTAAGGGTTCCCTTCTGGCTACATCCCCTCCAGCATCTGTTGTTATTGGAGCTCTTGATTATAGCCATTCTAAATAAGCCGGGGCCAACAAAACATAGGTCCCATGGTTTCCCTTATTTGCAATAAGTAGTATATATGTCTGGGACAAGCAGAAAAGGTCAAAAGCTGTATACATATGACCAGATAAGATGAAGTTAAGTGAAGTGAACCCCAAGATAGGGACACAAGTGGTTTTTCTTTCTTGCTATTATTTCTAACATATTTATAAGGTACCATGTGATTTTTTTGTTGCTTTGTATGTCCCTTCCCCACAGTATAACCCCTGTTTTCACTGTATTTGATGTTGGTATAATTTGGGGAGGGGAAGGGAAAAAAAAATGTTTAAATAGGGATACAGGTTGACCCATTGCAACAATGAGATGTAGAAGACACTATGTTGAAAAACAAACTTTACAATTTAGGCAGGGAGGGGTGAAGTGTAATTGTTGAGGTGGGAGGGAAGGGATGGTAGGGGAAAAACAAAGGAGGAGGCAGTAATGCTTGATAAATGTACTCATTACCTTGCTCATGTAACTGTAACCCCTCTGTACAGTATTTTCACAATAAAAAAAAACATTTAAAAAATCACAGCATCTCCATAATTAAGTTTTCTAGGGCTATGGGAGGTCATAAAATGTCATAAAATACTTTTTTGGAGACTCCACTTCTCCTAAGAATTAATGACAGGCTTCATTTCTAAAATGGGTCAACAAATAGTTTAAGACAAAAGATCTTCCTAGACCAGTAAAACCATTCCCTAAAGGTCAAATGTAAATTGATAGCTCTTCTTCACCCTTGGGACAGACCATCCCATAGGCTCGTCCTGCGTAGGGAATGGATTGACTGACTAGTGGTCACTGGACAGCCATCTTGGAATCCAGTAAAGCTTGGCTTACCTGTCAGGCATTAAAGGCTCTTATTTTAAGTAGGCTCACCTGACCAATCCTGAGACAATGGGCCACCAGAAGACCCATCACCTCTGAGCCAGCCAGTGTAATGAGGACTATTTGAACTCTACTTGCTCTTTAACTATGTGTGCCTTCTCACTCTCTGGCCCCAAGTGTTCCTTTTTATCCTAAGGCTCATTAATAGCCATATCCCTGGGGACATCAAAAGGTGGCTGGAAATGGACTAAAATGCTGCCTTCCAATCCTAACATTTTTTTGGTCTGGGCTGCCTTTGAACCATGATTCTCAGATCTCAGCCTGCTGAGTAACTAGGATCAGAGGTGTGAGCAAATCTTGCAACCCCTCACTCTTCAACCCCTGGCAAAAACTAAAATTTTGATGGTAAACAATTAAAATGCAGAGAGACTTTTGAGAATAATAAAGGCAGATAGTTTGATGGGGAGAGCTAAGGACCAAGACAGCTAAGATAAACCTTCAGGTAGTCATAAAAAGCCTCAAGGACTTGCTCCAAAAATTACCCTCCCAATTTAATTGGATCATGTTACAGGACAATGTATATCATTTCTAATGTTCAAGGTGAGAGTTGGTATGATATGATCACACCGTGTAACACAGAGGTCCAAGAGAGGGGAGCAGGCACCCTGAGAAAAACACTGCTCTCAGATGGGTGTCTGTAAATCCAAGGCTGCATCTTCTAACCATGTCAGAGGCTCACACTGGAGCAGATGCAGACTTACTCCAAAACATGGAGATCCTATAGGAAAAGTAAGTAAAGCAAAGAAAGAATGGAAGCACAGAAAATGCCTTAAGTTCAAACCTCATTACCGCCAAAAACAAAAATAAAAATAACTTTGAGAAGCTTGAGTTCACATTTAACAAGGATTTTGGCGTAGCTATTATGACAGTAAGACTGTAATGTCTCACTCACCAAGCACAGAATACCCATCACATAAATTTTATAGAAGAACCAGCATTCTGAAACTTGAAAAAATATAATGAAAACATAAAAATATCATTAGTGAAAGAACAAATGTAAAGAAAAATGGATAATCTGGAGGTCAGAGAGAAAAAATGAATACAGAAAAGTAGACAGAGAATTAAAGATATATGATAGACAATTTAGCAAATGAAAGTATGTTAATATGTGTACCAGAAAGAAAAGGAGGAGAAGGATATAAAATATCCTAAAAGCTTAGAACACTTTTCTAGTAGTAAGGTCCTAAGTTCAATTCCCAGCTTGATAGATGGATGGATGGAGGGATGGATGGAGGGATGGATATAGATAGATAAGATAGATATGAAAAACAAATGGCCAACAGTAAGGTATATATAATTATGAAATTTTAACTGTGAAAAACATACTATCAATCTGGATTTTTTTTTAAATCCAACAATGTGTCTTCATTAGGAAACACTTTAAATTGAGTAAAATGAAAGTAGAGAGACTCAGGAAGATGTATTGGGCAAACAGCAACTGTATGCCAGGTTCTCGAGTCTCACCCCTGTAATTGAGGCAATTCTAGCTACTCAGGAAGCTGAGATCTGAGGTTCTGTGTTCTAAGCCACCCTGAGCAGGAAAGTCTGTATGACTTAGCTCTAACCACACACACATGCAAGCAAATCCAGTAGAGCTATGTGGCTCAGATGGTAGAGTGCCAATCTTGAGCACAAAAGCTCAGGGATTGAACCCAGGACCTTAGTTCAGGCCTTAAGACTGCTGCACACACAAACTCATATACACAAATAAATTTTTTTTGCTTATTTATTTGGGATTGAAGCATGGCTAATTTCATTTAATTCAAATTGATAAATAAAATGATGACATTTTAAAGTTGTACTGACCAACATTTAAAGCAAACCAGGAAGCATTAAAAATAAGATGGCTGCATTTTTGTTATTTCCATAATCCACATTGTGATAAATGATTATATTTATCTGTGTCGTCATAGTAATGCAACTTTTGAGAGTAAACACTTTGAATGTAATTTGTTGGCTGCTTATCACAGTAACTTTTCTTTCCCATAGCAGAAAAATAGAAAATACGACATAACATGAAATATTGGGTTAACCTTTTGCAAAAAGGCATTGAGTTGAATCCAATGGATCTTGGGTAAAAGTAAATTGGATTGTGGAGAATAGTTACCAAGGATTTAACTTCATAATATCCCAAATGAAAAGTGATATAAAATAAAAATGCAGGACACGAATGGTTGAGAGATAAAAAAAAAAAAAAACCAACTTTCCAAAGTGAGACTTTTAAAAACTGAAAGTCAATATTCTCGATAAGGAAGCACCTTTCAGAATAATACAAGTGCTAAATTACACTCTTGCAAAGAAATGACCAGGGCAATGTCCTAACAGGGTCACAGGGTCCCCGATCTGGGTAATTTGAGCACTTTCCAAGGACCATTAACTCTTTCTGTTACACGATTATTATTTATGGAGGAAACATTTTCTCTCATCAAGAAATTGGGCCTTTGGGTATTCCAATCATTTTTAGTAGCACAAGAAAAATGGAGTGGTGATTCTGAAAGGCAGCAAAGAAAAATTGGAGGAAATTTAACTGCACTAATTTCATGGAGTACTAAGAGAGGATAGAAGTACAGATGAGAGTGAATAAGATCTGTGTTGTCACTGATTTGTCTGCTACCTCCATTCCCAGAAACACCTGGAGTCCTGCGACATACAGGCTTGAATGTTGCATCGCATTTCACAAATCAAAGTACTAACCCTGAGCCTAAAAATGCTGGAACCTCAGTATCATTCGCAAGCTTGAATTACAATCACAGGAAGCCATTTGGCCAACATGTCCAAAGCCTAAATATGTGCGTGTATTTTATATAACAATACTGATTAACCAAATATAATGCGCCATTAAGCTACTGTCCCCCTTTGCATGTTAAACTGTAAACAGATATTTTCTATTTGATACTGCTTACCACTTTCTATAATTCTAAGCTTTAAGATCACACACATAAACCGATACTTTGCCTACCAGGCCTAAGTTGATTACTGAATTCTACTGTATTACAATTAAGCTGAGATTTTGTTTTTGGTAGTATATCTTGAGTTTTCTATAAGGCATTTCTTACTTTTCCTGTATGAGGTTTTTTTAAAATAAATAAATAAACTCATCATGTTTTTTTTTTCCTTTTTTGTTTTTTGTATTTGTACATAATACCTTAGGAACTTCTCCTGGCTTCAAACTGTCTGCCATCTTCAGATCTCAGCCTCCTGAATAGCTAGGATTACACGTGTGAACCACCGGCACTCTGATAACTATACAATTCTTACTGAAGAACCAGCATAACTAAGTTGGTGACTGGGTCTCACATAGATATTATATACCCCTGACTACCCCAGAATACCATCGACTGAGAGACGGATTGTTATTTCTCACAGTTCTACAGGCTGGGAAGTCTGACATGTATAATTTGGTTCCTGCTTGCTGTCATCTTGTGGAGAGATGGAATGAGCACACTGGCTATTAGGAAGTAATCTTGGAGGCTCCACCCTCATGACCTTCTTCCCCAAACCTCCACCCTCACATACCACACCTTGTGAAATAATGTCCTTCTCACTCACAGATTTCTGAAAGGATACACACATCTAAAACAGGCTTTGGAAGGTTTTTACTATCAGTAGAGTAAATGCTATCCATACTTGCTTTCAACTAAAAAATCATGTTTTATCAAGATGATAAATAGTGCCACATTGATTCAAACTTTCATTTTTTCAAGAAGAGACTGCAGGTGCTTTCTTGCCAGATGTCTGGCTGATGGTGCACCCTTCAGCAGAAATAAATTTTGCTTGCTGAGAAAATTTCAAAAAAATAAAATAAAAAGGAGAAGAACTGCAGAATATCCAAAGGAGATATTATGCAGTCTGCTTAAATTTGAGAAAATAAGATGAAAAAACAATGAATTCAATACAAGCTCTTAAGAGTCTATTTTTTAAACAATTTGGACAATAAAGCATCACTAGCATTGATGCTAACATTGATACTGCTTAGACACTTTTATACCTTTTATACTTTATAACTTATACCTGTAAAGGAATTAAAAATAAAATCAGGTGCAAACACCTTTAAAAAGATACACAAAATACAACACTGTTTACAAAGAGCTAGCTATCAATACCAAAGGTTATTTTAATTCAAAAGAGGCTAAATATATACACTAGCATGTTAAAAATAAAACAATGTCAAAAAAAAAGAAAGAAAAGCTGGGGGGAAAACTTACTAAGAAAGAAGATGGAAGCCGAAATTGAACTGAGTGTAGATTTTTTTTCTGATTCAATACATCGAATATGATATTCAGTTATTGATCGACTTCAACAATGCAATGAAACAGCTAAAAAAGAGGTCCATCAGTAGTGAGTTATGGCTCAACTTTAGCTATGTGGAAAAATACATCAGGAGGGTCACCATTCAGGGAAAACTTTAGAGAGACCTCTATATCAATCATCACACTAAACATGGTGCCACACACACAGGTGAACTCAACTACAAACAAGACATAAGTAGGATTGCGGTCCAAGACCAACCAAAACTCAAGACTGTCTGAAATAGTACTGTCATTCAATTCTGCACCTGATTGTTTCTTATACAGCAGACATCTTCAGAAACAACTATGTGTGTGTGTATGCATGCACACCACAAAGCACAAAAGAATGTTCATTACATACAGAATGCTAATAGAAACCTCTTTTCCCTCCACAATCTACTCTGTCTCCAATTTAACCTATTTGTTGTTTAGCAAATCTATGAAAGAACGTATTTCCACACCCATGGATCTTAATGGTAGTCTAAATGCCATTTTATCTCAAAGTTCTCACTAGGGACCATTTCCTTCCAAAGATTAAAAATGAGTCCCTCTCTTTTCTCTCAATGTCACCTTGCCCCTATGAACTTCTAGAGAAACTCACTGTGGTCTTCCATTTGACACACAGGCTATGGTATTGAGTAACTATTAACACATGTGCTCTTCCCCACCAAACTGGTCAGTCAATCTCTGAAAAGCAAGGATGTTTTGATGTACTTGCTTGTCCTCAAAACCAAGCACTGCACTTCAAAGATGCAAAAGGAAATTGTTAAGGGGGAAAATAATGTTAGAAAAACAGTAAAAAGTAACAAAACAATAACGAATTCCCAGGATAAATTAAAAGGACCTTACAGGTAAGGAAACAAACTGACATCTGCCTTTTCTTTTTCTCAGTGTTAGTGTTACTGTTGTTTTCTGTTTCAGAAGACAAAGTGATCTCTATTTTCTAGGCATCAGCAGTTACAGAGACTTTAAGTCATCTAATCATTAACTGCTCTGTAATGGGAGGTCAGGGTCAGACTCACTTTCCTTCTCAGGCCTGTCACAGAAATCACTTGCTCAAGCAGCAGGTAGCACTTTGAACTGCTCCTGACTGTGTGTGCTCATACCAGGTCAGCAACAAGTTCTGACAGAAAAGCATGTCCCCTGTTGTTTTTTTGTTTTTGTTTTTTACTGTTAAATGGTTCTAGGGCCCAAGTGTTGGATTTTATTGTATAAGATGGACAAGACACAAATAAAAACAATGCATTTTAAGTATATTTCAGCCAAGTATAAAAGTTCTATGTGAGACTAGAAGGAAAGTCTGGGAAAGACTAACTTTGAAGAACATTTATTTTCTAAAAGTGCTTCCAGGATACTCCAAAAAACTTAAAAAAGTGATCCTTTAACAAATCACTTGTGGGGCTGGGAAGGTGGCTCAGTGGTAGAGCACTTGCCTTGCATGCCTGAGGCCCTGGGTTCGATTCCTCACACCACATAAGCAAAAAGAAAAAAAAAAGCCAGAAGTGGCGCTGTGGCTCAAGTGGTAGAGCACTAGTCTTAAGCTGAAGAGCTGAGGGACAGTGCCTAGTCCCAGTGTTCAGGCCCCACAACTGACCCCCGACCCCCCCCAAAAAAAAAGTTGGAAGTGGAGCTGTGGCTCAAGTAGTAAGGCAGTAGCCTTGAGCAAAAAAATCAGAGACAGCATCCAGGCCCTGAGTTTAAGCCCCAGTATTGGCACACACAAAAAAAAGAAGGAATGGAACAAATCACTTGTAAGAGAATGATTAATGAATTATAGCAATAAAATGCAAGATGATAACTAGTGCCTAGCTATAAAAGAAAAATCAAATTATGGTCTACTTAGAGCAGAAAAACATTATATATATATATATATATATATATAATATTTAAATCACATTTGAAAAGGTATGGTATGGAAAAAGGATACTCTTATGGTTATAGAACATGTTCAAAAGGAAGACAAATCAGATATACATGTAACCAAAAACAACTTCCATTACAGACATATAATTTAATGCATTAAATAACCATTTAAAGTAATATAAAATTCCTGTAGATAGTTATTAGTTGTCATATTCATTCTCTTAACTCAGGAATAATGATGTTTAGTCTTCTTTTATAATGCATTTGTCAGAATACGTGGAGAAAAATAGTGTCTCCATTTAAAAAGTAGTAACCAGCTTGCATCTATAATTCTAGCAAGTTGGAAGCTGAAGTCTGAGGATCTCCTTCTCAAACCAGTGGGGACAGCAAAGTCTGTGAGATTCGTATCTCCAACTAAACACCAAAAAAAATACTAGTAGTGGATGCATGGCTCAAGCGGTAGAGTGCCAGTCTTGAGGGAAAAAGCAAAGACACAGTACCCAGGGCTTGGGTACTTATCCCTGAGCTTTTGTGCTCAAGGATCTACTACTTGTTTTTTTGGAAAGTTAATTGGAGATTAGAATCTCAGGAGCTTTCCTTCTCCAGGCTGGCTTCAAACTGCAATCCTCAAATCTCACCCTCCTGAGTAGCTGGGATTAAAAGTATGAGTCATCATCTTGGCTTGAGTTTTTTGTGGTTTTGTTTCTTTGGGGGAGGGGGTTTGTTTCTTTGGGGGGGAGGTGTGGGGGGGGGGGAGGTGTGTGTGTGTGTGTGTGTGTGTGTGTGTGTGTGTGTGTGTGTGACAAAAATGACCTACCTGCACTGTCCATCAAACCTCCAACAACATTCTTCAATGAGACAGAAAACAACCTAAAATTTCTTATGAAATAACAAAAGAGCCAAATAGCAAAAGCAATCCTTATTGGCTGGCAGAAGAGTGGTGGAGGAATAACAATACCAAACTTCAAACTCTACTACAAAGCTGTAGTAATGAGAAAAGCTTGGTACTGGCATGAAAATAGGCCTGAGTACCAGTGGAACAGAAAAGACCCAGAAACAAATCTCCAACCTATATCCATCTCGTATTAGATAAGGGAGCCAAAAACTGACTGCAAGACAAGCCTCTTCACCAATGGTCCTGACAAAACTAGATATCTCCATGAAGAAAATTGAAACTAGATCCACTTTGTACCAGCATCAATTCAAACTCAACCAAAGGCTTCAATATAAAACTGGAAACAGGTGGACCCATTGCAACAATGAGATGTACAAGTCCTTATGTCGAAAACAAACTTTACAACTTTGGTGGGGGGAGGGGGAGCGGAGAGGATTGGGGGGGGCAGGAGGAGGATGGGAAGGGATGGGAAGGGGAAACAAAGGAGGAGGCTACAATGCTTAATAAGAAATGTACTCATTATCTTGCCCATGTAATTGTAACCCCTCTGTACAGTATTTTCACAATAAAATTAATTAATTAAAAAAAGAATGTGAAAAACAGAACAAATACAAAGTGAAATATAAGAAGTCATATTTATATAATTAAACTTGAATTTGTTGCTTAAAAAAAAAAAACTGGAAACCATGAAACTATTGCAGAAATGGGTAGGGAAAACTCTAGGACTCCTAGGAACATATCAAAACTTCCTAAGTAAAGAGCCAGAAACACTAGGTGCTGGTGGCTCATGCCTATAAGCTTAGCTACTCAGGAGGCAGAGATCTGAGGATCGTGGTTCGAAGCCAGCCCAGGCAGAAGTTCCCATGAGACACTTATCTCCAATGAACCACTCAAAAACCAGAAGTGACACTGTGACTCGAGTGGTAGAGCACTAGCCTTAAGCACAAAGAGGCTCAGAGACAGTGTCTAGGCCCTAAGTTCAAGCCCCTCAACTGACCAAAAAAAACAAATAAATAAGATCCAGAAACACAATAAATTAAAGAAAGCTTTGATCAAGAAAATGTGGTATATCTGCACAATGGAATTTTACTCATCCATTAGAAAGAGTAATATTCTACCATTCACAAGGAGATGGAAAGTCTTGGAAAATATTCTATTAGGTGATGTAAGCCAGATACAGAATCAAAGGTTGCATAATTTCCCTCATTGTGGTAGTTAGATTGTGCCTATAAAATGTGCCTATAAACATGTGGGTCATAAATGAAGTAACTGCAGTATAATAGACTTTAAGGAGAATTCAAATAATACATTTTTTTAGAAAGATTAAGTCAAAAGCCAGCAAAATAAACACCAAGAAATGGGTACTTGGAAGGGACTGGGGGAGAATACAGTTAAAAATTCATTGTATATACCACAAAACTGAGAAATGTAAGGGAAGGAGTAGGTCAAAGGGGGTGAGATTGTTGAAGAGTATAACACAGATGAAGCTGCCTTGTATTCATAGTGCTATTCTAAATGACATCTCCCTTATACAGCTACTCAAAGATAATTTTTAAAAATATGACCTAGCAATTCCAATTCAGGATAATAAGTATCTTATTTAAAATAATTTAAACTTAAAGCAACATATAAAGAGAAGATGTTTCTTTTATTATTGTTATACATTTATAGTTAAATACCAACTAACTCAAATGGATTATGTTCTCCCAAGGGTGAGTGAAATTGACCTTGTCATCTTCTTTGGATCTGAAGATTTAACATACTGTATTCTCATGAAGGGAAGAGATTCCTGAACTGATTCCCCACCCTCATTCAGGGGTGTAGTTCTAAACACTCATCCATTCATTGCTTCAAAAATATATGAAACAGACTTATTTTTTTCATGTAAGCTGCCACACTAATCATTAAGAAAACATGAAATGCTATTAAGTAGGAGAAGGACATAAATAGTTCCCAGAAAACCGCACGTTGTCTCTCCAATTTTAAAAAGAAAAACACAGGGTCCCACAGGTCAGTCTCCATTGGAAGTGTCTATATAAGCAAGCAGAAGGCCCTGACTTCAAACTCCACTACCACACAAAAATAAAAGTCGCCCATTGGGTCTTCATTGAAAATTTTATCATCACTACTGGAAATTCACTTGCCATGTCTCTGATGAACAGTCTTTATCATACATTTATGTACATATGTGTATATATATGTGTGTATCCCAAAGTCCTCTATGTTTCTTAAATAAAATACCTTTCATAGTAGCTCAATAAAGATATAATTCAGTTACTGCAGAACCCATCTATATGAAAAGCACAATTCAATGAATTGTACCCTATTCAGAATAATGAAAGTAATCAATATTTTCATTTTTAGAATATTCTGTCAACCCTGGGAGGGGGGAATTTACTAGTTAGCAATCACCTCCCATTTTTCCAAATCTCCAGCTTTAAGCAACTATTGGTTTACTTTTTCACAGTATAGATTTGTCTACTCTGAACATGACATAAAAGTGCAAGTAGAAGGGACTCACATCTGTAATCCTAGCCATTCAGATCTTGGTATGAAGCCAGCCAGGGCATTAGTCCTTGAGACTCATCTCCAAAAAAAATCTACCCAAAAAAGCCATAAGTGGAGCTGTGGCTTAAGTGGCAGAGCACCAGGCTTGAGCAGAAAAGCTAACAGACAGTGCCTGAGCTTTGAGTTCAAGCCCCAGGACCAACACTTAAAAAAACAAACAAACAAACAGGTGCAGGTATACAAAACAAACTTTGGGCTTTTGTAAAAGGTTTCCTTCACTCAACATACTACTTTGTGACTCCTCAACACCCCCATGTCAGCAGGAATTTGCCAGAAAGACAAACCGCCAATGACCCCTCTCCCCCATCTCCCTTTAGTCCAACTTTTTTAATGTATCCAAAAGACCCTATATGAAGCCTCTGCCTCTCCCCTCTAGGTCCAATCTTTTTATGTATCTACAGGTGGACTATGATGGATTGAATCCTGCCTTATTCCTCAGGGTCAAGCAAAGGACTAGGTGTGTGCTCATGTGCTTGTCAGCCCGCAGGTCATTCCCACCCAGCTCTCAGGATACCAGTGCCCCGACACCCAGCATTCCATGGTGGGCCTGGCCAAGGACATCACCCTTGATCCCAAGGTGACCATAGCCCATTTTTTATCTTCTGTTTCCTTGTTAAGCCCTTTATAAGCCCACCCCCCAAATCCAGTCCCTTGCACAACCTCCAAAGGTCTGTGAGTTTTCCATAGTACATTTTAGTTTTATAAATAAATCCCATATTAAACATTTTTTAAAATAAGAAATCCATTATTTTTTGTTGTTGTTTTAGTTTATTTTTCAGATAAGATCTTGAGCTTTGTTCCTGGGGCTTTTTTCTAGCTGGGACTATAGGTACAAACCACAACACTCAGCTAGGTTTTCTTGTTGTTGTTGTTCTGTTTTTTTTTTTTAATCCTCCCACTTCCTTGATTTTATCAGCACAAATTAATTGTACAAAGGGGTTTCACTGTGATATTTACATATATTCATATAGTGTATGTACTTCAATCTAATTCACTTCCTCTATATTATTTTCTTAATTCTGATCAAGATTTTCTTGCTCAGTATTCAAATCACGCATCTTTCCTTTGTCTTTTTAAAGATTTTACTGGGTTTCATTATGTTACTTTCATTCACATACACATGTATAGATGTAGCATACTGTACAACAGCCAGCCCTGATCATCATTCTCTTTTCCCCTTCCTCTTCCCCTCCTCCTTTTACAATCATGTCATTGATTTTTTTTAAGTCTAGATTCTACATATGAGCAAAAAAAAAAATTATCTTTCTGAACAAATATTGCTTTCTGAACTTGGCTTAACATTATGCTCTCTGGGCTGGGAAGGTGGCTCAGTGGTAGAGCGCTTGCCTTGCATGCCTGAGGCCCTGGGTTCGATTCCTCAGCACCACATAAGCAAAAAGAAAAAAGGCATAAGTGGGGCTGTGGCTCAAGTGGTAGAGCACTAGCCTTGAGCTGAAGAGCTGAGGGACAGCGCCCAGGCCCAGAGTTCAGGCCCCACAACCGGGCCCCCCCAAAAAACAAAAAACAAACAACAACAACAAAAATTATGCTCTCCAACTGAATCCATTTTCTGGCAAAAAGCATAATTTCATGCTTCTTTATGGCTGAATAATATACCATTGTATATATTTACCACATTTTCTTGATCTCATTGTTGGATGAAATTTCATGAGATTTAAATAAGAATAAAGAGCATATATTTTCCTATGTTATTACCACCTTGACAGTTGCTTATTCCTTGGAATAAATACTTCTCATGTCCTGGAAGGACATCACTCCCTTTAAAATTTCTCCGAGCACAGGTCTGCTGTTAATACATATTTTCACCTTTTGCACGTCTGAAGAAAGTCTATTTTCACTTCGTTTTTGATTGCTCATTTTACTAGGTACAAAATTTTAGGGGATGGGAGATTCTCCTATTCCCCAAATTCCTTTAAATATGACCCTTTGGGACTGGGAATGTGGCTTAGTGGTAGAGTGCCTGCCTAGCATGCATGAAGCCCTGGGTTCGATTCCTCAGTATCACATAAACAGAAAAAGCCAGAAGTGGTGCTGTGGCTCAAGTAGAGTGCTAGCCTCGAGTAAAAGCAGCTCAGGGACAGCACCTAGGCCCTGAGTTCAAGCCCCAGGACTGGCAATAAGTAAAATAATAAATAAATAAATATACTCCTTTGCTGCTTTCTCAACAAGCACTCTGCTGGGGTTATTCTTTTGTGCTTTACTCCTCTGCATGCCTTCTTGTCTTGGGCTGACCTGAAGACTTTTTTTTTCTTTACCACTAGTTTTGGGTTATTTGTTTCTGCTGAGCCTTGAAATGTTCCCTATAGTCTTTCTTCTTGGACTTCATTGAGCTTCTTTGTTTTATGTTTTTATTTTTTTTTCCCTAAGCCTCCCACCTCTCTCCTCTCTATCCACCCTTTCCTTAGGAGATCCCCTGTGCGAGTTTGAATAGTAGGCCACTAGAGTGGTCCTACTGCTCATTTTAATTAAAACTCCTGTCTTTCTTTCTTTGCCCCTTTCCTTCCTTCCTTCATTTGGCCCATTCCCTTCCATTCAGAAGACAGTTACTTTTTTTTTTTGGGTCCGGTCGAGGAGCCTGAACTCTGGGCCTGGGCACTGTCCCTCAGCTCTTCAGCATAAGGCTAGAACTCTAGCACTTGAGCCAGAGCGCCACTTCTGGCTTTTTTCTTATGTGGTGCTGAGGAATCAAACCCAGGGCCTCGAGCATGCAAAGCAAGTGCTCTACCACTGAGCCACCTTCCCAGCCCCTAGAAGGTAGTTACTTCTGCTGTGTCTGAATTCACTCTGCAAAGTCGTCTGAATTCACTCTGCAAAGTCGTCTGTCTTTAATCCCCTGTTTACTTTGTCTCAGACACTGTAGGTATCATTTCTAAAAGTTTGGTTTGTTTCTCTTCCTATTTTCCACATCTATATTTAGTTTTGTGATTCTATTGGTTACAAGTGTAATTACTATGTTAACATGCTTTCTTGATAATCCTAACATCTGTGCCAGTCCTGGGTTTGTTTTGATTCATTGATTTTTTTTTCTTTAATCCTGATGGGTCATAATTTCCTACTTCTTTCATGTTTGGTTATTTTTAACTGGCTGACAGGAATCGTGAATCTCAACTTATTGGATACGCACTTTTTCTTTTGTATTCCTACATATCTTTTTTTAGTTTTGTCTAAGATATAGTTGAAGTATGCAGAAACAATTTGATTCTTTCAAGTCTTGGTTTGGGGACTGATGAAGTGGGACTTAGCAGCATTTGGTCTGAGACTGATTATTTCCCACTACTGGGAAACTTGGGAGTACCCAATGTTCCATGAATCATGACGTTTTCCAGTCTGGCTGGTGAGAGCAGGCACTATTCCCAGACCCAGAGAGTGCCAGGCACACTTCCTTCTAGCTCTTTCTTCTTTAGCCAGCCATGGACCCTTTCTCCCATGCATACACTGATCCTCACTCAGTGGCCAGCTTTGAGGATCATTTGGTAATTCTCTGAGTGGTTTGCTCTCTATGCTGTCCTAGGAGGCCCTTAATCTCCTGATTAAGCTCCGCCTCTTCCACTGAGGGAGCCAACCAGACCCTCTGTGGACTCCTCTCTTGTGAGCTGCCGCTTATAAGCACAGTAAAGACACTGGAGCTAAGCAAATAGTAGGGCCTCCCTCCTTTGTGTTCTATTTCTTGGGGACCACTGTCTTTCGTTGCCTGATAGCCAACCAACCTCTCCAAAAAAAAATCATTGTTTCATGTTTATTATTATTTTTTTATTGTCTCAGATACGCATGCAGTCAAGAATTGATGGGCCTGAGCTGTTGAAATCCTTACATATCCCATGCCACCAAAAAGGAAAGGTCAAAAGTGGCTCACAGCTCCCCACTGGGAACTAGAATAGAAATGTTCAATTAGAAAAGAATGGCTTTCTGCCTAAAACCTGTGCCGGTTTGATGAGTTCGTGCTAACAATGCGATTCGTGATGAATATTTACTTTTTGTCTGGTGGTTACAGCACTGTATGCGACATGCCACCGAGGCTTGGGAGAGCTTCCTTGGTTGGCAACACTGCCCACAAGCTGTCACACATCGTTGCTGGGGACATTAAGTGCGCCCTGTACAACTGCACTAAACTGCTATCTCAGCCCTCTCCCTGTCCTTGCTAAATCTCAGAGATGGGAGTCAGGGATCAGTTAGGTTTAACCAGAGGCCATGTTGGCATTCGGCTTCAGTGCGCATGCTTCTCTTCCACAGTAACAAGCCCCTTTTACTGTGAGGAGGGTAGAGTTTCCAGCTAAAGAAAGACTTCAGACCCAGACTTTCCTCAACTAAGACAAGCCATTTGACTAAGGCGGCCAGTCAACGAGGGAAGTGTTAGAAGTTGTTATTAAGGGAACAACAATAACCAGAACGAAAGAACGAAAGAACGAGGGAAGGAAGGAAGGCAGGAAGGCAGGAAGGCAGGAAGGAAGGAAGGAAGGAAGGAAGGAAGGAAGGAAGGGAGCGAGGGAGGGAGGGAGGGAGGAAGGGAGGGAGGAAGGGAGGGAGGGAAGGAGGAAGGGAGGGAGGGAAGAAATTGGAAATGGCAGAGTGGAAAAAACAGAAATCCAACAAAATTGGTACCAGGACTTACAAGAGGAAGGGAGGGGTAGAGAGGTAGAAGAATGAATAGGAGAAGGGAGCAGAATGCAGGCAAGAACGCATTGTATATACCACAGAATTGAGAATAATAAGGGAGGAGGGTGGGTCGAGTGGAGGGTGAAGATTCTAAAGGGATGACACAGATCAAGACGCATTGTGTACATAAATGGCCAAAAGTAAATAAATAAATAAATAAATAAGTGTATATCCTAAAAGTGAAGAAAAATGAAGGAAGGGGTTGGTTAAGAGGGATGGGTGAGGAGGTTGAGTGACACTGATTAAGAGGCACTGTATTCATAAACTGCTCTGCTGAACAGCAATTTCTTTATACAACTACTTAATGATAATTAAAAAATTCTAAAAAACAATAGAAACCAAGAGGTGCTACATGTCTTGTGTGATGCATCTCTGGATTTTTTCTTTTCTCGGAGGAATAAATAATTATCCTATTTGAGCTGGTCTCACTCACTTTTCTGTATTATGACTTATAACTTGTTTTCACAGGGCCCACGAGGATACTAGTGAGCAACTGGATGTGCCAAACACCAACACTCCAACCAACAGAGTAAAATATTCATAACCAGCGTATGCATAAAAGCATTTGGGCTTATGTACTTAAAAGATAAATGGTAAGTCACATCAGCATAAGTTCGAATTTTCCATGAAATCCATCAAGATGTCAAATATCCTAAACCCAAAATTACTCATTTCAAAAAATGATCAATGGAAATTGTGTTGTGCCAGCACAGAAAACACACACACACACACACACACACACACACACACACACACACACGAAAAAAGAAAAATATGATTCACTTTAATCTTCATTGATTGACTACTAATAGTTTTCTCCAGTTAAGGAACTGACATAAATGTTTTACAATACAGTACATGATGGGAATAAATATGTACTCAGGGAGCCTTTGTAAACTGCTTTGTTTTGCTTTTGGATTTTGTTGTTGTTATTTGGAATGCTTCCATAGACCATCTTTTCCCATGTTTCACACCTCCAGCCATTCTTTGTGAAGGCCTCCCTGCCAGGCTGTGGTAGATGACACACTTTTAGGTTCCCAAGTGCAGAACACTTCATCAGTAGTCTCTGAATTAATAGTTTCCTTGTTATGATTACTTTTTAGCTTACAGGTGAGAAAAGAGCTGGCTCTCCCTACCCAGGAAGCAATTTTAACAGACTTGACTGATGAGTCTATATCATTCATCATTGCTCTGCTTTCTCAATGGTCGGCAAAAGTATAACATCACCATTTATGCGTGTAATTCAAGTTTTTCCTTTTTTTTCTTTCTTGGTGTATGTGTGTATGCCAGTAATGGGACTTGAACTCTGAGCCTGGACACTGTCCTGGAGCTCTTTTGCTCAAGGCCAGTGCTCTACCATTTGAGCCACAGCTCTGCTTCGTGTGTGCGTGCGTGCGTGCGTGCGTGCGTGTGTGTGTGTGTGTGTGTGTGTGTACTGGAGATGAACTTTTACTATCCTGGCTAGCTTCAAACTGCAATCTTCAGATCTCAGCCTCCTGAGTAGCTAAGATTACAAGTGTGAGTCGCTGGTTACCAGCATCTTTCTTGTCTAATTCTAATTACTGTTATTAAATAGTTGTATGAAGGAGCTACATTTCCATATGTCAGGTGATGAGTACAATGCCTTTAGGTCAATACTACCCCTTCTTTTGTTCTCCCCTTATCCCACCTTTCTTGTCTAGTTTATTATCTTTAAGTAGTTGTACAAAAGAGTTACCATTTAAGAAAGCAGTTTATGAATACAGTGCATCTTGATCAGTGTAATCTCTTTCAACATTCTCACCCATCTCTCCCAATCCACCCCTTCCCTCATTTTTCTTAACTTTGTAGGATATACATTGAGTTCTCGATTGCCTTCTCCATAATTTAAGGATTTCTGTATATATATTTTTGTGTTGAATCCATTTTGTGTTGGTACAAGAAACTGTGTACACTGAAAGAGGTCAGCCTTACAGAAAACTTTGTCATCACTCTGTTAGCCATAATATCTACAAAATTTCCTAATTCACATTACAGAATACTGGTTGAATTATTGAGGAAGAAACAAATCTCAGAGACTTTAAGGAGGTTCTAGGAGGATTTCATAACAGCTAATTCACAATCAATTGTAAAGAGATAGAAAATTGAGAATACCTCCCATGTCAACAACTTGTGATTAGAAAAATAAATCATAACCACAGATCATAAAAGTTGATATAGAGAACTGACTTAGGGAATAAAAATGTTTTTTTTTTTGGCACATTGCTGGAATATTGGTGTCATATCACAAATGACATATAGGCTAAAAAAAAATTTTGACAGTGAAATGTAGTTTGTTTCCAGTGCCTTTTAATTGTTGAATTTGAATGAAGTCCAGGCATCTTCTGGAAAGCTAGGATTTTTGCTTAATTGTGAGAAAATCACAGATGCTCTGGTACCAAAAATACAGTTTACAACTCAGAAATGTCAGTAACACTACTCCCATTATAATAGAAACTTCATGTTTAACATTTATCAACTTTATGTATTCTATTAAGACTGTCAAATTTATGTATTCCAATTGAAATCCAGTCTAAACTTCTCTGGTTGTATGCCCATCTGCCCTAGTAGACTTTGAGACTGTTAGATGTATTGATTGTGTAACTTGGATAAGGCAATGAATTAAACTATCTCCTTTACCAATGCACAAGCCATAAAGTCCTCCACCTACAGAAGACCAAAAGACAATGGCCAAGCCAAGATGACAACCAAGTCACCCAAAAGGCACCCACATATTTTGAATTATCTACTCAATTTTGTTGCCTAGAAGCCTACTTCTGATCACCATCCGTACATAAAAGTAGAATAAATCCAGATGCTAGTGTCTCATGCTTATAATCCTAGCTAATCAGGAAGGCTCAGATCATAGGATCAAGGTTCCAAGCCAGCCTGGGCAGATAAATCTAAGAAACTTTTTAGCTCAGGTTAGTTGAAATTCAGCCAACTCTGCATGAAAAAGCTGAGCTGGAATATGAAGCATGAGTTCAAGCCCCAGTACTCATTCATTCATTCATATTCATACACACACACGTACACACAGGCACACATGTATGTGTACAAACACATAGAAGAGGAATAAGGAGATATATTAATAATATAATTAACAGTGGGACATATAATAGGTCAGGAGCCCAGTGTTTCAAATATATTAGGTAAAACTACATGCCTTTTATTTCTTAAAGAAGGATTATATGATCCCTGTGCTTTAAACAATTCCCTGCACATTACAAGTTTTGCCATTATTATTAAAATACTCCTCGTGACAGAGATGAGTAAACTATCATCATCACCTTTCACACACAAAGTGTTTTAATCTTTCAACTTCATTTTGTCAGTTCAAAGTAAACGTCAATGTAATCTATGCTGTTGGGTAATTAGTAGTAGCTTCATGATGTTATTAACATTTATTGACATACAGTTATTATTTTATTCATGGAATATTTTGTAAAAAGAGCATACTGAATAACATCAATTACCTTTTAAGACTTTTCAGTGGGGTCTGCCACTAGGAAACAATCTAATCACTGCAATAACTTCCATATGTTTAACAAAAGCACTTCCAACAGTAAAGCCACCAGCACAACAATGTTTATCACAGCACTATTCACTATAGCCAACATATGGAATCAGCCCAGATGCCCCTCAATAAACAAATGGATCCAGAAAATGTGACATATATATACATATACACACACAATAAAATTTATCCATTAGAAAGAATATTATACATTTTTAAAGAACTGGAAATATTTGGAAAAATTATGTTAAGTAAGTCAGTCCCAGAGAAACAAAGGATCCATGATTAACCTTAAATATGAAAGCTGGATTTAGCTTACAAACTTGTAATACTTTAGATGATATGCAAGTATATACCAATATATTAACTGAAATACAATAGATTCAAGGGAGATTTTAAATAGTGTAATTCCTTAGAAAGGCAAAATCAAACTTCAGCAAAAAGAACGTCAGGAAGCAAGTACTTGAAAGGTGGTGGGGTCAAGAAGAAAAATAGTGAAGAGGAGAAGAGGGAAAGAATGTAGTCAAGAACACAAGCAACATATAGCCAATAAAATTAAGAAGTGTGAAGAAAGGGGTGGGTAGGGGAGGAATGGGTGAGACTATTGAAAGGGTTGACATTGATCAAGATAAACTGTATTCATAAATAGTAACTCCTTTGTACACCACCCAAACATAATAAAAATTAATAAATAAAAAGTAAAAAGGCACTTCCCATAACTAAATAGGTTCATATTTTTCTGACACTTAAGCTTACACAAACATATTTCCTCAAAGGACGATTGATATTTGGTTATAATTAAGGTAACTAGGGCAGCATAAACTGTGACCTAACAGAAGAAGTTCAGTGATGGATATCAACAAGTCTGTCAATTAACTATGGACAGAATTGAAGCACAGTTCATACTATGTATACATGTTTCGATGTGAGGACATGAAGGGTAGCTAATTCATTCATGAAGTAAAAGAACAACAGAAAGGACTACAAAAAGTCTGTATTTAAATCTTTAACAATATCACAAAGTAGAATGCCTCAGATTTCTAGTACCTTAGCGTTTCAATATTGAACATATATTTTTATTGGAAAAAAGTAAATTTTATTTTTACATGACACATAACTGCTAAAATGTAAGTTATAAAGCTGGATGAAGCAATTGATAACTTTTAAAAACACATACCCTATTTCTCACAACTTATAGATCACTTCTGCTTATGAATTTCAAAGCAGAGCTTCTTCAATAACCAGAATTTGAAATGAGAAAAAAAATTGGTGTAACAATGCAATATCTAACATAGATAAAGCTAGGGAATTGTCCTTAATTACTTGAAATATACTGATTAAAGCAAAATGTTAGTATCAACATGATCTTTTACAATCATTCCTTGGAAACCTTACAATCCATCTCAATTAACTTTCAAGCCCATAATTTGTTCACTTAAATTTAAACTACACATAGAAAACCAGAAATCCAAATATCTAGTGTTTTAAAATCTTAAACTTCAGGCAGACTTTACCAAAAAAAAAAAAAAAAAAAAAAAAGACACAAAACTCTGTGCTTCTCCAAGACTGCTAGGCAAATGGCCAAATACAAAATTAAAAATGTCCAAAAATTTGACAGATGAATAGAAATTTGAATGCTACCAGCAGATGAATTAAAAAGAGAAACAGCTAAATGTGTTGTTGCTTCTACAAAGGGAACTGTGAGGATTGAGGAGGGGTGAGAAATCAGCTCCAGTGAGAGCCAATGAGAACACGGATGACATCTCATCACTCCACATTCTGGGTACTTGACATTGGTAGTGCAGGATGCACTGACCTTGTACCAGTCAGAAAACACTACCCAATTCCCAACTGGTTCTTGATCAGCAAGTCACTGGAAGAATAGAAAAGGATGTTGTTTCTCCTTAGAAGTGCTCCTTTACAAGGAAAAAACAAAAACAAAAAACAAAACTAATAGGTGTCCTGCCTTCCTCTCTACCCGGGAGAACAAAACCACTGAAGACACCAACACCTTTAGACCATCATCAGCCCAGTGATCATTGTACCAGAGGAATTAATGCAGACTTTCACTGCCATTGATTCATCTTCCCTCTAAGATGCCACCTGTAGGGACCCAACATTTTTATCCTTTTGTTTTATCACTTTTTAACATATTTAGTATACTTTGTGGAAGATGTTACTTAAGCTGGAATGCAATGTCAACTCAGAACTACTCATTTCTGGGGGGGGGGGGGTGGTGTGTGTGTGTGTGTGTGTGTGTGTGTGTGTGTGTGTGTGTGTGTGTGTGTGTGTGTGTGTGTGTGTGTGTGTGTGTGTGTGTGTGTGTGTGTGTGTGTGTGTGAGACAGAGAGAGACAGAGAGAGACAGAGAGAGAGACAGAGAGAGACAGACAGGCAGGAATGTTAATAAACTTTTCTATATTTATCTTGTTAATCTGTCTTTAATAACAGAGGTCTATTCCAGATTCTATCCTATTCTTTTCTCTTAAGGATTATTATTACTCCCCTACAGTTCAGACTGGAAGCTTTTCTTAATCCAAAGTGGTTGGCATGGATATTCAAAGACACTGCTTTCCATTAATACCAGCATGAGTTTACATAGGAAATGTGATCCAAATTCTCCAAGAAAACTGACTCCAAGGATTAAAATTTATCAAACTCAAATTAAATTTATTTTTAAGCTCTCAGTTGTAATAGGAGGATAGTATTTAAGGGTTGACAAAGTCAATAATTACACAGGTTCTGGATTCATTTCATTTTGAGTAACACAGAACAAGACAGACTTCTCTGCCTTGAACACTGTAGCAGAAATTATAATTAACCAATGTGCACCTCTCTGTATTTGCTATCATCACATAATTAATTCAAAATTGTACAGAACGGAAGACGCAAAAGGGGCAAGGGTTAGGCTAATATAAATTAACCTTCGATTACACCCTTGTAATTACATTTTATTTTTACTCCTCAAATATGAACTGGTTGTCTTGGCAGTGACATCATTATTGTTATAACATTATGTAGAAGAAGAAAAAAAATGCCCTTCCTTCGGAGGTCACCAGTGAATCAAAGTTTTATAACATATTTTAAAATGTATATAAATGTGAAAGAAAGACATACAGAATTCAATACCCATTTCCAATCTTACAGTCTATTTTGCCCATTTCTTTTTCCTCATCTTTCCAACAACTAAAGATTCTACCCTGTGAGAGGTCAAAGTAGCCCAGCAAAGGGCAGAGTACTCAGCTGACACCATATTGGGAAGTGATGGATGGTATCTCCTCAATCCTCTTACTGCTGCCATCTGGTCTGTAGTAAAAGCCATTCAGACTTGCTTCATTTACACACGTGAAGGACTCCTTGAACAACGGAATATTAAGCAGACTGTTGAGTGATTCTGTGAATGCATCCAGTTAGGAAAAATGAGATCACTCTTGAAGGACTCCTCACTTAGATATTTCTCTGATTCCTAATTTTCATATCATGTATTTTAATGTCTGAATAAACAGCAACATAAAATGGAGCTCATATTCATGGGTTTTCGTTTCCAGTTCACGACTGACTTCAATCAAGCCATTTAACCTTTCTATGTCCTTAGTGTTACCATTTCTGAAATGGAGACATCTTCCTAAAACTGGAAACATGTTAAAGAGGGCACACACATAGAAAAATTAATGTACCTCACCTCTCCAGACTCTAACTCAGCCAGCTCTGTACCTGCCCTTGTCTTAACACCTGATCTATGTCAGCCAGAACAGCCCTCATCCATCTGTCCCTGGAAAAAAAGACCTCCCTCATTTTCTGGCCCCTAAACTACTGGATATTGAAGCAAACAATGAGACAGATGGTAAGAAAAATTATAGAATTGCATGTGCGTATGTTTGTGTGTATGCATGCGTGTGTGGGAGTGTGCATGTGTGCATATGTGCTGGTCCAGAGGCTTGAGTTCAGGGCCTGGGCACTGTTCTGTGCTTTTTTGCTCAAGGCTAGCACTCTACTACTCGAACCACAGCTCTACTTCTGGGGGGTTTTTGGTGGGTTTTTTTTTCTGTTTCATTTTGTTTTGTCTTGTCTTTTGTGGTTAACTGCAGATGAGCCTCATGCACTTCCTTGCCTATGCTAGCTTCTAACCAAGATCCTCAGATCTTGGTTACAAGATCAGGATTGCAAGTATAAACCACCGGCAGTCAGCTGTGGAATTTCTTTATTATCATTTACTAAACATAATCAAAATAACTGTGAAAAACTAAACCACTAAGGTTTGTGAGTGTGCATTTATAACATGCAGTGAGTGTGCATTTATAACATGCACACTTCAATCCCCAAAGCCATAAATCTGCATTGTCACCTCCAAGCCCTCGTCATGTTCTGTCCTGACTTATCATCTTCTGCTAATTTGCCTCTCTTGATCATTCCAGCTAAAACCCACAATGTAGCTAAGACACAGCAAACACTTACCATAAAACTGAAGGAAAGTTTGCCATACTTTGTTGATAGTCTAAGACAAACATGTCAGATTTCCCTCATGAGAAGCGTTGCAGATTTCAGGGTCTGGAGGATTTTAGATTGGTTCATAGAGTTCAAGTGAGAATCCCTAATTCAATGCTCCAAAATCCAAAAGGCTCCAAACTCCACCGGTCCTTGACAAGGCACCTCATAGGCTTTCAGTGTTCGCATCAAATGGGCAATTCTCAATGGGAGTCTTTTCTGACACAGAAAAGGAAGGGAGGCCTGCAAGTCATTCCCTGTCCCATTATCCTGCTTGATCTTTTCCAAAGTTCACAATACTCTCTGAAATAACAAAAATTTAAAAGATGTTCTTACGTCCTACCATGTCTCAACTCCGGTGCAATTTCCTTTCCTACGAATTAACACATATTTTTGAATGAGCAAAAGGATAAGGAAGAATGGATTTCTTCACATCCCAGATTGGCAAAAATCAGATTGGCAAAAAAAAAAAAAAAGGAAAAAAAAAAGATCAATAGGGCACTGGAGTTCAAACAATCAATGAGAGGAATATTAGTATTTTAATATCTAAGCGTAAGTGCATACTTGTCATGTGCCGGCACCGTATTTTCAATAACACGGTGCTTTTGAATATTCCCCTTCACATACGAAGCAACTGAAACATACAAAGGGTATGTGTCAGTTTTCCAACCACCTGTGACACCTAACAAAATCAGCTTCAAGAAGGAAACTGGGCTAAGGGTCTCAGAGACTTTTAGTCTGTTCTCAGCAGGCTAAACTTCTTTTAGGCCTGTTTCAAGGGAGAAACATCATAGACAAAGGACAAGGCAGCCATGTCACCTCATGGCAGCCAGGAGGCAAAGGACAGACAGGAAAAGGCCAGCACCCACAGTGACCTGATTCTTTCAAATAGCCCACGCTGGAAGTTACCATGGCCTCCTAAAATAGAACCACCAGCCTGGGACCATGCCTTCAGCCCAAGAGCCTATAGGAGACATTTTGATTTTAGTTATTAACTTTTTAGCTTTTAGCTCGAACTCAGGGCGTCATGTTCAGCTTTCTGGCTCATGGTTGGTGCTCTGCCATTTGAGTCATACCTCCAGCTTGGATTTCTGCTAGTGAATCATCGGAGATGTGCAGCTCAAGGATTTCTCTGCCTGAGTTTGGTTTTGAACTTTGATCCTCCAGATCTCAGCCTCCTAAATGGCTAGGATTAAAGTTGTGGGCCACCTGTACCCAGCTGGCCATTTTCTTTTTAAACTTTTAACAGCTGTGGTACTCACCAAGCTCAGAACTACAAAATGGTAGTGCTAATTCCAGAGCCTGGACTATTCTCTGCTAGTCTACACAGCCTTTTCATCATGATTAGGATAAATAATGAGCCATTATTTACTATCAATTAATATTATAATGGATCAAGTCAACTAGTCTGTCCTTATTCCTGACTAAATCTGAGATTAGTTTGGATGCAATATATGTTTCCAAAATAGCACTAATTTTGTTGTGATTTTATGGTTCATTAATATCTAATTTTCTTTAAAACTGCATCTAAGTCACTTATTTTCATCTCTTTATGCTAGCATTTTTATATTTTACTCTCCCATGAAAATTCTATTAGAACAATTGATTTCAAGAAAAATCCAATCTATTGAAGAACGTGGGGGGGGGGGAATGTTCAAATTCTCAATAATCAAACAATAACAAATTCAACCAAACTGATGGGAGTTTTTCACCTAATTATTTAAAAAAATATTAACACTGTACAGCAAAGGGTACCATTTTATTTATACCCATATACTCCTGGCTGCCAGATACATTGGTTACACCATCTGTACAATCTGAAAACCATTCAGGTCCTGAAAGTAGTCATGTCTACTATTAATAGTTACCATTCCAGGCTCCTACCATAGTCAGGGGATCTTATACAGGTACAAAGAGTAGTCTGAATATCTAAAAGAGGGTAAGAAGGTAGGGTAGAAGTTTTCTGCCTCAGACTCTGAATGAGGAGAATATCAAGTAACAAAGGGGAAAACAAGAAAGCGTGAATTTAAGGAAGGGCACTGAAGCACCAGCAGAGAGGAACAGGACAGCTGAAAGGGGACAAAAAGGAAAGGTGGCAGAGAAATTAGGAAATAGTATGTAGGTCTAGCTCCAGCAGTCTGCAGATGGAGAAGGGGAATTCTCTACCACAAGGTAATGCCAGTGGTCTCCTCCAAACAGAAGTGCTTACCAGGCTCTGGCATAAATCTACAACTTCTGAAATCCCTGCCAATACCTTCAGCTGGCGTCTGACCTCATTGATATGACAGGTCAACATCTGGCACAATCACCTTTCACTCCCCACTACCTAGAGAGCTGTAGGAAGGGACCTTGGGGGAGAGAGAAGACTCAAAGATGGTCAGCCCTGCCCTGGCCCCACCCGGTTAGAGCAGCTTCGGGCCTGAGGGCCATTTCAGAAAACAAAGCAGGTAGCTCAGATTACAGAATGGTCCATTTACATTAGCTGCTCCAAGCTAGGCCAGCTTTGAGATTGAGCCACCATTTAGAGGGTTGGGAATTGATCATCAATCTTTGATCGGGAAGTACGGGTACACAGTTTTCAGGCAGAAGACAGACACTAGGGGTAGAAGAAATAGAGAGGGAATGGTTTGGACTCTCATGAGCTGAAATATCTAGAAGTGGGGGGGGGGGGGGGAGGGAAGGAACGAAGAGACCAGCAGTCCCGCCCTGCCTGGAGGGGGTGGGGGTGGGGAAGAGATGCATTCTTGTTTTAGGCCAAATTAGAAAACACGGCCCTGCCGTTACCTCTGAGAAGTGCTTAGCTGCGTAGGGGTGGGAATTGTTTACGTTAGCTGCTGGCCTGTGGCCTGAAGCTGAGTTAGAGACTGAGTCTCACCCCGGGGTTTTAGCTGCGAAACAGCAACTTAGAACCCAGAGAGAATCAACAGAGGTTAGGGAGGGTCTTAGACCTGGGGCAAACTGAAACTACTAGAACCGAAACAGCGAATGGTCCAAGAATTGGTAACCCCACCCTCCCTGGCTAACAACCAGACACAAAGCCAGCCCAGTACTCTGTAAAATCAGCACACCCAGAGCTGGCAGCCAGGCTCCAAGTTTGGGAGACAGATAGATGATAGATGCTGGGGCCTGCTGTCTTGTGGAGCTAGGAGCTCTAAGTAGTAGGACTTAGGACTTACCAGATGCACTGTAGTCTCTGCTTGCCCCACAAGGTGAGTCCCCAGCTGGGCAAGGTCTGAAAGAACAGAGACTTGCTGACAGAACTCCTGAGTCTTTCTGTTCTCCACCCACCCATCCTGCAGAACTGAGTGCACTATTTGCTCCCCTACCATCCCTCACTGTCAGGCACATGGGGGAAACAACCTGTCCCCCAGGGATACCAAGAGTGTCCCTTGCAAACCAACTAGGGCCTTGGTAGGCCCACAGACTAAAAATTTGTGGGTGACCAATGGTAGTTTTCAGTACATTGTGAAGGCAAAGTTCTCATGTAAAAGCATCACAGAAGTAAACAACTGACTCTGCACCATCTCCACCATAGACCGTCATGTTACAACCCATCCAGAAGGGAATACAAGAGACTGCAGTGAGTTTTCCTCCATTGGATTGGTGCTTGGGCCTGGGTGCCCAGAGCATGGAAGTAAAACTGGCTACTAAGCTGTCCCTCATCAGTAGGGAGAAACTGCATTAAAATGATCCTTCTCCACAAAGTGTTATAAACACTCTACTGCAAACTTCAGCATCTGTTTATAATAAAGCTCTGAAGAAATCAGGAATAGAGGGAATTTGCCTCAACATTAAAAAGGCTGTGACAAATCCATGAAAACCTCCTACTAAATGGGGGGTGGGAGGGTGGAATAAAATTATTCCCTCTAATCTCAGGAGTGAGAAAACAGTATTCATTCTCCATACTCTTATTCAAGGCAATACTAGAATTTCTAGTCACAGCAAGAAGGCAAGAGAAAGAAAAGGAATCCAATCAGGAAAGAAAAAATTCAAATTATCACTATTCACAGACAACACAATTCTATACTTAAAAGACTATAAAGATCCTACCCCAAAACTCCTCAATTTGATCATTACTTTTGGCAACATAGAAGAATAAATAATTATGGGGCACTGGTGGCTCATTTCTGTAATTCTAGCTACTCAGGAGGCTGAGATCTGAGGATCATAGTTCGAAGCCAGCTGGAGTAGAAAAGTCTGTGAGCCACTTATCTCCCATTAACCACCACAAAACCAGAAGTGGTACTGTGGCTCAAAATGGTAGAGTGCTAGCCTTTAGTGAAAAAGCTCAGGGACAACACTCAAGGCCTGAGTTCAGCACCCACAACTGACAAAAATAAAAAGAATAACAATCAACATACAAATACCAGTAGCTGTTTTATATATTAACAACGAACAGGCTGAGAAAATGATCAGGAAAATAATTCCATTAACAACAGTCTCAAAACAACAACAAACAACGAATAAACCTAGTTATACACCTAACCAAGGTAGTGAAAGACCTCTGCAACAAAAACTATACAATTTTGGACAAAGAAATCAAAGACACCCCAAAATGGAAAGAGTCCCATGTTCATGAATTAGCAGGAAGAAAACCCTGGAAATGGTCATCCTACTAAAAGCAACATACAGATTCAATTCAATGCCCATGAAAATCCCATTCATCTATGCAGAAATAGAAAAGTTACTGCTATAATTCACCTAGAAGCACAAAAGACCATAAATAACAAAAAGCAATCCTAAACAAAAAGAGCAAACTTGAAGGTAGCCCAATATGGACCGCAAATAATACAACAGAGGCATAGCAACAAAAGGTACATAGTACTGGCACCAAAACAAACATGAAAACAAATGGAAAAGAACAAAATACCCAGAAATTTTAAAAATGCAACCACGGCCATCTAATCTATCACACAAGAGCAAAAGCATACAATGGTGCTAGGAAAGTTTGTTAGCTGCTGTCTAGGACTGAAATGAGACCCGCACCTTGCTCTAAAATCACATCCTATACAAAAGTCACCTCCAAATGGAATAAAGATCCAAAAACTTTGTAACTGCTAGGTAACTCTGAAGGATATACAAACAAGTTATTATTTCCTGGATAAGATGCCAATAGCCTGAGAAATAACAGCAAAAATAAATACAACTGCATCAAATTTTAAAGTTTCTGCACATTAAAAGAAATAAAGACTGGAATCAAGAGTCAGTCCATCAAATGGGAAGAAAATCTTGGACAGCTATTTTATTTATTAATAGCCAGAACACTCAACATACCCCAAAAATTTAAACAAGAAAAGGACAGAAACCCAACTAATAAACCAACAAATTGAACACACAGTTGTAAGAAAAATAAATACAAATAGCTAATAACTACAGGGAGAAATGTTCAAACAGAAATGAAATGTAAACCAAAACTAAGATTCTATTTCTTTCTAATCAAAATGACAATTTTCCAGAAAATATACAATAAATTCTGATAATTGTTCATAGAAAAAGGAACTGTCATACACTGTTGGTGGGAATATGAACTCATTCCAATCATTACAGAAGCTGTTCAAAAGCCTAATAATCTATCACATTGCTTCACCAAATACATGTGTGTGTATATATGTGTGTTGACACATACATAGGCACCAATGAAACTCAGTAAATGCTATTTGAAAAAGATGGAAGAAGTAGAAGTATACTAGAGGAGGTAAACTTCTTTCAAGTCTACTGCATACATATATGGAAACACCAAAATGAACCTCCCATACAATGTATGGAAGGGAAAAAAATAGTTTAAGATTCAGCTTGTTATCCTTAGGAATAGCATTGCAGAGATAATAGACAGTGATTTACATGAACCATAGAAGAATTTTCCTCTGCAAATAGGTTCTCCTCTTTCCAAACAGACAGAGGGTTAAGCAGGCTAATGTTTCAGAGATGAGACTGGAAGTAAATGTAACTTTAAAATGTTATGTAAACCCAGGACTATTTAAGTTGGATGTGTAATCCAAGGAAGAAGAATGATTTATTACTTTTCTCTGAGGAAAAAAAAATACATTGATTCAAAAAATGTTCCATTTGAGGTACATTCTTCTACCTAATTATTATTGTTTTCTTTCTTCTACAGAAAGAAAATGAAGATTACGCACACATGTGTTTTTATGTACACAAATGCACACAACCATAACAATCACACTTTCCAAGGTAAAAGCAGCCTATGGTTTTCTTTTGTGTTTTGTTTTTTTTCTACTGGGACTGAGGCTTGAACTTAGCACCTGGATTCTGTGCCTTGGCTTCTCACTTAAGACCCGTGGTCTACCATTTGAGCCTCACCTCCTCTTTCACCATTTTGCCAGTTAATTAGAAATAAATCTCATGGACTCTCCTGCCTGGGGTGGCATGGGATTATGATGTGCAAATCTCTACCATTTGAATTGCTAGGATCACAAACATGAGCCACAAACTCATGTAAAATAATACTTTTGGAATAAATTCTTCCAGAGTGAGTGGTTCTTGTTGGGCAGGGTGGTAACAGAAAAAGGTTTTAGGTCATAACATATTGCCCTTAAGACAATAACCTGAACTTTTGAGATGTTTTCCATTCAAGATAACAAACTGAGCCAGGCACAGGTGACTCATTCCTGTAATCCTAGCTATTCAGGAGGCTAAGATCTGAGGATGGAGGTTCAAAGCCAACCCAGGGAAGGAAAGTCTGTGAGACTCCTCAATTAACCACCAGAAAACCAGAAGTGGTGCTGAGGCTCAAGTGGTAGAGCACTAGCCTTGAGCTGAAGAGCACAGGGACAGTGCCCAAGCTCAGAGTTCAAGCCCCACGACTGACAAAAATAATAAGATAATAAGCTCAAGTGGTCTAAAACCTCAACAATCAGGAATAGGTCCACAAATGGGTTCACTTCCTGCTTCCTGTCTCTGTATCTGGGATGCTGGTCACCTTAAAAGCACGTATCTAAAAACAATTCTGTTGAAGCACAAAGGTGAACTGTGCAGAACTGAAATACCATCTCACCGAAGTAACCTTCTCAGATATATTTTCGATATAATTTTTTTTGGAGGGAGAAGGCTATCCTGGAACTGGCACTCTGGCTTCACTTTCTTGCTCATGGCTAGCTCACCCTCCAGTCCACCAGTATTTTGCTGGTTAATTGGAGATGTCAGTCTCAGGCACTTTTCTAGAAGGGCTAGCTTCAAACTGCACTCATCTAGCCTCCTGAGTAGCTAGGATTACAGGCATGAGCCATCATGCTCCAACATAATTCTCAAAGAAGAAATGTGTTGATGCATTATACTTAGTAATTGACTACAAAAAACAAAGGGAGTTTCTGATAAGAGGAAAATTGGAAAAATGTTTCCCGTCTCCTCTGCACGCAATCTTAAGCTGCTACTTGTTTCACAAGGAGGTATTTCCAATTGAAACAAGAAGGCAAATAAAGAATTCCCTATGTCTAAAATTAGTTAGGAAAAAGTACCTCACACATAGTAAATGAAGCACAAAATCATTATTTCTGGGCTAGTAGGACTGCTAGGATTACGTATTTGTGTGTGTGGGGGGGAGGTTATCATTTTCCTTTCTGCATCTTTTAAATCTTCTGTAATGATCATAAAAGTAATTTAAGAATTAAACCAGGGGGCTGGGAAGGTGGCTCAGTGGTAGAGGGCTTGCCCTGCATGCATGAGGCCCTGGGTTCGATTCCTCAACACCACATAAGCAGAAAAAAAAAAAAGCCAGAAGTGGCACTGTGGCTCAAGTGGTAGAGCACTAGTCTTGAGCTGAAGAGCTGAGGGACAGCACCCAGGCCCAAAGTTTAGGCCCATGACTGGAACCCCTCCCCCCTCCCCCACAAAAAAAAAAAGAAAAAAAAAGAATTAAATCAGGAAATGGAAAAAAAAAGTTCAACTTGATGCACCAAGATGAACATTTTTGACACAGTTTATCTCTAGGGAACCAATGGAAAAACTGCAAGCTTTTTCTTCTTTAAATTATAGAGGATTTCGATTTTTATTTTAACCCCCCTCTCCTTCAATATATGAAATGGAAGAATATCTGGACGAAGACTTCCAAAACTTTCAGGTCATTTTGGAACAAGAATGAAAGAACTAATGAATTCCCCAGTGGGGCTGGAACTCCCACTGTTTGTGTCCTGGTTTTCAGTGTTGATTATCAAACAGCAGCCAGAGTTCCATCTCCTCCTTTGAATCTGGTTTGAATCTTTAGTTAAAAATAGCATCCAAGTAACACAAAATGTAAATTGATTATTCTGAAACATCTTCACAAAGAACTCCAACCATCTTAGTAGGACTGAAATTTCCTGGTATACTCAGACAAAATTAAAGTTTAGTGCAAAAAAAAGAAAAAAAGATTGTGTTTTTATTCCATATTTTTTTAAAAAGAATTCAGGAAGAAAGTTGTTGTTGCTGAAACCAAATACAAGGTTGGATACCAGTGGCTCACATCTGCAATCCTAGCTACATAAGAGGCTGAGATCTGAGGATGGTGGTTCAAAGCCAGCCCAGGCAGGAAAGTCCATGAGACTCTTATTCCCACTAAACTACAGAAAAAAAAAAAAAAAAAAAAAAAAGCTGGAAATAGAGTTATAGCTCAAGTGGTAGAGCTCTAGTCTTAAGCAAAATGAAGCTCAGGAACAGTGCCCGGGCCCTGAGTTCAAGCCCCAAGACACAGACAGACAGACAGACAGACAGACAGACAGACAGACACACACACACACACACACACACACACACACACACACACACACAAATCAAATACTTATATACTTAAGAGCATCCAGGTAACACAACACATTAATTGATTATTCCGAAACATCTTCACAAAGGACTCCAACGATCTTAGTAGGAAGTATGTGAAGTTTATTAAACTCCTCTATCTGGTATAAATGACAAACTAAATCTTGCCTGGAAGGCAAATGGAATAGTGGTAACAGGAGCACATGTCAACATTTCACAGATAGGAAACTGGCCTTTTTCCAAACAATTTCACCACTGCCATATTTTATTACAAACCATCTTTAAAATCCTGGGCTGGGAAGGTGGCTCAGTGGTGGAGTGCTCACCTTGCAGGCATAAGGCCCTGGGTTCGATTCCTCAGCACCACATAATCAGAAAAAGCCAGAAGTGGGTGCCATGGCTCAAGTGTTAGAGCACTAGCTGAAGAGCTGAGGGGCAGAGCCCAGGCCCAGAGTTCAGGCCCCATGATCGACAAAAGCAAAGCCAAAAACAAATGAAAGGTTGATCTATAGGAAAGCCACTGGAACCTCCACAAACTCTTTTCAATGGCTGATTTTGACAAGGTCAGAGAGCAAAGCAAAGCATCAAACTTGGGGAGTGATCCCATGCTACCCCCTCTCTTGAGATATTTGTTTTAATTAACAAATAGCAAATGTTCATTCTTCCACTGTTCTGCTGCAGACTTTCACATGCTGTTGTCATTAGACCTGCTAACAGGTTTAAAATCTTAACATGATACAATAGTCCATTTACTCTCACTCAAAGAATTTCACAAGGGCATACTTAGAAAAGCTCATTCTATGTAGGCAGAATGAGCAGGGGAAGAAGTTTTTTCAAGAGAAGGAGAAGTGGGGACTGGTGACTAGGGCAGACCAGCAGAGTGGGATGAGAAATAAAGCATGCGGGAGGGAGATGCAGTTAAGGCTTCATCCAAGATCTCCATCTGTATAAATCAGGCCGGGGTTGACATGTAATTTTGTGTGGGTCCCCTGAGACGTGGCCCTCGGGACTTAATTATTGATGAAGAGATTTTTCTTCAAAGTGGCCCAGTCAAGAGTGTCTCAAGGGGACATTCATAAGCACTCATAATATCAATTTCCAGGCACCTGGGAGGTGGCATGCAGATTGTCTCTTTAATTATTACCACAGAGGTAGAAGAGAGCAACAACAGGAGTCTACAACCAAGCTAAAATTTGCAAAGACATCACATCACTTTCGAACTCGCATCAAAAGTTTTACATCTGAGTGATGTTTTAGAAGGGGCACCCTTTATTTACCTTCTGGTGCAGACTGGGTTCCATTCTCTGCGAGGAGCTGAAAGTTACTCATAAACGAACATGGTATGCTCATAGAAACTAAAAGATCATAAACAACTTTTCCTTGGAGCTTGTGTTTTCTTAGAGAGAAAAACAAGAGCCCTATAATTAGTAGAAAAAAAGGTATCTTTGTTTTATTTCTGTAGGCATTTTTCAGAAAAGAATAATAACAAATCCCTTCAAATTTTCTATAATGGTACCAAAAATAATCATTTATATCCACGCATCAGCCCTGATCTAGTCTCAAAATTCACCCCCAAATTGGGGTGAGCTCTAGATTTAAATCTCAATTGGCTATTTAATGAGTGTACATAGTTCTCTGGACAAATCCCATGCCACCTACTTCTTTTGTATTTATTCAAGCCTCCAGAAAGCTGGTTAATACAACAGGTTTTAAAAATATATTTTGGACAAGGTATAGTGGTTTAGAACTTTAATCCCAGTTACTTGGGAGGTAGAGCTTAGAGGGATTATTGTTCTGGCAAAAAAAAAGCTAACAAGCTACCTTATCAACAAAAAGCTGGATGGAAAGGCTTCACATTCTTCAAACCAGAAGAGACTCAGAAGTTCTAAGTAGAGAAATCTCTATGCAGAATTACTCCAAAGTAGGGAGAGGGGACAAGGGAATAAGTAAAACTGTTCCTGAAAAAAAATAACTGAAAAGGAAAGAGCTAGGGTATGGCTCAAGTGGTAGAGCGCCTGCTAGCAAATGTGAGGCCCTCAGTTCAAACCCTAGCACTGTGTGTGTTTAAGAAAATGAAAATTTTTAATTTGACCTCCGTTACAGAACTTCCTCATCTGTAATGTTGAAAAGTGAAATTCAGTAAATTTTTCATAATGCATGCATGCAACATTTATGAATCTACAATGAATTCTCCCATTAGTCTTTTAATTACATTAATTCTTCCCTCCCTTGCAAACTTGAGATCATCTTGGTAGGCTTTAGTATTCTCGGAGTCTAACCAATTCTATCCAATTTCTATTTATACAACACACAGAACATATTCTTAAAGTATATATTTAAGGTTGGATATACTATCTGGATCATATGCTGTATTTAAACATTTTATGCATCAAGCATGTATCATATTTAATCATGTTATTTTATGTATGAAAGATTATGCATTAGTCCTCATATCTATTACAAGAAAAGTAAATTAGATTCAATACACTTTGCAGAGAAAGAAATGACAGTTTGAGGGGAAAGGTTGACCTCAATTACACAAATAAACAAATAATAGAGATAGGATTTGAACTCAGGCTTACTTGAATGCAATCTTGGTGAAAGATATTAATCATGAAATAAAGATATTAATCATGAAAAAGCTTGATTTTGCAAAATACAAAATAAATTGCTTAGTCCCAAACACTAATAAACACTTCAATATGTCTAACCATCTAAAAAAAATGTTTTAGGTTGAGTTAAATGCAGCCATTTTACATCAACTAGCATAACAATTTAAGAGCAATGAAAGCAGTAATAATTATAAGCCATAGGAAAGACATAATCTATTAAGAGTATTCTCTGCAATATAACCGCCTCTGAGATGGCTAGGAGCCCCCACATCATTGACATGTGAGGCCCCAAAGCCACTTTTGTCTCCAAGCAGAGGATTAAGAGCAAATGACATCCAGAAGGTAAACATGTCACATCTGAAAATCGACATCCTCATAATAAATCTAGAGTCAACAATTGCTTTACAATTTTAAAGTCAAAATGTCCATGTAGCTAAGAGGCAAAACAATAAAACTGTGCCATCTTGCTTTTCAAGCCTCTTTGTGCTCAAGGCTAGTGCTCTACCACTTTGAATCATACAAACCATGTATGGTTTTTGAGTGGTAAATTTGAGATAAGAGTCTCAGGAAGGCCTTACTGCCTAGGCGGGCTTTGAACCATGATCATTAGATCTCAACCTCTTGGGGTAGGTAGGATTTCAGGCATGAGCTACAGATGCCCAGCCCTTGTGCTGTCTTAAAGAACTTGGTAACACAGAAATGGAAGGACAAAGGTTAAACAAATGCAGCAGTAGTACTCGCTAGGCACTATGTTGAAAATGTGTGGGTAGGAATGGGAAGGAAAAACTGGGAGAGAAAGAAGGAAGAGGTGATACCATCCCAAAAGAAATGTACTCATTACCTGACTTAAGAAATGGTAACCCTTCTGTACATTACCTTTATAATAACAATTTTTTAAAAAAGCTTGGTAACATCTTAAACTCAAGTAAAGATATAATGGCTGAGAGATCATACAACTATATCCATCATCTGACTCTAGATCTTCTTCGTATTTTTATTAATTCCTTATTATTACAATTCACTTTGGAGATGTAGAATTTTCTTCTAGAATTTAAGAAAGGAGACTATTGAATTCTAGTACATTTTACAATTAGGCAATCAGTCAACATTATCTGCTATCATTAAGAGTAAACAGACCCAATCTAAAAATCTCCCTAGTGACAGATTCATCATTACTCATTAATCTCATAGTTTTTAATTAAACGACTACACCTAATCCTCTGGAATCATGTGCAAGAGATAGAATTCTTAAGAAACTGTAATGACACTGCAAGCTGGTCGTTTGTGCCTATAATCCTAGCTACTCAGGAGACTGAGAGCTGAGAATTGTAGTTAGATACCAGCCCAGACAGTAGTCTTTAAGACTCTTTCTGTCCAACTAATGAGTAAAAAGCCGTATGTGGCAAGGTGGTAGAGCACCAACCTTGAGGGGAAAAAAATAAGGGATAGTTCCCAGGTCCTAAGTTCAAGTCCCAGTGCTACCAGCACATGCATATAATGACAAAAATAAGCTATAATGAAACACATTTAACTATAGAAATGTCCAGTGCTTTATAATACAAAGGGCAAAGGGCTACCAAGATAATTAGTGATACAAACACACACACACACACACACACACACACACACACACACACACACACACAAACCACAGTACAGGTAAACACCTTACAAAAAAGAAACATTGAAGTAAAACTAAGCATGGCCCCAAACAGCTTAAAGTTAGAGGAATGAGTATATGTTCAACAATTAAAACTCGTAACTTTAGAAAACAGAAAAAAAAACTTTAAAAGCTTTAATAAATCCAGATTTCATTTCTACAATGTCTAGAGTGCCCAACCAATATAAAAGAAGAGACCACATGATTATTGCTTATATACTAAGTATAAATATATATATATATGTAAATAAATACCCCAATAGTCTCTAAAAGTAGAACTCATTCTTTTTTTGGACCCTCCTCTATCCCCTGGAGCAAAATTATAAAGGGTGTTTTGAAATATTGTTTTAGTTATCCCTACCAATTTATAACTTATGAATTTCCTTTTTCTTTTCCCAAAATATGCTGAAAACTCATTTTTCTCATCATTTCTCTGTGCCTCGATTTTTTTCAACATTTATCTCATTTGCTTAACTAATAATAAATATAGGAACTTGTCAATTGCCTTTTCAAATGAATAGAAGTCACAGACATAATTCAAGAGACATTTTTCTTTATGACTTCCAGTTGATTCTATGGACTTTGGACCAGCATCCCTTTTGTAGGGAGCATAAATCTGTGAGAGAGAGAGAGAGGGAGAGGGAGAGGGAGGGAGGGAAGGAAGGAGAGAAAGAGAGAGCCACAGCACTACTTCCAGCTTTTTGTGCTTATGTGGTGCTGAGGAATCGAACCCATGGCTTCATGCATTCAAGGCAAGCACTCAACCACTGAACCACCTTCCCAGCCCTGAAAGTTTTTTAAAATACTGTTTTGTAACTCTGTAGTAGCTCCGTCAATAGGCTTTGCCTTGTAACTGGAGGCAAGCAGCACAGGAGAGGCCAGCAACATAGGCTTGGCTGTAAATACCAAAAGTGCCAGCAGCTCCCAAATACCCAAGAGGTTGTTGCAAATGAATGTGCCGCATATATTCTCATAGTCTAGTCTCAATGATACTCATCAGGAGAGGGGAAGATATCGAGCAAAAGCCGACTCTTGAAAATCATTCTTGCTTTTCAAGGTGCAGATATTGACATCATATCGGCTGGCAATCCAATCACAATGAAAAAGGACTGTGTGGTTGTTGCTGAGGTCAGGGGAAATATCCAATGTCCAATACTGACCTTCTCTGAAACCTTCCCAGGAGAGCTGGTATTCAAAAATCACCCTTCACCTTTTATAAACTTTGGATTCGATGGGGCAAAAAAAAAGTCCCACAAAGTAAAATCCCTTTCAAAACTATATAGCTAGTGTTAATAAACTTCAGACTACTAATTGATTGTGTTGGTGGTGATTTGCCTGAGATTCAATTTCCTTCATTTTTGTTTATTCTTTAACATGATTGTACTTTTTTTCCTGGCCATAAGCTGTCAACTTGTGACATCTACTTATTATTCTATTGCTAGTTTCTTTAGTTAACAGATAATGCAACAGTAGCTTAAGGAAAGTATTCCACTTACCAAACTAACTTTTCATAAAGAACAAAGCTAAACCATGACAGGCAGCTAGATCCAAAGGCCATGCTCTGAACCACAAGAATGCATGAGAAAAAGAAGAGCTGATTTATGCAATTGCTATGATTACAACAAATAGAACAAACACAAATACTGCATCTTGTCTGTGCCTGACTTCCAGTGCAAGCATATTCTACCTCTACATATTTACACTGTCTGTGATAGGATATTAGACTGAGACTAGAAATTAAGACTGAGCCCACAGGCCATTTTGTCTATCACAATAACTTTTGTGCCCCAGGAACAAAGTTATTTCTTGGCTGTTTGTGAAATCTGAGATTTCCTAAGAAAAGTTAAATCACTATGGCAGTGGTCACTACCAATGACTTCTGTTTTGTTTATATGCACCAAGCACTTTAGCAACATGCCCTTATCACATTTATTATTTGCTTCAGACCAATAATGTTTGAAAATATTCTACCTCTACATATTTACACTGTCTGTGATAGGATATTAGACTGAGACTAGAAATTAAGACTGAGCCCACAGGCCATTTTGTCTATCACAATAACTTTTGTGCCCCAGGAACAAAGTTATTTCTTGGCTGTTTGTGAAATCTGAGATTTCCTAAGAAAAGTTAAATCACTATGGCAGTGGTCACTACCAATGACTTCTGTTTTGTTTATATGCACCAAGCACTTTAGCAACATGCCCTTATCACATTTATTATTTGCTTCAGACCAATAATGTTGGAAAAGATTTACTTGCTCTTCCACGTATTGAGGCTCACACAGTGATCATAATTGGATCAATCTCTCTATAGTGGTTTTAATAAGTGGATTCAGGGAAAGCATTCGAATCTGATAGAAAACTGAGCCTTTGTAATTCAGTCTGAGCACAAAAATGAACTTTGGTAAATCAATAGGATTAACTGAGACATCTATGCTCGAGTGTGTTCCCCTAGGCTTAATGTATTTTTCCTCACTGCATTATACTTTAATGATGAATTTCATGCTCTTTCATGGTGTTTTAGCTGGTGACTCATAGGTACTACATTGAAGGAAAAGTGAGGAATCATGTGTGATGAAAGATGTGAATGATTAAAGTCACATCTTATGCTCAACATGAAAGCTGCAGAGGTCTCAATATCACCGTTCTAAATTACAGGTCATTATCAGGAAAACCGGCCACATACAGTAAGGTTAGATGAAGCTGAGTGCAGTAGAAAGACTTGGATTTCTTAAATGTGTTTGGCTAAAGCTATATAAAGTTGAACAGGAACCAAGACTGAACTGGAATCTTTTCCTTAAAGAACTGATTTCAAAGACAGTTGCAAGAGAGGAACAGAGAAAGAAATCGACTAAGCTGGTAACATTCTGAAGCAGCCAAATGCCCATTCTTGGACACTCAGATTTCTAATATCAATACGGTCTGATGCCCGAACTTTTCTATTTGACTTGGTTTACAAAGAAGAATATGGTTAATTAAATCAGTCACCAGAATCTAAAAGGGCTGTGGTTTAAATCAAATATGGCACTTTTTTAAAAACCATGAACACACATGAATATTTCATCAACTCAATCATATAGATCAATATCCAGAGGCAGTATGTATCTAGAAGAGAAATCAGAAGTAAACTGAATTAGAGATATCCACCTGATAGGCTTTGAAACTTGTTCCTAAAATTGATTTTTTTCAAAGCAAAGCATGGAGAAAACAGAGCCAGCTTCCCTCCAAAAGAATACAAAGTTTCTTCCATCAACGCACATGCAAGCTGTAGTAAAAACAGCTATTCTGCAAACAGGTGGTTTTTCAACTTTCCCTTAAGGAAGGAGAGGGGAAGGAGGAGAAAGGAGAGAAAAAGAGAAAGGGAGGAGGATTCTATTGCAGCCAGAGACGCGAAGAAAACACTCAGACAAAACAGAACCAACCCAAACAAGCAGTTTGCCTTAACTTGGATCTCTGCTGGGCCTGTGCTATACTCCTGGTCCTCATTAAGGTAAAAAGGGAGACCTCAGCGAGAAAAGGCTTGGTGGATGTCTGTCTGCCCGAGGGTACAGCACTTTTTAGGTCGTTCCTACTTTGTTTTCTACTCCCCCCCCTCGCCCTGGGGGGGTTAAATGATTTCATAAACATGGCTAAGGAAAGCCTGCAGGCTGGCACCCCGGCGGCCTTTTCTTCCCCTCACCTGTGCAGATCACCAGATGCATCAATCTCACGTGGGGGCAACGCACAGGTGTCCCTGAAAAAAAAAAACCCCACCTAGGGGAAGAGATGGGGGGGAGGACCGGGTAGAATGGGTGCGCTCCGGTCCCCTACCACTCCGGATGTTCTGGGTGCGGGGATGGCGGGGGGGTCACTGCCACTCCGGGGGCCAGGACAAGACGCGCTCCCCTAACACCCGATCCAAAGTCAGCAGTCCCCACGCACGGGGCACCCCTGCAGTCCCCGCCCAGGGAAAGTTTCCTCTCCGTCTCCCCCTCTTCCCAGGCCGGACGCAGCGGCCCCGGGGGAGGTTGGGGGGGGGGTGGAGAGGTGGGGGAGAGCTGGGCCGGGATTGGGGGAGTCCTCCCGTGCCCGGCGAGCCAGCGCGGTGGGTACCTCGATGTCCGGCGTGTCCTTGCTCAGCACCGGGGCCATGGCCGTCCCGGTGGTGGTGGGGGTCCGCTCGGATGCGTCCTGCGAAGTCCCGGGTGCTCCAGCCAGGAACAAGCCGAGTGACAGCTCAGCGAGCTGGAGCGCAAAGACAGCGGGAAGCCCAGGACCCCGGGCGCGGGGCGGGGTCTCGGCGGGGACACGCCCCTGTGGGCGGGGCCAGGCGCGCTGTTTTTCCCTCCCCAGAGGCCCCGCCCACCCCGCGGCCACACCTCCTCTACCCCAGCTCGGAGCTTGTTTTCCTCTGGGCTGCAGGGACAATGGAAGGAGGGAGGGAAGGGGGCGGGGAGGGAGGCCTGGCACGCGGCTCTGGCCTTTGCTCCCGAAATTGGAAAAGGCTGAGCTAGATAGGCAGGCATCAAAGTCCAGGGATTGCTGGAATTCAACCGTGGGTGGGGCGCCACAAGGAACAAATTGTTCTTTTGATTTCCTCTCCTGGTTGTTGAACCCCACAAGGTGTAGAAACCTGGTCTGTGGGACACTGGATCAAGGAGAACTTCCTACAGGGGAAGAAGAAGCCAGCGTCCCTCCAGCCAGCCAGCAAATGAGTGACCACGACTTTGGAGCTGAGGGTGTGTTGTGTGTGTGTGTGTGTGTGTGTGTGTGTGTGTGTGTGTGTGTGTGGCTGAGGGTGTGTGTGTGTGTGTGTGTGTGTGTGTGTTTGGGGCTGAGGGTGTGTGTGTGTGTGTGTGGCTGAGGGTGTGTGTGTGTGTGTGTGTGTGTGTGTTTGGGGCTGAGGGTGTGTGTGTGTGTGTGTGTGTTCTGTTTTTTTCTGGGTAGTTTATTGGAGAGAAAGAGTCTTGTGGAATTTCCTACCCAGGCTGGCTTTGAACTGTCTTCTTCAGAACTCAGCCTCCTGAGTAGCCAGGATTACAGACATGAGCTACTGATGCTTGTCTCTACTTACTTCTTTTAAGACACTGTACCCTTTGGCAAGACTGTGAACACTTTGGCCTCCCTTTTGTTATTAATTTTTTCATTAATTCGTTCACCAAATACATATTTGTTGAGCACCTACAATGTGCAAACACTGTGTTAGGATCTCTGGATAGTCTTCAAGAAGTATAAGTAGTGCCATAAAATACAAATCAAGAATGGAAGCAAAATGTGATGTCTAGTTGGCAGGCAAAAGAAGCAGGCCAGAAGCTGTGTGCTAGTGGCTCACACCTGTAATCTTAGCTACTCAAGAGGCTGAGATCTAGGGATCATAGTTCAAAGCCAGGCTGGCAGGAAAGTCCAAGAGACTCTTGTCTCCAATTAGCCACCTGAAAACCAAAAGTAGTGCTGTGGCTAAAAGTGATAGAGAACTAGCCTTGATCAAAAGAACTCAGGGACAGCACCTGGGCTCTGAGTTCAAGCCCCACGACCTACAACAACAACAACAAAAAGGAACAAGACAGAGATCTGGAATGGGGGTGATTTGAAGGGCTAGAAAAAGTTTATAAGAACAAAACTTTGGGTTATCTTCAAGAACCTGGTTCTTTCCAGGGGTTAGATGTCTCTTTTTAGAATCAACCAGTCATCGTATCAGCATCATCACTATCAGAAACTACAAAGCTGAATAGAAACTTCAAATCACATGTGACTTCCTTTTCTCATTTTCTTATTTAATCCTTAGCCTAGCTCTAAGGATTCAACTAGCTGAATAGATCTGGAATTAGCCCTATTTTTTAATTTTCACTGCATCCATTATGGTCCAAGCTACTGGGATTTCCACTGTTATTCCTAGTTCTTCCCTGTTCCAAATCAAGCTTCCAAGTACTAATTGGTTGAGGTCCCACAAATATGAACACACACACACACACACACACATACACACACACATGCACACACACACACACCTCACTCATTCACACAGGGTTTAATATTTCAATGATCCGTTGCATCCCGAATATGTATCACAAACTCCTCAGAGGCCTCTGAATAACCTGCCCTCCTCACCTCTCCAGTCTGACTTACAGCCACTCTCACCCTGACTCATGTTCTAGACATTAAATAATCTCATCACTAGTCACTCAGCACATTGTCCCCCTGCTTAGAACTCTTTTTGTTTTCACTCTTCTAAGTCTTCCTCATTCCATTCCCACTCACCACCAGTAACAACTAAATCTACCTTGACTCTGATCTTCTATTGCATAACACCTATTTTTTTTTCTTCACAGAACTGCCCATTTTTATTTACATGCTTGAATGAGGCTTGCTTAATATATTTTTTTCTGGCTAGATTGTAAGCTACAGGAAGAGAGGTTCTATGTCCACTTGGTTGGTGACTGTAAACTCAAATTTCTAGCCTGGGATTGAAATAGAAAGTCCAAGAACACTAGGTAATTGTAGAAACAGACTAGCCACTGAGGTTTGTTTATGCCTTAAGCGGGTAACTTTAGAAACTTTCATTTTCCTCTCCGTGTATTCCTCCCAGTGTTTATTTGCTGCTTAGAACTAAGTCACAATAATGTGTCAGTAAATTTCTAGTTAAGCCAGGCACTGGTAGCTCACGCCAGTAATCCTAGCTACTCAATAGGCTGAAATCTGAGAATTACAGTTCAAAGCCATCCTGGGCAGGAAAGTCCATGAGACTCTTATCTCCAATTAACCACCAAAAAACCAGAAGTGTCTCTGTAGCTCAAGTGGTGGTAGAGTGTTTGCCTTGAGCTGAAGAGCTGAGGGACAGTGCCCAAGCCCAGAGTTCAAGCCCCACAACTGACAAAAAAAAAAAAAATTCTAGTTAGTTAAAATATTTCAAATTAACTACTTCCTTTTTCAGAAAAAAAATTAAAAGTACCCGAGTCAGATGTTCTTTTATCTCCCTGTATTTATACTACAGTGCATATGTGCGTACATACACATACACAATGCATATATTACATATATTCATGTTTACATATTAAGAAATGAATATCTATTCACATGCATGTGGATTTTGTGACATACATGTTGTATACACTTATAGATGATTCCTTCTCAGATCTAATCTGTAAAGTTCAGCGTTTAGTTTAGAGGCCTTCAGAGATGCAGACTCCTGTGCTTTCTTAGGTTGCACTTTGATGCAAATATTAAAAGTTAGGCAATGCTATTGCCTTATGGGATACACAAATCCAATTTGTCCTTAAGAATAAGACACTGTACTTCTGTATTTGAGAAGTCATATGGAGAAATAAGTCCAAAAGATGCTACCTGTTAAAGGTAAAGCGTTTTGTGAGTGGCAGTCAGTAACTAAATATACAATTCAAATTCCATTTTACCATGCCCCAAGTTTAGCAAACAGAAGATGTATCTTGTTCTCAGATGTTTAATGAGGGCCTCCATCCACTTTGCTCACGTGCCACAGCTAGACCTTGTGATCAGTGATTAAATCTAATAATATTTGTAATCCATTAAAACTCCACATTAAACACAGTTGTACCTGTAAATAATTCAAGCCGTGGAACACTTCCTGCAAATGCATTCACACCACACTTTTTTTTTTTTAAGTTGTAAATGATGATGGCATTTGTCAAGCTGTCCCTCCATATGGAAGCACGGCGAAATATCAGGTGCTCCACATTAATTTTTTTTGTAGGCTTTGTGGAGTCAGCTCATCTCTCCATGTAATAGTTTACAGTACATGAATGAGTATTATTATTATTACCCTAGTCAGAAGTAGGGCTTCTGAGTCATCTTTAATTTCACATCTGAAAAGTTATCCAATATCACAAATTTAGAAACACAATAAAAATTCAGATTTCCATATGCCTTTATCTTTCCCCTGTAGTCTGGCATTAGGCTTAATTCTTTTGCATGAATTTGAAGATGATTTTCTTCATAAAAACTTCATTGGATCTTTATGCTCATGTTTCCCCCCATCTGACATTTGGGAGCCAAACTATTTCTGTCCAAACTGACCAGAAGGGTAACCAATAACAACCACCTGAGTCCAAATATTTTTAGTATTCCCCCTCAAAAAAGACCAGAAGGCACATAGGAACTCATATTTCATGGAAAAAGCCAAGAAGAATTCTTCAACTACATATAAGCCCATGTTGTGTAAATGTCCTAAGAAGCACCAGATAACACAGAACTAAAATACCTTATAAATGTTCTTTTTTATATACACGATGGAATTCTATGCCTCCATCAGAAAGAATGACACCACCCCATTTGTTAGGAAATACAAAGATTTGAAAAAAAATATCTTAAGTGAAGTAAGCCAGACCCAAAGAAACATAGGTCCCATGGGTTTCCCTTAACTGTAATAACTAGTATATGTCTAGGACAAGCAGAAGAGGTCAAAAGCTATCTATGTACATATGACTGTGTAACGTGATGCTAAGCAAAATGAACCCCAAGATAGGGACACAAGATATTTTATCTTTCTTGTTGTTCTTTTGAATGTGCTTATAATGTACTATGTGATTTTTTTTTGTTTCTTTGTATGTTCTTCCCCCATGGTATAACCCCTGTTTTCACTGTATTTGATGTCAGTGCCCTGCATCTAATTTGGGGTGGGGAAGGGAAATAACAAAATGCTGGAATAAGGATACAGAATGACCCATTGTAACAATGAGATGTACAAGACAGTATGTTGAAAATGAACTTTACAACTTTGCAGGGGAGGAAGCGGGATGAGTTGGTGAGGTGGGGAGGAAAGGGATGGTAGAGGAAAAACAAAGGAGGAGGTAACAATGGTGGATAGGAAATGGACTCATTACCTCACTCATATAATTGTAACCCCTCTGTACAGTATCTTTACAATAAAAATAGATTTTAAAAAAGAAATACTTTTTAAATAATTATTTTATTATGTGTTAGTGATTCCTCAATGTTCAGTAAAGTAACTGTCCTTACTATCATAAACCTTTACACTAGCTCAAAAACAAACAATGCTTTGAGTAAGTGGGGTTATTGTGAGAGTGGAATATCAACATGTAACCAACAGCATCTTGAAAACTGTGGTTTCCTGAAAAATCAGTTAAATATTCTAATAAAAATAAAAGTAATTATCCAGTGCTCACATTCTGAGAAGACATCGGTGGCCTGTTACAATTGATTTTGGTAGTCAGTTTGAATACAGCGAGACACAGCCAGAAAGATAGGAATGATCTTTTGTAGGTATATCTGGTAAGGGTGTTTGCAGATAATTGACTGATTGGCAAGCCAACTGAGAGGAAAGACCCACCCTAAATGTGAATGGCACCTCCAACAGGCAGACGGAGAGAGCTCTTCTCCATATACAAGTTCCATTTTTATGATGGAGTTTAGGGCATTTGTTGTTACCATCCATAGGCATTGACTTAAAGTTTGTCAGCCTTTGGATGGAGACTCCCATCAACAACTCTAGTAGGAATTTCCCAGTCTTTGGCCTTGGTTAAAGGTTGCAGAGTTGGTCTAGAGTTCTGTTTTCTTTGTTTTGTTTTGTTCTTGTTTTTGTTTTGTTTTGGACTGAACAGATACTGGTTTTCCTAGCTCTCTAGGTTGTAGAAAGCCATTGTGGGAGCCTACAACCTCTGTTTAGTGTGGGCCAATCTAATAAATCTCATAAATATACATATTCTATTTCTCTTCATCTAGACAATACTGATACTCTGCCTGTGAACAATATAAATTCAGTTTGAGTAGGTTGTTAATCGCTTTATCTACATAAGATGGTGGGAAAAGAAATGCTCTGGAATGAGAACTTCCTGAAACAATTTTCCTAAATCCTTACACCCTTTTCTTTTTGGCTTTTTGTTTCTCATACCCCTTCAGCGTTGTCTGGATTCCAGCAGCTAGCATTCAAAGGAGTTTCTCTGTTTTCTTGTTGGAATTTTGCTACTAATACTTTCAAGTTTATTTGTATTGGAGATTAAGACAGAATTGCACTAAATTATTCATCATTCTCGCTGGTAATCTAGTGGATTCTGTGATATTTCTCACAAATCTGAACCTATCCCTCAGCGCTCGCTCTCTCTCTCTCTCTCTCTCTCTCTCTCTCTCTCTCTCTCTCTCTCTCTCTCTCTCTCTCTCTCTCCCCCCCCCCCTCTCTCTCTCTCTCTCAGCTAAAGTTTTGGTGGTGGTTAGCAGTTCTCCAGAGTCCCTTTTGGGAATTTGAGTCTAGCCAAAGAAAGCCATCCTACCCAGAGTTCATGAGACTGCCTATACTAGCAGATATTCCATGACTAGTGGCTATCAGTGTGTAAAATGATTAGTTGAATTCAAAACATCTTCCAGGGCCCATCCAAACCTCTGAAATACCTCCAGGGACCAAATGAGATATTTGCTAGAACTGCAATAAAGTTTTATTTCTCCCTCATTCTGTACGACCTCATTCCCCAACCAGCTAGTCTTCATTCAGATAGCTCTTTGCAATACATAAACTTCCTGCATGCACTATTCTGTCTTCAAGTCTTCTTCTCAGAGGGCCTAAGTGCATTTCACCATTGTATGTTACCATCATGATTTGTACATAGAGCATGTGAGGTCATCTCTGAACACCATATTTAAAGTTGCAGCTCCTTTCCCTACATCCACTATGTTCCCTTTGGCTTTTTTTCTATTTACTTCATGTTAATAATGTATTTTAACTATGTGTGATCATAGTATTTCAATTCTTGAGGGTTTGTTTTGTTTTTTGCTTCTCTCTCTCTCTCTCTCTCTCTCTCTCTGCTCTATTTAAAGTGTCCCAATCCACCCCAGACTATTGCTGAAACTCAATATATATTTCTAAGTAAGTGACTGATACAAGTAATAAGTTATTATCCCTTTTTGCTTTTATACTAATGATTAGCACTCAGTATTGTACATTTAGGTTTTTGTTTCATGTACCAAAGACAGCTACTGTTCAAGAGATTGTGTCATTTTCATCTAAATCGATCAGCTTACGAAGTGTCTAGAGTCATTGAGATGTGATTTAAATATATGTTGATTAAATGAACATTGGGCTAAGCCTGCAAATATTTATGTCATTTTCCACTAGTACCCTTCCAGTGTACTTACTGGTTTTGAAAATTGGAAATTTATCATATATATATACACATATCAATAAAAAATCTTACTCAATCAAAGCTTACTCTCAAATCCATTCCCTGTTCTTATTCTGGCCTCAATAACTCACTGATAATGTTTGATAAGTATAATCACCCATACGAATGTTCTTATTGTATGTTTAAGAAGTTTGAAAATATTTTCCAGTTCTTTATTTCTAGTTTTCAACATATTTTTAAGAATTTCATTCTTTGTCTTTTAAAATGTTCTGAGCAATCTCTTCTCCATTTATTAAATATGTCACAAAATTATTTTAATATATTTGCATACAGTCTGCAGAATTGAAAATAAGATTATTTGGTAGTTTTTATCTTAGGCAAAATAACTATAAGACATTTTATGTTTTTTTAGAATCATATATGGGTGTGAATGTGCATATGCATATAAATATTTCTGTGTATATATATGTACATTGCTATAGATAGATATTTAAACATGAGTTGTGCATATTTATACAAATATAGGTATTTATGCCTAATTAAGCCATCAGTGTACTTTTTTTAACCTACTGCCAAATATCATTATGGAACTCATAAATTCAACTGTCTTGTTATGGGCTTCAACTAAAGGATTCAATTAGAGTTTGTAGGAATGTTTTTTATTTATTTGTTTTTCTTAAGAGGAGGAGGGTTTGGGTTTTACTGATTACTTTGAGTCTTCCAAATGCATTTCACAATGTGAACTTTGATAAGTGTCCAAATGGATTTTGAAACTAAGTAAATTGAGCTGCTTTTTGAGACCCATAATTTATTCCAGCCATCTGTCTCTCTCTCTCTCAGTCTCTCTCTCTCTCTCTCTCTCTCTCTCTCACACACACACACACACACACACACACACACACACATGCTTGTTTCTTAAAAGCTTTATTATTTCCTTTTTCCCACTTCCCAACTAGAACAGAGCATCTATATTTCAAGACTAACTTTGATCCTTTAATAACATAATACACATTTCCTTTGAGGAGTGTCTTTTTGGTATCACTATTTGCAATTGGGCATGTGTGGTTTCTTTTCTTTTCTTTTTAAATGTGGAACCCAAATCATTCTTTTGGCATCATACTTTCTATTTAAAGGCCACCAAATGTTTCTTTCTGAGCGATTGTATTGAGTGGTTAGGATCTTGGCATCACTATTGTTCTCAGGAAATATTTTCCTGGCCCAGAATTGTTGCTTCTGGATAATGAAGGATAAGGGTGTATGGACAGCCACCTTCCAATCTGTACTCGTTTTAACTATCATCGATTGCTGTGTTGCATCCTCTGATGAGCCATGCATGCTTAATCATTAATTTTACTTAGCACTAATAAAAATAGATAGCTTTATTGATCATCCCATTGTATGACCAGGACATGATACATGATCTGATTTAATTATCCTAATAATTTGAATTGAAAGATAGAAAAATGGACACTCAGGGATTTTGTTGGAATTTCAGAACTTCATTTTCTTCTTTCTTTCTTTTTGAAAAAGAATTGCTAAAACAATAGAACTTGGATTTTTGTGTTCTGAACACAGGGTAGTATACACAGTGAACTTTTAGTTTTCATCATGGATAGTACTAACATTTGGAGTTTATTATTTTGCTAAACAGGGCATTATATTCCATGTAGTAATTATCATATAGTTAAGGAAAGTGAAGTTTAGTAATGTTCATGCACTATTTTCAAAAGACTGATAGGTAGTATGTAGGTATTAGATCCTTGCCCAGGCATTGCCCAGGCCCCTTTCACTAAATTCACCTTTTATTTTGTTCTTCTGCCTTTGAAAAGAACAACTATCAAAGCTCTTTTTCTAAGAGGGGAGAACTGCAGACATGAATCCAAGTATAACTTACCACATTAAGAAGAGTGAGAGAAGAGGTGGGTAGGGGAACAATGGGTGAGAACATATATAAAGGAGTGGTATTGATCAAGACAACATGTATTCATAAATTGCATTGTTAAATAGCAGCTCCTTCGTACAACTACTTAAAGACATGTATATACATATATATATATATATATATATATATATATTCTGTTCTCTTTTAGTTCACTTTTATTCGATTCTCTTCCACTATAGTCTATCAACTACAATAATATTAATGTTTGGATAGTGACAACATTTATATTATGGTTTTCATGCTATAGTAAAAAGCAAACATATAATATATGATTCTGTAAATGCTACATACATGAATGTATGTGTCAAATTTAGGTAAATATGTATATATTGTCAGTGGATACTCTAGGGACTTTATGCCTGTGAGGTCTATTACAGATTTTTGACACAAATGCATGTTAAATACTGTATCATCTTTGCCCCATCATTCTAAATTGCTAAAAAAGGAAGACAAAATCTGAAACAATCCTTTGGATGCAACAATGCAAAGAACAATTTATATTTAAAAGATCATTCTTCTTAGAATAATGAAAATGTAACTGATGTGATAAAAATAGAGAATGATTAAAGAGTCTTCCATCACTTAGCCTAGAGAAGATAAAGATTTCAAACTTTGAATAAATTATTATGTTTAAATAAAGTTTCAAATATATAATAATGAGCAATTGTTTTCCATTCTGACATCAGGTGAGGAAGTAAGTTTAATAAATTGTGAGACAATATAATTAGATAGAAGAGGAAAAAAGTCTTCTCTATGTTAAAGAAAAATAGTAGTTTACTAGTATTTTTATTTAATTATTATCTTTATTCTTAGACACACACCACACACACACACACACACACACACACACACACCACACACACACACACACTCAAAATAACCTATGCCACCATTTATCTAAGTTTTCCACAACAAAGAATTAGGCATCATGCTCTCATGTAGCTGTTTCTAATTTGTGTGTGTGCATGTGTGCATGCCTGCGTGTGTGTGTGTGTGTGTGTGTGTGTATGTGTGTGTGTGTGTGTGTGATGATATTGGGGCTTGACTCAGGGCCTTGGCATGTATTTACCAGGCTTTTTCTCTTAAAGGCTGACACTCTACCACTTGATCCATACCTTTACTTCTGGCTTTTTTGCCAGATCATCACAGATAAGAGTCTCACAGACTTTGCTTTTGGGGCTGGCTTTGAATGGCAATCCTCAGATCTCAGCCTCCTAAGTAGCTAAGATTACAGGCAAGAGCTACAAACACCCGATACTATTTCTAGTTTTTCGTTGTTAAAAGTATTGCTCTCTATTTCCTTTATCTTTTTCTGCCTTTTATAATCACAGTATCTTAAACTGATAGCAATTTGTTGCTTTTGTTTGCAAGCATATCTGATTATAAGATTGATTAGTCACCTTTCTTTTTTACATTCAATTGTCAAAAAGTAAAAATGATGACACACCAGTCAGTTTTTCAGGAAAATGGGGCTTTCAAAGTTAGATCACATTCATAATAAATCCCATTAGCATCTGATACAACTGAATTGATGAGCTAAATAAGACATAGCCCTACCCTATTCAAGACATATCAATGGTTTTCATTAAATTAAAAGTAAAATTCATTCTCTATTTTATTTATTTATTTTTTAATTCCAGGATCTTGTACTTTTGCTTTGCTTCTTCCCTACCACTTGAACTATACCTCTACTTCTGTCTTTTTGGTGGTTATTCAGAAATAAGAGTCTCGGGGACTTTCCTGCGCAGACAGGCTTTGATCTCAGCTTCCTGAGTACCTAGGATTACAGGAGTGGGCCATAAGCATCTAGCTGAAACTCCTCTTCCCTCGAATGTTCTACAGGGACTGAGTTGATCTGAATCTCTGTACATCTCTACACTTCATCTGTTCCTCATTCTTCACAGTGGTTACTTTGGCTTCAGCCAACATCTGAGCCTTTTTCCATTCTCTATTCTTGGATAATACAAATTGCCACAGAGCAGGCAAACAGTCAGTGATATTGTATCATCTTATTCCACTCACATGAAAGGCTTTGATTTCTTCCCATCACTGTCTCCTGAACACTAGCAGTCACCTATTCACACTTCGTTGACACCTGTGTTTGCATACACATCAGACACACACTGTCAGATGATCTACGTCATGAATACTTCATATTCTTTGATATATAGCTTACACCTAGACTAGGGTCTGGCACATGAAAGACATTAAATGAGTCAACTAAGCGTAGATATTTCTGCCATGTCAAAAATCTGATGTATAATACTTAAATTTGTGACTCTAGCCAAAGTTGTGACTCCAGCTTCTCATCTGTGAGGTTTGTCATCATGGAAAGAAAACTGTAGTCTAAAACTGAAGTACAATTTGTAAAACTCATAACACCTATTCTTTCTGAATACACTGAATCACCGCTGATACTCTTCATCTATATTGAGACAGAATCTCATTATGTAGCCCAGGTTGGTCTTGAACTCATACATCAGCCTCCTTAATACTATCACAATCAACTAAAAACATGCATTATGAAGATGGGCACCGGTGGCTCATGCCTGTAATCCTAGCTACTCGGGAAGCTGAGATCTGAGGATTGCAGTTCAAAGCCAGCCCAGGCAAGAAAGTCTGTGAGACTCTTATCTCCACTTAATCATGAGAAAACTGGAAGTGGCTCTGTGGCTCAAGTGGTAGAGTGCTTGCCTTGAGCTGAGGAGCTGAGGGACAGTGCCCAGGCCCAGAGTTCAAGACCCACGACTGACCAAAAAAAAAAAAAAAAGCATTATGAAAACCAGGCTCTGATGGCAAGCCTCTCAGGAGGTTGTGCTGTGAGGACTGTAGTTTGAAGCCAGTCCAGGCAGGAAAGTCCATGAGACTCTTATCTCCAATTAACCACCAAAAAGATAGAAGTGGAGCTGTGACTCACATAGTAGAGCATTAGCCTTGTGCAAATAAAGCGCAGGAACAGCACACAGGCTTTGAGTTCAAGCTCAATACTGGCACTGAAAAGAATATATATATATATATATATATATATATATATATATATATATATATATATATATATATATATTAAAGAAATTTACCCTAAATTTTTTCCATGTAAAATTATTTTTTCTTCTTTTAAGAATATGATTCTGTCTTTGATGTGAGAAGAATATATTCCATTTCTTATCTGAGAATTTATTCCATTCCTTGTCTCAGAATCTCATTGAGATTCGCATGTCGCCTGGAATACAAATTGTACTTTGTAATCAATCAGTGTTTAATTGCTGCTCAAGTAAACCCTTGTAATCAGACTTGCTGTAAAAATGTTAAGGTGTTCAAAAAGCATAAGGTGGCATTTTTCCCTCCTTCTTATTACACCTGTGTAACTTCCATTAATACTAATAGGAGACACAGCTGGTCGTCAACAGGAGATTACAGGTTGCTGTTTAAATCATATTTTATTTTTATACCTTGGCAAGATTTATGCATTGAAATCAGGTGGCCAGATTTTTGCTCCTGTTAAGGAATCTTTTACTGTGAAAGTAGGAGAAGAAGGGCAAAAATTAAGTCTTTGCATTTTGTTTTACTTTCTTTTTAAATTTTAGGACTATAATAACTCAAAATCCAAACAGCAGCTTGTCCTTCTACAGCAGGTCTGTCTTATGCTTTAGCACCAGCTGGAGTCCTTCCATTTCTAATTTGCTGTGAAGAATTAAGTGATTGGAGACCCATACCCTGGAGTATTTGACCTCCAATGTCAACCAGCTAGCTTGCAATTCCCTGGGCTGAAAAGTTTCTTCGGAATTGATTTGAACGAACATCAGTTAAAAAATACTCAGCAATATAGTGGTAAATCGCAGAGCAGATCTGACTTATGACTTTTATAGCCAGGAAAATAAGCACATGGTGGAATATGAAAGAAAACTTAAGGCACATGGGAAACTTAGTGATCAAAAATGTTGTGATAATGGAGCCTTTCACCCTAAGGTCATCCATCTAAGTATGGCACAGAGGGCTTTGCTGGCTGAAGACAGTTATTTGTGGCACAGGACAGCTCTGTCAGAGCTTCTAAGCTCCATTCTTTGCCATCAGGTCCATTTGTCAGAAAACTGCTATTTCCATTATTTCACTAGAATGCTGGCAATCTGAGAGGAGAACAGAAGGTCTAGGGATGAGGTTGGAGAAGCAAGCATCCATGCTTTCCTGAGTACAAACAAGTCTCTCTCTGTCTCTCTGTCTCTGTCTCTGTCTCTGTCTCTGTCTCTGTTTCTGTCTGTCTGTCTGTCTGTCTGTCTGTCTGTCTGTCTGTCTGTCGGTCTCTTTCTTATTTGTGTGGATCTTGGAGCTCAAATTCAGGGCCTGGGAACTGTCCCTCAAATTTTGTGCTCAAAGCTACTATTCCACCCGTTGAGTTACAGATCAACCACTTCTGGCGTGTGTGTGTGTGTGTGTGTGTGTGTGCGCGCGCGCGCGCATGTGCTGGTTAACTGGAGATAAAAGTCTCCTGGACTTTCCTGCCTAGTCTGTCTTTGGACTGTGATCCTCAGATCCCAAGCCTCTTAAATAACTAAGATTACAGATGTGAACCACCTAATGCATCTTTATTTTTTTTTTAAACCAGTTGTAGTGACAGAAGCTGAGAGGGACCATAAAGTCATCTTTTGTCTCTGCTCTATTTCCCCATGCTGCAGCCTCCAGGTAGGTCATCTCCACTTTTCCTTTCTGTATCCAACCTAATTCTTCACATTATTTAATGCATTCTTTTTTCCCACTGTGAGACTTCTCTTCATAAATCTCATCATCCTCAGAAGATATTGGTTGTGGTTGGTGTTATAAAAGGAGAGGAAATTGGGCCTTTTGAAGTTGGAGTTCCTTGATCTAAATCATCATGCCAGAGATACTCAAGTCTCAAGCTGATATTTAGAACTCCCCATGCTATTGTCTTAACCAGGATTGGCCACAGCCTCATTCAGTCTTCATATTCTCTTAGGTGATCAACCCATTTGGGAACATGAAGACCTAACAATGATGTGCTTGAAATTATTATATCCAAGATATTGTTTGAAATTATGAAAACATAGGTATGAAATTACCATGACTATACATGGAACTCTGTGTATGTGTGTGTGTGTGTGTGTGTGTGTGTGTGTGTGTGTGTGTGCACGTGTGTGTGTGCACGCACTGCTCCTGGGGTTTGAACTTAAGGCCTGGGCTCTGTCCCTCAGCCTTTTTTGCTCAAGGAAAGCACTCTATCATTTGAACCATAACACCATTCTGGCTTTTGGGTGGCTAGTGGGAGATTGGAATCTCATGGATTTGTAATCACAGGCTTTCATACTTCAGAAGTTTCATACTTCAGTCCTTAGATCTTAGCTTCCCAAGTAACTATGATTGTAAGTGTGTGCCACAAACACCCAGCTAAACCTTGACTTTAATTTGCAATGGAACTTAAATTTAAACTCCTTGCTATTACAGTATCTAAGATTGAATCTTAGATAAACAGAAAACATAAAAAAACATAATCTATGCCAACTTATCACTTTGTGAAATTGGAATCATTTTAATAACTGAGTTTTGATCTGATTTTTTACTTACAATTAAATATGAATTTTGATAGATTTATATTATTTTTATCATAATTTGGATATTCAAAAATACAACTGCAGATTAGGTTATGCTAAAATACAAATTACTATAGAAACATATAGGCTTACTGCCATAAAATTCTATGGCTCATTTATTGTACATATCAGCAGAGTACCTCTCCTCTATAATCTGCCAGAGAACATTCTATCTACTGTTTTTACTTTGTGGTTCATGTCTCCTTCTCAGTCTCTGAGACAGGTTAAAAAAGATTCATGAGCTGAGCTGCTGGTGGCTCATGCCTATAATCCTAGCTCCTCAGGAGGCTGAGATTTGAGGATTGTGGTTTGAAGCCAGCCCAGGCAGGAAAGCTCATGAGACTCTTATTTCCAGTAAACTATTAAAAAGCCAGACGTGAAGCTGAGGCTCAAGTAAGCTGTAGAGCATTAGCTTTGAACAAAAAAGCTCAGAGACAGTGCCCAGACCCTGAGTTTGAGTACAAGAGCTGCTGCACACACACACACACACACATACACACACACACACACACACACACACACACACACACACATATAAAATGTAGGAAATTTCTCACCTCAAAATTAAATCTTTAAATCAGCAATGACATGTGTCATTGCTCCTCAGTCACTGCAATCTGTAGCCAGAACAAGGAATATTATTCCATCTAATTGTAAAGAGGACTGAACACTGCAAAGGAACTCATAGAATATTTTATGTAACCAATTTCAAGCTTCTTCCTTTAATAGAATTTATTCAGCTTTATACTTAATAAAGTTTTCTCAGAATGTCAGTTATCAAGGAAAGCATTCTCCCTCTCTTTCTAAATGTTATCCTAAAATTATGTAGTAGTTCCTTAATCCTAGATTTTAGATTGGTTCAAAGAACAATCTCATTTTTATTTTGAGTCCTTAATTAGCCAAAAGGCCCAAATGAACTCTCTTCTATTTCTTTTCTTTTCTTTTCTTTTTTTTCTTTTCAGTCTGAAACTGGGAGTTGAACTCAGGCCCTGAAGCATTTGCTCTTTGGCAGGCATTCTACCAACTGTGCCATTCCGCCATCCCCAAAAATCTTTTCTAATCGCGTGATTCTTCTCTTCTACACAAAGCTGCTTTTAAGTCTACATGGTTGAAAAGTGCTAGTGTTTTAGAAAGGAGAAGGAACCTAAAAGCTATAGGACTGTCCTGTCATAGATTCAACCCTCAGCTGTGATAGAGGATTCCATAATGATTGGAGAGTTGAGCTTTCTGCTCACCAGTTCATATGTATAAGTACAGTAAGCGTCTCTTTCTTGAAGACAAGATTCCCAGAACTTACTGGTCTATGGGTTCCCTTAACAAACATATTATTCTGCTTCTGTAGCCACACTGGAACAGGGAGATAGCAGGAAAGGAAAACCAGTCAAGGTTCAGGTTCTTTTCCTCAGATATTCACAACGGAATAGTATTTCACCCTGGGAAGGAAGGCTTAGGCAGGTAGAAATTGACTAAGCACATATGTACACAGATCTTACAATGTTCCTATGACCTTAGCTTTTAAAACATAGAAACTAAAATCTGAATGGTTATTATTAAGACAGTTTCTAGACGGGGGCCAGGAATGTGTGCCAGACTCGTATGTTAAATCAAGCCTGGATTCCTAAGCCTGGTGCTATTTAGAACCGGGGAGATATTCCATTATGTGAGTCTACGGGGAGGTGTTCGGGTTAGTGGAGGTCAGAAGGTACTTGGCCTTGAACAGGAGGGCAGGATTCTGGGCCCTTGCTTTTCTTTTATTCTCAGTAGCTCTCCAGCTATGAGATGAACAGTTTTGCCCCATGTCCTACCTTGCCTAAATGTAAGGATGTCAGTTACTGAAACCTCAACTCTGAGTCCAAAGGAGCCTTTTTTCTTTTTTTTTTCCTTAAGTGGATTTATCTCAGAGTATTTGTTACAGTGACAGAAAGCTGAATATCACACTGGTATTCTGTTTTCACAATCCGAGGCTGAAGCTATAATCCTCCTAGCTGAGATGTGGAAAGGCAGAAAAGGAGGTAGGAGAACAAGACGCACACCCATTCATCCAAACATCATTCTGTGACATGCTTTTCCATAAATACTTGTTATTATTCACTCTGAAAGAAATGCTGTTTTGTCTGCCAAACTAAGCAGGTCCTTTACGGAAGTAATTTCCAAACCCAGAATATATGCTCATAAGTATTTATAGCTGACTTTCTGCATGTAAAGTGGCAATATTTCGCACCAGGCAACCCTATCCTCTACTCCAAACCTGATTGTCCCATGTTTATTTGGGATCCCAGAGCCCAAATTCTCCTCCAAGGATACAGAGCACAATTGTTCTTGACCTGAGTCTTTCACTTGGAGATTTAGGCAGTCCCAGAAATCAAACATTTTAATATATTGTTTTAGAATTGGTGGTGGTAGAAGAATGAAGTGCATTTATGGGTTTGTTTAGATCTTTTGTTGTTTGGTTGCTACAAGTGTTTTGTCTGTTGTTTGACTTACTGTAAATGTGATACTCCCCCCTCCCCATTCTGTGTTTCTAAGAAGTCATTTCTCTACCACTTAATCACCTCCACTGCCCATCATACCAAGAGTAGAAAATAGCTTTTATTTTGTCATTCTTGTGAAGGTCTTGCTTTTGGATTTTTAAAAAAAATTAATTAAGCTGCTATTTGCTTTTGTTTTGGTCAGTTGTGGAACTTGAACTCAGAGTCTGGGTACCATCCTTGAGCTTATCTGCTCAAGGCTAGTGCTCTACCACTCTGAGCCACAGCACCACTTCCAGTTTTCTGGTGGTTAATTTGGGAGTCTCACAGATTTTTCTGCCTGGGCTGGCTTTGAACCGCCATCCTCAGATCTCAGCCTCCTGAGTAGCTAGGATTATAGGTGTGAGTCACCAGTGCCTTGCATAAGCTGTTATTCTTGAGATAGGAAATTAAGTAAGGGAAAACTGGGGCAAAGAAAGTGAAGAGCTTAGCTCCAGGAACTGCTTGAGGATGATGGTCAGAAAGTGGTTCCTATCTCTACTGGGAAATGGGAAGGAGAGGAAAGCAGGAAAGGAGTATAGTGTCTGCAGAGCCTTGTATGGTTCCTTTATTTGAATATTTTAAATTGTGGAAGAGTTCTATATAAAAAAATTATCCATAAAGAGTTCTTTATGAATCTCACCCGTATTATTATAACACCTTACAAGTAAAGTAATAAACCATGAAGCTCTTACTTTATTCAGATTTCCTTAGGTTTTATCTAATATTTTTACTTTTTTAGGGGCCTACTTGTCAACTGCAGGATAGTTAGTATGTCCTGGTAAATTCTTCTTAGCTTGTCTTTTTCTCAAGTTGCCCTTATTTTTATGATTGTTTTTCAGGAGGACTGATTAGGTAGTATTTGACAGATGTTGGTGGAATACTTTATAGTAATAGAAAGTAGGGATGTATCTGATGTTTTCCTCATGATGAGGCTGGATTAAGGATCTTAAGAGGGAAGAGCATAAAGTTAAGATTCCATTTCTGTCACATCATACCAAAAGTATGTCATAAACATGATTGCTGTGAATATTAAGCACCATCTCTTTGCTGAGATAGTTTCTCACCTTTCTCCACTGTAAAACTCTTTCCCTCTCTTTAGCCATGCTGCATTTATTTTCTTCAAAGAAAGTAATGTTGGAAAGCCTACACGTAATGTTTAAAAGAGAAAAAAAGCATCGATGGGAAGGGATGAAACAGTTGGGGAAGCTTATGCAAGATGTAGATTTTTGAAGCAGTGGTACTCACTAGACACTATGTTGAAAATGAACAATACAACTTGTGGGGAGGGATCAGGAGGAAAATCTGGGAGAAAACAAGGGAAGAAGTGACACTGTTCAAAGAAATGTACTCATTACCTGACGTATGTAACTGTAATCTCTCTGCGCATCACCTTTACAATACTTATAACAAGAAAAAGTAAAAGGTAGACCCAGTGAGAAAAAGAAACACAAGAAATAGATTTTGATCAATGATTTGAGAAAAGGTAGACTGCCAAGGAATGATGTCCCCAGATCCCAAAGGACTGAGTAAGTACTCAAGAATTACAAAAATTACTTGGCTTACATGTCCCTATTGATTTACTTGTTTAACCCCTTATTCTAATATGGACCAACATTTATATTATACTTATAATCCATACTATTTTGTGGTTTTGCTCAGACATTTCCAGCAATGGACTTGAGGAGCTCTGTCAGAGTCTGTATCCTTTACATTATCATGTGTATGCATGTGTTTATGGGTGTGTGTGTGTGTGTGTGTGTGTTTGTTTGTGAACACTTCCATGATTTTGGTACTGACTATGTTCAAAGTTCATCTATGTTGTCTTCCCAATGATTCAAGACGTCTTGCTTCCTTTGAATAAAGCATAGTATTAGAATCAGTATCTGAACACCTGGCTCTTCATGTGCTGCAGGAGTCTCATTCTTCTAGGCCACCTGCCCCTATTTATAAACGTTTCCTTACATGCCCATCTGTAATGTACCTTATATAGTATGTATATGAAACTAAACATGAGCTTATGTTTCTAAACCATAGCTGTGGTGAGCATCTTAACCATGTCCCCCCACTTTTCTGCAACCCTCCACTCTAGTAGTGAGGACCAGAGCTCCACTATTCACCATCTTTTACCTTGTTATTCAACTCCAGATTTTCTATATAGCAATATCGGAATGGTTAACCTATCCTTGCTCGAAAGTACCCTTGATCATCATAGCAAGATGCTCATCTATAATGCCATTTGCCTTAAGTTTAATCTAATTTCTGAAGTTGCTTCAGTCAGTAATTTCTACTAACCCTTTCAGTGAGGTTAATTTGTCCATTTGAGATATGTTTAGATTCTTTTGGCATGGTTTCATCCTGCCCTGGAATGCTTCGATCCCTTAAATGATTGTGTCTTTAAATGCATATCTTAAGGCTAATTCTTATATATGTCACATAAAATAGTTTCGTCACCCTAAAATATCACTTGTAATTTGCTTACTCAAAAACTGCCTTCTCCTGGAATCCCTACAAACCAATGGTCTATTTACCAACTCGACAGATTTATCTTTTCCAGAATGTCATGAAAACAAAATCATATAGCATATATGACTGACTCAGTAGCAGCTGTGCATATTTCTGTGGGGCTCAATAGCACATTATTCTTTTAGCCCTGGATATTATTTTGTTGTATGGAAATACAATAAGTTTATTTAATCCCTCACTAAAAATATTTTAGTTGCTTCCAGCTTTGGTAATTATATATAAAGCTCCAATAAATACTCATATACATAATTGATTTTGAGCTCTCTCCTTTGAAGAGTTTTACTGAGTTGCAATTTATATACCACAAAGCTTGCTCTTTTAACATGTATATTTCAGCATTTTTAGTAATTTACAATACTGCACAGCCATTCCTATTCTGTAACTCCAGAATATTTTTACTACTCCAGAATAAAACTTGGTACCAATCACCAGTTCCTTTCTGTTTTTTTCTGCCAATAACCTTTGGGAATCACTGAAATATTTTTGTCTCAGTAGAATTTTCTGTCTGGATATTTCACATCCATGTACTTATATATACTGTCGTACTTTGGGCCTTTTAAGTAATGTAATATTTTCAAGGTCCGTCTACGTTATATCATTGATCAATCGATATCAATAAATGCTCATTCCTTCTTTATATATGAATATTATTTCATTATATAACTATGTTGTCCTGTATTGATAGTTTCATCAGTTGATAAGACATAAGGGTTGTTTCCACATTTTAGCTATTAAGAAACAGAATAAACATTCAAGTGTGCATTTCTGCATAACTGTTTTCATTTTTCTTGAATGTATAGCTGGGAGTATGTTTGGATCTGATGGTATTTGGATATTTAACTCTTTGAGAAAGTTTCAAACTGTTTCTCAGAGGAGGTGCACATCTTACATTTCTTCCAGTAACACATGAATACCAACATATGTTATTATGAATAATTTTATTTAATTGTAGCCATCTAATACATATGAAGTTGGGACAGAAATCTCTCTGAGGTTTTGATTTGCAGTTCTCTAATGACTCCTGCTGCTGGATCTCTTGTGCATGTTTAACTTGCAGATGGAGATAAGTTTGTTTCTTGTGCTAATCTTGGAGCTTGAACTCAGGGCCTGGGCACTGTCCTTGAGTTTTTGTTTTTGTTTTATTTGCTCAAGGTTAGTATTCTACTACTTGAGCCACAGCTCCCTTTCTAGCTTTTTGGTAGTTAATTGGAGATAAAAGTCTCATAAACATTCCTGCCCATGCTGGCTTTGAATTGCGATCCTCAGATCCCAGCTTCTTGAGTAGCTAGGATTTTAGGCATGAGCCACCAGTGCCGGGCAAAGGTAAGTTTTAAAATCAGTTCAGGAAGTACCTAGAAGAACTCCTGTTGGATTTTATATTAAAAGTATGATTTTTTCCCCTTTTATCTGGTAAATTTGATTATTTAGGCTAATTTTGTCACAGAAGCCTTATATATGTCATAAAATAGTTTCATCACCCTAAAATATCACCAATATATGATAATTCCTACGTGTTCTCTACCATGGCACTATTTGTTCGCACAAGAGTCCTCACAGCGACCGTGCGTGTTAAAGGCATTTGGTGTCTGTACATGGAGTGAGATTGCAGGTATTCACTGACTAAAGACCAATCAATCTTGTGCAGTGTGTGGAAGAATCTTGCACAATTAGAAAAATGTCTTATCCCAAATGTCACTGAACATCCGAGATGAAAATTACTGCCAGACACCCGAGTAAATAGGAACCAGATGATAGAAAAGTTCAAAGATAGAGCTTGAAGTTGAGATTTGATAAAAGCTATCTATCAAAAGAAAATAGTGACTGGGAAGGACAGATGATAAAAATCTCTCTCCTAAATGTGTTTTTCCTCTTTATTCCCTGGGACTTATCTATGTGATAGTGCTTTAAAAACAAGTTCTACAATCCTTGAAAGTCTTGTTTCCCTTATTTATATCTTGTTTCTTCATCCTGACTACCTAACAATATTTAGATTACTTGAGTCAATTGCTAGCTTTTGCAATAAGAAATTTCAAACCAGTATACTATTTTTCTTTGACAAGGTGAAAAGGTATGTCGAGAATAGAATTTAAAGAAGGTGTTCAAGTTCCCACATTTCTTTGAGGTTATTCATTATAAGCCATTAGGGCTAATATTTGCATTGTGGTTAAAACATGACAAGTAATTGTAGCATCTTTAAATATTAACCTAGAAGCTCATTATTTGGGATGTTTTGATTAATTGTATTTTCTAGGTGATGCTAATGCATTACTTTATGAAGTAAAAAAAAATATGACTATGAAGTGACTTCAAATATTTGGATAGGGAAAAGAAACTAGTGATTTGCATGTTTATTCAAAGTATGTAGGATATTATTCTAAAGTATTAGCTAATATTTTAAACCAGGATTTAACACAAAGCAAAAAGAGAGAGAGAAAACAAAAAGAAAACTCAATTTAACACCTCTTGGTTAGAATTATAGATTAACTTGTGGTGCAGCGGAAATTTATGAGAAGAATAACCAAGTCACACTCAGTACCTGCATTAAAGCATTTTCATTCCCATTGACTTGGATTTTGCATTTTGCCAAAATACTGAATTCATTCCTTGCACCAGCAATTAGAGATTAGCATATATTGTTCTATATTACTGAAAGCCAACTCATTAGGTAGTAATTAAGCCCCGTGATTCTGTGTTTCATTGGTGACCCTCTAGCATTCCTGTTTTCTGGAATCTATCCCTTGTGCAGCCCTCAAAGGTTGAATCTGGGCTCAACCACTGGTATGCACAATCCAAGTAACATTGTTCTAGTCCCAGGCCTAAAGTTTACAAGCGTGTGAGCTTATAGTTCTGCACTCATTTCTGAGTCTCCAGGCAAGAGATTTAGTTATACTTCAAGAAACACCAAATAAGAAAAATAGTAAATCCAGAGCTTTCTCTCTCAAGGTCTTAATGTCTGTGCCACCCAAAGCTGAGTCTTCCATCTGAATTTACCCCCTCCAAACTGTTCAACAACAAGAAAGCAGAGAATCAATAGCTGACCCCAGCCCAGACTGCATAACTGCAAGTAAACTAAGTCCTTTCAAGTAAGGACATTTTAGAGTATTTAGTTTTGAAGTCATGAAGGCATGATCACATTAGCACATAAAGATATTACACATATAACAATATACAATTTGCCAAGAAGTTACAAAGAATAGAAGGTGAAGACATGATGTATATTTGACTTCCAGTTTTATTAGTTGGGTTATGGTAGGTGTCTTTTCTTTGAAAATTTGCAAACTCTATTTTATCTTTGGATTGTCCAAAATATGAAGTTGCATCTTTGTTATATTTATCATTTTTTTAGACAAATGAATTCTCTGTGTGGTCACATACAGTGTTCCATGATATAATTACCAATCATTATGGTAATTTAGATATACCTGTACAATTCAAGAAAGATGAAAAACACTTTGGTATTAATAATTGGTGGAAAAAATAATTGCTAAAGAGGTCTATGACATGACCCGAGTCAAGGAAGCAGCCATGAACCTGCCATGAGGATTTGGTTTGTTATCACACTGAATGGGTGAAAACGATTTTAAAGAAAATACCCAACGATACCCTAGCAAGGAATTTATCTGAGTAGCCCATCATTGGGAATTATTAGTTGCAGTAGAAAGGGAACAGCTTTGACAAAACCCAACGCATTTTATTGATACTCAGTGGCTTTCTCTGGTATTCATAAGACAATTTAAGGTTTACATGTATATCTTCAACTACAAAACACTTACAATGAATAGCAGTACATTACTTTTTGCTGATTAGGTTCGTACTTTTATATGATGTCCCGGTAACATCAACTTTTTTTTTTAATCAAAAAGTTAACTCCTTTGGTTATATAACTGTGGTAATTATCCTAGGGTCTTCTATGATACAAATAAGGAAAAGATGTTCAAATAGATAAATAGCTAGCTAGATAGCTAGATAGCTAGATAGCTAGATAGCTACATACATACATACATACATACATACATATATACATACATAGAAGATAGGTCATTGCACATATAGCCTCCAGTATGCTGGGAAATATTGTTTATGGCTTTTCTTGGCAATTTTTTTGCATGAATACATAAAATATTTATATAATATTACATAAAATAATATCTCTGTCACTCTCCACCTAAAGTACTAAGGTTTGAAGTCAAGGCTTTGTGCTAACTAGATTGTCACTCTACTTCATGAGCCATGCTTCAATCTTGCTTTTTGTTGGTTAGTTTGGAGATTGAGTTAAGTATTTGAGTTGATCTCAAATTGTGAACCTCATGATCTCAGACTCCTGAGGAGCTAGGATTGCAGGTGTGAACCTAGCACAACTGGTTTTTTTTAGAGACTTTTTTTTTATTGTGAAAATACTGTACAGAAGGGTTACAATTACATGGGCAAGATAATGAGTACATTTCTTATCAAGCATGTTGCCTCCTCCTTTGTTTCCCCTCCCTATCCCTTCCCATCTCCCCCTTCCCCTCCTGTTTCCCCCTCCTCCCCTCCCCCCCTCCCCAGGCCAAAATTGTAAAGTTTCTTTTTTGACATAATGTCTTATATGTCTCATTGTTGCAATGGGTCCATCTGTATTCCTACTTAAACAATTTGTTTTTTCCCTTCTCCTCCACAAATTATACCAACATCAAATACAGTGAAAACAGGGGTTATACTGTGGGGGAGGGACATACAAAGCAACAAAGAAATCATCTTATAAATATATTAGAAACAATCACAAGAAAAAAAAAACATTTGAGTCCTTATCTTGGAGTTCATTTCTCCTAACATCAACTTATCTGACCGTTTCTGCTTTAGAGACATGTTTTAATTAGTTATTAAACAACAGGATTTTTTTTAATGCATTTAGATATGTCTCCTTTTGAGAAGAAATGATACTGAAGGAAAAGTAACACCTGGGAACTGAAAGAATAGTAGCTTCAGCATGAATATGAAGGAAGAAAACTCTGTCATTTCAGTCCCAAATTTCTCTTAGCACTTTTTCCATGAGTGCACTTTATACTGTTATTTATAATAACAGAGCATCCCAAGAATGAAGACACAAATGTATGTTTGGAATTGATTTTCTTCATAAGATCTGGAAGCCAAGAACTTGTACAGAAACAAGTGCATGATGTTTTAGATTGCCTCCTAACCAGGTGTTTTTTAAACACTCAGTGAAAAGACCCTTTGCTTAGGAAATGCTTATGGCTAGCATTTGCTCAAAATGCAGTTCCAGAGGGAAGAACAAGTTTTCTTCTCAGAGGGCCAGCTGGATTCACTTTTTTTTTCCAAGCCTCTGGCTTGGACATCATTATTTATATGACTTTGTAGAAATTGGCAAAAGCCCTTCCAACTTAGGTACAATTATTAGAACGCTTACTATTTAGTTATGTCATCCAGATTGGTTTCAGTGCTAATTTAGACTTTCATGGTACATTGTTATCAACACGAGGCATTTCCCAGAGGCCAGAGTTTATGATTTATGGTGCTGCAACACATCACTGAGTTATAATCCATTTCCCTTTGAAACATGTAAGCACAAACTTCAACTGGATTAAAAAAAATAATCAAACAATAAACATGAGGAGCATTACAAATGCAAAGTCTCCCTATATTTCTTAGGTTTTAATCTATTCCAGCATCTGTATTATAAAATAGAGAAATTCTTCAAAGATTCCATGTGTTTGGCAAGGCAGGGGTGGGAGGGGAAGCATTTTTCTAAATGGATGTAATTTGGGTTTTCCATGTGGTTAGTGATAAAATATTAAAATAGTTTTTTTATTTGAAATTTTGAAATCAGAGATGCCTGTCAATTTCAAAATGAAAACTCTTAATTAGATGTTAAATCAAATTCTTTTTACTGTCAGAAGTGTAAAATTGTCTTTTAAAAAATTTCTAAGATAACCTAATGAAGCAGGAATCTAAGATTTGAAACAGTGTATACTGAGGAAATGATAATTCCCTTGGGCATATGTTTGGAGAGTTCTTCTTCAAAGCGTATCTGAAAGGATGAAGAATCCCCTTTAAGTATTTGATTAGCAGCAAAATTAGTAAGCTAGCAACATTATTCATAATACAATAGAGATGTAGGAAAGTTGGAAATTCTCCAATTGGGTATTTGAAAACAGGGACAACTTAATTGTTCTGAGACTGAGAGACAAATTATTGATTACATTTTCCCAGAAAAGCATTCTCTAAAATTAAAACTGAATTTGTTGCTATCTTTTACTATGAAAATGCTTTTCTTCTACTGCAACAAGGCTTGGCACATAGAAAATGCCTCATAAGTATTTTTTAAATGAGTTCTATACAAATATTTCCATTCTTTATAAATCTAGAAGACATGGTGCTCATTTGAACCTAATGAAAAATCGCCACATGATTTTTCTCTTACAGATTAGGCAGTCAAAAGGTATGAATGTGGATATTATATTCTTGGTAATTTTTTGTTTTTTTTTGCTAGTCCTGGGGCTTGAACATGGGGCCTGGGTACTCTGAGTTTCTTTTGCTCAAGGCTAGCACTCTATCTTGAGCCACAGCGCCAGTTCTGTCTTTTCCTGTTTATGTGGTACTGAGGAGTCAAACCCAGCTGTCATACATGCTGGGCAAGTACTCTACCACTAAGCCACATTCCCAGCCCCTTTTTGATGATTTTTATGATGCAAATTTATGACTTGGGATTTTTTTAACTACAACATTTCCATTCATAGTGCATAAATAATCTCAGTTAAAATATGTTAAAAGCAATTTATTTTATTTCAGATGAATTTTTTTCTATAATGCTGCCTTTACATATGGATGTGTGTGTGTGTGTGTGTGTGTGTGTGTGTGTGTGTGTGTGTGTGTGTGTGTGTGTGTGTGTGTGTGTGTGTGTGTGTGTGTGAGTCCTGGGGCTTGAACTCAGAGCCTGGGTGCTGTCCCTGAGACATTTTGCTCAAGGCTAGAGCTCTACCACTTGAACCTCAACTCTGCTTCTGGCTTTTTGGTAATTAATTGGAGTTGAGAGTCTTAGGAAATTTCCTGCCCAAGCTGGCTTTGAACCACAATCCTCAAAAGTCTCAGTCTTCTGAGTAGCTAGGATTACAGTTGTGAGCCACTAGCTTCTGGCTACATATGTTTTTTTTTTTTTTTCTAATACATGTCCAAGTAAGAAAAGTAAGTGAAAGTTTCTAGATATGAAGTGAAATAAAATATTAAGAAATATTCACTCCAAATAATTGTATAAGTTTTCAGGGAAGCATAACAAATTAGGCTAAAAAGTTATCTCTGTGTATGAGGGAATATTTTGTTTCAGTTTATGCATATATTTTATTAAAAATGGGAAACAAAATAATATTCCTCCTGATCAGGTTGAAACTTCATTATCGCAAGCTGTGACTATATTAGATGAGAAAATATTTCAAATGTTTAAAATCATTTTATGAGCCGGCATTGGTAGCTCATGTCTGTAATCCTAGGTATTCAGGAGGCTGAGATCTGAGGATCATGGTCCAAAGCCAGTCTGGACAGGAAAGTCTATGAGACTCTTATTGTCAATGAACTACTAAGAAAAAGCCAGCCCCTGCTTTCACTGTATTTGATGTCGGTATAATTTGTGGAGGGGAAGGGGAAAAACTAATCATTTAAATAGGGATACAGGTGGACCCATTGCAACAATGACATGTACAAGTCGTTATGTGGAAAACGAACTTTACAACTTTCGTGGGGGGCGGGGGAAGGATTGAGTGGAGAGGCAGGGGGAGATGGTAAGCGATGGGAAGGGGAAACAAAGGAGGAGGCTACAATGCTTGATAAGAAATGTATTCATTATCTTGCCCATGTAATTGTAACTCCTCTGTACAGTATGTTCACAATAAAAATAAATAAATAAATAAATAAATAAATAAATAAATAAATAAATAAGAAAAAGCAAGAAATGTCGCTCAAGTGGTGGAGTGCTAATCTCAAACAAAGCGACCGTGCCCAGTCACAGATTTCAAGCCTCAGGACTGGAAAATAAAATAGTTTCACGGTCATCTAATAAGAAGATCACAGGAGACTTAAAAAACCTAATATCTTTTGCTCTGTTACTAATAAGTGTAGTTAGTAATATGTGGTACATTTAACTGTAATATAAGGTAAATGTTTTTGTTAAAACAAAATAACATGAAAGCAGCAAAGTAAATAGATAAAAATCAAGGAAGAAGTAGTATATTAATAACTGAAGATTTTGCATAAGCCACATTTCTGTTTCTGGCTCTTTTAGTAATTTATTGGAGATAAGAATCCTCCAGACTTTCTGCCTGGGCTGGCATCAAACTGCAGTCTTCAGATCTCATCCTCCTAAGGAGTAGATAGAGTTACAGGCTTGAGTCACTGGTGCCCTGCCCTTGCTTTCATTTTTGAGATGATGTCTTGCTCTGCTACCAAAGCTGGCCTCAAACTCTTTGGGCTCAAATGAGATTTCTGCCTGCTAAGTAGCTGAGACCACAGATGTGTACAACTATACCTAGCTTCTCCCTGAGGTTTTCTTCTTCCTTTACATGTCAATGTCTTACATGTGTATCTGAGTCATACTGATCTAATAAATCAACTGAAAAGTTGGGACAAATTGTCTGTATGCTTTCTCTGCCTTGGGAAGAGTTTGCATAGAGTTAGAATTGTTAGTTTTAGTTCTTCCTTGAATCCAGCAGAATTCACAAGTAGAGGGGAAAATTCAATTCTCCAACAGATACAGAATTGTTTCAATTGTGTTCCTTCTTGAGTTTAGACCTTGAAAATAATTTGTCCATTTTTACTCAACTTATCAAAGTTGTTTATAACATTTTTATCTTTTGTTTCCTTTTGTTCTTTTGTTCTCAATGTTCAGATGCAATAGTAAGAAGGTAACCTAAAATAAAGGGTTGCAAGAAATTAACCAATTAATTATGAAAGGGTGACTTCATTGTACTCAAAAACTGACATGTTGAATTGAAACCCCTTTGTATAGCCACTTAATGATAATAGAAAGCAATTAAAAAATCAAAATCAAATTGAAAAGCAAAAGAAACCTCAAGAAAGGAAAGGGGGAAAAAAGCTAACAAATTGTATTAAAGAGTGAATATCCATGAACACCCCAAAGCTCTCAATGATGGTGTGAAGAATGATCTTGAACAAATTAACCAAGAACAGAAGAAGAGAAAAATGCAACAGTGAATATTACACTGGACACATTATCCTACTGTATTACACCCAACAATAGAATTGCATATGATGACATTTGAAAATTAGGTGAATTCCATGGATTTATTTCTACCAGAAATACATACACAGATCATGTACAAATTTCAGTGGGCTTCAAAAATGTCAATATAATAGCTTACAATAGCCAGGTACTGGTGGCTCATGCCTGTAATCCTAACTATGCAGGAGGCTGAGATCTGAGAATTGAGGCTCAAAGTGGATCAGGAAAGTCTATGAGACTTTTTATCTCCAATTAATCCCAGAAACCCAGAAGTGGCTTTGTCACTCAAAGTGGTAGAGCACTAGCTCTGAGCAAAAAGAGCTCAGGAACAGAGCTCAGGCTCTGAGCTCAAGCCCCGTGGCTGACCAAAAAAATTTAGCTTAACATAATATAACTTCTTCTTATTGCATCTGAACATTGAAAACAAAAGAGAAAACAGAAGGTAAAAATGGTATAAACAACTTTGATAAGTTGAATGACAATGAACCAATTCTTTCAAACACCTAAACTCAAGGAGAAATACACAATCCAAAAATGCTAATATTGAGCTGATGCTATTGTTTCCTTACATCTCTGAGCCTCTCACATAGAGTATGTGAATATGCTATCATTTAAATAAAGCTTAGTCTCTCTGCCAGTCCCTTGTGTAATTATTTAACAGATATTCATTTTACACTCCTTCCAATAATCTGAGTTACACATGCTGTTACTTTTCTTCTTTTTACTGACAGGAGTTGAAGAAAGCAAGATTGAACAATTTGCTCTAATTTACACATCCCAGTAAGAGTTGAATTTCAAACAATCTGGTCCCAAGTTTGTGTGATTGAACACACACACACACACACACACACACACACACACACACACACACACATACAGAGGAATCAGAAAATATAAGACCATTCACCTTTTTATTCTCACATGAACTTATCAATATCCTGAAGAAGTAGTGTTTTGTAGAGCATAATACAGGAAAGAGGCAATGTAATTAATCAGGTATTTTGAATAACATGTAAACATATATGAAACTATTTTGTACACACAATTATTTAAATGAAAACTAATAAGCAATACAGAAAGTATTTACATGGCTTATTTCATTTATTAGACAACTAGAAGTATCTCAGTATATTAGAGAAGAAATGCAAATGGAATATACATTCTATATTCTTGGATAAAAATAAAATAAAGTGAATAGTTGTTAGCTGTATTAGTTGCGATATTATTATAGGTGATGTTGCAGAGCCCTTCAACGAGATAGAAGTTCATCAGTCTCTCTCACACAACTGTTTCCTAAGTTTGTAGAATAGATGGGGCATGTCCTTCATGCCAGACATTTTGACCTTGACTTCTACTTTCTGGTTCCACACCCATCACCTGCCACTTCTGCAAAGGGGTTCAAGGCGACTTCTCTGCTCCTCTCTCTTCCATGTCTGCATTCAGGTGGTAAGAGGAAGATGTACTTTTTCTTTCCTTCTCACCCAGCATTTTCTCTCATCTCTCCTCTTGGAACATGACAACTCTCCCACTTCTCCACATGACATGCCAATACCTAATAAAGAGAAGCTGCAAATGGTGCTCTGATAAAAGGATAGCACCCTAACAAAATATAAAAACAGATGTTGGGGTGTTGACATTACCAGGATGTCTGGCTACTCTAAAAGAGAAAAAGAAAGAACCTCTGTTAAAGCAGATAAAAGACAAAATCAAAATTATAATTACAGAAACTTTACAACTGAAGACTGGTGGGGTGCTGCCAAGCCCATATTCAGAAGAAAATTTAATGCTTTAATGATGATTTGTATTAAACAAGAATGAAAACAAGTGAATTGATCATTCAAGTCCCAAAGCTAGAAATAACTCTCTTAAATGAATATAGAAGGGAGGAGCTGATAAATATACAATTGTAGATTAATAATTTATAAAAACAAAAGCACAGTTGAATGATAAATAAGTTTGAATGCTAGCTCTTCAAAAGATCATTAAAGGAGATAAATTGCAGACAATAAAATTCAGTTAAAAAAAGCCCTGCTTTAACGTTACATACGATGGAGAAAATACCACCATGTATGCATAAAGGGCAATTAGAAATCCTAAGACAGCCTGATACAAACCAGGACCTTCATTAATTTGTTTTGTTAGTTAATATATGCTGTCTCCAAATGGCACTTGTTAATAAAATGATTAATATATACATTTATTATAGTAATAAGATCAGTTTAAGAAGACTTTGAGAGATTCAAACCATCAAAAGCAGAGATGGTAGGAGAGCAGTATTTTTATTTTTTAGCATCTTGTAGGTACTAATGAGTTTACCTGTGTACGTTGAGTATTTATGTAAATCCTAGAAGAAAGAAAGTGCATTTCAAAATGGAGGAAACAGATTGGATGAGATTGGTCAATTGCTTCATCTCCAGATAAATGATGGCGCTGATGCTTGCTTGTCCTGGTTGGTGGCCTGGACAGCTAATATTCTTTGTGCTAATATGCATTGTGCTTCCTCATTCTTCACAAGAAAGACGTTTGCCTGCCATGAAGCTCCTCCTGAATGCTCATGTCACATCTGAGTAGGCCCATCTCATCAACTTTATTAGTTTAAGTTTTAGTGATTTGTGTAAACTTTCTTTTGGACAAATATTTCCGTGTACCATCAATTTTGCTCCTAATCAGTTGGTTGGTTTTATCCTTTGGGTTCTGGTGGGTTTTATAAGAGACTGTGATTCTCTGTCTTTTTGGTATGAAGAGATCAAGAAGCACATGTCAACTTATCAAATTTTCTCCTGCATGTTATTTTGTACTTACTTACTTACTTTTGCTTTTATTCTTTTCCCTAAACTTTTTTTCTTATTTGGTATTTTTATATCTTTATTTTACCAACTATGGTCTAAATATTTGTGTAGGTTATTTAAAATAATACATGTGCTAGGAGTTGTGTACTTCATTTAAAATTATGTATATTAGAGTTGTGGATATAAAAGTAAATTGTAATTCAGACACTTTCAAATCTTTAGTTGCTTTCCTTACATTTTTTCTGCCTTCCTAAGAGCTTATTAAATGTTGGTGACATTATACATGTAATAGTAGCACATTATACGTATAATAGTAGTTGGTGACATTATACATGTAATAGTAGCACATTATACATATAATAGCAGTAACACATTATACATGTAATAGCAAGTAACACATTATACATGTTTAAATACATCTCTATTATATAAGTGTTGGGTCTGTTATCTATGAAAAAATAAAAATAAAAAGAGATGACTCCTCTCTGAAGGAGGGTATTATTATATGGAAAAGTTATTGTAGCCAAAAATTTTGAATGATAAGCATTCAATGATAAGTTGTTAAACTTGTTATGCTATGATTTATACTTGTAATCCTAACTATCCAGGACGCTGAGAATGAGGATCACAATGCAAAGCCAGCTCAGTTAGACAAATCCAAGAGACTCTTAACCCCAACTAAATAGCAGAAAGTAGCGGATGACAGCTATGAGCAAATATGCTGATTATGAGTGCATATCCCTGAGTTCCAGCACAAAATTAAAGCTAAAGTAATTACTAGTCTCACAAAATGGTAAGATCATGAAAATTTAAAGAAAATAAGATGAAACATGGAAGGAAAAAAAAGACAAACCTGTGTGCTGGTGGTTTAGGTCTATAATCCTAGCTATTCAGGAGGATGAAATCTAAGGATCACAGTTTGAAGCCAGTTTAGGCTGGAAAGTCCAAGAGACACTTATCTCTAATCAACAAAAAGCTAGAAGTAAAGCTAAGGCTCAAGTGGTAGAGCACCAGCCTTGATGGAGAAAAGCTCAGGAAGAGCACCCAGGTCATGAGTTCAAGCCCCCATACCAGCATTCACACATGTGAGCACATGTGGGTGTACACACACACACACACACACACACACACACACACACACACACACACACACACACACACACAAATAGACAAAAAGGAAGAAAATAAGGGATGAGAAGTAGTTTAGGAATTCACAAGCAACAACCTATAGGTAAATGTGATCAAATTCTTCAAGTAAGAAGAGAAAGATGGAGAAAAGTAAAAATATTAAGAATTTCATCAGCAAATGAGACACATAGAATTAAATAAGTGAAATGTGAACATTGTAAAATTTCCTTATGTGTGTAGCTGTGTCGCATGAAGAGGATCAGAGAGAGATGCAGAACAGCAGTATCTGAACATACAATGGCTTCCCACTTTTAAAAAGCAATGCAAAGCAGCAACCATGGAGGTAAGCACTCTGGGCAGACCTAATGGAAAGAAGACCAAAACCACACACAGGGTTTTGAGATGCATGCATTATCTCAAAGTTAAAATTTTCTATTGGAAAAGGAAAGAGCTGGAAATCAACATGTAAGCTTTCATTTCAAGAAGCTAGAAAAGTGAACAGAACATTGGACACAAAAAGTAGAGTGAATAAATATAAGAAAGCTAAAAGCAGGAATCAATGAGATAGAAAGAAAACCCATTACAGAGACATTCAATAAAGCACAAAGTTGTTTTTGATTCTGAATAATAAAACTGCTAACCACCCACAGTGTTGCTCATATAAATAAGATAAAACCCACAAACCAATACCAGGAGCAAAAAAATAATGATATTGCTATGGGTTTGAAAGATACTAAAAAATTAATATTGAATATTTGGAATGTCTTTATACAAATATATTTCACAAAATGGACAAACTTCTTCAAAAATAAATTTAATATAATGTGAGAATAACACCTAGATATGGGGATAGCACTGTTTTAGAAATCGATTCTAAATTATCTACAAAGAAGCATCCTCTCAAGTTGAATTCAGCATGAAATTCTTCCAAATACTTAATTAGAGATAGCACCAATCCTCTATGAACCCTTCCAAAAACTTACAAAAAGAAAGAAAGAAAGAAAAACACAGACTCCTTTATTGTATTAGGCTTACATAAGACTGGCATTAAAACCTGGAAAAACTGTAAAAATTAAATCACAAATCAAGCTCATTCATTAACACAGATAGAAACAAAATCCAGAACAAAATTTTAGCAAGCTAAATATAGCAGTGTATTGAAGTGATTCGACTTTGTTTTCCATCCACTGTAGTGATGCTTTAGTAATAAAAAGTCAGGAGAAAAGTACATTCATCAACTTAAAAAAAAACCTAAATGCCATCCATAAAAAACAAAAACACAAACAAAACAAAATAATAACAAAATAATGCCAGTAGCTGAGAGCAAGTGAAATCTTCTGTTGAAAATTGACTAGCTGCTCCTAAGATATGTTAGAATTGCAAAGTTTTACAAAAAGGCAAGCAGTCTTGTAGAAGAATAAACAGAAGTGACTTTCATTACCAGTTACCCTATGTTTCTGTCAATGACAGTGTCTGTGGGTGTAAGATATTGACAAAGGAGCCGACCAAAGGAACAGTAGAATCCAGAAGCAATGTAGCATTCATGAGGACCAGGGTCATGAGGGGAAATGTTAGTGGTTCTGTTGAATAGTCAGATTGAAAAATCATGATTTGTGACAACTTCTTCAGCTCCTATGGAGAAGTAAGTTTCAAATTCACTAACATTAAGGATTGTTGATAAAACATCATAAATCCCCAGTAGGAACGTCCATAAGACTCTTATTTCCAATTAACCACCAGAAAACCGGAAGTGATGCTGTGGCTGAAAGTGATGGAGTGCTAGCTTTGAGCCAAAAAGGTCAGGGACAGTGCCCAGGCCCTGAGTTCAAGTCCCACACCCAACAAAAAAATGAAACAAAACAAACAAAACACATCATAAATAGAATAAAAACCAAGACATTCTGACAAAAGACACACACACATATATATACACACACACATACATGTATGTCTAAAGGATTTTATATAAAATGTATTTAGAGTATATTAAGAACATCTTCAACTTAGTAATACAGAATCCTACAGTTTATTAGAAAACCTAGCAAAGGTTTTGACCAGACATTAACTACACAAGCTACCCAAATGACCTATAGTTATGATAAATGTGTTTGATTTCACTGGCCACCAAGTTTACATAAATTAACAAATTGAGTGGGTACAGTAAAGCGTTGAGATGATTCTAGAATCCATGAGGATGTGATACAATGCAGATATCCCGGAGTCCTAGTGAAAATGTGAACTGAAATGAAGGTGAGAGGATAGACGGAGCGTGACTGAAGCTGTGTGTTTGTAACGCCAACCGCCCCTCGGTACAACCGAGAAGAAATTAGGACACATATTCACAGATTATATGCATGTGTTTTAATGATCACAGAAGCAACCAGTATTCATTGTTAGCCAAAATCTGGGGGAATACTCATCCAACAATACTCATACACCAAATATGCATCAATATTTTAAAAACAAATGAAAGGTCAAATGCACTAATTCACAAATATAATCATGTAAAATGATGAAAATAAAAAAACTAAATAATATTATTTTATGCAAAAGAATAAAAAAGCCCTAGCAGGGTCATAGACTTAAGTCAAGGAAGAAAAATGTACACAATTATAAGACAGTATTATCCTATTACTTACTTAAATTACTTACTTAAATTTCCTTTATCTATTCCTATGTCCCATTTATGTTTAATTACATTTCTTTGAAGAGAAATTTTATTCCTAGTGTTAGCATACCACATAGCATAGAGAAGTTCTTTCTTTTTGTTTTTCTTCCTTTCTCGGTTGATACCTGAAAGGAAGCATTTAAAAAAGTAAACAGGCAATCCTAGAATGGCTAAATGATCTACGTTATATAATTTGCAATTCAAGAAGAAAATTACAATGATAAAGTAAGCACTTAGCATGCATATATGATTGTACTTAGATTCTTGGGCATACTGGCAAATAATAAGCCTAAAATCACTTACACAAATAAGGAAGTAAATCACACTTTAGTTCAATGCCATCACAGAAGCTATAAAACTCCTACCTGCACTTTTTTGAATTTGCAAATATTGATGTTTTATATATGCTATGTATTGAATCAAAATGGTCATCAAGAGAGTGACCAGTAAATATTTAATGGACTTGTGAACATTAAGCCTATTATTTTTAACTTGTTTCCATTATAGGTAAAAGGAACACTGGAGAAAAAAAAAATCACAGTGGTGTTTTCTGCTGAAGACACCAGGTTTTTAAAGCCTCTGAACTCATAAAAATTTTAAAGCTAATAGCAACCTTATAAATTATTTCACTCTAATTTTACTAATGAGATTCAGGTAGAGAGTGTTTATGTGACTTTTCCAGTTCTTGGAGCTGGCTAGAGCAGACTAGAACCAAACTCTGTCTCCTTCTACTTGTGATCTGTTTCTTCTCTACCATGCTATTGTCAGCTTATTTTTTTCTCACTTTCGGGATAGTCAGACCTCTGCTTTATTTATTTATTTGATTGTACAGAGATTTCAACTCAGGGCCTATATTTACAAGGCAGGAGCTCTACCATTTGACAATGACTCTACCCCTTTTTTGCTTTGCTTTTCAGATAGGGTCTCTTACTTTTACCAGAGGGCAGTCTTAGACTATGATTTTCCTATCTATGTCTCCCACATACTTGGGATTAGACACATGTAAACAGGGTCTTGCTAACTTTGTGGCTAATCTGGTCTCAAACTAAAATCCTCCTTACTCCTGCATTCAGATAGTGAGTATTATGACCATGTCTGGTCCCTCAAACCTCCACTTAAAGAAAGGAAAAATAACATGTTCTACTCAACTTTTGAGCATCATCATGAATGAATTTTATTTTTTAAGTCAGCTGTGTGCTTTTATTGCTTAATTTTAGACTTTAATCCTTGGGCAGATTGTTTCCTTGATAGCCAGGGAACTCAAAACAGTAGCTCTGTTCTTCCTTTTACACCCATCTTCAATGGTAACTGATATTTAATAAACCCAAATAGCCACAGAAATTATATTACAGAGCAGAAAGCCATAATGATTCAAAATCCCTTTCCCACAGCTATGTAGGTCCTTACCGGAAGATTGGACCGAATAAAAGCTTTCAGCTGCTCCAATGCTTGGTCCTGCACTAAAATCTACCATGTTCCTCATCTTTCCCCCAAATTAAAATATCCATCAGGAGACAAGGCCCCGACACTATCTTTGAATACACCTCTGGCTTAAGTCATTATCTGCTTGATAAAAGCACATCCTGAAGGCAGGTATTTCACCTGGTCTCATTCCTGTTCATGCCCATTTCCTGTGTCTGTAAACGCAAGCAGCTATTTGCTTCTCAGAGATTCATTTCTTTGACTGCATTTTTAAGTGTCTAGTGTATTCCTGGCATCTAGGAATACATTGGCGGGCATAAAAGATATTAATTTCTTTCCTTTCAGAGCAGGTCCAACAGGGAAGACAGGCAATTAGGGTAACCAAACTCACTATGGTGCTAGCTTGAATCCAGAAAGTATGGAGTATTCAAGAATACAGTAGGAGGCGAGTTTTCTTTTCTTTTCTTTTTTTAATAAATCTGTGGGTGATTAATTGGTGACACAATTAGTGGACAGGTCACCTTGAAGCGTGGAGATACTTAGCTGGGATGGCTTTTTGGGCTCTCTCAACCTGCCTTTACCGAGATTAAGCCTCTTTACATGGTCTTCTTGGGCATCAGAGACAGCAGCCCCTCAATATATGCATTCTTGTTAAATATTGACATTAGCATGCATGCTAAAGTTCTATTTGTCCAATCACATCGAAGGGGGAAAGAAACTTGTTTCTTTAAGAGGAATAGCACATTGCAAAAGTGTGTGTGTGTGTGTGTGTGTGTGTGTGTGTGTACACAGGGATAAATAATTTTTTTTATCTTAGCAAAGAATCCATCACAAAGTCTTTGAAGTAATTAATGTCACACAATTTGATTCAACTTCAGTAGTTGCCTTTGATACTATGGAATTTTTTTGAATTGATTTGATAACGATTCTTGACAATAAAATGATCCTCCCACTTTGTAAACTACTGCAGAAAATGTCTGTGGAGAACTTAGTTGGAAATGTTGTCAACAATTACGTTCCTATGACCAGAAATGAAAGAAGAATCTTTTAAGGATAAATAATCCATATTGAAAGCTTCCTAGATTAAAGAGTTGTTAGCTAGGCAACCAAGCAAGGCTGAGTTCTACACTTTAATCTTTGCTTAAATTCCTTCTTTTTCTTGTAGAGCTTACCTGTAAAGTTTTAAGTTATATATACTTGTCTGTCATCATGAAAAACACGAAAAACTCTGGCTTCTGGCTCAGAGTATTGTATTTTAGCTTTCTGAACAGTGGGGCATGTGGCTGTAATCCAACCTCATATTAATTTATCAAGAAGTTTTGAAGAACTGAGGCCGTGGATTTAATCTAATTCAGAGGAGTTGGAAAACAACCCATGGGATTCCCTTCAGCTCATGCTCCCTCCCTCCTCCTCCTCTCCTCCCCCCCAACCTCCCCACCGCGCCCCCCCCCCCCAGTCATACACATACATAACACTATGAAAGTTTTCCAACCTAATCATATAGGAGAAATACAACTATTAGGTACTGGTTATCTCTCTGGAAAACTTTTTTACAAATCTTCTATGAGTTTGATGAACTAATTAAAGTTCATTCTAGTGTCTTAGAAATGTAAAATGTTGATGTTCTATGTACTAGGCTCCATCATCATTCATTTGGACCTATCATCTATTTTTTTTTCTTTTCAAATTAAAAAGAAAAAAAAAAACACTAAACCTCATAAAGGTTACAGATTTTGCCAAGGGTCTAGTGAGCAAAACTGGAAACCTGGTAAACTGGTATATGCCAGTGGTATAAACTGGGAATTTGCTTGATTTACTGATATACTGGCAATTTAGGGGTGAACTGATTGCTTTGATTTAGGGCTGCCAGTTTGATTGGGTAAATAAGCTCATGTTGGCTGAATTCAATAGGCCAGTGTGATGTCATTGTTGGCAACTGATGCTACAAGGCAGGGGGAGGTGGCTTTGACACTCCCTGCCGGAACCACAGCATAATGGGAACAAGGAGAGTTAGGACTGACCAGAGCTCCTGCCTGTCCACTCAGTCCATCCTGTAAACCATCATACAATTAATAATGCCTTTCTAATACAATAAGCGAGTCATTTGACAAAGCATAGCAATCATCCATGCCAGGAACATCTTTAATTACAGGAATATAGATTTCTCTTTATTCTATTTAGGAAAATAAGGCAGGAAACATTTCCTCAGAAGCACACAAATAATATTAGAGGCCAAGAAAACAAAAACTTACATGTATCTCTTATTCATCTTCATGATTCTCCCCCCCATCCTTATCTCTTATTTTTGGTTTGTGTTTGCTTGTCTTTGCTTGTCTTATGAACTTCAAGTTTTCTTTGAATTTACTATGAAGCCCAGGCTGGCCTGGAGCTCAAGATCTTCACCAGAGTGCATTGCATGCATGCACTGCCAGACCTGGCTCAATCTTTATTCCTTTGTAAGTTTTCTCAGTGCTGCTTCTTATCTTTTCATGGTTACTCTTTCTCTTAAATGCATGTATGTGTCCTTCAACACTTTTCTTTCTTTCTTTCTTTCTTTCTTTCTTTCTTTCTTTCTTTCTTTCTTTCTTTCTTTCTTTCTTTCTTTTTTTCTTTCTTTCTTTCCTTCTTTCCTTCTTTCTTTCCTCCTTCCTTCCTTCCTTCCTTCCTTTCTTTCTTCCTTCCTTCCTTCCTTCCTTCCTTCCTTTCTTTCTTTCTTCCTTCCTTCCTTTCTTCCTTCCTTCCTTCCTTCCTTTCTTTCTTTCTTTCTTTCTTTCTTTCTTTCTTTCTTTCTTTCTTTCTTTCTTTCTTTCTTTCTTTCTTTCTTTCTTTCTTTCTTTTTTTCTCTTCCATTTTCTTCTTACCTTAGAGTACAACTTGTGTACTTGCACACTTGCTGGCTCACTAACATTTTGGTTTCAACAATAAGGAGCAGATAAATAGTTCCCTATTATAAAAGTAAGGTAGTTTCATGTTTAAAAAATTATTTCCTGGGCTGAGATTATGGCTTAGTGGTAGAGTGCTTGCCTAGCATGAATGAAGCACTGGGTTCCATCCCTCAGTACCGCATAAACAGAAAAAGCCAGAAGTGGCACTGTGGCTCAAGTGGTAGAACTCTAGCCTTGAGGACAGTGCTCAGGCCCTGAGTTCAAGCTCCAGGACCAGCAAGGAAAAAAAAAAAAATCCCTCTGTGCATAAGAGTTTCCTTATTTAGAAATGGATATGATATAATGCTTATTGAATAGTGTTACTATAGTAATACTATAGTATTACTATAATGCTTACTGAAGAGTGTGATAAACAATGGTTAATCAATTAAAAAAAATCCCAAACCACAAGGGTAAGCACAGAACAATGATGCCCTGAGAGATGATATGATGCAAAATTATTTGAGGTTGAAAGAAAAAAATGCAGCGACAGGACTGAGTGACAGGAGCAAGTTCAAACCTTTTGAAGACAAAACAATAGCATTTCTGAACAAAAATAAGTAAAATCAAATGTAAGTATTGTCTTTACATAACATGGTTTACAATAAGAATTTTCACACTCCCTTCAAATAACTAAAGTAGTCATAGATTCTATTTGGTATTGGCAAGGATTGAAAGACTGACAGGTTAGAAATTAATTTTTTCCCAAGTGATTTGACACATTAAGATTAAAAAACAAAGCAAACATGGAAAGAATGTCCTTCAGAGAGGTGGAGAATAATCTTATGAAAGTGTACCTGTGATAAAAAATGCAATATGTTTTTACTTCACTGGAGCAAATGAAGAGTTTTAAAATTCAGGAGAAATTCTATTCCTTCAAATGGATGAATTAAAGTAAATGGACATGTGACTTTTTTTCATATGCTCTTTGTAGACAAATAAAAGTAAAAATTAAGGCAAATCTTGTGGCAAAATGAATCTCATTGAATATTTTCTTTTTCCTTAAAGATTGAATATATTCTGTGAAATAGAAAATACATAATGCTTATTTTTTTAATTCAAGAAGTTTAAAAAAATCTCTTACCTTTTTCTTGAGGTGTCCTTTCTATGAATCCATTTCAAAATGAGTGCATCTTGCTTTTCTTTAGAAAGTATTTTTTCTATTACATAGCATTTCCTAGAGTTTTGAAAAGTTGCATGGTTAATAAGATTTTTTTTAATCTGATGCATTCATAAGTACATCCAGGAAAATGAAAATAAATAGATAGGAAACAGCTAATTTAGAAGACTAAGGTCCAAATAGAATTAAACAACCAATAAGAACAATACAGACCTCTGAATCAGGAAATGAAGCCTGCAGTGAATTAAATCTTAAGTAGTAGTTAATGCCATATTTTAAACCATAGATTAGATGAAGAAAAGGGATATATTACAAAGTTTCTGTTTTGTGTGGTTATATATATATATGTATATATATAAATGTATGTATGTATGTATATATGTATGTATGTATATATATATACATAAATGCATGTATGTATATATATATATATATATATATATATATATATATATATATATATATATATATATATGTATGTATAAGACAATGATATCTCCAGCTAGTTAGGAATCCTGGAAGGGGAAAAACAATAATTGACACAAAGTTTAACCAATAGTCTTAAAGTACAAATGTTGGTTCAACAAGAAAATAAATTGAACACAATACGTTTGCTTGTTTTTTGTTTTTTTGTTTTCCAAAAGCCCAGTGATCCCATTTGCTTTTCCAGTGGTTTTATTTGTTAAACTTCATGTCGCAGCAGCTGAAACTGCAGCTTCACAATATGTAGTCACATTACACTTTTTTTCCCCCTTCTATTTCTAACTTGACTACTCTTGTATATTATATTACACTGTTGACCTACATACTTTTTCCTCGTCGAGCTTTGGTGTTTCTCTAAGTGTGTGTTTCCTCTGCTATTAGGTACTTACTAAACTTACTAATTGAGAACCCGAGGAAGTTCGAGGAGAATCTGCTTTTGCATAAAACTGTGGACTACAGTAAATCCTCTATCTCTCATAATTATGGACTGCATTTTTATTGACTTGGAAAACATGACATGACATTCTGAAAACCTTAGGATAATTCATTTTAGCAGCAAAAATGTACCCTTAGTGAATATTAAATCAAAACATATTCTTGTTGAAACAAATTATGAAGGAGAAGCTGTGGAGAAAGGTTAGTTAACACCAAAGATAAAGAGAAGTCAGAAATAGCCACAGGAAAAAGAGAAAAGCTTTATGAATGAGAAGAATATGACCAAACCTTTAAAGAAAATGTAAAATGCACATCTTGGCTATGTACATTTCCATGTTTTCTGGGCTTCGTTTAAAAGGGAAAAATATATATATATGTAAAATGCTGAATTTCTGAAGAGTATTATAAACATTTTCTGGAAACATAAACACCAATTTAATATGTCTTTACTATAAACTCGATATTATCAAGACATAATATTTAATACTTATAATTCTTCCATATAGACTATTATTCCTCAACTTTAACTTCCCTTGGTTCTATACGCAACCCACTTTATGACTACACTTTGCTTTGTATCTTGAGCATTTTATTTTTACATCAATTCTAATTTCTAGAAGATCCGTTGAGAATGTTTAAATTGATCATTTTTATGGAATACACGGTTTGTCATGAGCAACATAAATAAATACATTAATTGCCTTATCATACTTCTATCTGACAGATGGGTCCCCAGGCACACAGCCTAACCTTTTATTTTGACACCTGCCACATTTTGCCAGCCCTGACCCTTTTCCTTTGCCAGACTGTCCCTGGGCTGTTCACCATGGTTGCACTAATCTCAAGCTTTTAAAAGGCATAATGTTGGAACCCTTCTGAGAATCACGGCTATCAATCAGCTGATACTACAACAGAAAAAACTCCATAGATCCATCCACCATCCTCTGATTCAAACACATTTTCTCTTATTTCCGAGACCTACTGGCTCAATAAGATTACATGCAGCTTGTTTTAATCGAAGACACCATATGATTAACATCTGACACAAACCATTTAATTTACAGTTAGAATTTACTGCAGAATTGTTTTGAAAAAAAAGCTGTGTTTCTATTTCTGTGCTAAGATACATACTTTTTTCAACAAAGCCTAGATGTTATTTTAATAAAGTGAATGAATTAAAAGCAATTGGGATGGTTACATTCAAAAGAAAAAAAAACCAATAACATCAAAGCAATAAAACATGTTTTCTGAAAAATTACAATGCGCCCAATCTCATACTTGCACCTTTGAGTTCTGGGGTACATCCAGCAGCCATGATCACATGACACACATCTGAGTTAGCATAACAGAAAGCACAGGTTGGGCCCCTTAAAGAGTGGGGTTTTGTTCTAATAAGTTATGCAAATGAGAGAAGATGAAAGTGGTTGTGTGAATTACAAAAAGCTCATCGATTATTCTGATTGCTTCATATAAATTGTAAGGGATTTTCTCTTTCAGCAAAAATCAGAGGATAAATAATTAGGGACGATATAATCAATCTCTTGGGAAAGTAAGTTGAAAACAAAGTAGATAAATAGAGTGACAGAAGATAGATTTTCAACAGCAAAGAGATAGTTCTATCAGAGTAGACTAGTTTGGTTCACAACCTCCTTGTGGATGTGTGGATGGCAATAACTTGCCTTTCTCAATGACATCTATTACTTCTGAAATGAGTTATTTCATTTAATGAGAAAAGCCTGGGCCTAAGATTTGGTTGAGCTAAGTGTCTTGAATAATTTAGAGGCCCATTTGTGCCAGCTAGGATGTATATGTACAATGCAAGAAGTATGAGATCTATATCTAAGGGCATTCAAGGGAAATACTGTTTCCTTGCTTGGGGCTAACGGCTATTGGAGTTGGAGGTAATTATAGAGCTGTGGCAGTTTTATGCACATCAGCATCAGCAGTTCCTCAATCTGTGTGACCCTCAATTCATATGACTCAGCTAGCCTGTACATATTCTTCTTTCTGCCTTACCAAACTCAGCCTTCACAGATGTCATATTGGATCTGCTAGCTCTGGTTGTAAGCATGCACAAACACGTGGAGAGTCCTAAGACACCTTTTCTTTGCCTATTCGATTTAAATCCAGACACAAAATATGGCAAGACCTAGCTAATGTTTTTCCAACCTGGCTGTCATGCTCAGAGACTGCTGGCCAGATCCTCCGTTAGTCCCAGTGCAATGCGCTGTGACTAGTGGAAGGCAGAGAGCCTACCTGAGTAAATACGGCAACTTGGAAAGCAGGCCTTCTGGACCAGGATGAGTAACACACAGGAGATACATTAGGATTGACACAGGCAACGCTCCAAGTATGGTCCAGGAACTGCAACAGGCCCATGCGTCCTTCTTGCCCTTCCCAAACAGTAGACACACGGTGGATGACAACATAGAAATACTTACAGCTATTTGCTAAAGATACTCAACAAGTATCTAAGTCTAGTAACACATTTGAACTTTAAATTTGCTTCATCTCTTTTTAAACTTTTTTTTCCTAATAATTCAATTATACTTTTTAGCTAAGATAACGATAGACAATATACTTGGGGTAAAGGAGAAACTAACCTTTCCCTACATATAGGTTGAAATATTATCCATCATAAGGAAGTAAGGTAGAATGAAGTTTAAAGTTACTATATTTTACAGTTTTAAAGTCACTCCACCTAAGAATTTATACAACTTACCTGAGGAAATAAAAAAAATACACTCATAATAACCATATACATTTGTAAGTAAAAATAAATAATTTTCATAATGAAATAAAATCTTACTTATAGTATGATAGTATAGATTTTATTGCTTACCTTTGTTATATTTGCTATTTTTCCCAGAAGGCGATTAGAGATCAAATTAATAAGGATACACTAAGGAAGTACCTTGTTCTCAAAGTTTACTTTTCAGTACCTTGTCACAGTTTCGCAGGTGACTTAAGTCAGGTCCAGAGACACAAAGAATGCATGCTTTCCCTTATATGTGGAAGCTAAATTTAGCTTATAAACTTCTAAGCAAATAGGTTGGGCTGTATGAATGTGCATACTAATGTATTGACTGAAATATGGTAGACTCAAATACTGTATGGAGAACTCAAATACTGTAATATCGAATCTAAATTTAACAAAATAAATACCAGAAAGCCAATAGTTGAAAGAGGTTGGGTGGGGTCAAGGGGAAAAAGAGGGTAGAATACAGTCAAGAATTCAATATATATCCACAAGACAATATGTTGGAAATGACCTGTACAAGTTCAGTAGGGTAGGGGGGAAGGGAAAGTAGGAAAAAAATGAGGGTATGGTACAATTTTAACAATAAATGTTCTTATTACCTTACTTATGCAACTGTAACCCCTCTGTACATCATGTTGACAATAAAAACAGGGGAAAAAAGAATTAAATGTATATCCTACAATTAAGAAGTGAGGGAAGGGTGAGTAAGGGAGAGATGGGTGAGAATGTTGAAATGGGTGACTATCAAGTTGTATTCTATTCATAAACTACTTAGTTAAATAGATTATATATACACACATACATATATAATTACATAGAAATACTTAAGCTATACAATATAATGAGAATGACTAAGAAGAAATGCCTATTTAGTAAGCTGATGATATAAATATTAAAGATTGAAGAGTCCAAAACAAGGAGAGAAGATTCCATGCTGTGGCAACCAGAGAAGCCATTTTTACATAGTATATAAAAGGAAGATCTGGAATGTAGGGGGATGTGTTAGCTTATTCCTGGAAGAGTAAAATTTGAAGTAAAAGTGTGGAGTCAGGCTAAGTACATGATGGACAAACACATGTTGCTATAAGAGAAATGTCAGAAAACAAAATGAGAAACATAATCAACTAAACAAAATCTGAGCCATTAAAAATCAAATTGCAAACCATATTTTTACGTGACATTGACTTATTAAAATTAAAATTCAGTCTATCACCAGGTGCTGATGGCTCATGCCTATACTCCTAGCTACTCAGAAGGCTGGGATTTGAGGCTTGAGGTTTGAAGCCAGCCTGGGCAAGAAAGTCTATGAGACTTTTATCCCCAGTTAACCATGAGAAAACCAGAAGGGAAGCTCAATGGTACAATGCTGCTTTTTCACACACAAAAAGCTCAGGGATGCTCTTAGGCATCATGTTCAGGCCCCAGGACTGGCACAACCCAAACTCAAGTCGAAAACAACAAAATGAGAAATCTCAATGTATTAAAATAGAATTAATTTATACATCGACCACTTAGTTTTGCATAAATTAAATGTAAATGTTACAAAGACAAAGTGAATTAACAAATATTTTCTCATATAAAACAATACAATATGTCTACCAATAACTTTTTTTTTTGTCAGTCGTGGGGCTTGAGCTCAGGGCCTGGGCATAGTCCCTGAGCTCTTTTGCTCAAGACTAGCTCACTGGGTTACAGCTGTGAGCCAATGGCCTCCTGGCTTGATAATCATATGTAAGTAGACAAAATGTAAGTCAAGATTATTACCACCAAAACAAACGTTTAAACAGAATTGGAACAGAAATTATTTGTCTGATTTTATTGACAAGATGGCAGAACTTAAGAAGAAAAATGCAATAAAATTCTTAAAATTATCAATGAAGAAATAGGATTATTGGAAAATAAAGGAACCAGAAAATAAATAAGTAGAAATGGTTTATAGCCTGATCTGTGGTGCTTCTTGAATAGTACCAATGTAAAAAATTACAATAAAGAAGACTGAATGAAACTTTCTTCTTCAGATCACACATTAAAATAAAAGATTTATTTTCTTTCAATTATCTTCCCTAATTAAATTTTCTTCATACTATCTAGTGTTTTATTTATTTATTTTTTTGGGTCTGGTTGTGGGGCCTGAACTCTGGGCCTGGGCACTGTCCCTCAGCTCTTCAGCTCAAGGCTAGCACTTTACTACTTAAGCCACAGCGCAACTTCCGGCTTTTTTCTTTTTGCTTATGTGGTGCTGAGGAATTGAATCCAGGGCCTCAGGCATGCAAGGCAAGCGCTCTACCACTGAGCCACCTTCCCAGCCCACTATCTAGTGTTTTGTATGCTATTTTAATGTCTTAATTTTTGTTGAGTCCATAAATAATTTATAGACTTAATTTATCAAATAATCTATGCTTTTGGGGTTTTTGCATTCTGCTTTGAATTACATTTGTAGATTTTGTTTGTTTGTTTGTTGTTTTTGTTTGTTGTCATGGGGCTTGAACTCTGGGCCTAAGTATTGTCTCTGAGCTCTTCATCTCAAGCCGAGCACTCTACCACTTGAGCCACAGCACCAATTCCGGTTTTCTGTTGGTTAATTGGAGATAAGAGTTTCATGGACTTTCCTGCCCCAGCTGGCTGTGAAACATGATCCTTTGATCTCGGCCTCCTGAGTAGCTAGGATTACAGGCATGAGCCATTGGTGCTCAGCTATAGATTTTTTTTTTGGAGGGGGGGTCCGGTCATGGGGCCTGACTCTGGGCCTGGGTGCTGTCCCTCAGCTCTTCAGCTCAAGGCTAGCGCTCTACCACTTGAGCCACAGTGCCACTTCCGGCTTTTTTTTTCTGCTTATGTGGTGCTGAGGAAAAATTGTACCCAGGGCCTCAAGCATGCAAGGCAAGCGCTCTACCACTGAGCCACCTTCCTAGCCTCTAGATTTTTTTTTTTAATATGGGAATATTTGGAGTCACTAGACTTTTTATTATTTCTTAATGTAAAAAGAATCTAACAAAATAAAAGCCACCTAGAGCATCAAGTCTTATCTTTTTATTTTACAATGGATTGCTTGTCTTTTGAAGCTCAATAATAATCAGGGACGCTGATTTCGCCTGACTCTTAAGGTAAAGAAAGATGTGGCACTAAAGTGATTTTCAGTCAGCTGCCTAAATTCCCCTTTTATCTAAAAAAAAAGAAAAAGAAAAAGAAAAGAAGAAGAAAGAAGAAAAGTTAGTGTCCCTTCCCAGGACCTTCTCTGCTAAGAAGCAATTTATCTTATTCCTACCATGAACAAATGTATTGTAGTTCTCCTGATCTACCACCTTGTGGTCATCTTTTACTTTTCAAAGTTATATTTCTTTAAAGAATAATACTTTCACCCCTCAGCTACTTTAAATTGACTGCCTTTCTACACACTTGTCTCTTAAAAGGCTCTCGGATTATCCAACTCAATGGTCTTTCCTCAAGATTAATTCCTCTGGAATTTTCACATTACTGATTATAGCCATCTTAACTCAGTTCTCATATCTACCCTGACCTCTCTTAACCCTTGACAATCAAACTTCGTCTTTCCTTTTGGATCCAGAATGGGCAACTTCCCTAAGGATCGATTCTTTCTTTCCTTCAGTTTTCTACCCTTCTCCCAGACGGAGCTCTTGTCTTTCCTGCCTTCTATGTTAAGGAGGCTTTTCCTAAAGTGTTACCTCACACTACCATGGCTGCTAGACATTACCCTGACACCCCAGCACATCCATCCTACTGCATCCTAACCTCTCTCTCTCTCTCTCTCTCTTTCTCTCTCTCTCTCTCTCTCTTTTCCCCCCTCACTCATCTTCACAATTCTTTGACATGAGGACCATACTATATTTGGGGTATGGTTTAAGTGTCTCCCCCAAGTTCATGTGTTGGAGGTGTGACTTGAGTAGAGACTTTGAAAGGTGGGCTTAGTGAAAGGTCGAGACAATAGGGCCTTGACCTTGGAAGAGATTAAACTATTTCAGTAGGCTCCTTAAATGCTGTAGAGAAATGTATTATGGAAGCTTCAGCCTGGACTCACTTGGCCACTCTGGATTTGCATTTGATGATGCGAACTCTTCCTCCCACCCCCATGTTCCAGATTATTGAGGAAGACAGTAGTCCTTCAAGCAGATCCCATGATTTTGGAGTTTTAACCTTTTACACTATGAGATTAATAAAACGTCTCTAAAAACAAAAAACAAAACAACAAAAAAACAACCCTTAAAGGTTAGCTTGAAATGCATTTGAATGGAGGGAGGGTTACTTGGGGGTTGGTGGATTGACTGAGAAAGGGAGCAGAGGACAGATCCAGCCAGACTACACAAAGTACAAGACACTAGGTTGAAAAATGAACTTCACAATTTAGAGGGGGATTATATTTGTGGAGGTGAGAGGGCAGGAAAAACAAAGGAGGAGGCAACAATGCTTGAGAGGAAATGTACTCATTACCTTGCTTGTGTAACTGTAACCCCTGTGTACAGTATTTTTTATAATAAAAGACTTATCAAAAATGATAAAGGAAGTGGGGAATGTGAAATGGGGGGGGAGGGAGCAAGCATATGGAACCAGGGAGAATGATAGAAGGGGAGGCTCTTATCAAGATGTACTAGACACTTCAGATGGATGTGTGAAATTGTAACCCCCTCATATACCCTTCTGGGGTTTAGGGAAAGAAAATATTAAGTAATGTGAAAAAATGAAAATAGCAATTTAGTAATAGTAATTCACATTTAAAATATTAATTCAAGAAATCTCGAATTTCATGGTGATCTACCAGCATTATATAAATTGATTATATAATTATATAAATTATGTAATTATATAAATTGATTCTTTCTGTGCACTTCCTTTCTGCACAACATAACTGGCCATCTCCAAGTATCTTCAAGGACTTTTTCTCTTTGTGGTACTGGGGATGGAACACAAGGCCTTGTGCATGTTAGCCAAATACTTTTAACAATGAGCTGTACGGGTCCATTCTTCAATTGACATTATATAAGCATCAGCATCCTCAATTATTTTTTAAAATGCCTTTCTCTTTCTATTTTCTTTCTTTTTTTCTTTTATTGAAAAAGAGATTAAAATTGGGCCTCAACCTGGATCACAGTTGCTTTACCACAGAATTCATCCTCTAGCTCTTTGGTGTGTATTTTGTTATATATAATTTTTTTTTTGGGGGGGAGAGTCAGTTGTGGGGCTTGAACTCTGGGCCTGGGAATTGTCCCTGAGCTCTTTAGCTCAAGGCTAGTGCTCTACTACTTGAGCCACAGTGCCACTTCCAGTTTTTTGGTGGTTTATTGGAGATGAGAGTCTCATGGTTTTTCCTGCCTAGGCTGTCTTTGAACCACAATCCTCAGATCTCAGCCTCCTGAGTAAGTAGGATGACAAATGTGAGCCACCAGCACCTGGCTTAATTTATTTTTTTTATGCCAGTCCTGGAGCTTGAACTCAGAGCTTGGGGCTTGTCCCTGAGCTTTTTTTTGCTCAAGGATGACTGTCTGCCATTTGAGCCACAGCATCATTTCTGGCTTTTTTCATGGTTAACTGGAGATAAGAGTCTCAGACTTTCCTGCTCCAGCTGGCTTTGATCCTCAATCTTCATATCTTGGCCTCCTCAGAAGCTACCAGCACCCCACTTGTATTTTCTTTAAAAAAAAAATAGGGTCTCATTAACTTTGCCAAGGCTGGCCTTGAACTCATTATCTCCTGCCCCTACTTCACTAATAGCTGGAATTACAGGTATCCACAACACATATTTTGCCTATTTGTAACATTTCAGTAATCCCCAACACTTAGTCAAATGTACTTGTCTTTGCATAATTTTTTTATTCTTTATCTTTTAAGACAATACTTTGCCTGTCTTTCCCCTTTCATACTAGATTTTTCATTTATCGAAAAATAGAGCTTCATGTTATTTTCCTGAGTCCTCTCAAACTTTCTATAGAACTTTATAATATTTTTGGCAGTGCCGAGGTTTAAACTAAGGGCTTTGTGCTTGCTAATCAGGCATATCCCAACCCTTCTCATATGTGTTCATACCCAGGCCTGCTTCTACTATGATCCTCCTATTTATGTTTTCCAGGGTACCTAGGATAACAGGTGCATTCCAGCACATCCAGCTATTTGTTGAGATGGACAGATGGAGTTTTGGCCATTTGTTTTTTTATCCTGGGGGTGAGGTGGGATCTTCGAATCACAATCTTCCTGATCTACACGTCCTACATAGATGTTGTTATAGCGTTGAACCACCACGTTTGGGCTATTCTATGATCTTAATACATATGTTTTCATGGTGAGTACACAAAGCAATGAAATAACCCTTTGCCCCTGAATCCCTCATATTGGAGAATGATGGTTCTCATGCACAGATTCTCACTGAAACCACTGGAAAGATGCTAAGAATCACGAATCCTCCTCTGACTCAGATTCTGGCATAATTGCCTGGGGTGGGACTCAGTTAACGGTATTTTTAAGCGTTCCCCAGACAATTTGAAGTACGCCCAAAGCTTAAAACTTTTGAGTTTGAGAGTAAGTGTAGGCTGGGGAAACTTGAAATTTCAATTAGTTTAAGATTAATTTTTACATACTATATTTACCTCAACAATCAAATCCACCCAAACGAATCTTTTCATTGTCTCCTTACAGCAGAATTTGATACATGATAGATATGCAGCTAGTGGGAAAAATACACAGGAAAAAAATCTCATTTTAATACAAAGTATTAAATTTCTGAATCTATATGCAATTATCTTTTTTTTTTTATTTTTATTTTTATTTTTTTAAATTGTATTTTATTTTATTTGACAACATACTGTACAGAGGGGCTACAATTACATGGGCAGGATAATGCATACATTTCTTACCAAGCTATATGCAATTATCTTTGATTAGAGTATTTTTAAAAGAATATTTTACAGGACTAGAAAGTAAACCATCATAATTCATGCCTGGACCCTTCATTCATTTCATTTAAATTCATTTAACTGGCATTAATATTCAATTACAGTTTGATTGTTTATAATTGCAATCTTAATTAGGCCTGAAATGCTTCCAAGTCAGGCTGTTTCAAATTTAGAATTTATTGATCCTTAATATACCTTATGTAATCATTCACAGTATTGATTATCTTTGGAGTCACTAGGTCCCTGATAAGACCTTCAAGCTCATTAAGAGATCTGAGTCTTCTAAGCCTTAAAGATCATTTACACTACATTTATTGCAGAGTCTACATGAAGCAATGCATCTATGATTGTGTCTCCCTTTGTAAATACAACGTAAAAGTTGGAAATGTATTTTAAATGTTAAAATCTCAGTAAATAGCCAATCAGTACTTATTTGACTACTCCTTTTTATTTTAACTTTTATTTATGTATTTTTATTTTCATTTGTACCGGTATCTAGACTTGAACTCCTAACTTATGCAAACTCGCTTTGCTAGCTCCATGCTGGTGCTCTAACAAGTTTAGCCATGCTTCTCAGGAAAGCCCCTCCTATATTAGAAGGCAATTGACTTTATTTATTTACTTATTTATTTTTGCTGGTCCCAGGGCTTGAAACCAGGGCCTGGGGCACTGTCCCTGATCCTTTTTGTGCTCAAAGCTAGTGCTCTACCACTTGAGCCACAGCGCTACTCCTGGCTTTTTCTGAGTAGTTTATTAGAGATGAGAGTCTCACAGACTTTCCTGCCTGGTCTGGCCTTAAACCTGGATCCTCAGATCTCAGCCTTCTAAGTAGCTAGGATTATAGGCATGAGCCACCAGTGCCTAGCACAGTTGACTATTTTTAATAGCACCACTGCTGATCTAGCTATCTCTGGCTTGGAAATATTCAATATTTTTGTTTATCAAGTCCTTCCTTTGCCACCCTTCTTCCTCTTTTAGTCAGTGCTTCAGAAATCCTGCCTTAGATGTATTTGAGCTAATAGAGAGATGATAAAACAAAATATTTAGATGCCATCCCTCCTCCTTTTCCTCCTCCTCCTCCTCCTCCTCCTCCTCCTCCTCCTCCTTCCTCCTCCTCCTCCTCCTCTTCCTCTTCCTCTTCTTCTTCTTCTTCTTCTTCTTCTTCTTCTTCTTCTTCTTCTTCTTCTTCTTCTTCTTCTTCTTCTTCTTCTTCTTCTTCTTCTTCTTCTTCTTCTTCTTCTTCTTCTTCTCCTTCTCCTTCTTCTTCTTCTTCTCCTTCTCCTCCTCCTCCTCCTCCTTCTCCTTCTTCTTTTCTTCTCCTTCTTCTTCTTCTCCCCCTCCTCCCCATTCTCCCCCTTCTCTCTACTCCTCACCCCTCTCCCCCCCTCGTCTTCCTCTCTTCCTTCTCCTCCTCCTTCTCCTTATTTTTAACTGACCTGAAGCCACCTGAAATGGATTCAGTATAAGAAAATACTTAGAAGGAAATCCCTTGAAAGCTAAACTTGCCACCCTTGCACCCCTATCTAGGCTTGCTGAATGCAGAACATGCTGCAGGGTGGTAATACAGACCTGGGGGTCTCTACGAACACACACACACACACACACACACACACACACACACACACCACACCACACCACACCACACCACACCACACACACACACACTTGTAGAAAGAGTCCTGCAGGAAGAGCAAAGCAGAGGAGTGTAAGGCTAGGAGTCACTTCAGTCACTTTACCATTACCATTTTTGGTCATTTAACACCAACCTTGACTTTCCCTAGGTTTCTATTTTATTCAATACCTCTGTCTCTTTAACCTAAAACAGATTCATTTCTAGCAATACTGAAATAGTAGATGCTGTTTGTTAAAGAAACCGACTAAGTGCTAAATAAGACACAGACTGTAGAACTGTGAATAGATATGATTTGTACCCTGAAGACCCCACAAGGGACTAATTCAGAGGTCAACACAGGTGGAGAGTGCTTTATTTGACATGCACCTGGGTTGGAGGCGTGGCTCAGGTGGTAGAGCATCTGCCAATAAGCCAAGGTGTCAGATATGGAGTTTGAGAACAGGTGTCAGACAAAAAATATAAAAGACATACAGTCATGACCAAAAAGAAACCAGAAGATTGATATGGAGGTGGAAGGTGAAGAGGCCATACCACAGCTCTGTGTATTTTAACAAGTAACAATGATAACCAGGCTCTGTGCTATTTTTTCTGATCTAAACAATCCAATAGTCCAGTGGATGAAATGAGCATAAAAACACACACTGGAATGCAAAGTGGGTAATGCCAAGGTAGAGGGAGGCCAGGTATGTTCTGAAAACACAATGGAAGTGTTGATAGCTTAAGAATAGAGAATTTGGGGAATAAATCAGTATGCTTAGTGATTGTTCATGCAATTTCCTCTGTGTAGTCTGTTCTCATATTTCTGGAAATGTCTATTTTAGAGATTCCCTTCAGTCATTGTCTTCAATTTGAAGTGGATCTCTATTAGATTTGCTCCTGAGTGCTCACACAATCCATTCCTATACTTTGACTCCTGTCTTGTGAGATCTAATAGAACATCATTTTAGATTGGTGGTTTATAGAATCAGCTTTTCTGGAATTTATTTGCAGATGACTTGAGTGGAGTTTAGCATTAAAAAAACTTGATTTTTAAATAATAATCAAATTAATTATCATATATTCTACCCAGATAATGGCACAGAGTATGACTGGTAACTTAGAAATTGCTCGTAATTAAAAACTAGAATTAAAGATAAAATTTACATTTAAACAAGCTGTCCTTTAATATAAATAGTACCACTGGTTATAAAATATTTTCAAAACATTAAGTTAATATCAAAGCAGAGCCTATTTAAATAGGTCTGTTATTCCAACCAGTGGGTTTATTTAGTTGTACAATTATTTTAGTTGCAGCAAATTACCTACATAAAATCTATAATACTATGCACAACAATTTAATCAACAGTATTGTTGAATACTGCTCATTCTTTGCATTTTTTTCATTAAATATATTTATATATATATATATTCCCCCAGCATTTTTTTTAGTGCAAAACACTGAACAATCAACTTATTGTAATATTGTAATACACACATCATCTTTGTGAACCTTGGAAAAGGAGTGGTTATTAGTTTGCTCTTGCACTCACATAACAGAATACTATAAATTAGATGGCCCAGACAACAAAAATTAATATTCTCAAAGATCCGAAAGCTACAAGTTTGAGATCAGAGTGCACAGCTCTGTTCTGTACTTTTTGTTGTTGTTCTTTTTAGTGGTCCAAGACTGGAATTCAGTGCCTGAGGCTTTCCATCAGTGTTTGGTGCTCTACCAATGGAGCCACACCTCTAACCCAGAATTGGGTTCTGATGAGGGCTTTCTTCCTGGATTGCAGATCGCCATCCAATACACAACACACACACACACACACACACACACACACACACACACACACACACACACACACACACACACACAGATCAAACTGAGAGAGAGACAGAGACACAGACATCACTGTCACCCCTTCTATAATTCTCCCCCTTGATCATGATACACTATATGCATAATAGCCTGACATGTTGAACTGAAATCCCTCTGCATAATTCTTTGAAGATAATAATATATTTTTAAAAAAACTCTTTATTTTTTTCTTCTTCTAAGGAAACAATCCTAGGCGGCAGGGCTCCCAACCTCATGATGTCATGTAAACTTACCTTTCATTTCCATGTACCATTGCATTGGAGGTTAGGACTTTATCATGTGAATTTTGGCATGGGATGCAATGATCCACAGAAGAAGGACTGCCCTTTTGGCTTCTGGGGTTGTTGCCTACAGGAGGGTAGGTAGCAGGCTATGGGCTGGGGGTGAAGGTTCTATGGTCCTCTTTCCACAGCTCTTCAAGGCTAGAGTTTGCCAAGTGGTTGTTCTGTAACTACTGCCTATCTGCCTGCTGAAACCGAGGCATGGCTCTGACACTCTCCGAATTGCCTTTGGGAATATACTTCTCCTCTCTTGAGAACCAGCACGTGTTCCTATCTGCTCTCCTATCTGCTTTTGCCAAATCCCAGTTGTGTCACAGCCTTCATTCACTTTGCTCCATGTTCCTCCTCTTCAGTTTGACGGGAAGGATGCCTATTCACACGATCCTTGAGCTCTTGATGAAATGGTTGTTCAGCCGCACACTTGGTGTCATTTTCAGACATAGCTTCCTCATTTCTTGTAATATGGCTACACTGAGAAGTCTCCAAATCTTCACGTGCTGGTTCCTTTTTTTTTAAAAAAAATTCCTTCTTCAATTCATCTTCATCCTTTGGCCTCTTGCTCAAAGCAGTTAGGGAGAATCAGATGCATTGTCTTAGTTAAATATCCTATTTCACTCTTCACAAGTTTTCAGAAAACACAGTCTGGCCCAAGGTATCAAAAGGATTCCATTCTGTCCGAAACTCTTCAGTTTTGTCTGAAGACTTAACCACAATCGTACTTTGTGTCCACATTTCTAGCACACATCTGGAAAGCTTCCTCCAGCCTCTGCCTTTACCCCTCTCCCAAACTGCTTCTGTGTAATTAGGAACTTCTTATACTCTCACTCGAATTCTTGCTTGAACTGCCATTAAAATAAGTTCATAGACTCTGTTGTTTTTTGTCTCAGTTCTGGAAGCTAAAAGCTCAGGATTAAGATGCCAGGAAGGCTGGTTTCGTTCTGAGACACCTTCTCCTGGTTCGTAGGGTGTTTTTCCTGTCACCGTAACCTCTATGCTTGACGGAGATTGTGCAAGCTCATCAGAGTGTCATCTCACGAGGTGACCATCATAACCTCATCTAGATCCAATTATGTCTTAAGAACCTACATGATCACACTGGAGGTTGGGGCTTTAATATACATATGAATTTTGTATTACACTTCAGTCTACAGCAGATATCTTTTTCCAAGGTATTTTACATTCACCTGTAGGCAATTTGTCACAACAAATTAATTTTTGGAACACAGCACTCTACTGCCATCTGCCAGAAATGTACAATAAATCCTTAGGTCTATAGATTTGTTCAGTGAGCAACCTGCACAACCATGCACTAGACTCAAGCTTAGTCTACCATTACAGTGACTGAGTGCTTATGTAATGAGAAAATAAAGGCTTTAAAAATGCGTTAAAGAACAAATTAAAGATGTATATAAGTGAAATATTTACTGAAAATCATTACAAAGAATCACCATCTTCATAAGTAACAAGTATAATATGCAGTTTCAAGCTGACGAAATTCTCTATTGACTGAAACTAAAAAAATAGGCTTTAAAAAGTTTTATTTGAGGCCAGAGCTGGTGGCTCACACGTATAATCTTAGCTATTCAGGAGGCTGAGATTTAAATATTGTGGTTCAAATCCAGCCCAGACTTTATATGAAAGAAATGCAAGGTTTCACAGGGAAGCAATATTTCATACTGTGTTCAACTCAAGGAAATCGGCTTTACAAATATATGTTATTCTTTTTTAAGAATAAGAAATATCCTGATGAGTGTCAATGAACTAAGACAGTTTAAAAACAAAATAAAACAAAAAACATTCTTAAGTAGATCTTTTGCATTTCTAGTGGTTTCCAATTACCTATAATCTTTTTCTTAACCCTTCCAAGTTTTCTAAACTTATCCTAACAATTCTTTCCTTTATTGTAGATTATCTCAGACATACTAGTTACTCAGTGTATCTGGATTTACTGCACAATGGCATGGTATATTAATATCTCAATATCTACCTTAACCATTTTTTCTCTCTCCAGGTTTATGCAGCCTTATTAAAGGCAGATACTTTTGATTTTATTTTAGGGCATTGTATGTGTAAAAGGTTTGTGCTTCATCCTAGTAATTTTTAACAATTGTGTCGGTCCATTTGGTGTGTTTATAATTTGATCGTGCAGAATAAAAAACATGAGGCTGGGCACTGGTGGCACACACACACACCTGTTATCCTAGCTACTCAGGAGCCTGAGATCAGAGGATTGTGGTTGGAAGCCAGCCTGGGCAAGAAAGTCCGACAGACTCTTATCTGCAATTAACCACCAGACAACCACAAGTAGCACTATGGCTTGAAGTGGTAGAAGTTCTAGCCTTGAGCAAAAAAACTCAGGTACAGTGCTTAAGCCCTGAGTTCAATCCCCATGACCAACAAGAAAAAAGAAAGGAAGGAAGGAAGGAAGGAAGGAAGGAAGGAAGGAAGGAAGGAAGGAAGGAAGGAAGGAAGGAAGGAAGGAAGGAAGAAAGGAAGGAAGGAGAGTTGAAAGATCACAAGTGGCACTTCAGCTCCTCTTAGGGCAGTTTGGAGAATGGAGTATGGCGACTCCAATGGAAAGTGGGTTCCAGTGCATACAAGGAAGGGAACTGGAAAGAAAAATGTGCTGATAAATTGTGAAGAAAGGAATAAAAGGGTCAGTAGACCTTAACTACATGGACTTGGGAGTAAGAAAACAAATATAGAAAAAAAGGAACAAGAATTGTATTTTTGTAGCAGTTATTAGGGGGAAAAAGCCTTCAGTCAACCCAGTGGCTTCTTTGATTCACAACATCCACATACATAAAAATATCATTGTTTTCTAGACCAGAATGGTTAATTTTTTGTTTAGTGATGGAAGGGTTATTATTCCCGATTGCATGCAACATGCCTATATTCATTGTCAGTGATTGTTGACACTATTTTGGTGTCTTTAACAAAAGTGATATTTTAAATATAAATGTTGAACTAAGAATTTTATAGATTGAGACTTTGAATTTGTTATTGGTGTGTGTGTGTGTGTGTGTGTGTGTGTGTGTGTGTGTGTGTGTGTGTGTGCACGTGTGTGTACTATAACTTTAATTCAGGGTCTAACACTTTCGTTTGGATTCTAGCTCAAGGTTGGCACCTTACCTTTAAACCATATCTCCAATTCTGATTTTTTTTCTTTATTTGGAGACAAATCACTCAGATTTTCTTCCAGTTGCCTTGTAGCCCTAGATCCCTAGGTCTCAGCTGCCTGACTTTGTAAGATTACAGGGGTAAGACACTAATGCCTGGCTGAATTTCTTGTTAAATACAAAAGGTCGGTTGTTTTTCCTTGTTATTTTTGGAAAATATTATTGCAATGTAGCCTTTCTCTTTTGAAGAGAAAGGACAAAAAAAATCTTTCTTCACTTACTCAGACACTGGCTTACTCAAAAGGTTTTTTTTCATTAGAGAGAAACATAATATAACTTGCAAATCAGTAGGAAAACTAAAAGCCTGTATGAATCTGTAAGTGTAGCCAGCTCATAAATTAGAGCTGGGGATCTGTAATGCCCTAGTCCAAATTCATAGGAAACTTCATAATATTATAGACTGAACAGGTTGCTCTTCTTCTGCCACATAAAGCTGCTTCTTTGTTTCAATACTAGTGTAATAGTACCCGGGTGCCTGTGGCTCATGCCTATAATCCTAGCTACTCAGGAGGCTGAGATCTGAGGATCGTGGCTCAAAGCCACCTTAGGCAGGAAAGTCCCTGATACTCATATCTCAATGAACCACCAGAAAGCCAGACGTGGCTCTGGGGCTCAAAGTGGTAGAGTGCTAGTCTTGAGTGGCAGAGCTCAGGGACAGTGCCCAGGCCCCGATAGTTACAAATATCTATGCCATGGAAAACCAGGATCTCTTTGATAATTAGTTTCAAGGATAAAGACATTTTCTTGAAGAGCTAATCATCTAGCTCAAAACTATATACTAAATTTGGCTTCTGACAAGGAACAAAGTAAAATGATTTTTTAAAAAAGAGAAATTGCTAAGCTGAGAGTCAGTGGCTCATGCCTGTAACCCTAGCTACTCAGGATCACAGTTCAAAGCCAGTCAGGCAGGAAAATGCGTGAGACTCATCTTCAATTCACCACCAAACAGCCAAAAGTGGAATTGTGAATCTCAAGTGTTACAGCACCAGCTCTGAGCAAAAAAAGCTCAGGGGTAGTGTCAAGACACTGAGTTCAAGCCCCAGGAGTAGCATGCACGCATACAACACACACACACACACACACACACACACACACACACACACACACACACACACACACACACAAATCATTCCATCTGTTAAGGAAAATAAGATTTGTTTTCATATCAATAATGTTTACTATTAAATTGATAATACACTGGAAAAACAAACTGATTTTGATGACACATATAACGTTAATCCCCTGAATAATTTAAGCCATAAAATAAAATTGCCTTTTGACAATCTACTTTTATTAATCTCTTGTCAAGGAAGAATTTCAAGTTAGGCACCAGTGACTCACATCTGTGCACCTAGTTACACTGGAGGTTGAGATCTGAGGCTCACAGCTCCTCTGATCTCCAATGAACCAGCCAGATTTTCAGAAATAGAGGGGTAGTTCAAGTGGTAGAGCATTCCCTGTAAAAAAAAAAAAAAAAGCCTCACGGGAGAGCTCAAAGCCCTGAGTTCAAGCCTCACTATTGGCACATAAGCAGAACAAAAAGAAAAGAAAAATAATTTCATTATCTATAACTGTAGATTTTTTTGGTAGTACTTTTAAACTCAGGGCCTCCTACACGAACATTCTATCAATAAGCCATACCTCAAATTCCTTTTTTGTGCTGGTCATTTCTATGATCAGGTATTACTTCCTGCCCAGCTTCAGGTCTAGATCACCATCTGCTTATTTTTCACTTCCCACCATAGTTAGGATAACAGGTGCATGACACCACCTCAGTAAGTTTCTTTCCTTTGAAATGGATTCTTATGGACTCTTCTGCTTGGGATGGACTGAAGGTGTGATCCTCATATAGAATTAGGGATTACGAATGAGGATGACAAACATGAATCTCCATACCCAGCAACTCGTTAAAAAGGGACTTCTTTGACTTTTTTGCCCGGGTTAGCCTTGAACTACAATCCTCTCCATCTCAGCCTTTCAAGAAGCTAAGGTTACAAACCTGAGTGATGGGCACAAAGTTTATAAATATAGTTTTAATTTTAATAACAGAAAATAATGTTTGTGGTCCAATTATTTGTTATTTGTATCCCCAAAGAGAAGAGATTTAATGTAATTCACTGATTTCATTGTTCACTATTTCTTCCTGAATTACACTGCTTCCTTGCACTTTTATTTAATATGTGCCTTCCTATTTCTTTCAAGTGCACAAAAATTCAATGTCATTGTGCATGTTCAAAAGCTGTGCCATTTTCTTACTCTTCTCTCTTTACTCTGTGTGTGTGTGTGTGTGTGTCCCAGGGTGGGGCTTGTACTCTGGGCTTGGATGCCATACCTGAGCTTCTTTGCTCAAGGGTGGTGCTTTACCACTTGAACCACAACTCCATTTCTGGCTTTTTGCTGGTTAATTGGGCAGAAGAGTCTCATGGAATTTCCTGTTAGGGCTGGCTTCAAACTGTGATCCTCTGATCTCAGACTCCTGAGTAGCTAGGATTACAAACATGAGCCACCAGCACCCAACTCTTCCTTTCAATAAGACAGTAAGGTCAGCTATCAACCTGATTGTTCTTTTACGAATAAGTGTTTATCTTTATTTCCACTATTTTTTCTTTCTTCTTGTTGTTCTAGTTCCATGACAAAGCAAGAATGTCACTGTAGTTTGTTTTACTGGATTTATCTAAGTTTTTCAATGAGGACTCACCATTTTTTTTTCAGTTAGAGAACAATTTCAGCCATCAGTTCAAAATTTTCTTCTCCCCTCACCACTACTGTTTCTTTCTAGAACGTTTATTAGTTGTAACTCAGAGGTCCTGGAATTTTTTTCTCTACCGTCTCTGCAATAGTTTTCATTTTTTTTATGTGTGCTTCATTTCCCTTGCTTCAGACATCCAAATTATGCATTTCCTCTTCATCTTTACCTAGTTCATCTGACCTGCTTTCTATTGTTGTTTTAATTCCATGACTACACTGGTTCATTTAATGATTTAATATTTTGGCTTCTCCTGTAGGAAGAGGAAAACACAGGATAAACTATTGAGATGGTTATTGCAGACAGAAATAACTTCTGTATTGAGACTATAAAGTGAGTAAGGAAAGGATGTCTCTTTACTTTTGTGGGTAAACACCCTGGCACATAGTATCATCTCAATAAGTGTTTACAATGACAAATTTAAAATAATCAAGTAAATCATTACTAATAGGTTATGTTTACCCACAGTCAGCAGTAAACGAATACGGATACCAAACAGCAATTCTAGTAAATCTTAAATTTTGGACTTATCCATCCCACTGTAGTTCTGAGAAAGCACAGCTAGGAAAAAACTACAATTCTGGACTTTTGCAAAATGTGAAATCATATAGAATGTGATTTTGTAAATCCAAGAATCACATATGTGTGAGTATATGAGCCAGGGTTAGTGGTGGATATCTGTAAGCCCAGCTATCTAGGCAGCAGAAGCTGGAGGAGTGAAATTTGAGGCTAGCACAGGATAAAAGTTAATGAGACTCCTTCTCAACCAAAGAAACAAGACATGGTGGTTCATGCCTGTAACTGTTCATTCCTGCTACACGGGAGGTTTAAGTAGGAGGATCATGGTCTGAGGATGCCCTTGTGGTAACAAAAACAACAACAACAAAAGAATGTAGCCCTAAAAAATAACTAAAGCAAAACAGGAAAACTCAAAACCACAATTTACAAGATGATATTGATAGATGTCCTCTGACATCCTTGGTGTGAGACACAGTAGATATTGACAGAAAAGCAGGTTTTGGAATAAAGTTGTAAAACCTGACTAATAGGAGAAAAGTTTGCGAAAGGTTGAACATGACCTGAAAAGAATCATATCAAAGCTATATTGTTTTTTTTAAAAAATCATAAATAATAAACATTTAGTCCATTTACTGAAAAGAAGCATTTTTAGCAAACTGCTTTATTCTTCATGTAGATTCCTACTTGAAAATAGGTAGAAAAGGTTAAGATCGATCTGTTTTCTTGTAGATTTATTTTTAAGCCTTGCTTTAAATTCTGCAGCCTGATGGAGTGATAATGTAATGCAATTTAGCTTAATATCTATTTTGTGTTAGATGGCAGTTTTATTAAGCAGAACCAATAATCATCGTTATTCAGAGTCATAATGGCCCATTATAAATGGTCTCATTTTCCCTAATTTTAATTTTACCTCTTGGAGTAAGCTTGTCTAGAACTGTTAAAATGGTTACACTCGGTTTCTTTTATAAATATAATTTTAACAATCACTATGGAAACATAACTCATGCAGTAGTTAAGTCCAACTTTCCATGTATTTGATACAGAACTATTTTAGTGTCTTGGTGTCTCTTAATTAAACTTTCAGATTATGAAACTTAAGGAATTACATTGCCATTCTTCAGGGACTGGAATCCTAACTTTGAAATAGATAAACCTTCTTTCTGAGATGCTGCTTTTCTAATCTCTTGTATTTCTTAGTAAGGGGAAATCAATTTGATTAGGTTAAAAAAGAAAGAAAAAGAAATAGCTTGTCTAATGGCCTCCAAAATAAAGAAACTAACAATTTCTTTTTTAGAAAGCTCAATGAAGTGCTTATACATTTATTTCAGCACTGGTTTGGATAAGAGAGAGAATGAGACTGTTTCATAGATACTTCACGGCCAGGGAGATCTTGAAGGTCCATTGATTTAAAGGCAATGTTGAGCAACATTCATTATCTGTTTAATGTTGTTGTCAATTACTGATCATCCTTTCATATATACCTTCACCACTCCTTTTAGAGGTGAGCCACTAGTTTTCCAAATTCATAATGAGGACTAAGTGTAAAGAAAAGGCTTTACCTTCAGATCAGTTATCCCTATTTTGTCCACTGGCAGAACGGAAGCTTTTTTTTCCCCACAACCTCAGAATTTATATCGTCAGAAAAATCCCAGTGGTTCTCAGTGCCTGGGAATGGAGACAACAGGTCAAAAAAGTTTTAAAAAAAATGGAGGTTGAAGGTCATCTCCGATACAATCTTTACCAGCTCTGTATTATTGTCCAGGGACCAGCGAACAACAATTGCTTAGAATTCAAGGAAAGTCCACTCTTTTCAGCTTCTGTCATGGGCACTCTAGGTGGCTCCTGTTGCTTTTGAGTAATAATTCTTTTTCATCTATACATGATTAAATATAGCTTTCTTCTACAAAATTTGTGCCTAGAAGAACTAAAGATGTATTTTCTAGCATTCAGAGGTATGTAGGAAGAAATCAGTTGTATTCATGTCGATAAACATGGATGATAACCTATGATACCATTATATAATTTAATATTTTATTGTATGTCCTGTACTTATTTATTCAATAAGCAATCAGGTGGATGCCAGAAACCGAGGAAACACCAAGGTTACACAGAACAAGAGGCTGGGGGGGGGTCTGCTTTCACACAAGGGCATACTCTGGTTGGGAATGAAAGCAGTCACAAAACGAAAATGGTAAACAATATAACAGATATGGGTAAGAGGTTGTGGAAGTGAAGCCTAGAAGCCAGCTTGTCTGATCATCTTCCAAAATGATGACTCCACTGATTCATTTACATACATTCATTTTCATGACCAAAGATCCTATAGTGAGTGTATACAGCTTCACTCTCTCTAGGTTCTAATTTTTAAATTAAAAAATACATGTTCTAATATTCTAATTTTTAAATTCAAAAAAATTAAAAATATGTATTTCCAGGTTTGTTTAAGCAGAGGAACTGTAGAGAATTAAAAATCAGGAGTACTTTGACTGGCCATGGAGCATGAGTTTAACTGAATGGATATTAAACTGCATTTTTAATTTTTATTATCTTTAAGTGGGTTCCATTCAACGTGTAAGTTTCTACATTTTGATCAGTATCATTCCTTTCATCATTCTCCCTCATCCCTTCCATCCTCACCCCTCCTCTAAATTTTCAGAGTTTCCAAGGATGTCCTTTAAGTATTATGACTACATTCTCCCCCTAGACTATATATATTTATAGTCTTACAGAAAAACTTCACTCAGAGTAGCACTTTTGAATGTCATAGGTGAATCAATGAAAAAATTTATTTTTTTCAGTCTAACAGATATTTGGGTTCTGGATTATAATCAAGCTCAATACCTGACAGTCACTGGGAAGCTGTTGATTTTGCAAAGTCTTGAGGTTAAAGCCAAAATAACCAAAAAGTAAGGGTTTCTTTCAGTATGACTTGTGTGTACAAAATACTTGGTCAGAAATTATGCTCACAGAAAAATCTATGTTCTTCTACCTGAGATTTTCTGCCTAGTACTCACAGCCACTGACTAATATAAAATAATGAAATGATTTAAGTTCTAGCCAAGTTAGTTGGTTCATTTTTAAATGTCCGTATTTCAAACTGAAAAGACCATAGACTTCAGATTTGGTTTTGTAGGTAAATTCTAAGTCTTTTACTATCTTTGAGCTTGGAGAAGTTTTTTGTTTTGTTTTGGTTTTGGTTTTGGTTTTAAATTTTTCTTCTGCCCCAGGATTTAGTTTGTTATCTAGAACATGAAAATACCAGCTACCACCACATCTGGTCCAGGGTAGTTTCAAATCAATGGTGACTTCTTCCACGCTTGGCTACAAATGCTATGCTGTGTGTGTGTGTGTGTGTGTGTGTGTGTGTGTGTGTATGTGTGTATTATCATTTTGACACTTTTCACAAGATTCTACCAGAGACCTTCAGTCAAAAAAGTTAATGATTCCCATTCAGTTTATTTCTTTTGTTGCATCAAACGCACTTGTCAGCCATAGGCTGACAAAACGTTACACGGGTTTCTCTTTTCTCCCAGTACAGTTTGACACTTAGGAGGAATTTTTCCATAGTCACAGTGTTGAGTGATGTGTGGCATGCTGATAATGCACACACAGAGGGGAATGTACTAAGCAGGACATTGTCTGAAATTCATTAAGGAGCAGCATCTCATTGCCAAACTAAAGTTAAATAGAGATGCAGTTTCACTTGAAATGAGCAGCTCAGTGTACTTGGTCAGCATTTGTGCTAATCCATCCACCTGGAGTCTTCAGTTTCCCCATGCACGAATTACGAGAGCATTGATCTTTCACTTTCTGGATTCTGCTTCTGTTTTCTCTTGGGCGGATGACAGCTGTGGCTCCCACTTGCCAGGATACACCATGGCTCACAAGAGGAGCAGGGGAGAGAGTGTGAATGAACACCGCACAGAGAGCCCTTCCTTCTTCCTGCAATGAAGCAGGTTTGTAGATTTGTCACTGCTGAGTCACCGAACCATCTTAACACACACACAACCACATTTCGTGAGGCACTCACTTTGGCATAAGTCACAGAGATTATGGGTGACAGCACATATTGTTGTGGGTCATTGTCTTATTTATAGATTAAAGCACAGTGATGGCTTTCTTGCATTTGCATGCTGACATCTTAGTTAATTGTGTTGTTTGCTTCTTTTTATCCACATTGACGGCCTTAGATATGCTGTGATTTTTTTTCCTTCAGTATTCTTTCTCTTGCTAGATTGTTTGTTTTCTCTAAGGGGCAGAATAACTTTTTTAAAAAAACGATTATTTGAAAGATATGAAGTATGTACTTAATTACCCTTTGGAGAACATCAGAAGACAATGCAATTGAACAAATGAGTAAACACTAGGAAAAGATTACTAGATAATTAGATCATATCTGAAAGCCCTGGTGACTGATAGGCTTTCTTCTTGCTGTCATAGTTTTCCTCTAGGTTACCTTTTTTCTTTTTTTTTCAGTGGAGATTTTCAAGCTTATAATTGGTAACCTTTATCTTCCCATTTGAAAAAAAATATTATGGAGCATGCAAGAGCTCAGATACATGTTATCTATTAAGAATTAATTAAGGTTTTAAACTATATTTATATTTGTTCCTTTATTTAGAAAGAAAAAATAGGATCTATTTTTGTGCTTAACATGTAACATGAAAAGGAGACCTTCAAATCAAATCTCTGCTAAATCCCCAAATTGAATCACAAATATAAGTAAAAAGCATGGGCCCAAGAGGGAAAAAGTAAGGCAAAGAAGAATTCATCAATTCAGTTATCCATCATAAAATAATTGAGGACATACTTCATATGAAGGATAGTAGTTTTCCTCCAGACATATTCTCTAGTAAGAAAGGTGCTGTTGTAAATGCAGAAGTTACTGACATGAGTTCAGGATGATGAAATCTTAAACAGACGCATGTTGAGGCCCTGAGAGACAGAGCACTGAGCTCAATGGATCATCCAGTTTAGAAGACAACTCATGTCATTTCTGTTTTAATCTGGAATGTATTCAGATTGTCATCAGGAAAATTTGGTTTTGTTCCTCTGTGGCACTACTGAGGGCCTGGGCACTGCCCCTGATCTTTTTCACTCAATGTTCATGCTCTATGATGTGAACCACAGCTCCACTTTGGGCTTTTTGCTGGTAAATTGGAGATAAATTTCACAGACTTTCTTGTTTAGGCTAGCTTTGAGTGGTGAACTTTGGATCTCAGCCTCCATAGTAGCTGAGATTGAAGGTATGAGCCACTGGCACCTGAATAGAAAATTTTCTCTTTGTTTCTTTTTTCTTTTCTTTTCTTTCTTTCTTTCTTTCTTTTTTTTTTTTTTTTGTCAGTCCTGGGGCTTGAACTATGGACTTGGGCGCTGTCCCTCAGCTCTGCAGGTCAAAGCAACCAAACTACCGCTTGAACCACAGCACCACTTCCGGTTTTCTAGTGGTTTATTGGAGATAAGAGTCTCACGGAGTTTCCTGCCTGGGCTGGCTTTGAACTGCGATCCTCAGATCTCAGCCTTCTGAGCAGCTAGGATTACAGGTGTGAGCCACCGGCGCCCGGCTTGTATTCTTTTTTTCTTCCTCCCTCCGTCCCTCCGTTCCTCCCTCCCTCCCTCCCTCCCTCCCTTCCTTCCTTCCTCCAACTTTTGCTAATATTTAACTTGGTTTAATTCCTTATATACAAATTTCTCCAGAGGTAGAATAATAGTATATATATATATATATATATATATATATATATATATATATATATATATATATATATATATAATATACAATAAGAGGATAGACATTGGGAAAATGAAATTAATTTGAAAGGTGGTCCTCAAAACCAAGATGGGGAAGTGACAGCAAAGTCAGAGACATGTTCATGAAAACTTAGTAATACATCTCTGGCACTGACAGTCTCATCCATGATTCCCTTCAATTGATTCACACTGTTCCTTTAGGGGAAATTAGACAAGTATGTCTCCCTGTCTTGAAAATGGGTTGCCACTCTCAAAAGTTTCTGCTAATGTTTTAGCAAAGTGGAAGGTAGTTCTGGCATTTAGGGAAAGGGTTCTCAAATTTTCCCTGCCAGATATCTCATAATAGGATATGTGAATAGGAAAGACAATGTGGTTGTTTTTGGTAAATAATATTCTGGGAAGTCCTGTGTGCTTTTATTTTATCTTTTTTCTTTTGTGTACGTCCTAAGGATTGAACTCAGGACCTAGACATTGTTCCTGAGTGTTTTTGCTCAAGGTTAGTGCTCTACCACTTAAGCCACAGCTCCACTTCTGGCTTTTTTTGGTGATTAATTGGAGTGAAGAGTTTCACCCAAATGCTTGATAAAAAATGTACTCATTACCTTGCCCCTGTAATTGTAACCCCTCTGCATGGTATTTTCACAATAAAAAAATAAAAAAAAGAGTTTTACTCACTGTCCATCCTAGGCTGTATGGGATGGACAACGAACATCAAACAATGAACATCAGATCTCAGCCTTCTGAGTAGCTAGGATTACAAGCATGAGCCACTGGCATCTAGCCTTGTGTGGGTTTTATGTGTTGAAATTTCTGGTTGGAATTGTGTGCCTCTGTCTATAGCAACTAGTAATTCCTCCCTATCAGCCATCACTCCTCTACAAAAAGAATGGACTGTAAATAAATATGTGAAATCATTCTGACATTTGTAGAAGACTATGAAAGAAATGACTGCTATTTCTGAGTGACTTATTTATTCATTATTTTCCCACATAAGTATTCCCTAAAACATCAAATGCACAGCTTTTGGCTAATGTGATGGCATTTTTTAATAGAAAGATTTTAGACCTTATTTTAAATATTATGCTATTGAAAAAAATGCCTGCATAATTCTGGTTTTCTTGCTAAAAATGGACCCTAGAGAGCTAGCTTTCTGACTTAATCACTATGTATATATTCACACTTCCAACTAGGACTAAATATGTATAAGTCCTTGATCAATGGCTTGGAAACAGTAGATTACTGATGAATGTTTGATAATTGTCAAGATTTACAGAATTAAGTCACCAACAACAGCTTGCTTTCTCTTGCTTTTGACAGAACTGGGTCAGAGATTTGTATTTTTTAATTCAGTACTCTACCACTTGAGCCACACTTCTCATATCTACCTATTTTCTTTAAACTAGCATATTTTTTCCACCAGACTGTTTTAATTTAATATTGTCATTTGTTTGAAATGGATGAAAACAATTCTATTTGATCTTCTTCCTTTCTCCTGGTGCCTGTTCTCAGTTTTCTCCTGGCTAGCCTACTTTACTATAATATTCCAGGAAACCCTGCTTGAATCCTCAAGATCTTTTATATGCTTTTCTTAACTGTATTTTGGACTGTATAGCATGCTCAACTGAAGGTATTGAGGAACTAGCAATAAGAAAACACACATAATCTCTGACTTCAGTCTAGTAATCGGCTACAGCTTATCATAGAAACTGGAAGTGATTATCTTAAAGGGTTATCATTAGCCTTGTTAAGTAAGTCTCCATGTCTTCGGATAAATATTTCCAGTCTCCATTTTTTTACTATTACTGTTAAAAGCTATGTATATTAATAAAGTCTTACATTTCTTGATGTGTCATTTCTGTGTAATATTATCCTCTTTTTAAAGAACAGATGATAGTCCTTGAATGAAAAAAAAATTAAGTTTACATTTGTCCATGGAAGGTGTTTTGAAGATGAAGTCAGCCAAATTAAAACAAACCAAACATGATGAACATGATTGGAATCGCAGCATTGAGAAGGCTGAGTCAAGAGAATCACAAGTTTGAGGCCAGCCCGACTTTCATAGGGAGATCTGTTTCAAAACAAATAAACAATCAAGCAAAGTCTTAAGAATTAAGTTCCATTTCTAAATACTTCATATACAAAAATGGTAATCAAACTAATATGCCTGAGTTATGGCATTGCATTTGTTTCTGACATGTTTGTTTTATTAAAGAGTTTACAGGTAGAGATGCTTTAAAAGCAAACATTTTGAAAAAAATGAAAATTTTGTATGGTTATTATTATTGTTGGCTTTATTGGGGTTTGAAATCAGGGTTCTAGGGTTTGGAATTAGGGCTTTAACTTACTATGGTGTTTTTCTTTAGCACTTGAGTCAGGCCTCTAGCCTAGCTTTTTGCTGATTATTTTGGTGATGGACTCCAGGGAACTTTCTGCCTGGGCTAGCTTTAAACTTTGATTCTTCAAATCTCAGCCTCTGGAGTAAGGATGACAGGAATAAGCACCAGTTTTTAAATTTATTTAAATTTTATTTTGTTCTTTTTTATGTGCCAGTCCTGGGGCTTGACATTAGGACCTGGGTACTGTCGCAGAGCCATTGTGCACAAGGTTAGTGCTCTACTGCTTGAGCCACAGCCCCATTTCTGGCTTTGTGTGTATATGTGTGTGTGTATTTAATTGGAGATATGAGACTTACAGACTCTCCTGCCTGGGTTGGCTTTGAATCACTATCCTCAGATCTCAGCCTGTTGAGTAGGTAGGATTATAAGCATGAACGGCTGGCACCTGGTGAAAACTGAATTATCTTTAAAGGCCAAGAATTCATGGTGATTAATGACAGTGTGCTTCCAAAGATTAAAAGATAGAAATTTGTCACTACCTGTGAATTAGAAAAATAGAATTTCACAGACATTTTCCTAGTCAAGTAAATAAACTACCTATCCTTTGGCCCCTAGTTTCACCTATACTTATGGTTGCAGAAATGCCACACAGATAATGTTTTTTATTAGCAATGGTTTAAATGGCCATAGGCTGGTGTAATTAACCTTTAAAAACAGAAAGCCATGGTATCAAAATAAATATCTTAATCCTTACTTATCAAAGTGAGGATGTTTTGTCATTCACCATGTTGCAAATGTAAGAGATTTAATGCATTGAGCAGAATGACTTGTCATATTTACCTGAGGTCTATGTTTGTATCAAATACAAACATATGTTTAAATTAGTAGATTGTTCTGGGCACCGATGGCTCACCCCTGTAATCTTAGCTATTCAGGAGGATGAGATCTGAAGAGTGTGGTTCAAAGCCAGCCTGGTCAGGAAAGTCCATAAAAATCTCATCTCCAATGAACAAGCAAAAAGTGAGAATTGGAGATGTGGCTCAAGTGGAGCTGTGGCTCAAGGATAGTACCCAGGCCCTGAGTTCAAGCCTCAGGACAAGCACAATAAAATAAAATAAAATAAAAATAAATTGGTTGATTAAAAAAGAGAAGTTATCTTCCTCCCTGCGATTTGTGAACCCTGTCTATGTATTTTTATTATACTTTGTATAAACCTGGCTCTAACAATCTGCCTTTTTTTTTTTTTGTCGGTTGTGGAGCCTGAACTCTGGGCCTGGGCGCTGTCCCTCAGCTCTTCAGCTCAAGGCTAGCATTCTACCACTTGAGCCACAGTGCCACTTCCAGCATTTTCTGCTTATGTGGTGCTGAGGAATTGAACCCAGGGCCTTATGCATGCAAGGCAAGCACTCTACCACTGAGCCACCTTCCCAGCCCCCAATCTGCCATATTATATGTGTGTGTGTGTGTGCGTGCAGAATTGCTTGGATTTTTACACATTGTTGTACTGAATGAAAATAGTACCTGGATATTGCATTGGGGATAAAATGAGAAGACTTCTTCTGTCAGATACAAACAAAAAAAAAATAGGAAAGGCCTGGGCCTCAGGCTTAAGCACAAGTTCCTGATTGCTGCAGGCACCAATGTTGTTGGTCTATCTACAGCCGAATGCACACATCAGAATGTAGCACCACACCAGCTAGAGCTCTGTGTTTGATTGGAACAAAATGGTAAGATTCAAAATACTGCAGAGAGAGAGAGAGAGAGAGAGAGAGAGAGAGAGAGAGAGAGAGAGAGAGAGAGAGAGAGAGAGAGAGGGAGAGAGAGAGAGAGAGAGAGTGTGTGTGTGTGTGTGCGCCAGCACTGGGGCTTGAACCCAAGGCTTCATACTTTCACTTCACACTTTCACTTAGCTTTTTCCACGTAAAGCTGAGACTCTACTACATGAGCCTCTGCTTCCAGCTTTTTAGCGGTAATTGGAGATAAGAGTCTCATACGCTTCTCCGCCTGGGCTGGCCTTGAACCACAATCCTCAGAACTTAACCTCTTGAAGAGTTAAAAGTACAGGCATGAGCCATCAGTGACCGATCAGATGTTCTGTTTTGTTTTGTTTCCTTGAGCCTGCATTGTAACAGGAGCTATTACCATATTTTTATCTAGGTTTCATTTTATTAAAAATTGATTGTTTCTAATGTCACAGATAATGAGGGACAAGTATTTGAGCTCTAGAGCATAGAGAATGTAAGGCATAAATGTAACTCTGTTCACACTGGCATAAGCTCCCCGGTTTTTGTTTTTTAACTAGGGTTCAAAGTAGCAAATTGAGTTTCTAAGTGAGTATAGGTGAATGAATTAATTATTAACGATTTGCAGGAAAACAATAAGAGGGCATACCTAAGTACCTTTAATCTATTTTTATCATAATATGTTCTTCTTTTTAGTTTAAATATACTGCCTCATATTTCTCCTCTAACATGGGCTTAATCATGACCATCTCTAAAACAGAATGCACCATGCTATGCAGTTTAACTTGAGGAAAAATGTCTGTAGAGGAATTCAACAGACCAGAAGACAAACAAGACAGAAAGGGAGAATGAAAGAGATAGACGAGAGAGAGAGAAAGAGAGAGAGAGAGAGAGAGAGAGAGAGAGAGAGAGAGAGAGAGAGAGAGAGAGAGAGAGAGAGAGGCGAACAGAGAGGCTGATTTATCAGTTTCCCTTAGAGAGTTGGAAATTTAACAATCCTTCCTGTCTAGAAATTGTTATATGTGGCTTTAATCTCTCCGACTACAACGCAACTTCATTTTCTCTTTTTATGTCTTGGAAAGCATCCCCCCAGGAGGAGTGAAAGAACGACCAACTCTCCAGCTACAGTCGTGCAGAGTTGCCACACTGTAAAATGAAATCTCTTCTGCCTGTTTTATGGCCCCTAAATTTTAGCACTAGCATCCAATAGTGCAAAATTAAAAAAGAACAAAGAGAGGAAAGTAACACTCCACTTTATTTTTCCAGAAAGATGAGTCTGTATGGCCGTGGTAGATGGATTAGTCAAGTGGACTGGCTTTCTTAAGATTTCTAAAAACCACAGGCCCAGTCCAGATATTGTAAATCATTCCTGTGTTACCCAGAAACGTGGACCGTTTTGCAATGGATCCTCCTGTCCTTCTCGTTTTATGAATAATCTTGTGTCTATTTTCGGACTCGTTATCCAACCATCGCGTCCATTTGGAAGACAGTCTTTGCACCAGGCTCTGAGTAGGGCCTGCTCTGTCTGTGGGAGATTGCACCATGTTTCAGGAATAGCCTTTGAGCTTTTATGACCTTGACATCAGTGTGAAATTGTATCACAATTACAGAAAAATACCCGGGCTGTGATCCCTTTGTCTCATACTCCTTAATGGCAGCTTTTGTACTCCAAATGACTTAGAGATGACTTCTCAAAACCAAATCTTCTTTGAGGAACTTGCAGAATTGCATTTGAGGGGAAATGTACCTCGGTGCATTTCAAAATTGTAGAAAGTTTTGGAGTTCGTTTCAGCATATGTAGCCCTCCAGTCTGCATGTCATTTTGTGTTTCCAGTGGAATTTTTTCTCGTTCATACAAGACACACTGAATCCATTCCCTGTTGATGTGGACACGTAGATGGACACAAAACTAGTCAAGCTAACATTTATAACATTTCTGTTGATGGCTGATAGCTAAACGTGTATTACATTTACTCTATGACAATCTTATTGCAAACACTTCATTGATTTAAACATAGTCAAAATGTCTAGAAATGATTGAAAAACATGGAAGTATATAATTACGTGATTCTAAAATTTTTAAGGGATCTAAGAAAGGTGGGTTGGAACTGTCTCGTATTTTCCCTGGAAGTTAGGCTGCTTCTCAGATTTTTTTTCTTTTCAAACAGATAATTGAATTCTGAACACTGAGTACATTGGAGAAAAAAAGCTGGTTTGTCAATCTGTGGTCTTAGAATTCTGCCTAAAGAAGGATTTCCAGATAACTCGCATCCAAAAAAAATTTCACTCACAAGTAATGCTATGCGTTACTTAAATTAATTGCCAGAATACTCTCAACTATTTCCTATTAAATATTAAAATCTTCAGTTGATAAGAATTACATCACAAGTTATTACTCTCCTAGTAACGTCCTCTTATCAAGGGCTAATTGAGCATGCTTCTGCTAGATAGACTTTGCCTTTTCTGTAGTCTTGCTTTTAGCTAATAAAAATACTACTATGTCTGTGAAAATAGTAAGTCCAATATTTTTATTAAATTTGATAACTAATTTGAGCTAGTTATTTCGGTATTATGTGGACTTAGTCTAGATAAACTTCCATTAAGACAGTTTAAAAAATACCACAAAATTTACTTTTCGAGAATGTACCTCTGTGTACCTATTTAATTCAGCAATGCCAGTACCACAGCATATGGAAAAATAAATGATAGCTTGCTAGAAAGTAAAAGAGCTCAAAATAATTTTCCGATCTGATCATTTAATAATCTATATTCTGATTTCTGTATCTAAAGGTAGAATAAGACATAAAGTACAGATTAGGGGCTTTTGTTTTCTTTGTGTTTTGGCAATACTGAACTTTGACCTTAGGGCCTCATTTTCATGAGGCTGTGGCTCTACCTTTTTTTTTTTTTTTTTTTTGTCGGTCGTGGGGCTTGAACTCTGGGCCTGGGCACTGTCCCTCAGCTCTTCAGCTCAAGGCGAGCGCTCTACCACTTGAGCTACAGCGCCACTTCCGGTTTTCTGGTGGTTTATTGGAGATAGGAGTCTCACGGTCTCTCCTGCCCGGGCTGGCTTTGAACCGCGATCCTCAGATCTCAGCCTCCTGAGTAGCTAGGATTACAGGCGTGAGCCACCAGCACCCGGCTGTGGCTCTACCTTTTGAGCCATACCTCAAGCAAACTTTTCTCTGGTTATTTTGGGAGATAGAGTCTTATGCAGTCTTCTGGCCCGGCTGGCTTTGAATACTCAGTCTTCCAAGTTGCTATGATTACAGGTGTGCACCAGTGGTACCAACTCAGATGAGTTTTCGTCAATAATCATGATCACTTAAATTTCCCTCCAAATCATCCAGAAGTTATTCCAAAAACTACTGCTTTGATTGAATATCATTTTGTAAAGATAATTATCCCAATTATATCTAACAATGTTTCTACAGTCTAAATAGATTATTTTTTGTCTCTCGTTCCCTTATAAGGAAACTTTTCCATCTATAAATGTATGAGCATTATTTTAACACGAAGCCCATAACAACGTATCATAAAAAGAAAGAAAAATTCTGTTGTATAATTTGGGGAAGTTTCTATTTCTTTCAATTCCAAGAATATTCATTTGTTTTAGACATCAGGTCCATGTGCTATGTGAGATTCTCAGGGCTGTCTATCTCTGAACTCCACTTGGAAGTCTAATAATACATTTCTTGTTAGGCATTTCTGGTGAGAACTAGTCACTTTCAGGACCCCAACGACTGAGAAAAGCCTGGATCTTTAACAGCTCTAGCTGAAAAGTCCTGTCCATTTATTGATGTATACCAGCCATTAACATAGGAACATCTTACTGAAGTTAGAATTCATGACTAACACAAATATTATAATGTGATCAACACTTTCACATAGTTGGAATTCATTGATAAACTCCCTAAAAATTCAACTTAATAAAATGCATCAACAGCCTTAAAATCTTAATCTCATCTGGGATAGCAAATTCTATTTGTATGAAAAGTTGTGCAGAAGGGGGTTTATGACAGGAACATTTATGATAATAAAATATGAGAGTATCAAATAATTAGCAATCTAGAACTATGAAAATAAATTATACTGCATTCATATAAGAAGATATTGCAGATCATTAAAATTGCTGACAACTCTTTATAACATGGGAAATGCTCGAATGAATAAAAATGACAACTGAAAAATAATCTTTTAAGTCCACCTCCAGTTGGCTCATATCTATAATCTTACCTCCTCAGGAGCCTGAGATCTGAGGATCCTAGTTCAAAGCCAGCCAATGGAGAGAAATCTAACAATCTCTTATCTTCAATTAATCAGAAAAATAACAAAACAAAACAAAAAACAGAAAAGGAGACGTGGCTCAAGTGATGAAAATTCTACCCTTAAGTGAAAAAAATCAAGTGAGAGGACATGACCCTGTGTTCAAGCCACAATATTAGTAAAATAAACCATTAAAAGAAATAAAGAAGAAAAACTCAAGAATAAAAAGTACAGAAGTTTATGAGTAATCCTGTCAGCATGTATTTGCACATACATGTTCATATCTATTTCTAACTATATTTAAGATGTATAACAACTTTAAAGACGATAAGCTGGCCAATCTGTTCTTTACAATTTTTTTATACTTTCACAGTTTAAAAAGTTACATAAAATTATAATTTCTAAAACTTTATTCAAATGGTATTCTTGGTGTTGGTGGCTCAACAGTTAGTGTATTTCTTCCTCTGATAGGTGCTATCAGATGGCACCCACACTAGACCATTTTATTCCACACTTCTTGGTGACAAATTAGCTTATATTTGGTAGTGTGATTATTTTCATTATTATATGCAATTGAGGCCCATTGCTTAATATGCAGTCAAACTTACAATACTGGGGTTTTTTTTTGGTCAAGTGTGAAACAATGAGAGAAGTTGGAACATAATAAAAAATTCTCTAAGGTGTGACAAGTACCTGTTTAAAAACATATTTTTATTTTAGTTTTTGGGTTTTTTTTTGAAGAACTTGAATCTATATATTTGGAAATGCTATGAGCTGATATTTCATATACAGTATTTCAATGCCAAGTCTGAGAATTGCTAAAGGATCTTTACCTTTGTGCCAAGAGTTATTACATCTTACTATATTGCCATCAAACTGGAAACTACAGAAATGGAACAAAAGGATATTTGTAGAATAACTAACAGTAAAGTCTTATTACTCAAACACATCCATCTAACAGAGAGGAAAACTATTCTGTAAGATGATTATTTACATGGTAAATACCACAGCAAAGGTCTTTATCTCAGCACAAGGTATTGAATATACACAAATATGCAAAAGTATTTATGAATTACTTGCACAGAGTTACTGTACATGAAATTTACTCAGCATCTGACATATATTGGTACCATGTGCAAACATGTACAGGAAGAAGTTGAACAAAATACTGAATGAGTGAATAAATGAAATGCACTTTATGGATCTTCTTCCCTTCTCAGTGTCTCTGTTATGTTTTTAACTGACAGCTAAATCATTAATTCAGCCTGCTCTATAGTCTAGATGATTTCCTGTTAAAAATTATACAAGCCAGAAATCAAATTAATTTTGTTTAACGTAATTTTTAGCATTTCCAGAGGATAAAAAAAATTCAGTGAGTAGGCAAAAATGGGTTTAGTTAAATTGAAGTCTCAGAATAGGCATTCCTAAAGGTGCCCTATTAATAATCCTATTTTATATATTTTCCTGGTTGTAATAAAATTACTTATAAAATTACTACATTGTCAGCTGCAATGATGATGAATTCTCACAAAGAATACAAATTTTATTTTTGCCAGAGCAATATGACTTTTATAACCTTTGGCTATTACACTTTTACTGGGTGCTTAGCAACTGAATCTATTTGTTTAGTAAGGCCTATTTTAAGAAACGAAGCACATTCAACAGGAATTAGGAAGAAAAAAAAACCCAACAACCTAGTTTGTATATTGATTGATGCCCATTAACTGTTTACCAAGACAGTTAAACATTCCTCAAGACCCTTTTGTGAAGAAAGCATTTGCAAAATCATAGGGACATCAGGAATACATAATGAGTCAGACACTAAACAAATGCTTACAACTGGAATTTTATGTATATTTCATATATTGGTTTTCATGGGTACCAGACACTGAATTATATATTTATTTGGGGGTACAATTTTCACCGAGAAGCTGAGTGAAACAATTGAGCATGATGTCTTTGTGTGGGCTAACGTAAAGCTCTTTGAAAATCATTTTTAGGTTTTGTTCAACTACTCAGTAATATGAAGTATCACTGGCAATGTGAAGTATCAGTTTTATTTAGAACTACAAGCACAAAACACTGATCATTTTTAAAGAAAAAAAAAGAAAGGAAATGAGAATTTTTTTTTTCCTCAGTCAATATGTCATTGCTGGTTAAAGAAAAATAGGAGAGTTCATTGTGTGCTACAAAGAGAATGGCATGGGAGCATCCTCTTGGTAGCAAGCGAGAGCTGCCTGAAAAACAGAATGCTTTAAAACAGTCATTTTTCAGTGCTATGTAAATACTATGGACATTTTAAATTCAACAATACGCAGAATCAGCAGATAGAGACAGTTTTACATTTGCTAAAAAAATCAATAGAAGAGCAGTAAAATGCAATTTTCCTAAACCAAGGCTGTAACTTGAAGTGAGCTGAAGCATTCTTGAAGCAGCTGAGATTTTTTTTTAAAATAGGACTTAAGAAAATGGTTTTAACATTGTTTCACTGTATTAGTAGTGGCTGAACAATACAATGGGGGTGATTCTTTGTGGTATTATCTGTATTATATTTTTATTACCTTCAGAGCTTCTGTATACATATCTTATGCTCTTTTCAGAAACTTAAATACAATTACACTCTAATTATTATTTGTTTTCCTCGTAATGACCAGTCAGAAAACTGTACCCTGACTTCTGTGGGAAAAAAAAATCTATTCACATTGAGTAGCAGTTACTCAGTATGCATTCTGCCCTTGCTGTCTCAGAAAAAAGTTTTAAATAATGTATGGTGGGTTCCTTTGTAATGAGGCACTCTTTTTTTTAATGTCTTGTTGTGATTTTATCTTTTTAGAGGAAATATTGTTGCTAAAGTGTCACAGTTGATATCAAGGATCTTATCCATGCCAAATAATTTAATCTATAAAATTTTCAATGGGAAGGTGGACACCTTTCAAAATGCTTGGGCATTTAATTTGCATAGTAAATTTCAGAACCATGGGTAGATTGATGAGGTAGGAAAAAACATAGAATTGTGTGCATAGAACAAGGCCTAGGTGAATGTTTTTTTCTCTTTTCCTCATTAAATATTAAAGTTTTTTTGAGACAGAGAGAAAGAGAGAGACACATATTTGATATCTGTGGTCACTTTTTTTTGTTTCCAAGATGATAATAAAGAAATTGCTCAATAAAACACAATTTTCCTTTTCTCTTGTGTCAAGTATTCCATGCTTTTTGTCCACTGCCGTTGTTTTCTGGAAGCTGATTTCAGATATGAACACCATGGAAAGGAGAGAGAGGTAGAGTCTGAGGAGCCAAAGCGTTTTCATCATCGGAGTGCAGTGTGACTTCTAAGTCTGATTTCTAAACTAGGCTATGTTGAAATAATAAAAACAAAACATTTAAGCAAATGTTATTTTAATAGAAGAGCAGCTGCTCTAAAGTCATGTGTCTTCCTAAATGTTTCCTGCATGTGACATCTCTCGCACCTTCTAGCACACTTGACTTGCTCTGGTATTGATATTTATTTTGTGCATTTCTCTTTATTGCCAACGCACTTTGCTATTACAGCTTGTCAGGCCCTTTTGTCAACTGACAGTGTGTGATGCCTTGTATTTGGGATACATGTCTAGAAGGTATAAGAGGTAACAGCCATCCATAAACACAAATCCTAAGTCTGGAGGAAATGATTGACCCAAATTCTGCAATATTCTCCCAACTTAAAACACTAGCATGTTTATTTCACCTGTTTTCCACAGAGCATGCCATTATTATTGACATGCTTCTGCCTTTATGGCTCCAGGATGCATGAGTGATTAGTGGGACATGACATTTTTAATCCTTAATTCTATAGCCTATCACCACACTTCTCATTAGCGATTATGAGCTTTGAGAGGCTCTGCTAGCAGTTAGTCAATGACTGGTCAGTAATTCAGAGGTGTCAAATTCCTTTTTAGTTAATAAAAAAAATAAGAATCATTGTTATTTCTGGATTTTATTACCTAAATGAAACTGTAAGGCATTGGCATCCATCTGATGCTTAGAAGATGATTTTGTTTTGTTGTTTTGTGTAGGGGACTGGCACTTCATTATTATTTTTTATCATCTACTACAATTTGTTTTTCTTACTATGATTTTTAACAAACAATCCTATTGAAATGCAGTTTATTTTATTAGAAATATAAGAGTCTTTCTTACAAAAGATAACAATGAAATATTAGAACGGTTCTATGTCATACATAATTAAATATGTCTGAATATTTAATACTCAAAAATTCCACCTGATTAGGAAAATTAATGAGTATATTTGCTCCACACAGAAGTATAGCATAGTTATGGGATTTTAATTTTCTGGGAACAATTTAATTTCTTATTAGACTGAGTTTGTAAGCAGCTATCTGTCCTATAAAAGTTTGAAATGTAATGAAATATAATAGCAGAAATTATCAAGGACATCGGCTTTGCATCCAAGAATTTTCCTCTTTTATGGATCAATATTTATTGTTTCAGTGTATTTTTCAGTGTGGGATGTTTACAAGAAATTGGGAAATCTCTAAGCAAGTCAATGCACTTCCTGATAGGCATTTCATATTTGGAATTTTTAACTGTTAAAAGCCCGCAGTGGAAACTTCTTCCCTTCCATTTTTTCCCTTTAATATAGACTGAGCTGGCCCGTCAGCAGGGAGCACTTTCAATTAGGACACCAACAATGGAATGCAGCACAATGAATTGCATGTTACTCTCTTATACTGTATCTATACTACTACTTATGTCACCAAATTGTGAGTTTGGAAACTTCCCTTCTACAGATTGACTTACAGTTTATCAAAGGATGTATTCTATAATCCTAGTGGTTAGTTTTCGTGATGAATTTAAATCATGAAGCACATTTTCCAGCATTCTTCTACTCTCAACCTTAATGGCTGAATTTTGTAGTCCTTATTACCACTGAACTCTCTTGGTGCACCCTCTGTGTTGTCCAACTCTCGTCTCCTTTGGTTTCCATTCATTTTGTTCTCTTCTCCTCCCATTTGTGCATCAGTCCTTCTTAATTTCCTCTTGCCAATTCCTTATGGGCTATTGTTGCTGCTATTATCACGTATTCAATCAAACAGCATTTGTGAAATGTTCATTGTATGTACTATAAGGCAAGGCTGTTCTGGGAGACACAGACAGGAGATGCCGATGACTATAGGAAGGGTTCTGTCCTGAAGGATGTGATGGTTAATTGAATAGCATGTCGATGTATCCTAACAGTTGGATGACATCTCTGCTTCTCTGTCCACATTTCTACTATGCCCAGCTAATCTCACTGGCTCTCCTGGCCTCAATCCCAATAGATATACTGACCACTCCTTTTATGTCCATCTACAGTGTTTTCAAGTCTTAGTGTAAATACAGCCTTCTTAGAACTTAAAATCCTTTGTGTTGCAGACTAAGACTAAAGTATTCCTGTACTGGTGCTTTATTAGTCAACCCCAAATTACTTGTTTACGAGCTGAATTCCCGATCAATATTGCCCCTTGTGTTCACATTTCCCTGACTCATGTCTCCTAAGTTATCTTTTGTCAGTGTCTTATATTTGATTTTATATGAAGCCTGTTAGGAAGGCTTGCCAAGTTTCTTCAAAAAGGACTTCTGAGTATCTGTCTCCATTGCTCACTTGATCGTAACCTCTTAGAATCATAACCATGTATACTCATGGATCTGAAAAATATCACATTGTTGATGCACAAATCCTTTGAGAACATTGTAAAAGTACTAAAAAAAATAAATGGAGCCACGACCAATTTCATGCATGTAATCCTAATTAGTCGAAGGACAGAGATTGGGAGGATTGAAGGTTGAGGCAATTCACAGCAAAAAGCAAGATTTCAGGGTTAGAGGTGTGACTTAGTAGAGTGCTAGCCGATGAGTGAAAGCATCAGATATGGAGTTCAAGTCCTGGTCTTGAGCCAAAGTGGAGAGGGCGAGGGTCGGGGGGACAGATACTTAGGAATCCATCGGTTTGGAGGTAAGATCCCCTCTCTACCCTTAAAAATCATTTTTTTTATTCTATAATCAGATGAACAAGCACTTTCAAACTTCCTGTTCTTAACTAAAATCCACATTCCCATGAGCACTTTCCATTTTGCCATGATGGGGTCTTTGAGGAACTTTGGGTTCTACTAAATAAAACACAAAGGACGGGCATGAAGACAGTACAGTGTCTGATGCTTTAGAAATGATACTTTCTGTTCAGAATGAAAGGGAAGCATTGGAAGTCTTGTATCTGAATATTTAAATAAAGTTAGACTAGAAGAGAAAGCATTACATCTTTTTTCCATAGCACAGGACAAACACCACCATTAACAAACAGCTGACATGAATGTAAGTAAATTGATCTTGACTATCAAGACCACCCCTCAGCATATTTGTACCGAGGCTCAAATATGGGAACTGTGAATTCATCAGTGGATAAAAATGGACAAAGTTGTGATTATATGTGGGTAACAGAGATTGCAATTTGGCTGCCAGTGGACTAAATTTGGCCCACACATACACCGTGAGGCCAGCATAATATTTTTAAAGAATTGAAGCCAGTATTTCAGCATCAAGACATTTGCTCGTTACGTGAATCTCCCAGGTTTCCAGCTTCACTTTAGATTTTGGAAACACTTATAATAGTAATTCCATGGTCACATGGCAATAATTGGCTAGAAGTGAAAGCAGCTGTTCCATCCGAACAGGAACATACTTACTGGCTCAACAGAGCTCCCAGAAGATCCTGTTCACACATTTACTGTCCCTTGCCTGTCCACTGTCAAACAATCATAACCTTAGAAACTCAGCCTAGAGATGTGAAGCGTTTACAGGAAACTGCTGTTTTTAATAAATGCATCCTATGTTATAATGCAAAGGGAAAAATAATCTATTTTAGGATGTAGATGGGCACTCTAGACTCCTGAGTAATAAGAAATAGAAAAATGTTTATTTGAATTCCTAGTAATTTAACTAAAGGGGAAACAAAAGACTGGAAGACTAGCCCAGAGGTCAAGGGCAAAATTGAGATGAGTAGTATTGATACTGTCTGGAACCCAGGATCACTATGGTATATGTGAAATCAATTCCAGAATAAGGCACTCACAATTAAATATAACTTTCAATGTTCATTATCTGAAAGAAGTACAGGGCATGAGGGGTACAGGGCTCAATTGCCTTCTTAGTTTCTTTAAATTTGTCTTCTCACCTTATCATGAGGAGCTAATATAAGAAGCAAACCATGGACAAACATCTTACAATCTTTTGTTTTCTGTTTTTTTCTATCTAATGGCATCTATCATGACATCATTAAAATGATCTTGTGGTGAGACCATTTTCAGTTACTCTAAAGTCTTGCAGTTCTATAGGAACATGAAAGAAATTTCCTCTTAAGGAAAAAAAAATTAACTACATTACAGTTTAATTGTTCATGTTGGCTAATGAATAACACAAATGGCCTTTCCCACTGCTTTGTTGAATCTTCAGACTAAGGTATATATCAGAGAACTGATTTGATTTAAGAGGACTTCAAGTCCCTTAAATTATCTTGTAAAAACCAGCTCAAGTATCTTTGATGTGTCAGTCATCTTTCATTTGGTCTGCTAATATTAGAGCACTTTGGTTTTTTTTTTCTTTTTTCCCCAAAGCACTTTCACATACTTCTTGCCTGCCTGGAGGTATTACAATTAAGTCGATTCTGGGATATTTAGCCTAATGGAAGAATGAGCAAGGCCATGTAACTCAGAAAGAAGGGCAACTGATTCAGAACTCTCCTCTGGTTCCGAAGTTCTTTAGACTAAGGGATGTAGCAAGTCTGCAAAGTACATAATAGGAGAACCATCATCCACAAAGTCTCCAGAAATGTAGGAGCCAACATTTATATTAGAGACATCTCATTTCTGGATTTGCCATTCAAACTCTGACCATTCAAAACCTGCTCCCGATGTTTATAATTTGTTATCTATTTTTTAAAATCCATATTTGAATTTCTTTTCTGGTAATATGGAATTACTCTGTGAGTCTAGCAGGCTACTATATATCATAGCCAAATCTGCTTGTCTCTAAATATCTGTGTATGCAAACTTCTCTCTTAGAATTTTTTAAAGTGTGTGTGTGTGTGTGTGTGTGTGTGTGTGTGTGTGTGTGTGTGTGTGTGTGTGTGTGGAAAAGGATCTTTTGGGAGACAGGTAGATGGATAGAGAGAGGAAGCAGGGGGAGAATGCAGTCATAAAATTCAATGCATAACTTACAAAATTAAGAAAATTGTGGGGAAGGGGAAGGTGTAGGGTTGGGAAGGATAGAGGAGAATGAGGAAAGATGTGACATTAATCATGATCATAAACTGCTTCGTCAAACCTCAACTCCTTTGTTCTTAAAAATAATAAAATATAATTCAAAAAATTAGCTTCCAGGCAGACATGATAGCTCGTACGGGTTTTCCAAACTAGTTAAGATACAGAGAAATAGGATTACAGATCAGAGTGATGTCAGAAGATTGTCTGGACAGAAATGCCTGAGAAACTCTCCTCCAAAATGACCAGCAAAAAGCTAGACAGAAGGTATCAGTCAAGTGGTAGAGTTCCAGCTGAGCAAGCAAGCCATATAATAATCAGATTAACAACAACAACAACAACAACAATAGTAATAGATAATTGCAATTTATTTGAAAACTCAAGTCATAGGAATCTGAATTCATCCATCTTCAGGACTTATAAAAGTTCCTGGGAGAGTAAATGTTCAGTAAATGTTCTGATGAAGTTAAGAGCCCCAGGTGGAAGAACGTGCACATGTGGGCAGGTAGGAAGTTGAGAACACTATTCCAAAGGAAGAAACAGCCAGGAGGCAGCCCAGGTCAGCAATACCAGAACATGCGTGGCGTGTATGGATAACTGAGAGCAGACACTACACTGGCAAATGAGAAAGGGGCAATCACCCTGAAAAGTGAGCTTGAGGCTGTGTCCCTATCCAATGCCACTTTGTCACCCAGATCTAATAAGGTGTATCTTATATACAGAGGAGACAAAACCCTTAGCATAACACAATAATATTGTTAGCTTAAAATGCCAATAAGGTATCCTACTGAGAAATGAGTAAATACAAGATTCAACTGTGGATTGTGGATCTTCAACAAAAAGAGAATTTGGGTGATGGTGGCTCATGCCTGGAATCCTAGCTACTCAGTAGGCCAAGACCCATTGATAGCCATTCAAACTAGCCCAGGCAGGAAAGTGTATGAGAATCTTATCTTCAATTAACCTGCAAGAAGTATGTAGTAGAGCTGTGGCCTATGTGGTAGAATGCCAACTTGAACAAAAAAGCTACAGGAGAGTGTGCAGGCCCTGAGTTCAAGCCCTAGGACTGACACAAAAAAGAAAACAAAAAGATAATAATAGGCTGTTTTCCTTTACAATAATTTAGTGCTCCCTTATATTTTAAAATAATATAATCATCAGGTCCAGAAAGATAAGAGTTTAAAAATATATATATAATTGCTCTAATTCTGAAAAGCAGATGAAGCAAGAATACACTGTGGAAAAGTTCTGTTCCCTTGATTTGCTTTTAAATTTATTGCGAATTTGCCATGTAATGTCATTTGTTGTATTCTGGTATGAAACAAAGCTGAGTCTTTAATATGTTGTTTTATTTACAAAGATGTTCTATTTACAAAGAATTTCTTCATTTTCTTTATGCTCCTTTCAAATTTTGTGAAAATGAGATTCTCAGAAAAAATATTGATTTTGAGCTTTGGGAGTAGGTCATCGAAACTTATCTGTTTTCTAAGGAGGTGAGGTAAGAAGTTATTTTACATTTACAATCTGGGAAAAGAGCAGAAGGAAAATAGGTAAATAGGTCCTATAAAATTATTTTGTAGAGACAGACATGGCAGTATATGCCCATAATCCAAGTAAGACTGATGAGCTATGGCAGGAAGATCCTGAGTTTAGAACCTGTCTCAAAAATCCAAAAGAAGAAAACAAGAATGATTCTATAATGAAATATTCCTCTCTCTCTACATTGAATGCTATGCTGCCACGATCAATCCACAAGACTGGAATTACCAAACAAATTAGAGAAGTTTTTTGCTTTTACTTTTTGTAATGCTAACAGCCAAGTGGCAGAGGATGAATAAAATTCTTGAACATACTAAGGCACTGCCAGGCTCAGGGCCTTGAGCTTAACTATTTTCTCTTCTGGAATGTTTGTTCTCCTGAAAGTAGCGACTCTCTCCCTGTTTAGATGTCATGTAAGAATCCTCAGCCTATCTCATGCTGCTTCATCTCTAATAGTAACTGTAGTTATATGCTTATTACTTATTAAAACCCTCAGGAGGATTTGACCTTAGTTTGGATTTAAAACTCCCTACCAGAGAGACTGAAAAAAAATGAAGCTGTTAGTGCTAATACCCGGTAAACACACCTGAGATTCAGCCTTATATATGTGTGACTTCTTTCACACATAAACACTTTGCAGAGAACACACTGTTAAACAGCCCTGGACACGTGGACAGAGCTCAGACCATGGAGCTGAATAAAGCTCTCCATACTCCATTTCTGAAAGTCACACCACTCATCAATTTCTTAAAGGCTTTCTGAATAAATAGGGGCCTTTTATATTTGTAGTGAAGAGTTATCATTTAGCTGGGCATGGTGGCCTATACCTGTGACCAGGGCAATTGGGGGGATGAGGTGGTAGAATAGCAAGTTTTAGGCCAGCCTGGGCTACATAGAAATGCCTTGTACAGCAAGGAAGGAAGGAAGGAAGGAAGGAAGGAAGGAAGGAAGGAAGGAAGGAAGGAAGGAAGGAAGGAAGGAAGGAAGGAAGGAAGGAAGGAAGGGAGGGAGGGAGGAGGGGGAGGGAGGGAGGGAGGGAACTCTTAAAACAAAAAATGATGATTACAATATCTAAATTAAAATATACTCCCCTAGGCACTTGTATCATACATTATTAGTGCAATATATTCCTGGCTATAAACTTTGAGGTTTTGTAGCACTGTAAACCCTGTTCCCATAAAAACTTATATCTTTGCAAGATTTCTTTTTCAGATAATAAATGTAAATACAAACCACTATAAAAAAGCAATACAGTCAAGCAATATATTCATTAAACCAAATGTTGCTAATTTGGCCTCACTTCTTTTGAAATTTTCAAAAATGTGAAATATGATTTTGTATCTTGCAACTTTGCTGAATTTTCTGTGTGTGTATATGTGTGTGTGTGCTATTTACAGAAATTAACAGTTGAAAAGACTATGGAAAAGGAGACAATATTAATAAAACATGTATCTGGAGTTAATTTAAATATATGTGAAAATAGTTTAAAAAGTATGCCTAATAACCCAGTTTTCATATGAGCTAAGGACTTCAATAGATTATTATTTTTTTTAAGAATACAAGCGAATGCCAGCAAGTATGTCCAGATATGTCTGGTATTAAACAAAAAAAAGTCAGTAAAATGCAAATCAAATGAAATATGGCCTCACACTTATTAGGATGGCTATAATTTAAAAAGACAAATTTGGGAAAGGATGGAGAGAAATTGGAACCCTGGTTGGAATGTAATGGGGTGTACCAGCTATGAAGGAGAATATGAAGCTATTATCAAAAAAAAAATCAAAAATAGAAGCACCATGATTCAGCAGTCTTGCTTCTGGGAATTACCCAGAAGAATTCAAAATGGATTTTGAAGACATATTATCACTCGCACTTTTGTTGCAATATGGTTTATTGTGAGAAATGTGAGAGCAAAGCAAATGTTCTACCACAGACAAGTAAATAAAGGAAGCCCTCAAATGTGACAATGTAGATTAACCTTAAAGACATTAAAATCCACATGAAATAAGCCTATTATAGGGCAAATTCTGCATGATTTTATGTACATGAAATATCTAAACTAGTCCAACTCATACAGCAGAGAGTAGAATGTGATTGACCAGGCTGGGACTGAGTGGGAAATGGGGAGTTGTTCGACAGGAAGAAAGTTTCAGATATGCAAGATAAATCTGTGTTAGACATTTGGTGTATGCCTTGGTGCCTGAGGTTAACCAATGCTCAATTGTTCACCTAAGATTGATTAATACGGTAGATCTCGTGTGAAGCGTTTTAACCAAAATAAACTGTTTTTTAAAAGAAGAGACACATAAGCATGTACAATCTCTGCATTATTAAAAGTAGCCAAATGAAATACAGAGGAAGCAATGGTCCTGAATGATAAGGAAAATTCCAGCAGGCTTTTAATAAGCATGCAGTGGAAAAGACCCTGTAGCTCAGCCCATTAAACCTACATCTCCACCACCCAGTGGGAACTTACAACGACCATCCGAATACCTGGAACTTCACTTGCCGTTTGACTACAGATTTACAAGAAAGGTTAAAGTAAGCACAAATAAGATAAAACAGCAAAAATATATAAAAAATAAAATTAACAAATGCTATTTTCTTTTCGAGTGAAAAAAAATAATTGGTCCATTGTATGAGAAGTGGGAGAACATTTTTAAAAACTAGAAATTTGACATAGTTATTGCATTTGAATTGCTCTTGGAAAATATACAATTATGACACTATGAGAAATCCTTCCAAGTGTGAATACATATTTTGGATCTTTTCAGAAGTCTATTTACATGAGGCCAACAGATGTTGGTCATATGTGTGGTCATATTCTTTCCAAGTAGTGCAAATAGCACACACTTTGCATTGATAGACCACCTTTCTTGGCAGTCAAGTGTCATAAAGAAGTTTATTTGTTGATAATTAAAGAAAGTAGATGTCAAAAGTAATTCAGAATGTTTTATTTATATCACCAGTAGCTTAATTCTACAAACTCTGCAACAGAAGAATGGCAGAAAAAAAAATTGGTTTTCAGAAGCTACGGAAATGGAAATGTTCCTGAAAATAAACATAAAACAAGTAAGAATTACCTCCTCTATCTGATCTTAGAGATGAGGGTGTGATGCAGGAGGGAGAGGAGAAAAGAGGGGAAGTGGGAGTGGGGAAAGGATTAAACCAATTATTTAATTTTTTACATATTAAATTTTATTTACATTGTCTGTAAGGTTGCTAGGCAGAAAATCAGGTTTTAAATCCCTGCCCTAAATATGTTCATAAGTGAGAATTATCAACACAGGAAAGTCAAAACATTGAGAAGTAGAGTTTATCAACCTTCTGACATGTTCCTGGAAATTATATTGATATGACATAAAGAAATTTGGGGGGTGGGGTTAGTTTTGTTAACCAAAAGGTTAACAAAAAGGTTTTCCATAAAGAAAAAAACATTCCTTCATAATGGCAGCATACACTCTAATTTTTAATTCAATGGTTAACATAGTTACCGCACAATATAAAATATTAGCATGGCTATACATACACTCCATACTTGCTTTTCTCATTCATAGCTGTGATTCAACTCTCCAGATGAAAGGGCAAAGTTAATATTTGAATAAGTGATTTCACCTATTGAAAGTTAGGCAGCCAGGTCTTAATTTTTTATGTATTTGTGATTGTCAATATTTTTATTAATTTTTATGAATTCAACTGACTTTGATGCTTGAATTGGTTCTCTAGATATTTAACAGACGTTATTCATATAGACCTAGGAAGTATCAATATTTCTTCTACAAAGAAAGACTTCTCACGAAGGGTAAAGAGCCTTGGGAATGTATTGATTGGGTAACAAGTAAAAATAACACTAAAATTAATTTTTGTCAAGTTAACAAGATAATTTACATATATTGGGAACTCTTGGTACATGATGCATTAATATTTTACCAAACCCTTAGGAGAAGAAGTTTTGAGCACCAAATTTCATCCAGAAACAACTCAATATTAATTTCTGTTACCAAAAAGAGACATGGCCTCTTTTTAAATGCCTTTTCTTCACTTCTAAAAATAATTAACACTAGAAAGTTTTAGGTAGAGTATTTTAGAGAAGCTATTCTAGGGGAACCATGCTGATCAAGTTCAAACAGGACCTATAGGTCAAATGACATGGTTTTTAAAGCTATGACTATAATACTGTTTTCTCTTGGGTTTCCTAGCCATCCAATTGAGAAAACAAAATAAAAGTATTTATCATACATGATTCCCATCAGAATCCACTTACAGTATGCTGGACATATAAAGCACTCTGCAGATGTTTTTGATTTTTATAATACCTTCCTTTTAATTGAGGTTCTTTGCCTATAATTAGCCAATAACAGCAGGGTTTGGAACTTTCCCTTACAATTGGCTTGGAATGTTGGTTTAAGAAATAATGACAATATGTTCTGGGAGAACATACTTCTGATTTCTTCCCTATGAACTTTAGTTGGTTGCATAGCATTTGAGCCAACATTCTATATGTTTCTGAGATGCTATCTCCTAAAATTATCTCTGGAAGCCTCCTATCAGTTTCCTATAGCTTGTTTTCCATCTTACTGTAGATGAGATAAGAATAGCAGTTCACATTGAAATATTCTGCAAAAATCAGCATGGATTCCCACAGTATCATTGGTTTGATTTTCACTGGAGTTATCTTTATGTACCATGTATAGTAAGCATTCCAATCAGCTTCTAACAAAGCTCACAGTTGGAAAGACAACTAACATAGATAAGGAAAAATCAAAATGTATTCCTGTATCTTCTTTTTGAGCTCACATGTATTTCATTTCCACTCCAGAGGAGTTCCCTTATTTTGTCTAAGATTTACAATATTTGCATGGAGTGCACAATTGTTAAATGCTGACATTTTAGAGTTCAAAGTTATGCAAGAATACATCTTCACAGAGTCCCTGCCTTTATGTAAGGCTGTCCAGGACACGCTGTACTAGGTAGCAAGTAAATAATTTGTTGTATTTTAGATATAATTTACATACACATCTGCTATAGGCTTCTGTTAAACATTTCTCAATGATAGGTATCATGTGTGTAAGCTAATATTATAATCCAAATAATTCTAAATATTGGTCCTGTTAATAATCTTTTTTCAGTTGCTTTATCAAATGGGAATTAAAAAAAAAAGCAACAATAAGTCAAACTCTGGTGGCTCATACCTGTAATTCTAGCTACTCAGAAGGCAGGAAAGTCCATGAGACTCTTATCTCCAATTAACCACCAAAAAAGGAGGAGTAGAATTGTGGATCAAGTGGTAGAGCACTAGCCTTGAGCACAAAAGCTGAAGGACAGTACCCACACCTTGAATCCAAGCCCCAGGACCAACACACACACACACACACACACACACACACACACACACACACACACACACACACAAGCAATTATAATTTCATATAATTTCACCTAAAGTTAGAATATTTGTATTTTTCTTCTTACCTAAAAATAACAGCAATGTATCTATGTTTCAACATAGTTTCTAAACTATTTATAGTCTATTGTGTGCTGAATGACATACTATTTTTGAAGTTCTAGAACATGACCATGATTCCTATGTTCAGAAGTAAATTATTTTAGATTATAGAGAATTTAGAAAAATGTACACTAGTGAGCTTCCTATCTATTGGCGCAGTGTCTTATCCTTACACTTGTCCCACCCCCTTCTTTTCTCTTCAGAAACAGATGCCCCTCAAATATCTGCGTGCCTCCATGTCTTCCTAAGGTTTTGAGTCAGGTGGGAGCGTTCACGACCAGCTGTGTACTGGCACGTGTACCGTTCAGCTGGAACCCCATCTGGTGTCCTGCTCTCCCCTGTTCCTCCCTTTGATGGCTTTCACAATCTGGAAAATGGTAGCGTGGTTCTACCGTCTCCAGATGACTGCTGGATGCGTTTACGTAATGTCCGTCAACATTTGATGGATTGTTTAAAATACACCTGAAGTGTTTGAGAGGCAACTGGTTGGTCATGAGAGAATCCAAAGTGTATCTCAGATTGTAGGAGTAAAATTCTTCAGATTAGAGTGAAGGAAGAGATAGGAAGACACATTCACATCTCTCTGAGAAGCAGATGGTGACAAAGTGTTAGCTCTCTGAAAATTGTTTCTGCTTTTACCCTTCTATATTGACGAAGATGACAGTTTATCAGGAACTGCTACCTTTTATAGAAACCATTGTTGTTTCTTGAAGGGCAATAGTACATATAATATATGTTATATTATATGTATAATAGTTATGTGTATTTTAAATAGTATGTATATTTATATAGTATTTATTTATATATTATATATTTTATATAGTATATGTATGATAATATTTTATGCATAGTAATCAATACACATGTTCCATATATATACATATAGAAATAATCGTATTCAGGATTAAATTTCTTCAGAGCAATGGAACAGACCAAGGTAGTTGTAAGGATCAAATAATGATTATTTAGTCACACCATAAGGATCTCATAAAGAGACATATGAGTAAAGACCGTATACAATAAATATGCCCAAGGAGATCATAATCTATCATTATCCTTTTCTGTCTCTGCCTTACCACTTGGTTCACCTTAGTTTATCTTTGGACCTTCTTGATTTATTAATATTTTGATAAAGAGTGGAGAAAAACGCTGTTTTTCCCTTCTCTTTACCCCATTCCTGAATCGTGCAATGCAATTTTTGTTTAGTCTTGGTTACCTGATCTGTTCTCTTTGCTCATTAATTCATTTTTACATCTCCGTTTGCTGATTACATGCCAGGGATGGACAAGAGATAAAAGATATATAGAGAGGACCACTGTGAACATAAGTAGCTTTTACATGAGAAAAAAAAAGCATGTGAATCAATAATCACAATAAAAAGTGACAGATGCCATAAGGTCTTCACAAGGAAATCTGATACCACCGGAAAACATCTTTCTCTCCAGGGAACTTCCATATTAATGGTGTCCTCACATTGTTTCCTTCATCACCATCTACACATAAATCTCTACTTTATTTTTCACCCTTCATTTACTCAAGCATGCTCAATAATAGAAATTAGTCCTTAAGACTAATTTTTTTTGCATGTCTAAGAATTGGAAACCTTAAGAAGCAAACACTTACTGAAACAAGAATGGAATTTTTCAATCTATCTCCTTGGCTAATACTTGTATAAATAATTTCTGAATGAGCTAGTACTTTGTTCTTAATATACTATATAAATGGAAAAGGTGTTCATGATTCTTAACAGGCATATATTCATTCTTTAGTTAAAGCTTTATTGTATAACCCATTGAACATGACCAGAATTTAATCTTGATTTTCTAGCTCTAGCCTCCAGCTTAGATTATTGCTGGCCTTATTTGATAAACATCCTGAGAAATTGTTAAATATCACCAATTTTGCAAAATGCCTGCTTGAAGAATTTGCCTTCCTAAATGTGAATTTAGCCTCTGTTACTTTTATCTTGGAAGAGATGTTTTTTTTTCCTATTAATTCTAAATGTATTTCGACATTAATTGGAGATGACATTTAATGGATATGTGCATTTGGGGTCCACACCTAAATGAAAGCCACAGTTGTCAAAATTAATCTGGTGTTTTTGACAAACAATTACTAATGTTTCTGTGTTCTCCAAATATGATCTATATTTTGGGAATCAAATACACTTATTTATGATAAGAAGAAATGAGTAATAGTTATTACTCTGAGGACAGAATATGGTCAGACTAAAATTTATATTCTACATAAACACCTTCCCATGTTATTACAAACAGGACATTCAGGTACCAATAGTTCTATTAGAGAGAACAGTTTCTTAAGAACATAATAACTGACGAAGAAACAATATTTTAAGTATGAAATACTTCATTATCCTTACTCTTAACACTGTTCCTTAGGACTAATTTCTTCATTAAAAAAATATATATATCAGGGCACTGGTGGCTCACGTCTGTAATCCTAGCTACTCAGGAGGCTGAGATCTGAGGATCACAGTTTGAAGCCAAGTAGGGCACAAAGGTCTCAGTGAGACTCTTATGTTTCATTAACATCTCAAAAATCGGAAGTAGCACTGTGGCTCAAGTGGTAGAGTGCTAGCCTTGAGCAAAAGAGGCTCAGAGCACAACTAATATCTATCTATCTATCTAGATATAGATATAGATATCTAGATAGATATATTGATATATTTATATCAATTTGTATTTATATTGATGTATAACCAGGCACCAGTGGCTCATACCTGTAATCCATCTAATTAGGAGGCTGAGATCTAAGGGGCATGGTTCAAAGCCTGAGCTCAGGGAAGGTAAGTTCATGAGACTCTTATTTCTGATTTACCACTAAACAAGCCAGAAGTGGAGTTGTGGCTTAAGTGGTAGAGAACCAGCCTTGAGGCAAAATTAGCTTAGGGTCAGTGTCCAAGCCCTGACTTGAAGTCCTAGGACCACACAAACACACAAAAAGTAATTACTGTAACTTTTAAAAAAATACCTAAAATGGGGCTGGGAAGGTGGCTCAGTGGTAGAGTGCTTGCCTTGCATGCCTGAGGCCCTGGGTTCGATTCCTCAGCACCACATAAGCAAAAAGAAAAAAGCCAGAAGTGGAGCTGTGGCTCAAGTGGTAGAGCTCTAACCTTGAGCTGAAGAGCTGGGGGACAGTGCCCAGGCCCAGAGTTAGGGCCCTACGATTGGACCAAAAAAAAAAAAACCCTAAAGTCTCTTCAAACAAATCTTTTAGCAAAAGGCTGAATGTTGCAAGCAATATATTAACCAATGAAGCCAAAGGATATGATTTAATGATTTTTTTAAATATCTTCTGGCATCTCAGTAGTTTGTAACATCTGGAGCATGACTTTCATTCCTACCCTTTAGCTTCTCAGAAACACCTCTATTCCATTTCATATGAACCAGCTTTCCAGGAGTATTTCTACCTCCTCAAGATCTCAATTTCTCCTATGAAAGTTTTCATAAGTTGTAAATATTCCCTTTATTACTTAGTGTTGAATTGGTTTTTTGGGGGGGGGCAGTCTTTCTCATCATATTATAAGCTTGATTTTTGCTGTATTGCTTCTTTTTGTTTTTGGATACAACAGACAAATGCCATACCAGGCACATCAAATAACTTAATAACTATATATTGACTAAATAAATGAGTAAAATGAAACCTAGCCATCGTTCTATTTGATGCAATATGTTACAAGCTCATAATGGCCTTGTGACATTTTTGTGATTATTATCTTTAAGGAGTTGTACAAAGGGGTTTCTATTCAGTTTATGAGTACAATACATCTTGATTTTTTTTTTTTTTTTGGTCAGTCGTGGGGCTTGAACTCTGGGCCTGGGCGCTGTTCCTTAGTTCTTCAGCTCAAGGCTAGCACTCTACCACTTGAGCCACAGGGCCACTTCCAGCTTTTTCTGCTTATGTGGTGCTGAGGAATCAAACCCAGAGCCTCATGCATGCAAGGCAAGCACTCTTCCACTGAGCCACCTTCCCAGCCCTGCATCTTGATCAATGCCATCTCTTTCATCATGCTCCTCCATCTCTCCCAACCTCATGCAAATGACAAGTTTTAATGGATGTTTAAAATTATGCTATTTTTCAGGCAAGCACTCAAATAGTATAATTCCTCAGAAAGGATAATTTGCAGTCCACAAAAATGACTACTAGAAAATGTGTACTTGAAAGGGTAGGAACAGGGAAGGCTAGAAGAGGGGAGTAGACGAATGAAGAGAGGAAGGGAGTAGGATGCAGTCATACAATTTAATGCATAGTCTTAAAATTTAAGAAAATTGAGGAGAAGGGTAAAGTTGAGAAGGATGGGGAATAACAATGAAACAGATGACATGGACCAAGATACAGTGAATTCATAAACTGATTTGTTGAATGCTAACTCTTTTGTACAACTACCTAAAGATATTTTTAAATACACACAAAAATAAAGTAATAAAACAAAATAAGGTATTTCCAGAAGGTATTTTCTGAGTGCTTACAAGTTCTGTGGGAACAATTGTTTATTATTAGTTCTGATGCAGAAATTATAGGCTGTTTATGCAACAGGCAAAGGAAGGTGCAAAATAACTGGAGAAAGTAATTACAATTTCTTTCACTTTGCCATCATTTACATTTTTACCAACTTTAGAAAAGCAGAGAATGCTGAGAAAAAAAAAAGCTGTAAAGCGTTTACACACAAAAGAATATTTCAATGAGGAAAAAAACATGTCAGCTTACTATACTATGTATTGTTCTTTCAAAATATTACAAACTCCACGTGCAGCACAATGGTGTTTGATATTCTAAGGGAAACACAGTATGTGCAGGAAACTGTGTATGTAATTTGGTTGCATCACCATATAAACTATATGGAAAATTGCTGACATTTCCACAGCAAAGATTTACAAAATAGTACAAAATGTATTCGTAACATTGCTGGTGTAATTAAATTTTTATCCTACTTAAAATGTCATTCACTTATCTGCTTTAGACAGTTTTCAAAGCTTATCATGAACTCGTAGAGCTGCTATGATTTAGTCAATACATTTACATGAATAGTATGTAAATGTGCTTAGGAATTGGAGTGTGGAGTTCTTGATATAGCCTAAGATGCTTTATATAAGTATTATCCAATATTTTGCTTTCTGAGCAAGAAAAATGATATTTTTATGCTTCATTACACCTACTGTAAATATCCTTTATGTTTATACCACCTTGCCTTACGGCTTCCATTTGATGTCTTTACATATCCTGCATAATCAATGCATTTGGCCATACTCAAACTTTGTAAGGCTCTAGCCCATGACAAGTGAATTACCTATCTTTTTCTGTGCTTCGCTAATCTGGTTACAATAGACACCTTCCTTTTATATCCACAAAGATTTTGTTCTGTGATTGAAGCTGTGAGAGGGTATGAGAACATGAGAAATACTAGAAAAGTATTTCTCAATGATATTGCCATAGTGAATGATTTTTTTTAATTTAAAAATGTATATCTAAAAAGATAAGCAGCTGTAAGTGAGTTTACAGCTAGTGAAAGTTGAAGCTAGCTCTATCACTGCTGCAGGCAAGAGAAACAAGATTTGGAGTGGTAAGCTCAGGTCAGATTTTAGCTATTGGCAGAAGCAGGAATAGAACTCATCTCTGCTCATTCCTCTCCTGTATTCTGCTAGGCCTCACGCCTCAATGCTGGCTTATTTTAAGGAGACACAGACGTAGCAGTGTGAAGAAATGAAGCAAATGAAGACTTTCATATAAAATAGCCCTAAGCTCTTACATTTATTAATTGTGTGAATTTTTGATGTGACAATCTTGGTATGCAAAGGTGTTTTTTTTCCTTTTTGTTAACTTATAAAATGTGAATAATAATAGCTGGCATAAGATCATTTTGTGACAAGTGAAATGAGAATAAATGAAATGAGATGGCAGGCATTCAATACATCATAAGCTCTTACTATTGTGATCATTTGTGATTAGCATTACTGTAAGTGTGAAAAATTGTACAGCACTCCAGGACGGGACAGTCACCCCATGTGCAGAGCTCACCACACACTGGAATAATCCAGCACAGTTTTGCCAAGCCCTGGCTTCATACAGGTTAAAATGAATTAGTCCAGCCCAACCAAAGCAATCTGCATATTGGCCCTCAGACGATGTGTGCAATTTTATGTGGAGTGATGTGAGTCAGTACTCAGTAATGGTTATGGCATTTCATTGGTCAACCCCAGTGTTCTGGTGTCCAGATGGAGTGGAAGTTTGGTGTGGGAAATAAATTTGGTAGCAGTGCCTTGATCCACCTGGGCCTTCTTGTGAAGGCCAACTAATTGACACACTGAAGGTGAAAATAAATCAGTTATTGTTCAATGCTAGCATTGATACCAGCATTAATAACTGAACCCAAAGTCTCTCCAGTCTCTTTCATAAAGGAGAAAATAATTGGCTGCTCGTTTGTTATGGTCTGTATGAACAATCTTATGACTTCAAATAAAAGAATTAAAATGGCTTATAAACTAATCATTCTTGTAAGACTAAACAGTGATGGTATAAATAACAGCAACATTGAGAATAAGTAGGTCAGGAAGAAGTAATTTTATAGTAGCCATTTTTTTGTAGCAACAATAATGATGATAATAACAAATGCTTGATAGGTTCAAGCCACAAGTAGGCAGGAATGACCCACAATGTTGTAGCTGTTACATAATCAGCAGGACTTTTACTGGAGAAAATACTATTATTTTAGGAATAGAAATTGTACTCCCTAATGCTCAGTTTGTCATCTTTAAAACAAGAGTGATGTACCAAGTAGCTAGTTGGGTCTCTTCCAGCCCCAGACTCTAAAAATAATCCTATCATCAATTCAAAGGTGATTCTCCTGTGTGCACCTGGACCTAGAATTCATCAGAAATGAGGACAGACAAAACCTTGCCTAGATCAAATCCTTGCCTAGAAGTATTGAAGATTTTGAAGCAAGCTTAGGGACACTGCCTACAACGACCAATTAGGATGTCCCTGGTCTTTCCAGATAGCAGAAATTTAGTTTTGACATCAATAGCAAATCCTGAATTCAGTCAGAGGGACACCATTTTGCAGAAATAGGAAAATCAGTTTCAGTACTTTAACCCATTCCTTTGATGGAGGAGATATAAATAACATTACAAAATCAGGGTTGTTTTGTTTTGTTTTTGTTTGTTTTGTTTTGTTTTTGCTGAACTCTGTGTCTTGAACTCTGGACTTAGGTGCTATCTCCGAGCATTTGTTCTCAAGGCTACTGCTCTGCCACTTGAGCCACAGCCCACTTCTGACTTTTTTTTTCTTTTGTTAGTTTTAGTGGAGAAAAGATTCTCACAGACTTTCTTGCCCAGGCTGGCTTTAAACCATGACTCTCAGATCTCAGCTTCCTAAGTAGCTAGGATTACAGGTGTGAACCATCAGCACCCAGCTAAGTTATTGTTATTATTATTTGATGAGAGCTTATCTTGCTACTTATAGTTTATTACCATTTTTAACATTTGTATTGTAAAAATACTGTACAGAGGGATTACAGTTACATGAGCAAGGTAATGTACTCATTAGAATATTTTTTCTTAAATCTCCATCCATGTATGGCTTGAACGGGGCTGAAGATATTCAATAGGTTTCAAGAATCAAGATGTCAAGTTTGCAACATTTAAAAGAGATCTCTATTCTAGATTCCCCTTGTTTAATCTATTCCAGAAAGTAAGACATCCATGGGTACAAATGACAGGGCAGTAGAACTCCAAGTCTTTGCTGCAGTGAATAGCACAGATTCACTTCTCAGATTCACATGGTGCTGAGGGCAGGCACTTTAGAATTGCTCATCCTTCTATAGTGGAAATGTGGCAGAGGGACCACTTGCAGGAAGAAATGAAGGAGATAAGTGAGCGTGAAATTCACAGAAATTGAGAACGTATTAAAGAGTAAGTGCACTTCCATCTCAATCTATTTCTAGATAAAAAAAATTTTTTTAATGCACTCTACCAAGAAATTCACAGAGACAGATGGCCTTTTTTGGTTAAAATGCGATACCTCAGGGAAACTATACGAATCAAAGTCATGAATGATTGTGAATATAATAATCCTCATAAAAATGCAAATCAAATTTACTGACACGTATGTGTGATGTTTAACAACACATAAAATAATTCTGAAAAAAATATACTATTAGCCAAACTTGAAGATGAACACATTGTTTGGAAAGTAATATCTGTGGCCATTTAGGTCTGACTGCAGAGAGAAAATAATCATGTGTATAGAAAAATGAAAAAGAAAAATGCCTTGTCTGAATATGAACTTTGATGTTAAAATTAGTGTGGTTTTATAGAGTAATAAAATATAAACAGTTGCATGCAGGTTTCTCCTGCATGATACAAAAAAGCATTTATCTTTTTAGAAAAAAATTACAGTAAACAAAATGAGAGAGATTTTAGAGAAAGTATTGTTTTCTACCGATACACAATGTGGACAGTTAACGAGAAAAAAGAAAACCAAAGCAGTCACCACATACCAAGAATCATTTTAAAATCATTAAGGCCAAGCTATTGGGGGAAAATAAGCACTGCTGTTCTTGATATTAGAGCCTCATTTTCCAAATAATCCAGTATAGTTAACAACTTGAATCATTAAGGTATTATTTTACATTTTTAAATGCAGCTACTTAAGTTTACTAAGCAAGCCGTGTAACATTTCCATCAATGACATAGGATTACATTTTAAAAATTAATAAAACAAGACAAACTGAAGTCAAATTTCGTATTTGATCTAAGGTTTCCCTTAAGAAAGACAGAACATGACATAAAAGAATGCGAATGATAACAGTTTAGATGTTATCCTTTTTTCTACATCAGGCTGGTATAGTGAATCACACTAAAGGTTGGATATATTGTAAACACACACATTTTTACTTTCAGATGTGGAGAAGACTTTCGTCTACAGGTCTTTTGTCAGTGGCCAGCTTTCCTTTGGAAGATGTAATTTTGTATTTATTTGACTTTCAAAGGTTTCAGATCACATTTATTGATCTTTTTTTCCACCCTTGAAAATAGCATTAGTATACAGAAAAGAATTATAATTATTTGAATATTTTGCCTTAGTATTGCTTAGAAGCGCTGCTAGATTAGTTTTCCTGTGTAATTGACACATAATGGAATCTTTTTTCTTTTTGTACTGAAATGTCAGCCCCATAGTTTCATGAATCATTGGAAAACATTGAGGAGTATCATTTATAATATGTACAGTTTTCCATTTTGATCCAAGAAAATAGACCTCATTGCAGCATGCCATTTTGGGATTCTGTTTCCATGTAATTTAAGGTAAATGCTGAAATTACGACCTTGCCTTATATTTACTAGTGAGGCAGTTGTGGTATTAGATGTGAGATACACAGACAGGAACAGAACAACAACAAAAAAGATAATGTAAATATTTTAGTTCAATTCACAAGTTATATCAAAACTACCTTAATTTAGTATGCTAATTAAACACCTACACATAATGTCTGGCCAAGGAGTGTTTTTAGTTTTATTTCTTTAGACTTTCTTCGATTATCTTTTGCTATAGAGTCAAACATTTCAAGTTTCCTCTTTTTAAAAAATATTATTTGATAGATTTATGAGATTAAAAAACCCAGAATTTCAAGAAGGTTGAACTTCTATACTAGTGACCAGAATCTAAAGATGAAATCTATTTTTAAATTTAATGTTAACTATTTTATAATATCTATTTATCACACAATTTTTGGTTGTTTTCTGTGCCAGTTCTAGGACTTGAACTCAGGGCCTGGTTGCTGTGCTTGAGATTTTGTGCTCAATGCAAGTACTTTACCACTTGAGCCCCAGCTCCGCTTCCTGCTTTCTGGTGGTTAGCTGGGGATAAAAATCTCAGGAAATTTACTGCCAAAATTGGCTTAAACATACCATCCTCACATCTTAGACTCTGGAGTAGCTAGTATTACAGGCACAAATCACCAGTACCCAGTTTACACATAATTTTAATTGTAGCAGTTTCCTATTATGGATACAAGTCCTAGCAATCATTTCCAATGCAATCCACCCTCAATTTTGGAATGGTAACTTATAAAAATTAGATTGCATATTCAATTCTTTAAAATATGACATCTCAATACAAAATTTAGAGCTAGCTGGGTGTCAGTGGCTCATTCTTGTAATCTTAGCTACTCAGGAGGCAGCAATTTGGAGGATCCATGTTTGAGGCCAGCCCTGTTACAAAAACAAGGCCCTGTCTCAATCAGCAGCTGGACATGGTGTATTTGCCTGCCATTTCAGATATATGGGAGGCTGGGATTGGGAGAGTTATGGCTCAGAGCTTGTGCAGGAAGTAGACTAGAAGGCTCTAATTAGAAAAGTAAGGAAGGCACAAAGGGCTGAGGACACAGTTCAAGGGGTGAAGTACCTGTCTACCAAGCACAAGGCCCTGGGAAATTTACAACTTAAGCTAAATAAAGATTTAAGTTTACTAAGTATAAAATAATACCTTTTATTTTATTTTACTTTTTTAATTATCTCCATGTGCTTGTGCGAAGGGTTTCATTTCTACGTGTCCATTTATGAGTAGAATATGTCCTGATGGACTTCACCCCTCTCATGATTAATAATTGTGTAAACATTCTCCCTTGTGTTTATAGATGTACTGACAAACCTTCTAAATAGCTTAAGGTAATAGTTTATGTATGAAATAGTTAACAGTTGTAACTAAATCAAAATTGTTAAACACTCTGAGTTCTCAAAGACAGAGAGAGAAAGAGAGAGAGAGAGAGAGAGAGAGAGAGAGAGAACCATTAAGGTTTTATTGTTATGGTTGCTAACTTTACATCTGATGACTTCCAGCTACCAAGATAATCATTTATATTAAATATCAGCCCTTGATGATGAGTTTATCTGCAGTATGGACCTACCATAAGCCCCAGAGGAGATATTGTAAAAATCAAATCTAGAACCATCCCAATGTGCTTTGTATAGACAACTGCTTAGAAAACCATCTAATGTAAAAAGCATACAGGATGAAACATCAAAAACAAAATAATAATTGGACATTTATGAATACACCATTCGACTTAATATAAACTGAAATACTTAATAAAAATGCAAGAGAAGAATGAGCTGGTTTTGACACATTTGAATCTTAACTATCCTCTCTGACTAAATATAAGCTGCTTGCTACTTAATTTGCATCCGTTTTACAGTCAAAACTCTCCTTATGTAAGGACTAATGTAGTAACCTTTAAATTAGCGTCTATTTAATTTAAGAATGGAATCCATCACACTCTAAGCCTACCAAAACCATTTTATTTTCCTTTTGGGTTAATCTGAAGTGCTTAATCATAAAATGTTAACTGTCAAAATAATGGACCGTTTCCTCTGTATAAGAACCATTTGGATTTTCTCCATACCTCATGTCAATCCACCGATGTAAGCTGAGTGAGCATAAATGACTTTATCATTGTGACTCTCTCAACTTCGGTGTTTAAGTTGGGACAGTGCTGTTCATCTCTACCATGAAAAGGAGAGAAGATTATATTGTAAAGTAGGTTTATGTCCATGTTTGTTCCAGAAGGCATTTTTAAAGGGGAAATTTACTAGAACTATAAATTAATGAATAACTAAAAAGATAATGCCTGAGAAAAATAGAATATTTTGGAATATATCAATTCATCAATGTTATGAATTGCTAGGAAATTTATTATTTATTATTATAAGTTATTCTTTGGGAAGACTTTTTTTGTCAGTTGTGGGGCTTGAACTCTGGGCCTGGGTGCTGTCCCTGAGCTGTTTAGCTCAAAGCAAGAGCTCTACCTCTTAAGCCACAGCACCTGTTCCAGTTTTCTGGTGGTTATGTAGAAATAAGATTCTCTCAGACTTTCCTGCCCAGGCTGGCTTTGAACTTCGATCCTCAGATCTCAGCCTCCTGAGTAGATAGGATGACAGGTGTGAGCCACTGGTGCCTGGCTGGGAAGATCTTTTAATACTCAAGCCACTATTTTATATCATTATATATTAGTAAAAATATATTTTTGAGAAGAAATAGCACCTGCAATTCTTATTACATCTTCCAACTTGCTAGAAGGTAGCTGATGAAGTGTTTTAGTAATTAAAAAGGAGACTTTAAAACTGAGAAAAATCCCAGTGACATTATCAATCATTGTCAAAAATTTACATCTGTGGTTACTTAAGACTTTTAGTTTTGTACTAAATGCATAAGGAAAGATTTCTGAATCATTTGTCTAATCTAGATTTTACAACATGGTGACAATAGTACTAAGTCATCCTTTGAATTTTTTCCATTTGTTCATTAAAAAATTAACTAACTATTTTCTTTAGCTTCTGGTTATTAAATTTAGGATCTTGCACATGCTAGGCAAGAGCTCTACCTTTGAGCAACATCCTTTGCCATTCAGTGTATTTTATAGCTATGTTTCCAGCATTTCTAGCATTTCCTTGAAAACCTGGAGGGAAAAAACCTGTTATAAAAACCAAATGATAAGGGGTGAACCAATCTCTAGCTGATAGAATGTGAGTCTATATGATCTAGTAACTTAATCAATTATCATTTTTCTACTGTAATAATCAGCTATGGTCAAGGTTAAATTTTACCAAGTACCATTAAATTTTATCAAGTACATATTTAGGACATTTATTTTATACTATTGTCATTACTGGAGCATTTTGTACATAATCAAAGAAATTATCAGAGAACTCTCCTCATGCTAGAATATTATTATCCTCTATGTCATAGATAAATGAAATTTCTCTGTGTGTGTGTGTGTGTGTGTGTGTGCGCGCACGCGTGCGTGTGCTGCTCCTGGAACTTGAACTTAGAGCATGAATGCTGTCCCTAGGCATTTTTGCTCAAGACTAGCCCTCTGCCACTTGTGACACAGTTCCACTCCCAGCGTTTTTGTTTTGTGGTTAATTGAAGAAAAGAGTTTCATGAATTTTCCTGGCCAGGCTGGCTCAAACTATGATCCTCAAATCTCCTGAGTAGTTAAAATTACAGGTGTGAGTCACCAGCACCTGATGAATGAGGACATTTTAATGACTCAAAGGACAATCTCCTCTCTCTGTCTCTGTCTCTCTCTCCTCCCCTCTTACACACACACACATACACACACACAAACACAGAGCAATCTAAAGCTCTTATTCAGTGCTGTATGCTTTGTATAAAATGAATCTCATTCTGCTAGCTGTTGAAATGGGATATAGTGAAATAACAGAGTAAAACTTGGGCAGCTAATTAAGATGATTAAAATATTTATAAATTAAATTGAAATATGAATTTCAGTTAGTATTACAAAATTCAGTAAATAAACCATAACTGTAAAGCTATAATCATAGGAGGATTCTACAATAATAACGAGCCTCATGTAGTATCTACATGGATAGAATGTAAAACAGAGAGCCCTGGGAACTTGATCTTCAGAAGTATACTTTCTTATGCAGGTAAAATCATGGTTCTTTATTTAAAATATCTACTATAACAAAACTTTGAATCTATACAGAGTATGTATTTGGGTCAGTGCCTATAGACCCTGAATTTAATTGTTTTTTAAAGCAAAAGCAGTGGTTCTCTATTTATGGCATTATAATGACAGCAAGGGTAATATAAAAATGATTTCTCTTAGTAGAAACAAGATGGTACTTTTTCACTGTCCTAGCTGATGTTTTCCTGATATGCTCCATTCTGGAAGATCTTCTATAACCCAAAGAAAAAGGAAAGGCATTTCTGGAAAGGACTTTTATTGTATGGGTGACATAGAAATGTCTCTTGGTGAACAGACTTAGGTAATGGCTTCTAGAAATAATAACTTTCCTGCAATTGAATATTTCATATTAAACACACATAGTAAGTTTCTTAAAAGGCCACTGGCTATTGCTTTACATTCTCTTGAATCCCCCACAGAGCTGGCAAACAATTTGGATTATGAGAAGTTTTGTAGGCCTTGAATATTTCCAGGGCAAGGTCTGTTTATTATTCCTTGGTAACTCTAGCAGTAAAAAGAATGCCAGGTATATAGTAGGTACTTAATGCATGTGGGTACATCTGAGCACTTGCATCCTGAATAGAGCACGCATAATAGCTATTTGCTGATGCACTCTGAAAAGCATCCAACTTCCTTTAAATACACAGCTGCTTTATCTCAGCATATTCTTGAGTTTCTATAAAATGGAAAGGTGGAGATAGTACAGGTGTACTTGCATTAAGGCAGAGAACTTGATAGGTCAAATTGGCTTTAATGTAATAATTTTGCTTATGACTGTGCTTCCGGAATTTTAGTAGAAATATATTTTTATCACTTAAAAGTGCATAGTGATGCATTTCTTAATAATGGAGATACAGGTTGCATACATTAGATATATTCTAGAACCCACCATCATAATTGTTACTTGTAATATTAGCTACAGGTTTAAAGCAACTACAATGGTAGGAGACTGATTTTATGTTTAACACAAAGCTCCTTCGATGGGAAGGAGCTTTACAACCCAGTTCCAGGACTTCTGAGGCTTATAAATAGGTCTATGGGTTGTCCTGAGACAATTCATCAAATTTTTGCTTAGATATGATCTTTGTCTATTCACTAGCTTTGATTGAGAATTGGACTCCAAAATATACAAGAGTAATTAAACTGCATTTACTCAGTGACAGGGATTGTCTACAGAGAAAAGATGATCATAGGATCCAGTGTCCAAAAAAAAGTTATGACAAAGTCTATCTTTTCTTACTGATGAGTAACCTAAATGCCTGGAAAATAATTTAGCATCAAGAATATGTTCCGTAAGGGATGGGAAGGGGAAACAAAGGAGGAGGCTACAATGCTTGATAAGAAATGTACTCATTATCTTGCCCATGTATTTGTAACCCCTCTGTACAGTATTTTCACAATAAAAAATAGAGAAAAAATAATTAATTAATTAATTAATACAAAACAAAAAAAAGAATATGTGCCATAGTAGACATTGCAATGACATCATCTACCCAAATGCCAGGATGAAGCTGAGCTATTCACCTAAGTCAAACCACTTTAACAACAGAAGATGCTTAAAGGTTCTTTACTTTTCCATTTTTGCACAGGTACATAAATTATTTCCATCATATTCACCTTTCTTCACCCTTTTCTTTCACACTAATACCCATGACCTGATTATCATTCCTGCTATTATTTTCTTAAGTGTATGTTAATAGTTCCAAGATTCTTGATTTTAAGAAAACAGAAATCTCTGTCTCAAGCCTGTAATCTTAGCTACACAGGAGGCTGAGATCTGAAGACTGCAGTTCGAAGCCAGCACAAGTAGGAATGGCTGTGAGACTCTGACCTCCAATTAATCACCAAGAAAAGCTGAGGCTCAAGGAACAGAGCACACTAGCCTTGAGAGGAAAAAGTTCAGGGTGACAAGTTCAAGCTTTCAGACTAGCACACAAAAAGAGAAAAAGAAAAAGAAACAAAGAGAAAAGTTCTGCTATGTATCTTTTAAAAAATATTGACCCCCTCCTACCTAAGTAAACACATTAGCCCCTGGAATAGAAATCAAATACCCAGAGATAGTGTCCATGCATCTAGTTTAGTTCTCTAGGGAGAATCAGCCCACCCCCAACATTGCAGTATTGTAGCTAACAGCAAAAGTGGAATGGAGAGCTGGAAGGAGGCCGATCTGCTTTTCCCTCCCTTTCCTCATAAACACAATGGATGGTTATAAGACAACATACTGCTGAGTTAATGTAACTTAAATTTTTACAGCAGCTTATATGCCTGGAGACACATTATGGGCCCACCTGTAGGCATCTAATTCTGCTGAAAAGAATAAATAATTAGGAAGACTGTCTCATCATCTGGAGGAGTAGATTAAAAAAAAAATCACATTTCTGGTTCACTCCAACAGGAATTCTGCTGTGGAGAAGGATTAAAGAACTGTACATTTTCCAACAAATACGGGTAATCCTTGTCCCCACAAAAGGGTTCACTAGATGCTATGCCAGGCACCTGTATGCCAGATCGACACAGATGTGTGTGTGTGTGTGTGTGTGTGTGTGTGTGTGTACACTTTTGATAATCCATCTGCAGAAATTACCATGTAGCAATTGTTTATGATAGCATGTTGAGCCATTTAATTTTTATTTTTACAATAATCTGTTTTATCTCTCTTTACCTCTCCATAGGCCTCCTTTTCAAAAATATGGCAAAGATAGAATAACAGTAGCAGTAAGAGTATCCCAGATCAGATTCAAAGAATTGATTTGGAAGGCAATTAATATGTGTATTTTTCTAGTGTTTGGAAACCTCGACCTTTCTTGTACTCCAAGGTAAAATTAATTTAGTACAGGATTGCTTTTTTTTTATTAAAAAGCAAAAACATTAGGATTTGATACGGTTCTTTTATCATAAGGTAGATGTCATTTATTTCATGCTCACAAGTGAGCTTTTTCATATAGGACGAGTGCCCATAGACACACAAACTTCCTTTGACTCATTCTCACAAGCTAGTCTAATATCTGTTCAGTGGGGTTAAAATTATATATACTTTATTAAGGCGGTTCTAGTCGGAGAGGTGCCACCAACCCAGTTTGCACTTGAAATCTCTGACAACCTTTCCTTGAGATGATCATATGGCATTGAATTAAGGAAACTACATTTAAGTTATCATTTAAGGACGGAAGATTGGATTCTCAGCGGTATTTTAGGTTGACATTTTCTTTTTATTTGTACTACATGAAGGGTTAATAAGGTTTGTATAACCTTCTTCTTTGACAGCTTCTCCGCGGAGTATTTCAGGATGACTGCCAAAACAGATTTTAACCCTTTTTAATCACACTGTTCAAACCACCTTGTGCATAGCTCGGAACAGTGTGACCTGCTATCCAATCAAGGCCAGCTTCCTAGAGATGCTTGCATTTGAGTTGCTATGGTGAGTTTAATATTTTGTGGAAACCACTGCTAGATGTCTTAAAATAGACCCTTGCCAAGAAAAACACTGGTCCAGAGTCCAGCAAGGTTGCTCAAATTCCCTTCCTTTGTTTTTTGCCCCCTCCTGGGGCATCTGCTCCAAGCACCAGCCTACTAGTCTGGCAGGCTGAGAATCCAGAAACTTGCTGCTAATTACAATGTTGACAATTCCCAACCTGTTTACTGGCGCCAGCTATCAAACTGCCTCCTCTCAAGTGAACCAAAAAGCACTTGCTGGCTTTAGCTTCCTGAGGTTCCAAGCTGGCTGTATTAATTACTGTTAACTTAAAATTGTATGCTGGACAGAAGCAGCTTAATTAGCTAGTTTGAGGATTAAAATTTGTATCAAATTTTAAAGAATTCCATCCCTGATTGAACTACATGTATCCAAAAAATGATGGTTATTTGTGGCTTCTCAGATCCCAATTAGTCACTATATTTTACTTTCAACTCAGTAGCAAAACATCAGAAGGTGATCTGTTTTGCTCCTTTCTCTTTCTTTCTTCTTTTCTTTCTCCCTTTCTTTCTTTCTTTTCCTTCCTTTTTTTTGGGTGGGGGGAAAGGTTGGTCATGGGGCTTGAACTCAAGGCCTGTGTGCTTGTCTCCTGAGCTCTTTTTGCTCAAGGCTAACACTCTATCAGTCTGAGCCACAGTGCCACTTCCAGTTTTCTGGTGGTTTACTGGAGATACGAGCCTCACAGACTTTCCTGCCTGGGCTGGTTTTGAACCACGATGCTCAGATCTCAGCCTTCTGAGTAGCCAGGCCACCATGCCTAGCTCCTTTCTTTCCTTTTTCTTTCTTTATCCATCTATTATTCACCTATCCATCATACATTTTTCTATTTATCATTTATCTGTCTACTCATTTTAAAGTTATGAGTTGTTTTTAAAATTTGAGGAAAACACTGAGCACCATTACTTTAGTTATAAATAGCTAATGGGAAAGGAAAACATTTCAACAAGGATGATGATATCAATTTTTTTAATCTGGCAAATTAAAAACAAAAATAACTGTGCCTTTTTTATCTAGTGAACTTCTACTGCTGTGACTGAAGTCTGAACAGACAGTAGCTGTCCTTTAAGGCTAACAAGCATGTGTCTTATCTTTGTTGTGTTTACTTGGATTTGCACATTGTGGAACAACTCCTCCTGGACACCCAGTGGTTAGCACTTCTAACAACACATAAGTGGAAGTCCCAAGTCACCGTGCAATTTTCATAAACAGCACAGCAGAAGAGAATAGGGTCTTATGAAGATGAGAACTTCGCTTGTACCTTTGCTCTTATAGAGAAGCCAAGCGATCTTTTTCTCAACAAGATCATTTTGAAGACCTCACAAGTGCAAGAATAAATGTGATTGTATATTGTATATTAAAATGTAATTTTTAAGTTAGGTATGATGGGCTAAGCCTCTATCTCAGTACTTGGGAGGCTGAAGAAAGAGGACTGAGAGTTCAAGGCCAGCTAGGGATGATACATTAGTGAGACCCTGTGTCATGGAGAGGGGGGGGGAGAGAGAGAGAGAGAGAGAGAGAGAGAGAGAGAGAGAGAGAGAGAGAGAATTTTCTTTGTCAAGACTATATAATTCCTTCGGTTTAATGTTTGTTTGTTTTTTGCCTTGTACTTCCATTTTTTTTTCACTCAAGGCTGGAGCTATACCACTTGAGTCACACCTCTATTCTGTGACATCTGTGTTTTGCTAGTTAATTGGAGATAAGTTTCATGGATATTTTCCTGCCTCAGCTGGCTTCAAAACCTCCACTTTCAAATCTCTGCCTCCTGAGTAGTTAGAATTACGGTGAGAGCCACCAGTGCCCAGCCAGTGTTGATGATTTTATTTAAACTATTTTTATTGAACATACTTCAAGGAAAATATCATTCAAGACAACTCTTTCGCTAGCAATTTCACTTGGTAAATTATTGAGTTGATGCCATTTTGATGAATGTTTTTCTTGTTTTGCAAAAACATTTGCAACTAGAGTAGAAGAGCAAATTATTCCTTTAATATAATTTATATTTATTTCTGCATTAGTACTAAATTGACCCCTAATGTTTTCTTTTAGATTTTAAAAATCTGTAAGTGCAGGCATACTGCACTTGAGCCATATTTGCATTGATATGGTCCATATGTGAATTTAAAAACAGCTAAATTACCTGAAATAGTTTAAAAAAAGAATCACTGAATACTATGAAAAATACAGGAGTTAAGACAGATAGTAAGAAGAGGAAAGTGATAAGGTAGATTTCAGCATTGAAGCTTTTACTCTAATGTACTAATACCTCAGTATTCACTGAGGACTTAGAAAATGAGAGAGAGAGAGAGATAGAGAGAGAGGGAGAGAGAGAGAGAGAGAGAGAGAGAGAGAGAGAGAGAGAGAGAGAGAGAGAGAGAGAGAGAGCACAAAGAACTGGTGGGTAGAAAATTATCAGTAAAACTAAATGTCCACTGGAACTGGGTGGTTTACTCCTGTAAGCCTAGCTACTCAAGAGGCTGAAATCTAAGGATCTCAATTCAAAGCCAGCCCAGGCAGAAAAGTATACAAAACTCTATCTCTAATTAACCACAAAAAAGGAGGAAATAAGCTGTGTCTCAAATGGTAGAGCAAGCCCAGGCCCTGAGTTCAAGCCCCAGGACAGACATGCACATACCCATGTATACTCTCTCTCTGTCTTTGTCTTTGTCTCTGTCTCTGTCTCTGTCTCTCTCTGTCTCTCTCTGTCTCTCTGTCTGTCTGTCTCTCTCTCTCTCACACACACACCCCACAAAAACCTCCAAAATACAAAATACAAAAAAATCATTCATTTACTACATGATTATTGACCATTCATGAAATTTTGTAATCTTTGTGGACAATAAATGGATCGGAAAATAATTAAAGAAGAAAATGAGTAAGAAGTGGAGGTACTTAGGTTTGTCTGTCTTTGGGATATGTAAATACAAGGCCAAGCCTCTTTTCTGTAGCTAAAACCACACTGAGTTAACCAACAACTCACTTCTCTCTAAAATTGTATTCCACAGAAAAACTAAATTTTAAGAATACATATTTATATTTTATACCAAGATATATAACAGGTACAATTTTAATCCTCCCAGGTTAGTTAAAAAAAAACAAAAACAAAACATGAATTTGAGTATATCTTATCCAACAGAAAACTACATAGTTTTTTCTCTTAAATTAATTAAAAATATACTTAATTTTCTGTCTCATGTGTTTGCTGTTATCATTCCTTTGACCAGAGAAACATCAGGATTTTCAGATTTCCTTTATTTTGTACAAGCAAACCAGGCCAATTTTAGTAAGAGATTATTCCTATCTTAATTGATTTACAGTTCTACATCAGAGCATGAATGTCTACCTAAATATAAGCAAGAACTTTGAATGGAGTGTTAGTCATACTGTGAACTAGTTCCTTCTGTGTAGTTCAACTACTTAAAATAATTATTGATAATTGAATATTATAATTGGAAAAGGAATAGTGTATTTTCTGAATTGTTGGTTTTTCAAAATAGTTTGTTTTGGTGTTTTGAGTCAAAACAATAAAGGACAAAACACCATGAAGCTAGCTCATGCTAGCCTGAAATTCACAATCTTCCTCTTGCTTCCCCTTCCCTACTGCTGAGATTATAGAAGTATGCCACCAGGCTCAGCTCTGTTGGATCTATAAAGAAAACAGCCACCCAAAATTACGTGATTGTTTTCACCCAAACTGCACATTCTTTGCTAGGTCCAAAGCCTTAACATGGTTGCTTGCTTTTATATCTTTGCCTCTTGACAAATGCCAGATCTAATCAAGAAATGACCCCCTTTATAATCAGCCATTATTGTAAAATAAATGTGGCATCCACAGTTAACAAAAAACAAAACAAAAACAAAAACAAACAAAACCTGTTTGTCTGTATTAAAGGACTTCCTGATTTCAACCTCATTTGAAATAAAAGTCAAACAACTTCAAAGCTGTCTTTTGGACCACAATGAAAGGGGAAGTAAATGGTTTTGAAATCCCAAGCTTGTACTCTAGATATGTTTAAAACCGGTCATTATCAAAACTTTGTCAAAAGCTATCAGAATTTTAAATGGTCAGATTCTCTAGTATCAGTGAAATAAAAAATATGTACTATGCAAATTATTAACTAAATAGATCATGAACCGTATTATTGTATTTTATTTTAGAGAATGGGTGTATTCTTTGGTGATTAAAAGGCCACTTATATTACTATAATTGGAACACCAAGAAAATTATAGCTTTCAAATAGATTTATAATTTAATGTAGTTTCCTAGTAAGTTTTGGGAAATATTTTGAGCATTGCACGATTTCTCAGTTTTGAAAAGATTTCTATCAGAGTAATGATTATATGACAATACAATAAGTTAACATTTACAAATGGTTGGAAGTCATTATGTGTTTTATATGAAACATCTACATTAGGTAACATAAACATGGAATGAAAACATTTTTTCTCAACAGCAGGTTAAACAGTTCCTTGGAGTTTCAAAAGAACACTAGTCTGAAAAAAAAGTGGCCCCTTCAACTTTTCAGTTGTTGAAAGGTGATATCCAAGAACTAGAGAAAATGAATATTTGTTGTTCTTAGCATAGAACAAGAGCACAATTAGTAAACAAATCTGAGAATTGTAATTAATATTAACGTATAACTGCAATGCAATGGCCATTTTATGTGACAACTTCTTTAGAAAGGACATCAGTTAAGGGAAAAAATTAAATGCCTGATATTAACATATACCTCAAAACACTCAATTTCATGAAATTAACAAATATTGCTGAGCACCTGCTATATGCTAAACACCGGATTAGTGAGTTATTTTAAAAGACTACTCTGTTATCTCATAATGAAATGTTCTAAACAAACCTTGATTCTTTTTAAGCCAAAGGTGGTAATTTCCCCTGCTCTCCCAATATTATCATTAAATTTAATATTATAAACATTTTTCAGAGTAAACATTTTAAAAGGTCAAGGATTTATCCACTCCAAGCATATAGATTTGGCTGTAAAAAAGGGTTGTTAGGATTTAAATTCACTAGACTGAAATACTTTTGAGGATAACTTTATGGTTGTAGAGCTTCAAAGTGATTATTTAGATACAAATAGATGATGATATAGATATAGATAGATACATATATAGACAAGAATTTCCATCATGTGTAATACATGAGAACAAATCCATTCTCTTGGGCCTTTTCTTATAAAGGCCCAAGAATAAACTTTCTGAAGATGAAAAGTTGCTGGAAATGTTTCTAAATGTTTCAGGATTTAAAATTTTATTTATTTATTTTTTAATTTTTGTAAAGACAAAATATGTAGAATACCTTTGAAAGATTTATGTTTTCAAAAGATTCTTAATTGTAGTATTCATTTACATACCAGCTACAACACAAAATGAATAGTAAAATTCAGCATATATATTGCAAATAGTAAAATTCAGCACATGTGTGTGTGTGTGTGTGTGTGTGTGTGTGTGTGTGTGTGTGTGTGTAATAGAATCCAAAAGAACTGGCAGACTTTGGGAAAGTCTAAGTCCCAGTTTTCTTCCTTATAGTGGGAAAAGTAAGAGGCAAACAACCTAACCAGGTACTGACTGGTCCCTTCTACCAGAATACAAGAAAGCAGAGTTCTAAAATCAGATTTCTAGCTACTGCAAAGTTGTTTCTACCACCAAACAAATTCTCTGAAGTTTATTTGTCTTTGCTCAACAACATCACAGCCTGTTTAAATACTAGCTACAAAATCAAATGGTAAATGAAACTGGATGCATAATCATTCTATAACTGAGATTCTCTTTCAATGGGATTGCCACCGAGTATATTTGTAAACCTTACCTTTTGTATATTTATATTACAAAGCACAAAATTTTTTCTCATGTCTGACTTCCATAGAATATTAATCATCACATTTATGTATTAATTCTTATTGGAGTCCAAAAATATGTGGATTATTTGAAATATTTAACTATTTTATGTAAGTCCCCTTATGGTTTGTGATTTCTCTGAACTAGTTCTTAAGATTGAATATACTTGTTCATTGGGGAAAAAAATACATTTCAATTAGGTCTGTCTCATAAACAGGCTACATTTTTTTAATTTTAAGAAATGCCAGTTTTTTTTAAATACTTGCAGGTTTTGGCCCAAAATAATATTTTTAAGAGCAGTGTTTCATAAGAGAATACATTTTATTCATTTTCTGATCCTACTTTCTAATTCTATGATTATGTCACAATTGTAATACAATTTGACAACTTTTAAAAAGTGTACTTAAATATAAATTGCATTTAAACTAAGAATTCAGCACTTGTAGATGATAGCAACATAAATATTTTTAGTTTGAAATTTAATTGGATGAGATTCAGTATTAATTTTAAATAATAGCCTTATTTTAAATTATTTGAACTGGACTTACAGTTGCTGATTTTTTTTCTAACTGTGTTGCAAAGTTTTGGTTCTAGCTATAACTGGTAAGGGGTGTGTGTTTTGAAGCTATTGGTGCTTATGATGGAAATGTGAATGTTATTTTCATAAATGAACCAAGTGAGAACATTATCTTTACACTTGTTTTGATACCCTGATATGTTTTATTGCTTGTGAAGGTTAGATGGTCTTACCTAGCCAGCATTATTAGAACATAAAGGAACTTAAAACTCAAAAACTCAAGGTAGTCATAAATTTATAGTTTGAATCAGAATGCAAACATTAGGGATACTCAGTTCAGCTGTTAATCTGCACGCAACAGACTCAACTAATTACTGGATACTAAGAACATTTCAATATAATTTAAAATTTCATAATTTCTCTTTTTAGCTTCTACTTTTGTGGATAAACTACCATCTTTTCTCAACTTAAACACTTATTTTTTTTCCTCCTTTACACCTACGCAAATGGTTTGTACGTAAAAATCCAAGACGCAGATTGAAATTTCAAGTGCCAAGGGAAGAAAACTCAATAAAACATTCAAAAACAATTACAAAAATGGCTTAACGCTTCTCTCACAGTTCTGTTGATAGTTGCACAGGTATCAATAATTAAGTGCGATAATCAATTGGCCTAATAAGAATATCACCTAGTATTCTGCTGCCATTAGTGTTATTTCAATCTCTTCCTACTGAAAATATTTCGAAGCAAATTTTCTTTCAAGCAGTAAGTCCTATATGCAGAATACACAACACTCTAACACTTAGAAAGGATCAGTCTGTTGTTGTGATATTCTGGGAGTTGCACGTGTGCAGGACTAGCTGGGAGCTAATAGAAATGGTCTTAACAATGTTGTCTTTTCTATATCCTTGATCCTGCCCTTCTGTTCTATATAAAAGCCAGAATTACTACCAATAATCCCAATCATATTCACCTCCATTTTCTATTTTGCAGTTGAAATTTTTACTATTACTAACGTGGAATATAAAAATGAATACAAGATAATGGGTTTGGCGGAATTTTCCACCCATCAAATGCTATCTCATGCCAGGCACTGATGGCTCAAGCCTGTAATCCTAGCTACTCAGGAGGATGAGATATGAGGATAATGGTTCAAAGCCAGCCCAAGCAGGAAAGTCTGTGAGAGACTCTTATCTCCAAGGAACCACAAGAAAACCACAAGTGGAGCTGGGGCTCAAAGTGGTAAAGCCTTTAGCAAAAAGCAGTTCAAGGACAGCGCCCAGGCCCTGAGTTAAAGCCCCATGATGGACATTCAAAAACAGAAAAAGCTATCTCATCATTGCTCTCCTTTGCATGGCCTTTCATTGTGAGCATTGCTTGGGTTCCAGACCAGCACAGTTGGGACACCACTCACCCTACTGCTAACAATATCTTCAAGGAAGCATCCTGGCTCTAGGACACCATTAGTTAAACTTGGTTCTGGGATCGATACTATTTTTTTTAAAAATTCACATAGGCATCATCATCATTCTTTATAGACCTTCAGTCTTGGATACCAACACTTCCTGAAATTCTATCCAGGCAAAAATGTCAGAACACAATTCACAAACACAAAGAATCCAGTAAGCAAATTCCAATACTCCACTTCTATCAAGCTTCTTGTCCAAGATTCAGTAACAAACTATCAACCAAGATGATATTTTATACCCCTGCTAATGAATCTTATAGTATAGAATGTTAATAGACATTATATAATTTTTTTTTGTCAATCGTGGGGCCTGAGCTCAGGGCCTAGGCGCTGTCCCTCAGCTCTTCAGCTCAAGGCTAGCGTTCTACCACTTGAGCCACAGCGTCACTTCTGGCTTTTTCTGCTTATGTGGTGCTGAGGAATCGAACCCAGAGCTTCATGCATGCAAGGCAAGCACTCTAACCACTGAACCACCATCCCAGCCTCGACATTATATAAATTTTGATGGGAAACCTAAAATCCCCCATTGATAACCCACAAATTATGATCATAAAAATCTGAGTATTCAAGCTGGCTTGATTAAAGTTAACCTAATGAACAAAGAAAAACTTTTAAGTTCTATCATCTTCTTTGGTCCCCTAGCAATATCAAATGGATAGATCTGACTGTACCCACATTTGTTTAAGGCAATAGAAGTTCTATTTAACATTTTAAGCAAAACAGATAGAAAAAAAAAGGATGTCTACGCTACAAGCCTGTGAATGTTATTGACAAGCACAACAATGATGATGGGTAATCTGTCAGATCTACCATGAAAACCTCCAACAAGTCTTTCACATTTCTTTATTCTGAGCTATGGAAGCTGACGAAGTAAAAGCAAGAACTGATTACTGGTGATGTAATATACAAGTCTCTTTTCTGAAGGGGAGGAATGCTGTCTTGTAATAAAAGCGATTAACTTCACTAATTTCTATTTAATACAGTTTTGACTTTTTAGCCTCATTTCAAAAGGTCTGGATGGGTGAAATCTTCTCCCCCACCCTCTACTCTAAACTTGAATAGGAACCTGCTCAGTCAGACTGACACCTAATGGAAACTTTTATAAGAAAATAATTCTGGAGGAAAAAAAAATCCAGCATTAAGTATTTATACCAAATGATAAAAAAAAAAACAAGACAAAACACAACACAACACAATACAACAAAACCCCTTAAACTAAAAATACTTTCTTTGTTTACCATGAGTAGAGGAATTCTTGAGATTTCACCAGTGGCATTTACAATTCTCTTATTCATTAAACAAGCAACTGCAATCGCAAGATGAAATACCTAAGAACTGAATGAAATAGCTTTTTTTTCCCTTCTCACAGGATACTCCTCAGCCTCACAACAAATAATGAACTAGGAGGACATCTTTCACCTCTCACAACCCTTGGCTAACACCAGGCTTGCAGCTCTGCCGGCCTGCAAACCGCACACATTTATTATGTAGCCAACCAGCATGAGGCCAACTTTCCAGAGAGAATTCAGAAACTCAGGTTGCAGGCAGCTTTCCCTGGATTTCGCTAATTCCCCAGCCAAACAACACCCATCCATGCACCAACTGTCTTTGGCTTAAATGCATCCCAAGCACCATATTTAAAAGTCCTTCATCACCCAACTGGCCGGTCCCTGGAGGAAGAGGACGATTGGTGGAATAACACAGGAAAGCAGGGAGGGTAGTAGCATCTCGTGTGGCAAGAGATTGAATGTCAAGCGTCAAGACAGCCTCTGTTTTCTTCTTTCCTACTCCACCCCATTCTGAACTGTGAACTTGCCTCTTGTCAGTCTCTGAAAGAAGGGTGTGTTTGGGGTTTGATTCTCTCTCACAGACAACACTGCTGAGGCTGACAGAGGGGAGTTGAGAAGGGCCCAGAGTGATCGCCAGGTCCAAGGCAGGGATAAGAGAAGATCAGGGAAATGGGGTGCGTGGTGTACCCCGTTTACTAGGAGTCCCAAGTACTGGAAGAAAAGCGGAGCCCCTTCATGCAATTGCTCGGGGTTCTGCTCCGTCTAAGGCAGCTTTCCACCTCTCCTACGTTCACCCTTCTCGTTCGTGTGGGCAGGAAAGGAAGAGGGAAGGGGTGTCTGGGGCTCAGCTCTGCTTGGAATGGAAGGCCTCCCGGGGAGTTTCTCTCTCTCTCTCTCTTTTCTTTCTCGTTCTTCAGCACTTTCTACTTAGGAATTCCGGCTTTGCAGCCGCACCATAGCCACTGGTCTACAGCAGGGAGGAAAACTGATCTGAGTTGTCTTTGCCAGGCCTGAAGGAAGCTTCTGGGCTCTTGGTACCTTCTTGATCCTTTCATTTCTCCTCCACCTTGCAAAGCCACTACCCCCAGAGTGGACAGTGGGGGTGGGGGTGGGGTGGGGAGACCCTTGCAGGAGAGAAAAGCAAATTGCTGGGCCAATGGGTCGGGCGCCGGGCTCCAGGCTCACCCAAGTCTGCTCTGGGGACCCTGTCTGCCAATTCCCCCTCCCCGGGCTTGGGAAACTCCTGGACTTCTCGCTGAGCTATGGGCCTGCTCTTCCCAACGGGACAGGGGGGCAAATCCATACTGCCACATGGTCCATTCATATTTGAAACCAACCAACCACCACCACCACCATAACAATAATAATAACTGGCAGTAGAAAGGAAGGAGAGCGTCTTGGTTCTTGTGGGTTTGGGTTTGACTTTGGTTGTTGGTGGTGTGTGAGACTCGTCCTGAAGACGGGACAGGGAAGGGGGCCCCCGGGGAGGAGGGCGTGTGGGGGGAGGTGTCCCAAAGCAACTGGACGTGAGCCGGGCACTGCCCACCCCGACCTCTGGGAAGGTTCCCATTTCGTGCCACCCCGCAAAACCAATCCGCTTCCCATCCCCGTGAGTCTCCACCTCTTCGCGAAGAATCCGAGGCTCCCGGAGACGCCTAGCACACGCGCGATCGGAAAGTTCCGCGGGGACCCAGCCCCTCCCCCCGGGTCTCCCCCACCCCCCAACCGCCTTTCCACCCTCGTCCACCCCCATTCCCCCACACTGGGCTGCGGCCGCGGCCAGCCAGAGGTGGGGCTCGGGCACCACCCCGGGATTCGCCGGGTCACCAACCCCACCCAGCTCCGCTGGGGATTCCTCTCCCCGCGGGCACACCCTTCCCGCCGAGGCCGCGCCCCACACTCCTCGCCTCGACACCCCCCCCCCGCCCCGCATCCCGCTCCCCCATCCCCAGCCTCGCAGCGCAGCCCAGCGGCTCGGGCCCTTTCACACACGTGCCCAACTTTTTAGGCGAGACTCTCCCCGGTGCGCGCCCGGGGTCCCCCGGCACCCCACCCATCCAATCCTTCCCGCCCTTCCCCACCACGCCCCAAAGCCGCACCCCAACCCGGAGAGAGAACGCGGAGGGACCCCCGCCGACGGCTGCTGCGGCACCGATCCCCTCCCCTCCTCCTTTTACCCCGCCCCTCCCCGCCCTTCCCCTCCCTCCCCTCCCCCCCTCCCCTCCCCCTGCCCAGCGCGCAACCCCCCCCTCCCCAAGTCTGGGTCACCAAAGGTGAGACGCACACAGCCTTTCTGCAGGACCCAGAGCAACACAAGAAAAGGAAAAACACAAGAAAGGAAAGGAAAGAAAAATGCGCCCGAGGATGGAGGAAGAGAAAGGGGGAGGGGGGGGAGGGAGAAATAGAAAAAAAAAAAAACCAAAACACCAAAAACCACAAAGTGCTACCTTGGCAACCATGCGCGCTTAGTGGGCAGCTGCGCGCTGGGAGGGGCGGCCGCCGCCCGCTGCCGCTGGCACTCTCCTCGACTACGCGTATTCTTAAGCAATAACAACGTAATCCGTATTATCCACCCAAGAATACCCGTCACCGAAGAGAGTCGGGGGGGACCGGGCCGCCGCCGCCGCCGCCGCCGCCGCCGGTGCCTCCGCCGCCCGTGCCGCCGCCGCCGCCGCCGCCGCTCCGCGCGCCGAGCTCGCCCCCCGGCGGGAGGTGGAGAGGGGGGGCGGGGGACCCCCGAGCCGGCCCGGGACCATAAATCCATAACTCGATTTCCCTCCAGAGGAATCCAGAGCTGGGGCTCTCGCGCCTGCTCCAATCCAAATGGCTGCTCGACTTGGCTCCTTCTGAAAGACAAATCACAACACCAAACGCTTAACACACACACGCGCGCGCACACACACACACTCACACACACACAGCCCCCCCCCTGGAAGCGGCGGTGGGGTGGGCTGGGGGTAGGTGGGTGTGTTGAGGGAGGGGGGTGGTCAGGCCGTGTGGGGACACACGGAGAAGCTAGGGGAAGGGGTGAGGGTGGTAAGGGGGACGTTCCCGTTTGTACCTGGTGGGCTCCCAGCTCCTTTCTCTCCGCTGGATCGCCTTTTCGTAACCCACTCTGCATGGCTCTCCCAGAGCCATGGCCGCGTGTGAGCCCTGCGAGAGATATGGATAGTTGAGCACACAAATAGTACAAGTGTATTTGCCTAGACGGCTTGAGGGAAAGACACTCGGCTCCGCTGGGGGTGGGGAGGGGGGCAGGATGGGGACATGCCTGGTGGAATTTTTAATGGTATGGGTTTTGTATGTGTGTGTGTGTGGGGGGGTGTTGGAAATGCATTTTCCCAAGCCCCCATCACAGAAAAGAACACACTCACTCAGTTGACCACTGGAAATCAGATACCTATCTGCCAAAAATAAGCACCTCTCCTTTGAAGGCCTTGGAGCAATAGGCAACATAGAGAGAGAGAGAGGGAGAGAGAGACAGAGAGAGAGAGAGAGAGAGAGAGAGAGAGAGAGAGAGAGAGAGAGAGAGAGAGAGAGAGAGAGAGAGAGAGAGAGAGAGAGAGAGAGCGCTTCAAGGCACAAAATAATTAAACTCATTTTCCATAGTATCTGAGCTCCCTAAGTTGACAGGCTGCTTGAGTTCCTATGACTTAAGCATGGCTTTAAACTATCGCAATGTTTAATTCCATACCCACCCTTCACACAGACATTCTAAAGGCATTGCTAGACAGCTGTTGTGAACACCTCTACAGGGGAAAAAAAAATCTGTGAAGCTCTTTCGACAAAAATAATAATTTTCAGAAGAAAACCAATTTAAAAAACTCATTTGTAAAGTGACCACTTTGGGCATTCAGAGAGAGGATCTCTGTGATTCTTTGATGATCAATATGGCTCTTATTTGAAAAAGCTTTGTCTTAAGCCCCTGCAGCAGATATTCTGATAACAGGGGTTTTATTGTTCACTAAATAACATGAACATGTGCAGCACCACTACCCATAAAATGTGGTAGCTCTCTCCCAAAGTTCTCAATTTGATTTCCCTTTACTCTCAAATCCATAAAAGTACATCCATGGGAGTCAAATAGGGAGGGGATACGGCAATGTGGCAAGAGACATGATTTCTCAAATTATGTAAGTGAAAATAGCTCTTCATCAGGAGTAATTATATAACAGAATCTCACCCACGACCCCCAACTCATCTCTCGCTGACCTGGGTTGCAATTTAAGGTACTTCCACTGTACTTGCTCTTGTTATTCTTTTTAATATCCTGCTTCTCCAGGTATCTCGCCTCATCATTCTCCTGACATGCTACTTCCAAATAGAACACTCATCACAAATTCTAGATTGTATGATTTAATGTCTGTCTGATACCAGTCAAAAGAAAAAAATAGCATTTCCCATTTAGGAACCAGTTTTACATTATGTGCAGGTAACTCTTAAGTACACCATTTACGAAAAAAAAAAGTCATGCCAATTGAACAATTAATAAGTATTATTTTCTGTCATTACTTAACATAGTTATAAAGTGGAGCTTTACTATGGTGCTACAACCCCCTCCCCCCTTCCCTCCTTCTACCCCCAAATTCAGAAAGCTGACAGGTTCTCTTCAGCTTGAACTCCTAGAAACAAAAGCCCTTAGGGAAAGTAATGCAATAGTCCACGAGCAAACTGTACATTTGCTTCTCAACTATTCCCTTTAAATCTCAACTACCATTAAAAGGGAAAACAAGGTACACCTCATACAGACAGGATTTGATTGACTAAATGAAATGTTTTTATGCAGAAAAGGATCCTTATGGTACACACACACATACACACTACAGACACACAGAACACACACACACACACACACACACACACACACACACACACAAAACCACATGGTGCATCCGAATCCTAGCATACATAGCCACATAGCTTTTCAATGCAAGTAGTCTCCATCCCATCGATTCAACCCCTTTACAATTAAAATGAAATACACAACATACACACACACACAGAGCTTCACTGGTTTACATGCCTTAGGAAACTAGAAAACACAGTTGAGCATATGCTATTTCCCCCCGTTAGCCCAAATAGCATTGCCAGCCCTCTCCCTACCTACCCCATCCGCTTCAGCACCTGGCCGAGTGGACAGCTCAGCCCGGGCTGATTGCCCACAGCCGTGTCCGCCTAACTGGTGCTCTGATCTCTAAGCAGAGCTCTCCCGTGCTTCAGCAGGGCAGCCTGACTTAGGAGAACACCATTTCCTAAGAGACCACAGCCGCTGGGTGCATATTCAATTCAAACCTCCTTAAGCTGTCGGATTTTCTCCACCCTTCTCTCCTCCCTTCCCTTCTCCACCCTCCACACACACACACACACACACACACACACACACACACACACACACACACACACACGAGCGCGCGCGAATGAAAAAAGGGGGAAAAACACCCCAAATAGTACCAGGGCATTTGTTGATCAACTTACACTTTTCCTTTTGAATATTTAGATAGAGCTAGCGAAGCCATATCGGCGGAGGGTTAGGTCCGCATTAAGTACCTTTGTTCCCTCCCCTCCCGCAAGCCATGTTTATGAGAATCTACATTTCTCCCGCGCCCCAATAACTAGAGGTGTGTTTTGCGAGCAGGGGTCTTGGAGCACCTTCTCGTCTCCCAAGGCCACCTCGGCTGAACGCTGGTCCCCACGACTTTCCCCTTCTGCCTCTCGAACTCAACCCATCCCTGCTAAATGCTTGGTAATTAAAAAGCAAATAGACATAAAGAAAGGCGACAAAGCAATCGGTTTAAGGAAATAAGCCAATTAAGCGGAGGCAGAAACCTCTCTCTCTCTCTCTCTCTCTCTCTGCTTTTCTCCCTCTCTCTCTTCCTCCCTCCCTCTCTCCTTCCTTCTCTCCTCTCAAGTAGAAAGGGAGAAACACTAAGGAGAGGAGGAAAAATTCGAGGAAGAGGGTAGTAGTTGATTCCTACAATCAATGAGGGGCAACCTCCCCCCCCCCCACTATTTACATCTTTACTGAATAATCTCTTCCCAGACAAAATAAAAAGAACCCCATTTATCGATGTCAACTCGCTCCCCGTCTCCCCGCACACCCCGCATCCTTTCCGTTTGCTGAGATTTGTCTGGCGCTAGAGCAAAGTAACTGTCACAAATCCATCTCGATTGAAGTGCTTACCCTCTAAATCCAGGTTTCCAGCTGTGTGTAGAAGCCGCCGAGGCAAGCGCGGTGCGGAGAGGTGGGCTCCAGCAGGGCTGTGGGGGCTGCTGTCCCCCCTCCCGGCGCCCCTGCGCCCGCCTGCCGGGGTACAGTGTTAACAAGCCCTGGAAAGGGGGGACCCGGGCGCTTCGTGCAGCCTGCGCCCGGGCGGCTGCCTCCTGCTTCCAAGGAGTCCCGGGGTGAGAGCCTTCAGCGGATGCTAGCTTTCAGATAGGAGTGAGGAAAAGGGAGGAGGCAAAAAAAAATTCATCTAATGCAATCAAATCGATCTGATCTACACCATCTGTCGCCTGCCAAACGTTAAAATAGGAAAACGGAAAACACTGACAGCCCGAGAGGTTTGATCTGCATAGAGTTCATTTTTAGCTAGAGCATCATTGGGGCTGGTCGGCATACAGTTACAAAAAGCTGCTGCCGAAACCTCCAGGAGTGGATCCCCAACATGCTAATGGTGGATTAATTGAGGAAGATCTGACGTGCGAGCCTCGGAGTCTCTTATTCATGACTTCCCAATGGGGAAGAGTCCATGCCTTGCGGGAACCGTGGTACCATAGTCCAAAAGATGCGAAGAAAATGGCTGTGTTCACTGCACCTCTCTCTGATAACAAACATATGTCGACTAAAATGGTTTAGTAGAATGGGAGGGGGGGGTGTTGGAGAATAAAATTTTCTTTCCCACTGTAAGCAACCTCCCATATTCTTTCCTTAAAGGAAAGCAAAAAAAAGCAAAAAAAAAAAAAAAAATCACATCTTCCCCATCATGGGAAGAAAAGGATGTTTTAAAAGGATTTTTTCTTTTTGGTTTTTTTAAAATGAAGATCAAACTCTGTCACGTAAAAGAAACAGAACACTTCTGTGCAGAAATTATTAAAAAAGAAAACAAAATCTATTATCTTTTTTCCCCTTACTGTGATTCAAAGTAGATCCATAGCATGTGCTGTGTATAAACTCAGCCCAGTTAATCTCACCAGGATTCATGAAAGGTTGTTGAATGTCAGGTACTTTTGACTTCTTGAAATCAGGATGCCTTTCGGGCAAGGCATTTTGTATCATTTAAAATTGACATAATGAACATTACATGTGATTGCAGTGGGGGATGGGAACGCTGCCCCTCCCCCTTACAATTACTCCCTGCAGCCCAAATCCCCTTTGGTCTTCTTCTAGTTTCTCCTGATCAGTTGATGGAGAGATATAGAAAGGAGTGGGGGGGGGGGGGAGGAGGGGGGGCAGAAAGTGGAAGAACCCATGAGGAGGGGAAAAGGTAGTGTACATTATCAATAGTCAATAAACCTTCCATCTATAATAGAAAATACTTGTGGCAATTAGAAGGTGATTACTTGCTGATTATCAATCCTGATTTTTAATATAGCCCATTTTCAAAATTAGATATCTTGCACGTGGAGACAAAATCCATTGTAAACATGACAGTGACCATCTCCCATCCCTTTACAATTAAAAGATCTTGCAAAAGTATGGAGTTTATTATCTAGAGATGTGACAGCCTTTTATTAATTTATTTTAAATAGCTCTGATTTATTCTGATTATTTCATCCATTTGAACATCAACAAACTGTGTTTATTGGATTCTATTGCCTTCTCTCTCTCTTTTTAAAGAACACACATTACATAAATTCTATAGTAAACAATTAGTGTTCAGGATAATTCTTCAGAGAACTCCAGAAACTCCGATAATCTGTAAGAAAAAAAAACCCTGAATTAGATTAGTCTAAAAATATAGCTTGAAGACAAATCAAACAATTTACCTGATCTTTTGTTTCAATATACATTAATTAAGCACTCTTTCCAACCTACACAACGTTCTCAGGTCATAGTCAGAAATCCTAGTCTCCTAGCTCAGAGCTGTGGTCGTCATTCGTGTCAAGCTACTGCCCCCTGCAGGTTAGGTTGGAAGTGCAGGCAGTATTTGGCCAAGTCTTCTCGAAATTTATGGTAGTCTTGCAGGTTACTCAGTCTTTACCAATATTAAGTAGAGTCAGCATTTAAACTGGGCTTGGTTTTGTTATAGCATCACTATTTATTTAGCAGTAGCTAGTAAATTCATTATATAACCTGGAGTGAAAGATAGGTTATCTGTTTTTCTTCCGAGAATAGAATGGGATAGATCAGACCATCCATTCTGAAAAGGCCCATAAAACAAAACAAAACAACAAAAACCCTTGGTACACATAACACAGTTTTCTTCATCTTTTTCCTTTATTCATTTCCCACCAGAACCAGGAAAAGTGAAAAACAAATGTGATTGAATTGAGAGTATAATTTGCCAATGATAAAGATGTAGTCTCGGGCAATTTGCTCTTTGGTGTCAGTGTGATCTTAATAGACTCAATGAAGCACTTTCAAATCAAGTCCTTTCACGTTCTTTCCACTGCTGGTATGATGGAAACAATTACACTACTTTTTCTTGATTGTAAAAGAAAACATCTTTTTTTGGGGGGGGCCTCAATTTTCATGTTCCTGACATATCATTCCACCTTTTCTCATAATCGACTTTTCCAAATAAGGCACCTTGCCAAGATGGCATAAAATGATAATTGACAGAATAGAAACCAAATTATATCAGCTTTTCCACATTATTGGAATTGGGAAGAGGTTTGTGGAAAAGATCTGTTGATTTAGGGGAAGATGCGTTCATATTTTGAGCCGGTGATACGGCTATTCAACCTGCAATGATATGTCCCTATCGTTTAAATACACATCTCATTGAGAAATGGAATATCTTAGGCAAATCTCCATATATTCTAATGAGAAATTGGCAGGCAATTAGAATCTCACCCAATCAAATGTTGGCACTGTCATTTGAATGCCGAATCAAGTAGCAAGAGTCAAGAACCACATCTTGCTATCTTAAACCTATTTTAAAATGCTAACAAAAGACTTAGGGCTTTTCTGGAGAGTTTCTTTCTTTCTTCTTTTTTTTTAAACTGTAAACGCTGAGGCTTTTCTCCAAACCTTCAGAATGGTACATGGAATAGGAAATAGTACCGCAGTGTCATAATTTAAACAAAAAAGCAAAACAAACAAACACACAAAGTCCTGAATGCCTTTCTCTGTTCAATTGCAGTTTTAGACTATGTTGTTGAGTAAATTAAGATATTCACCTCTACAATTCATGAGTACACTTTGTCTGGGCAAAGAGGGGCTTTGGCCTAGACTTTTACTTGCAAAAACCCCACCAGAATAGCAACTGGTTGCCTGCAGCTGACATTTATACTTGTCTTTGCGTGGGTGTGTTCAAAGAAAGGAAACATATTTCGCTTTCAAAACCATGCATTATATAGGCAATACGATAATACAGTAGCACATTGCTACCAAGCCTGAAGTTTTCAGCTATTTGAATCAAATGTCTTTCACACAGATTATCAGCAGAGCTGTTTTTTTTTAAATTAGCATCCAGAAAAAGAGAGCTGGTGTCCTTTGACCTGAGAATCTGAATCAAAGAAAACATGTTTGTTTAAAAAAATATATGTATGTCTATATATTCTCCCCATCCCAGACACAGCAAAAGGCCTGCAGTGCTGTGAGAAACAGAATCTCTTATCACCACCACCTTCTTTCTGAAGATGAGGAACAGGTTCTAGAGATGCTATTAGAGCAGGAATCTAGAAGTTATTACGCATGTCTCCAGAGTAAAAATAACAACATCCACTTCTATTCACACGCGTCCTGTGACTCTGAGCAGTTTCTTCTCGTTGGAATCATACGTGTGTGTGTGTGTGTGGGGGGGGGGGGTATACATTCATCCTGGAAGTCCTTATGTGTCCAGAGGTTTTCAAATGCAAATTGGGTGTGATTGGTTGGTAGTGGTGATGGTGTGTGTGTGTGTGTGTAAGGGGTTTGGGGGGACATTATTTAACACAAATCCCAGGCCAGGGACCCCTTTAGAAAGACACAAGGCTTCCTCGGGTAAACCGAGGCAGGTTTGAGCAGTTCCCAGAGCTCGGGCAGTTTTGGGAGATGGCTTTAAAGACTGCAGTGGTTGGTGTGTGTGTGTGTGTGTGGGGGGGGGGGTTAGCGCCCTTCCGACTCCCCCCCCGGGGGCAAAGGCCAATTCCCCCGCCCCCCACCCCTCTCCCCTTCCCTCCCCCCCTCTCCTCTCCCCTCCCCCCCCCCCTCCAGCGCTGGCCGGGACCCGGGACTCCTCCTCCAGAAGAACAAGGCAGGAAAACACGCTGCACCGTGCTCGCCGGCCCGAGGCGGGGACGGCGAGGCGAGCTCGGTGCAGGGCAGGCACAGAGGCCCCGCGGCTTCTCCCGGCCCAGGGCTCTGCGGGCTCCGCTCCCGGATCCCGCATCCCTGTGTGATCCATCCTGCTTTCGCTCGGGTCCTCGGGGGGTGGGGGTGGGGGGCGGGAAGGGAGGGCGGAGGTCCAGGCCCGGCGATCCTGGCTCACTTCTCAACACTCTCGCCAGGATGGCAGTCTGTCCCTCCGGGCCCGGGTCACGTGACCCAGTGGGACCTGGGCGGAGGAGGGGGGGGGAGGTAGGGGCGGGGGCGGGCTCAGACCCCGTTCTGTCCGCGATCGAGCGGAAAGCAGCCGGGTTTGGGGGCGGGTGGGGAACCCCACGACGTGGCTGGCTCCTGCCGGTGCGTCGCAGGCCCCCTCGCCATCCTCACCCCGCGCACCCCTCAACCGGAGCCCCCCAACTTGTCCGCGCGGCGAGAGGGGGGGGAGAGCGAGCGAGCAAGCGAGCAGCGTGGAGCGGGGCGCGGGCGCCCCCTGCTGGCTGGCCCGGGACGGCGCGCCCACCCGCTCCGGCCCGCCCCGCCGCCCCGCCCCGCCCCGCCCGGACCCCCGCGCGCCCCCCGCGCCCCCCACCCCACCCCGGCGCCCTGCACCCGCTAAAAGAAACCCGAGCACCACCCAAAGAGCGCCCCGACCCGCTCTCACCGCGTGCACCGCCTAAAGGTAAGTGTGAGTTCAGCTTCGCCTCTGGATGAGGTCTGGGGGGGGCACGAGCTCCCTGACCCCCGCGTCCCCCCTAACCCAAGCCCCCATCCCCCCCAAAGGACTGCAGAATCCAAGGCTGCTTTTGAAAACACGTTTTTGTCTCCGAGATCGAACACGTACGCGTGCACCACACACACACACACAAACACACACACACACACACAGAGGAGTTGGGAACAAGGCTAAGTTAATGCACATTTCTGGAAACAAGCACTAAGCCCTTAGAGGAAAGGTTGACTCTTATTCCATTCCGGGCCTTGGGATGGGGTCAACCCTGTGGTGTTGAACTTTTCCTTCCTCTAGTCCTGGATGAGCCCCACTTTGCAGTCTCAAGTCAGGGCCTAGGTGTGAAAAGTTCATCCAGACACAGAGGTGAGAAACTTTCCTGGGCGCTCTCTGCTCCCCTTCCCCTCTCCCCCCTCCCACCCCCCACATCCCTCATCTCACCTAGGGACTGGAGAAAGGATTGTTTTGTTTCTACACAATTCATGGCTTCCTTTTGTATAGATTGTGTTTTGAAATTAGTTTAGCCTTGAAATAAGTCTTAAGTTTTGAGTGGCAGATTTTTCTGTTCTTAGGGAAAGGTTGTTAGAAACCACAGCGTTTCTATTCAGGCAGCCTTGAGCCAGACGCGAGCCTAGTTATCGTGTTGTGACTTTAGTAGAGTGTAGTGTCTCTAGATGTCTACCATCTGGAGAAAATAGTCATGGCTTTTTTTTTTTTTCTTTCTTAGTTAAACAATAAATAGAGGTAGGTCCAGCTAGGGACCTGGACTGCTTTTAATCTGTTTGCTTCACACACACTCTAATGGGTGAAGAAATTAAAGAATGTTGACTGTCTTTGGAATTCATTTGTTTAGGAGAGAACATTTTAGAAAGGCATGTGTTTTCTTCTTTGGTATTTTCAGGTGGATGCCAGCTTTTTTGACTGGATGGAAATGAGGCAGGTAGGAGAAACAACCTTTGTCCTTATCCATCCATCCATCCATCCATCCATCCCTCCCTCCCTCCCTCCCTCCCTCCCTCCCTCCATTCCTCCCTCCCTCTCACCCTCCACCCATCCCTCCCCCTTCCCTCTGGAAGATCTGAGCAAGCCTCAGAGAACACAGCAACTCCCCAAGACAAAGTAACCCTTAGGGAAATAAAAAAAAACCGAGCATGCAAAGAGGGTTTACACATTGCCACTGGCTCTGTTGGGCTGTGGCTTTTGATAGCATTATCTCATTTAATTCTTCTGTAGACCTATGGGTTAGATACTGTTGTATTATCTCCTTTACAGAGAAGAAAAGGAGGGTTTTGAGAGGTTGCCTTTATGGTGACCACAGCAGGCAGAGGGAGCATGGATTGAAGAGCAGGTAACAAAAGAGAGAACGTGATGGGGCTGGGAAAGTAGCTGAGTGCTTGCCTAGCATTCTTGAAGCCTCAGGTTTGATTCCTCAGTACCACATAAACAGAAAGAAAAAAAAAAAACCTGAAGTGGCTGTATGGCTCAAGAGTTAGAGCACTAGCCTTGAGCCAGAGAAGCTCAGAGACAGTGCCCAGGTCCTGAGTTCAAGCCTCATGACAGGCAAAAGAGAGAGAGAGGGGACGACTTGAGAGATTGAGTTTAGTGTACTGTATTCTGAGTGGTTATAATTAAGTCAATGGTTTGTGCCTTGATCTTAATCTTGACTTTACTTTTTTAAAAAATCCTTACTGGGGATTGAATTGAAGCCCTAGGCAGAGAGTGCTTTACCACGGAGCCATACCTTCATTCCCTTTTGCTTTTGTTTTGTTTTTCAGATAGGATAACATCTTACCTTGGCAAATTCTTGGTAAAGAATTACTCTTCCTACTTCTGCCTCTCAAGTAGCTGGGACTACAGGTGCATCCCAGAATCTTAATCAGTTTTTTTGGGTCTGGTTATGGGGCTAGAACTCTGGGTCTGGGCGCTGTCCCTCAGCTCTTCAGCTCCAGGCTAGCGCTCTACCACTTGAGCTACAGCGCCACTTCCGGCTTTTTTTCTTTTTGCTTATGTGGTGCTGAGGAATCAAACCCAGGGCCTCATGCATGCAAGGCAAGCGCTTTACCACTGAGCCACCCTCCCAGCCCCAATCTTAATCTTTTATAGGGAAAAAAATGTTTTCCAGAAAGAAATCATTTAATAAATGGAAAATAGTTACTTTGTCAAGTGCTTATTATGAATTCTCTCTTCTCATGCCAGAGATGAGAGGGGAAGGGAGGGAGGGAGAGGGGTAACTTAGTTACCAGAGCAGAACATATAGTTAGGCTTTAAAAAACAGAATTTATGAGTCTGACTCTTTGCATACATCCTACTTAACCATTATGCTGATACACTGAAAGATTCGTGGTTTGGCCCCAAATGCAAAGCAGTGGATTGTGAACAGCCCAGTGCCCCCCTTTTTTTCTCTACAAGAAAACTTTATGCATTCACCTTACTTGTGAATATCTCTTTAAACTAAAAGGATGCAAAGGTAGAAATAGTGCTGCTCTCAGTGATGAATTAAATGATATAAAAATAGCAGAAAACTAAAAGAATTAGATTAGCTTGGCTTGGAAGGCAGCAGTGAAGAAGATACCTGAAAAGCCTATTTTATTGACTAAAATTTTAGTCTTCTTTCTCCTCCCCCTCCCCCTCAACACTAACCGGACAAAGATTTTTGGACTGGCATCTATCTACATTTTAATGTGTAGTTAGGAGGCACTGATGTATCTGATGAAAACTGATTTATCCTGCACTGTACAGGTAGCTCAGGTCCAGAATGTGTTTCATAAAATAGTTCGAGGCTCCATCCATTCTCAGTAGGTCTCAAAGTAGCAGAGAAAACCAGTTAAACTGCCTCCAGGCACCAATTGGACTGTAGCCTGTTTGTCTACGCTTTGCCATTTATTTGTGTGCAGATTATTTGACCACATGCCTTCCTATCATGCTAGGAATCTGTAGTTTTTTTTTTTCTCCCCAGTGCTTTAATTTAGTTCAATATGACTATTAATGTCAAATTGGGGAATTTTTTTCCCTCTCACCTCTCATTAAGCCCTTAGTATGAATATCAGTTTGGAGCCCTTACGTTATATAATAAAGCCTGCTTGTCTGCGTGAATTCATACCACAAACACTCTCACCAGATTCTAGACCTAAAGGGCTTTTTTTGTTTGTTTGTTTTAAATGATTTACTCTAACTCTTTTTTTTTTTCTGATGAGTAAATTGATGTTTTGAGAAGTACTACAGAATGTTCTAGTCAGTGGGAGAAGTGGAACTCAGGTTTTCTGTATTCAAACTTTTAAGACCATGGTAACCTCCGAGCACCAGGTCCCAGATCACGTGACTCCCAGGGACTCATCTCTTATTCAACAACTAGTTCTGGCCCTGAGCTTGGCATCTATCCTAGGCAGTGGGAATTCAACAGAGAGAGAAAAAATGAAACAATACTAAGAAAAAATAACCTTGGTTTGTTCAATCTTATATTCTACTGATGGAACTGGACAAATTTAAATGTCACTGTTAACAATGGCCGTAAAAATTGTAAAATAAAGATTCTAAAAAAACCCCAACAACTACAAATGTAATAAAGTGTGCAAGGCAGACCAGAACAGGCCAGTATTCTTCGGTTGAGGATATTTGCATCTTATTATTTATGCCAAGTAATAAGATCACCAACTGGAAATTACCAAGTGGATATAACCACATAGAGCTATATGTGGAGATATGCTCATGGGTTAAGGAAGATGCTTTCTCGGAATTATTCTGTGAATTGTGGATTCATTGCTTGTCAGAAAATAAGATTTATGTGGGAGCTATACCAAAGAAACCATGAAGAGATCAAAGAGGAAATTATTCAACAAGATGTTTTTGTAAATGACAAGTTTCAAGTAAATAGGATATTGTCCTCATGAGACAAAGGGCAAGAGACACAAAGGGCTAACCTAGCAATAGCCTCAGTTTACCTCCAGGGCTCCAAGGTGTGATTTTGTAATGAATTTAGATTTCTCTTTTGAAATATGCTACACAGTAATCTCCATCTTTCCCTCCCTGTCTCTCCTTATGAAGGGAAAAGATTTCCTGGACTTCATTATTTATAAAAAAATCTCTAATAATTTTTCAGCACATGAAGTTGCCCATTAAGAAAAGAAAAGTATACTGGATATGGAAAGTAAAAAGTATCAAACTGTTAGGATATTACAGATTTATAAAATGATTCCCTTATCTCTTGGCCCACAAGAATGTGAGCCTGTTAGAGTTTGAATAATGAGAACACATGTCCAATTGTCATCGATTGGTAGCTACCATGCTGTTTTGTTAGGGTTTTGCTATCTTTGATCTGACCATGAACCCAAGCTTTCACTTGGCAAATAGACAGAGTGGGAATTTCAGTTAATGGATGGAAGGTAGAAAGGAGGGAGGAATTGTGTGCTATGACTAGAGAATATGTATATATATATATATATATATATATATATATATATATATGTATACACACACACATATATAATTGTTGACATTTCTTTTGTACTCTTTCCTGCCAGGGTGATTTGCACTTGAGTTCTGACAAAGGAATCGTATAACAGCTATCATGTAAGAGTTGGACCATTTCACATTTCACAGTTTTATATGTTAGTCAGATGGCAGACAGGAGTGGCTGGAAGAAAGTATTGCTCTATAGTGAGTGGTCTCCAAACTCTCATTCCCTGTGTGGGGAACTCTCAGGAAGCTGTGCAAGTTTCTCTTTCATGTTGTCTGGATGGTGTGTGTTGGTATCATCCGAGGAAATGCTGAGGCTGGATTCTCAGGAGAGTGCCTCTTCTATTTCCTGCCCTCACGCATAAAGGGAAACCAAACCACAACCATATGAAATGTTGAATTACAGAAATATGGCTGTGTTGTTATCTCTCCCGCCTGTATTATTAAGATTAGAAGTTAGAAATAAAGGATTGTAAGTCTCCTTCCACTTCTTCTGCCCTTAGGCCAGATGAAGAAGCAATAGCATGTTCCCCCTCCATGATCACTAGGAAAAAAGGTAGCAAATCTTTAAATAAAGGGAAACATGAGAGCTGAGATCTTTCTGATCTGCCTCAAGATTGGCATGAGCTTATGGAGCAGTTACGTCGGCAGTCTCAAGAGATGTGGCTGAGGTTATCTTTCTGGAGGAGTGAGAAGGTCTTTTTGATCTCCAGTCCTTTTGGAATAACCCTTTATACAAAGGCAGACAGACAAACAGACAGGGGAAGAACATATGTAAGGCAGGGGCTGAATGACAAGCAATGTTTTTAGTCTTTAAATTTATTTTCTCTGCACTAGACATCCAATAGTAGTTTGGGTACCTTTAAATCCATACTTAGCTAGGCATTAAAGCTCTAGGAATAATCTGTTGATAGAAAATAAAGGCATTTCTATTTGAAAACAAATGGGAAAAAATAATTATTTCTTCCCCAAATGTGTACCCTTTTAATTGATCAAATGCATCCAAGAAATTCTGCCGGCAATTTGAACAACCTGTAGGTGTTGTTGCTGCTCTAAATTTGTCTGCAAGAGGAATGGTAAACGGTATTTACCTTTTAATTAAACAAAGCATCTTGCAAATTAAACACATGTTCTTGCACATCAAAATTTAGTTAACATCCTTTTCATTGTTCATCCTGCTGACAGTGTCAGTACCACGAGTCCACACGGAAGAAGGCACTCCTCCCCCTCCCCCACTCCTCTTGGCATTCTTCAGAGTAGATGCCTTCACATGCTTGCATATACCTACACCGTGGAACTGACTTCTAATACCCAAGCAGCTTTTCCCATTTAATATACTTCATAGCATATAAAATAAGGGACTGCCTGGGTATGTCCAGACCTGGAAAGCTTGGGACATTGGTCTGGCGTGTCTTATGATCCTACATTGGAAATTTGACAGTGAATGACAGAGTACCTTAGAGGAATACAAGAGGCTGCTAAAGGCACATGAATGTAGCCTGGTTGTCTAATAGCTACATGCTTTAAACAAACAAACAAACATGCATACCAACAATTTGACATTTATAATTCACCATGGAGCTAAATTTCTGCCATTTTCTTACTGCCAAGTCCTCCACATTTGAAATAAATGTTCTAATTATTATATGAATTCAAACTCCAACATTCAATCCTCCTCCCCTTACCCCTTATACTACATTTGATGAAAGTCTGGCTTGCAAGGTCATTTAGAAAATATGATCATTTAAAAAATATGACCACAAACTATACAGGAGAACTTTAAAAAAATTCTCCTCTGCCTTATTTTTGAAAGAATGTTTTTAAACCCATCTATCAATATTAATTCTGAGTGAATTATTTTTTTCTAAGAAAATAAGGTTATTAATGGCAAAATGAAACTGAGATAATTAGGATATAGTCTTAATGGAAGGAAAAGTCAGAGCGAGGTTTACCAATAAAGCAAAATTATAGTTAGTGACTATCATTTAGTTGTATTGCTGCTCATTAATCTCTTTTATTTCTGTTTATTGATGGCTGATATAATTGAAATAAAGTCATTTGCTTAGAACATTGCCAAAGGATAAATACATCTTGCCTTGGAAAGAAGCATCTCAGACAAATAGTTAAATAAAATCTAGGGTGAGATGAGGTCTTTCTTTAGCATTATGGCATCTTTGAGGTTTTTTTCTCCCTTCTTTTCTTTGTCTTAAATAAGGGATTTTATTTCCTGTGGATTATATTTCCTGTTAGTATTTAGTTTTAAGATTCAGGGCACTAGTATGTTAAAGAGATATTACTCATGGGGAGAAATTACCAACCACTGATTGGTAATGGACTAAAGTAGAGAGGAAAAGGAAACAGAGGAAGAGGAAAATTGGTCAGAAAAAAATGCTTCCATTAAAAAGAATCAAGTACCTCATCCTAACCTTGCTTTGAGAGCCAGAAATAAATAACAGAAGTATGCTTTTCCTAATATGAAATTTTATGTGTGTGTGTTTAATCTTTTTGTTGCTTGTGGGGTTGAACTCAAGGCCTGGTCTCTGTCCCTGAGCTCTTCTACTCAAGGCTATCACTCTACTCAAGGCTATCACTCCACTTCTGGCTTTTTTCTTTTTGCTTTGTGGTTCTGAGGAATCGAACTCAGGGCCTCAGGCATGCAAGGCAAGTGCTCCACCACTGAGCCACCTTCCCAGCCCCCCCTGAGACTCTTATTTCCAATTAACCACCAGAAAACTCGAAGTGGCACTGTGGCTCAAGTGGTAGAGTGCTTGCCTTGAGCTGAAGAGCTCAGGGACAATGCCCAAGCCCAGAGTTCAAGCCCTAGGACCAGCCAAAAGAAAGGAGGAGGAGGAGGAAGAGGAATAGGAGGAGGAGGAGGAGGAGGAGGAGGAGGAGAAGAAGAAGAAGAAGAAGAAGAAGAAGAAGAAGAAGAAGAAGAAGAAGAAGAAGAAGAAGAAGAAGAAGAAGAAGAAGAAGAAGCAGCTCTATAGTTACTGATCAAACGAATGAATGAATGAATGAATGAATGAATGAATGAGTGAATGAGAAGGAACTGGACCAGACTTCCGTTACCCTAATCCAGTATGGTGCCTCCTGGTACTTAGTTTTCAAGAGGAATGGAAACCTTTCTCCTTTTCTGTGCAGGGGATTTGACTCTTATCTTTTAATATATGATTTTTTTTCTCTTTCTGCTTAAATCAAATGAAGCCTAAACTGAAAGCAATTCAGCTGAAAAGAGATTCATTCAAAGGTTGGTTTCAAATGGAAATCATGTAAACACAACAAGTAAATGTACAATCCTTTTCGGAAGACCTAGAAAATCACATTTACTTTCAATAATGTCATGATTATTGATGTAGTATGCGATCTTGTCCCTGAAAGTGAAAGAAACATCAGACTGAAACGGGGATCTTTGCCAGGCATAGCAAGAAGGTTTTAGAAGCTTTCAGAACCCTATGGAGTGAGCTGATTTTATATCTAAATATGAAGAAAAAAACCAATATGAATAAGTGAACCATTTATTTCCCTGTGATTAATTCATGCTCTACCAGTCTGTCCAGCTATCTAGAAAACAATTTATCCCTTCATTCAGTGTTCCTCAGAAAACTGAACACAAATATATATGTTATAATACATTAATTATTATATGTAACATGTATTGCATTTTATATAGTATATAATATGTATTATATATGTTATGCATATGTTATATATGTTATATAAAATACATAATTATTTATAACATCTTTTGCATGTTATATAATATATTATTATCTAGTATTATATGTATATATATAGGGCTGACTATATAGCTTATGATTTATTCTCCTATCATTGAATAGTATTCTTCCATAGGACAGGTCTATAAAACTTTAGGTGTCCATTCAGAATAACTGTACAAAGCAATAGAGAAGCTGTTAGTTTTGATCCTGACTGCAGGTGTGCAGGGGCAGGACGCGACTTCTATTCTTTGGGAAAGCTCATTGTGGAGAGCTGAGATCTGCTTAACTCTTTGGAAGGTAATCAGATTCCATGCCACATTATAGCTTCTGACCTGTGTCTGTTCCAAGAACAAATTTCAAGGTCTGGACATGACAGCCATGCACCCAACGATGGGCACTCAACAAATATTATTAGTTTTGAATGAGAGAAATGCGAGCATTCCTGGGTATTCATTCTTGCCTCTTGTGTCCTGTATTTATCCAGAAAATTGCCAAAGTCTCTAACCATGGTCTTGGGATGTACTGTTCTGGAATTCTACAAATACGATGCTTCTCCATTATACTCAGGGAAGGCTCTTTTCTCACTTGCCAAAGCCCCAATGTGTCATCTCAGATGACACTGATCTCAAGCATCCTTGGACACATTTGAACCAAGTACTCTCTCCTCTTACCAAACCGCTATGAGGGCATCCGCCACACTTACCTGTTTTGTAGCTGTGACTCAGAAGTCCGGTGCCCAAGTCTGGGGCAGGTCCCTGGTATTTCTGTTTTAGCCATTATGTGCATGCTTTGAAAAACATCAACTGTATAAAGAAGGGATCAAAAATGTAAAGCTATTGCATGTTTTCTACTTGATGGCTTTGGTAGGTTTTTTGGGGGGGAGGTACCTGTTGGGTAAGGCAGCTAACCTGAAAAAATAAAACAACCACAAACCAAAGTAAAAATACAAATAAAATCAAAAGAAGAAACTAAAAGAAAGTGAGGAAGTGGTGATATCTTTTTAAGATGCATCTATGAGTACATTTTTGGGTAAACATAAAACCATAGATTTTTTTTTAGCATTTTTCCCTTTCTCTTTTCTATTCTTTTCCTAAAACTTTTTTAAAATAAGCATTGTAATCTGTACAGCACACATCATTTAGCCATTTATTATGATCTTATTTATTCTGTTCATGTGGACATTGCTATAACATTTGTTAGTTGACTTCCACTGGAATTGTTTTAAGTCAGACTCATTCTTCATTTACTTGTCTTATGGTCTATATTGGTACATAGAGAAATATTCCTCTCATCTTCAAAATTGAAAGAGTTACAACAATGGTGAAAAAGAACTAACTGCTAAATAGGGGTTATTGGTTAGAAAAAAAAAAAACAGTTAGTAGTCCTTAAAGAGAGCACTGTGTGGCCTTTAAAATAATGACATTATAGCAAATAAAATTTTTCCTTTATTCATTAGAGATGACTTTTTTTCAGTTTCTGTTTTAAAAACAAGCATACAAAGAAGTTTTTTTTTTTTAATCAAAACGGGTTGTTCATGCATCTTTCACTTCTGCTTATAAATGTTGTTTTAGAAATTCTTTGCTCTGCATATCTGTTTCTCTTTCTGTTTAAACTGGTAAGTTTGGGAGGAGGTTTGTGTGTATGTGTATGTGTATGTGTATGTGTATGTGTATGTGTATGTGTTGGTGTGTGTGTGTGTGTGTGTGTGTGTGTGTGTGTGTGTGTGTGTGTGTGTGTGTATTCCTAAGGCCTAGAGGACTTGTCCTTACCTTTACAAACTAAAATATAAAAATACACTAGGTTTACCAGAATTTGTCTGGGCCTGCTTTCTCAGGTAGGAGTCAGCTCTTTTTTTTATTTTCCAGAAATCTTTTTTCCAATTGCAATTTTCTGTATTAATTCTGTTTTGTTGCTTAGTTTTAATTTGTTTTATGTTATTTCTGTATTCCTGTGCTCCCTGATCTTTTTTCCTTGTGATTTTATTTTCACTGGCAGGGTAGAATGCTTACATTTCTTAAATATTCTTTGTAAACATTTTTTTTTTTTTGGTGTTCTATCTGTTCTAACTGCATTTTGCAGTTGGTCTTTCTTTCTAAGATGATTTTTGTCTTTTGCAGCATAGTATTTCTGTCTGAAATTGTTAATTCTCTTTCCACATCTTTGCAATTATTTGTTCATTTCTCTTTTAAAGTTTGTGCATGTGATTTCAGTTTTAAAGCACCTATTGTATTTTCTTTTTTTTTTTTTAATTGTATTTTATTTTATTTGAGAACATACTGTACAGAGGGGCTACAATTACATGGGCAGGATAATGCATACATTTCTTACCAAGCATTGCAGCCTCCTCCTTTGTTTACCCTTCACTTCCCTTCCCTGCCTCCCCCCTCCCCCCACCCAATTATACCCCCCTCCCCCCACCCAATTATACCCCCCTCCCCCCACCCAATTATACCCCCCTCCCCCCCCACACCGACATTGTAAAGCTGGTTTTGACATGACATTTTGTACTTCTCATTGTTGCAACAGGTCCACCTGAATCCTTAAACGACTTGTTTGTCCCCATCTACCTATTGTATTTTCTTACACTCTCCCTTGTAAATTCCTGCTTAAGCTATTTCATTGTTTCCTTCATCTTTAGGTAGCTTTATCAGTCATTTCTTTTTTTGTTGTTGTTGTTAGTCATGGGGCTTGAACTCTGGGCCTAGCCTCTGTGCCTGAGCTTTTCAGCTCAAGGTAAGCACTCTACCACTTGAGCCACAGCACCACTTCGGGCTTTTTCTGTTTAAGTGCTGAGGAATTGAACCCAGGGCCTTATGCATGCAAGGCAAACATTCTACCACTGAGCCACCTTCCCAGCCCCTTTTAGGTAACTTTATAAAGGAGACTATAAATTGAAATATTTTGCTTTGCACTTCTGCTTCCTTAATAAAGTAGTTTTCTTTGGATGTTGTTTGACATATCCGAAAGACTTTTAAAATATTTATTCTTATAAGATTAGAAATAAGTTTTATGAGGAGAAAGATGAGTTTGGATGGCTTATTGGATTTGTGAGGGCAAGAGTATTTATTTCCTTTGATACAGGGACATTGATTTTTAAAAACTGATGGCATTTATTTGTTTCTTGGTGGGGAGAGAGGCAGTGTCAGGACTGCTTCTTTGGATTTTGTGATGCTCTTGGTTATGTTCAGCCTTGAACTATTGCTTCCTTCTTTTCCTTCACCTCTCCTCCCCCTCCCCCTGCCTTAAGAGTATCCACCCATAGGTACTTTTGCAAGAGAGCTGCGGTGCTCTGCACACTGCCCCCTTCCTGCTGGGTTCCAGCCTGTGGTGCTGTGGTGTTGGTCTCCATGTCAGGCTTGTACTGCATTTCCTCATCAAAAGGTTGCACACTCTCTTTCTGCAAAGGTATTCTATTAGTTCATGATTCTTCTGTGTGTGTGTGGGGGGGGAGGTCTATGCTTGGTGCGGGTTCAGGAGCTGCCTCTCCTTGCCTTAGGAATTTATTTCCACTCTGACAGAATTTGAAATGTGCATTTTTCTCTCTCCTGCTTATTTAGCAGGCATAGGGTGGGTCCCTTACCCCCTGGTAGAGCTGGGTGGTCTTTAGAAACAATGTGGAGGAATGAACATTGATTGGCTGTCTTACCCTGCTGTGAACACCACAATGCCTTTTGTGGCATATTTGTTTTGTGTGTGGAAGGCGCCATTTTTGAAGTGACTTCATTGTTGTTGACAATTTGCTTGAAGATGAAGAAGGGATGAGACTGATGACCTAAAGCATGACTTGGTTCAGTCTTCTTGACTTACTTCTTTCTCCTGAATTAGATAATGTGATACATTTAGGAGGACGCCAGAGAGCACAGCTCCGCAGGACTTTTATCTTTATTTTTTAAAAGATTTTATTGTAAAGGTCATGTACAAAGGGGTTACAGTTACGTAAGTAAGATAATGACATTTCTTTTAGTGTTACCCCCTCATTTTCTCCTACTTTCCCACCCCCACTCCCTTTCCCCCAAAGTTGTTGTAAAGTTAATTTCTAACATAGTGTCTAGTGTTGCATTGGTTCACCCTTTGTCCCACCTTTCTGTGATTCTCCTACCCTTCCCCAAATCAGATAAACATACATAAGACTTGGGTACCAAAATCAAAAACAGTGTCAACAGGGAATAAACCAAAGGTAAAAAAACAAGTAAGTGTAAACAGTACACTTAAAAAAAACACTTCTTGTTTCTATTTCTTAGAGTTCATCTCAATAAGCATCATTTTACACAGTCACATGCACATAGGTATTAAGCCATTGTGATCCTCTGTTAAGAATATCTTAGAAAGTTATTACAAATGAGGGATACCATGGGGTCTGGCTTACTTTGCTTAATATAATTTTTTCTAAGTATTTCCATTCCCTTACAAATGGAGCAATATCATTCTTTCTAATGGGAGCATAGAACTCCATTGTGTATATATACCACATTATTTTCTTGATCCATTCATCTACTAAGGAGCATCTGGGTTGATTCCATATCATCTATGGTAAATAATACTGCAATGAATATGGTTGTTCTGGTAGCTTTAGTGTGGCTTGTTTGTGGTCATTTCGATAAATGCCCAGGCATGGGATTACTGGGTTATAGGGGAACTCCATGTTTAGTCTTTTGAGGAACCTCCATACTGCTTTCCAGAGTGGTGGAACAAGTTTACATCACACTAACAGTATAATAGTATGCCCTTTTGGCCACATCCCTGACAGCAACTGTAATTATTAGTTTTCTTGATAATGGCTATTATAACTGGGGTGAAGTGGAATCTCAGTGTTTTGATTTGCATTTCTTTTATGGCCAAAGATGTTGAACATTTCTTCATGTGTCTATTGGCCATTCTTATTTCTTCTTCAGAGAAGTCTCTCTTTAAGTCTTTAGTCCAGTTATTAATGGGGTTGTTGTTCCTTTGAATATTTGTTTTTGGGGGCTTAATTTTTTGAGCTGTAGGTATATTTTAGCTATGAGGCCCTTGTTTGATGAATAGCTACTAAAGATCTACTCCCAATCTTCCACACTACTTTTATTAACTGTGGAGATTTGCATCAAAATATCCTTAGAAATCAATGAGCATTAATTTATTCACTCTGATTATAACTAGGTTATTGGATTATATGTAATTGTCTTACATTTTTGGAGAAGCAACATTACTCCATCACAACAAATAAAGAAATGTATATCTATCTTAGAAAATATTCTCCCATTTCAATTAAATTCAACATCAGTACTATGTTTCTACTGTAACTAAATTTGTATAGATGATGGATTATTTTCTACATGTGCTAAAGATGTGTTAATTAAGTGATTTATAATTATAATTAAATGAATTATTTATGTAGACATGAACACATATTTGTATACACATTCAGGAATATTTATGTAGAAAGGTGATCACATCACTCTTACGGAGTTGGGCACAAAGCAGTGGTAGAGAGGTTGATGGGCTTAAATATGAGCAGAGTACTCCCAAGATATGTATAAGAGTGGAATAATGAAGCCATTGGATAATGAAGCCATAGGAAAACACTGGTTTTCAAGGAGTCTAGAGTGAATAAAAAAGAGTAACAGAGGTGTTCAGTTGGAGCAAAGAACATTTTAAGCATGTAGAGAAGCATCATCATGAAAGACTTTTGTGCAGTTAATGTATGTTATTATTTTAACATGGTTTTAGAAAGGAAGGGGAAAGTTCTGTCTAAGCCGGCAAGACTGGAAGCAGCCAGAAAGACTGTCCTTCTGGACAGAACACGGCCACAAAGCTGGGTGCTACCATGTTCTTGCTCAGCCCTAGTGGATTCCTACATTTGTTAACCTTCTGTGATGCTGAGGAATTCTATTCAAGGCAAAGTCAGTAAGAACTAGCTTGAAGCTAGAGAACGATATATTGCGAAATATTTGGGCAACAAGCTGCTTAACATATTTGGATGATTAATCACTATACATACACACATCACAAGAATTTTGGTATTATTCTCCAGCAACAGTACCATGGTGGCTGTTAGAGAGTAAGGGATTACACCTCCCTTGGCTTCTACTTCATGTGGTCTCAGAATTAGAAAGTTCAAGAGAAAAAGTTAAAAATGAAACAAAATTATGCACTTCATTGAAAATATCCACTAAAAGAGGTTTTAAAGATGTTGAAATCATTGATTCGTAATTCATCTCAATTTAAAATCCCATTATTTCCCCTTCAATGGTAAAAAAAAAAAATCTGTGCTTTATATTGACATCTGATCTATTTATTTTTTATGTATTCATTCACTTATCTATCTATCCATCTATTTATTTATTTAGTTTGGTAGTCCTGGGGTTTGAATTAAGGGCCTCATGGATGCTAGGTAGGGGTTCTATCATTTGAATTGTATCTTCAGCCAAGTATGGTCTTTTGGATGATAAAATCAGAGCCTGTTTCTTCTTTTCTTTTTCCATCCATCCTTCCTCACATTCTATAAGCATATAGACAAAGGTAAAACAAAATTCATTCTTTTCTTTTCTTTTTTTTTGTCGGTCTTGGGGCCTAAACTCTGGGCCTGGGCGCTGTCCCTCAGCTCTTCAGCTCAAGGCTAGTGCGCTACCACTATGAGCCACAGCACCACTTCCAGCTTTTTTCTTCTTATGTGGTGCTGAGGAATCAAACCCAGGGCCTCATGCATGCGAGGCAAGCACTCTACCACTGAGCTACCTTCCCAGCCCCCAAACAAAATTCTTTTAGCATTTCCTCTACTTCCTCTAATTTTTTTGATGAATGCATTTGGGGCTTAGAAGCAAGTTGGATATCACGTCATTTTTACTGTGACTTCTGAATTTCATATTGTTTTTATATTTGATTGAAAAGGCATGTCACTATAAGTTGTTATATTTAATAACAATACGTCATTTACTTGAATGCTGCATGATAACTTGTTCTTTCTTATACCTTCCAGGTCAAATCCCTTTAATGGGAAAAGCCTTTCCTCACATGTTCCCATGGTTAGTTCTTTCTCATTCTTCACATCTCATTCTTCATATCTTCTTGGAGGCTTTCCTTTAGAATCTTTCTTTTAGTTTGTCAATAATTGATTATTATAAAAAGTCCTGTGATAAGTATACTAGCTCTCATACAGAAGGTATATGCAAATAACATTTCAAATGGAAGCCTGTTATGGTTTCTTTGAATCAGTATTTTAGTGTGCTATACTGTGGGGTTTTTTTTTGTTGTTGCTACGTGAACTCCATGTATATTTTGTATTCCTTTGAATTGTTTTATATATATATGAAGCTCACTTCAAAATACTTGAAGGAAAAAAGGAAACAAGAGAAATTCTAAAATTTTCAGAAAATGCAGTACTTTTCCATTTAAATTTTTTTTCTGAAATATCTGAGAGCCTTTGTTGACCACTCTCTCCACTGTCTTCAGCCAATCTTGAGCCATAGTGTGAACATATCTCCACAGCAGCATGGTCTGAATTAATTGTTGTTTTTCTGTTTGATGTTTACGGCTTCTCTTTACTTTTATTCTGTCAGGACCATGACATATTAAACACCTCATTCACCTATAAGTAACCTATATAGGAAAATGCTATGGTTTCAAGTAGGTAATCAATAGATTATTCAACGATAAAACAGATGGGAAAAATCACTTTGATGCATGTGCAAGGAGAAAATGCAAGTCCTGTTGGATTCTATTTTATATAATGCCATAAATTATTGAATTACCTCCATACCTCAGACCCCTTAAGCCTGTGATAGCTAATACGGAAATAGAAATAAGGCAGAGGTTTTGTGTTTCTTTATCCAAAGAAGTCAATACTAATTATTATTTTATTTTATTGAGGTCCTATCAATCTCTAACAAGCTTTGGACATGTATTTCTCATTTTAAAAGGCCAAGGGGTATATTTTACACATTATTAAATGTTAATTAAGAAGTCTGCCTGTGATTATGCTGAGTTAGCCAATACATTTTTAATTCAAGTTGGCATTATACATTTAGGAAAACACATGTCATTTGCTAATAACAATTTTTATTACAAAGAACTCTATGTGAATGCAATTTTGAAATAATGGCCTTAAACATTTATGGATTATTCTTGGTTTTGCAAAAAATTATTTAAATTATTTAGAATGTTCAACTGTTTTGGATTCACTGGGACCAATGCTAGCGTCTATATCAAAGAGCTCACAATTAGTAGTATCATTATCTTGTTAAGGGCCATAAATGTATTGTCACTTGTTTTTGGAGTATAGTCAATATTATGACTATAAATATTTTATGTAATAGCACCTTCAAACAAGTTACAATTTTTGTGATTCCATATTATCAAAACGGTTAGGTGAAGTAAGCCAGGCCCAAAGAAACATAAGTTCCCATGGTTTCCCTTATTTGCAATAACTAGTATATGTCTGAGACAAGCAGAAATGGTCAGATAAGATGATGTTAGGCAAAATGAACCCCAAGAGAAGGATACAAGTGTTTTTTTCTTTCTTGCTATTGTTTCTAACGTATTTATAGGGTGACTTTTTTGTTGCTTTGTATGTTCCTCCCCCACAGTATAACCTCTGTTTTCACTGTATTTGATGTTGGTATAATTTGGAGAGGGGAAGGGAAAAAACAAATTGTTTAAATAGGGATACAGGTTCACACATTGCAACAATGAGATGTACAAGATGCTATGTCGAAAATGAACTTTACTACAACTTTGGCAGAGAGGGGGAGTGTAGTTATGGAGAGATAAGAAATGTACTCATTACCTTGCTCATGTAATTGTAACCCCTCTGTATGGTATTTTCACAATAAAAAAACTTATTAAAAAATAAGTGAATATGGTTAGAAGATAATTTGAAAGAAAAACAACTAAACAACTAGAACACCAATTTAGAGTCGAAAGACTTAAGGAGAACAAATATTTATTTGTATATAATCACAATAATATTAATTATCTACAGTTTAGGGATTAGATTCAATTGTTACAAGAAATCTTGGCCTGGCACTGATGGCTTACCCCTGTGAAAACCTAGTTACTCAGGAGACTGAGATCTGAGGATCATGGTTTGAATCCAGCCCAGGCAGGAAAGAATATGAAACTTTTATCTCCAATTAAATGCCCCCCAAAACCAAAAGTGGAGCTGTAGCTCAAGTGCTAGAGCATTAGCCTTGAGCAAAATAAAGCTCAGGGACAGCACCCAGGCCCTGAGTTTGAGACCAGAACCTGTGCGTGCGTGTGCATGCGCGCGCACACACACACGCACACACACACACACACACACAGAACAACAGGAACAAAAACATTTAATGCAAGAATGTACACACATCATTTTAACTAGACTAAGCACACAGTAGTGTATTAGAGAATAAAGATAGATCCCAGGATTTCTGAGGAATAAAAGAACCCTCTAGTCTTATCAGCAAAAGCAAGGGGACACTGCACCTGTCACTTGTCTACTACTAGCTATGAAAATGGATCTTGCCCTTCACCATTACTGCCCTGATTCATGACAGCTATCTGAATTGTTACCTCCATCTTCTCTTCTTCTTCTCCTTGCCTATCTTCCAGATCAAAGGGGGAATTGAAACCACATGTGGTATAGCAGCTACAAGTAGATTAATTTTTAATTAATTTTTAATTTTTGAAACTCCACAGCTGGAGAGGTTGGCATGGTTAGTGGAGAGAGACCATCCAACCATTACGACATCAAACAAATCTTATATAGGATCTTGCTCTATTTTTTCAATTTTAACTATCACACTCATTAAACTGATACATTAAATGGTAACCCCTTTGTACAACTACGTAAAGATAACAAAAAATGACATTACACTCATGTTTCATCTCATTAAGTGTGTGATAAAGTGACATTTCCTAAAATGGCATCAATTCATATATGGAACTAATATTTTAAGCAATTCATATTTATTAAATATTGCTTTCTATATGTTAGAGACATAGTTCCTAGATGTATAAAAGGCACTTAGTATGCATTTATTAAATGGATGAATATTATTTGAACACCCAGGTTGACAGTAACTCTACTACATAAGAAAGGTAGCAGATACATACCATCATTATTGGGGATAACTATACCTGCTAAGAAAGAGGAACTAGAAGGATATTTTAGGGAATCTTAAGAGCCTGGGTCAAATGTAAATTAACTTAAGCATTACAATAACTTCTCACATTCTGTTGAAGTGAAAAATGTTGAAGTTATGTCTAAAGGCATGAAAAATAAGAGGCTCAGAAATAGATTACAATTGACCTTTGATAAGATTCTGATACTGGAGTGGAAATTTTGGAGAACAACTTGAGAAGGAATTAAAGTCTATATTTTCTACTTGTCTACAAGACCCTTCCTTTGTACTTGTGTTTTCATAGGTTCGTATTATTTTTGAACCCATTATTTGTTTACCATGTAGTTTGTTATTTTTCAATGTAATCTAATATTTTCCCTAGAAAGAGTGAGTACACATGAACTCATTTGCATCTGAAAGATTTTAATGAGAGCATTTCACTATACGGTGAACTAAAAATTCTGTTAAAAAATCACGGTAGTGCTTTCTAGCTAATGAACAACACTGTTGAGATGAAATGTCTAGCTTTGTTAACATCTTGGTTTTTCCATTCTCTTTAACCCATGGAATTGGAATAGAAAAAATTCTTTGTAAATTGCTGATCAGGAGTTTCCTGAAATACCCCCAATTAGTTGTTTTTCTTTTTGTTTTTTGGGTTTTTTTGTAAGGGAACTCAGTTGTGAGAAAACAGAGAAGCCATACTTTGAGAGGTTGAATTGGAAGTCTTTTGGAAAGTGAGTGACTGCAGGTAGTCTGTTGTCACAAAGACCTGCAACCCTTTGAATACACTTAAGACTGTCAGAAAACTGAGCCATGAAATCAGAAGAGGAAAGAAAGAGGAGAAAAACAATACCAACAACCCATATCAACCCCCATGAAGAACTGAAATGAGACAACACAGTAACCAGAGAAGAGCCAAGAGCCAGGAGCCAGGAGGAATAGTGTAATGGTGTCTGAGCTGGTCTGGGCCTAAATAGGGCCAGTGTCAGGGGTCAGGGGTCAGGGTCAGGAAACTTGTGAGACTTGGGAGTTCAAAGCACAGGACTGACAGCTCCAGTAACCGATCATACACGTCCCCACCCCTGCCTCTAGGAATTCAGGCACGCCCAAAACCTGGGGGGTAGAACTTCTCTGCCTCTACCAGGAAGACAAGATGGGGCCAGTTAAACCCAGTTCCCTATCACATGACCAAGATGCTGACAGTTAGAGCCAGTATCCAGTTTATGGTCCTGTCACTGAAATTTCCTTCTGATCTGACCCACATTGTGTCTTGGGCAACACTACCAAACTGTTGTTTTTCCAGCTCCATACTATTTAAGCAATGCTCCTTCCCCATGTGTTTGTAGCTTGTGTCTTCTGTCATTAGGACGGTCATTAAGTCCTATTAAGTACATCACTAACTACATCATTGCTCAGCAAATGGCTCCTATTTCTATGTCTCTCAATACACACACAAAATAAGACAAGGTAGGTCAGCTTGAAAGATGTTGACTTTGACTAGAGACAATTTATGTCTACTGTACTGGCTGAGATAAATTAGACTTAATCACATTTGCCATCATCATTAATTTTCTCTTTAAATTTCTAAATGATAACAAATCAGTTAAAATGTGTATCTACTCGAAAAGAAGCTAAGTGGTCTTGGGACTATTATATATTGCAGAGGGATGGAGTTTTAAAATTATGCTTTATGGATAAACAGTAGATCAAAAGGGTTCAAAGGTTGTTTTATGTAATCCTCAGAAATAGATCAAAGGAGACACATTAGCAAATGATCACCTGATTTGGATAATTATTTCTTCAAATTAACACCTAAATTGATCAACCAAATAGGCTACAAGATTAAGTTGTAGCCCATCTACCACAGAAAATTCTCTCTAGAGAGACTGGAAAGATATTTATGTTTCATTCTTTGGTTCATGTTGATTGAAGGCAACTTAAAGTATTTTTCCCTAAATATAACAAGGCAGGGCTTCATTATTTCCATTAACAGCAGCTTCAGGAACAGCTTCATTACAGATAGTCTTAGAAAAATAAAAAAGGTATAGCATTAATAATGAATTATCTCCATTGTATGCCTCCATTGTTCACCTCATCTTTAATCATTGTTTTTTTTTCCCACAAATACTTGCCCAGGACCTACCTGAGAGATGCTGAGTGCACAATAGAGACCCAAGTCTCTGGAGTGGTCAGGTGGAGACAAACACTAAACCCAAGAAATACTTAGACCACGTAGCATGCGCCAATGGAAGTGTGATGGAGTAGTGCTAGAGAAGAGGAAATACTGCATTGGGTCTGCAGGTTTTTGGTTTTGTTAAGTATATTTTAATTTTCTTTAAGGAGTTGTACCAAGGAGTTGCCATTCAACAGAGCAGTTTATGAATACAGTGCCTCTTGGTCCATGCTACCCCTTTCAATATTCTCACCTACCCCTCCAAAGCTGCCCCTTCCCTTGCTTTTCTTTATTTTTATGTTATGTATTGATTTTTTTTGCCATTTAACAAAACAATGTATGTGTACAATACATTTTGATCCGTGGCATCTCTTCAACATCTTCACTCCCCTTCTACCCACCCCTTCCCTTATTTTTCTCAGTTCTATAGCATATACAATACCTTCTACTGCATTCTACTCATGTCCCCCATTCATTTCTACTACCCCTCTTCTTCTTGAACCCTTTGCAAGACCTCACACAATGGAAATCTACTCATCTGCCAGAAAGATTGACACTGAACCATTCATAAGGAAATGGAAAGATTTAGAGAGGATCATGTTAAGTGAAGTAAATCAGACCTAGAGGAACACAGGTTGCAGGGTCTCCCTCATTAGTGTGAAGTAGAATGTGCCTATTAATCTAAAAGTAAGCACACTAGGTGCCAAGCAGTTATAAATGAATTAACTGAAGTATAATAAAATCTACCAAGAATGCAAATAGTAAAAGACTAAATCAAACCTGAAAGGTTTGAAGTGAATTGTTGGGTTAGCATTGAACTTACAGATGGTTGAAAATTCACAGATAAACTCCTGTCCTGTTTTCTCTTTCTCATTTGCCAGTCTCTTTCTCTGCTCAGGTTGAAGAAGAAAGGCCTTTCTATCTAGAATACAGCTTTCCTCTCTCTCTTTTATTTTCTTTTGCTTTCCTAGCTCAGATTAAGCCTTCCTTCTCAAAGCCAGCTGAGTCCAGGCACAATCTTGGCCACCTACATTCTGAACTGGGAAATTCTCTTCTGCTCTATACTTAGAGCATAAAGCTCAGAGGCCAGACTCATCTGAGCAGTTCAGTTTCTCCTTAGTCCTATCTTCTTTAAGTCAACAGAATTGGAAATGAAGAATGAAGATTAAATATTATTCATTACCTAGAACTTTTAATTTCTAGTTGGATTTGATATTTGCCACAAAATACACCTAATGCAGAATATTAAGTTTTAAAATAAATAGAGACATTTTCATTATATTGGGATTTTTTAGATTCCACCTCATTGCAATCCTATAAAGATAATTTTAGGGGGAGATAAAATCAGGGTTCTAAAATAATGTACACAAAGAAGTTTCTAGTAGAACTGTAGCTACTTAGATGGTAAAGGGAATCGATAGTACAATTTATTCCTTTTATAAAGTCTTGATCAAGACAGACCTTCCCTAAATTGGAGGAAGCTGTTATTATCTAGCTTTTGATGAAAACATTTCTATGATTGAAAAAGAAATTTAATTAAAAATCAAATGAGAAGCCATATTTGAGTTTTGTCTTTATTTAAACAAATTGGTATATGAACACATTGGTATTATCTCAAGTGAAATGGCATTTTAGAAAGTCAACAATCTTATAATTACCATACCCCTAATAGTCCATGTTTTTTTTACATTTAAATATTAATTTGCAAATATATACAGACACAGAAGCAGCACACATCAATAGCGAGTTTTAAATCTAAAATAATGCAGACTCTAAAATATGTTCTTATACATTGAAAGCAAAATTGTAGAACCTTAGCAGGAATGTCACTTTAAGAAAAGTACTCATGCTATGACAAAAATAGAACCTGTGCCTGTGATGTTGCAGTTACCATGGTTACTACAAATTTGTTACTTAATAGCAAAGCAAATAGATTCATAAACATGCTAATTTTATCTGATACATTTTTCAAAATGTTTTAATATGAATATGCATATAGTTTACATAAAAAGTGAACATCCCTAGTCCAATAATTTTTCAAGTTTGGGAAGCTTTTGCAGAGTGCTTTGTGATGTAGCATATAATCATTTTGATACAGGAAAAAGAAAGAAAATGTTTTTTAGGCAAATAATTCTGTAACTAGCTGGATAGGCAACTGTTTTGTTTTTTTTTAAACAAGTAAGTTAGCAACTTCCAAATGTTAAATGCTTTAATATCCAATCAATCCTCAAAAAGGTTAAAATTGGGGATTTATAATAAGACATGTCTTATTCTGTTATTCCATTTAAAGAAATATTAAAAGAGAGGCAGGTCTGACAAAGAAATCACTACAGTGCTCAGCTCTTACATGAATCAGCATGCTGTAAATTTGCATATGAAAGATGAACGAATGACTCTTCAGCTCACATGTTGATTCTCTAGTATATTTGAAAACGTCAGATGTACACTGAACACCCTCTGTTAGGCAAAGTAGGAAGAAAGTAGGAAGAAAGACTCTTGCACAGTTACAAGACCACAGAACGGGAAAGTTAGCCCAGATAACACTGAATGGACTCATGATATAACTCAAAAAGATGAGGAAAGAGGCTTTGACCCTTCCTGAGAAAGAGGATTTGCTCGGGAGATTTGTAGCTTCAGTCAGGGCCTTGTACAGATTTCTGATGAAAGGCGGGGAAGATTTGTGTTAAGAGGGTTCACCAGGAGGGGGTCTTTGCCCTAATCTTGTGATTGAAGGTGTCCCACTCTCCACTTAAGATAATTCCCCACTTTCTCTTGTCCTGGCACCGACTTTCTGTCTTGAATGAATTTTTTCAGGTAGAAATACCAGCTAGGAGCGTAGAAAGTAGGCTGTATTTAGTACCATGTCTGCTACTGGCATTCGGCTGCTCATCCAATTATTCTGTGTCTCACTTTCTCAATGAAAGCACAAAGGAGTTGCTGACTGTATTTCAGATGTCTTAGCATGCCAGCCATACTGACTGCAAAATCCTGGAGCTTTCTCTCACCTTCTGATTGACTTGGTTTCAGTTCTAACATGATAAATGTTATAACATCCTAATTCTGTTTGATGCGTGATGATTTTTGATGTGTTACTAGCAACAGGTGATACTATATATGTAGCTGGATAAATATTATTTCACTGAGAAAGAACAAGTTGCATTCAAAACAGTTCCAATACCTATTGCATTTTACTCCTTTTTTTAAAAGAAATTGAGCGCCTAGAAACAGAAAGACTAGATTTCTAAAATGGATTATTGCTGTTATTCCAACTCCGATGTATTAATAATTAATCATCAATTATTCTCTCCTAAACACTTATATGTACATTAAAAAACTGCTAAATGTGTAGCTTTGAACTAAATTTTCATTGGAGGGCACCATAGCCCCGTGGTCCCAATTAGTGACATTAATTTGCCCAAAAATTATGTAAATAAAAAACATTAAAAATGAGTATTTGGTATGTGAAAAACAAGCTTTAAAATAAAGTGTAGCTGGGCACCAGTGGCTCACACCTGTATTTCTAGCTACTCAGGAAGCTGAGATCTATTTTCTTTTATTGTAAGGCTGCATGAATAAGGTAATGAGTACATTTCTTGTCGAACATTGTTACCTACTCCTTTGTTTTTCTCCCACTATCTCTTCCCTCCCCACTCCTCCCCCTACCCCAAAGTTGTAAAGTTCATTTCTGACCTAGTGTCTTGTGAGTATCGTTGTTGCAATGAGTCATCCTGTGTCCTTGTTTCAGCATTTTGTTATTCCCCTTCCCTTCCCCAAATTAGGTAAATATATATACAAGACATAGGGTACCAGAATCAAAGACAGCGATTGTCAGGGATAAACCAATGGAAAAAGACAGATGAAATAAAATAAAAAGAAAGAACTAGATACAGGACATTGGTGACAACAAGGTCAACAACCCGAAAAAGACCTGTTGAGATCTGAGAATGGAGGTTTAAAGCCAGACCAGGCAGGGAAGTCTCTGAAATGTCTGTCTCCAATTAACTACCAAAAATCCAGAAGTAGACCTGTGGCTCAAGTGATAGAGCATTAGCTTTGTGGAAAATAAAGCTCAAGGACAGTACCCAGGATATAAATCAAATCCCTAGGACTGGCACATATGCATTATCTATCTATCTATCTATCTATCTATCTATCTATCTATCTATCTATCTATCTATCTGTCTGTCTGTCTGTCTGTCTGTCTGTCTGTCTGTCTGTCTGTCTGTCTATCATCTATCCACCTACCTACCTAGTCTATCTTTCATCTAGTGTGCATGATCTCTTACTATACAGGAAATGCATGGTAGATACAATTTTTGTCGTTATTATGTAAAGTTTTTAGCATATGCCATGATTGTATGAATGACCTCAAGTGAGCCTTGGCTGTCTATAAAAGTTTTCATCCTCTAATACTGCTTAAAAGACCCAACTACCATGATGAGCTTTTTTTTTTTTTTTTTTTTTCTAGTGCAGTATTTTCTGTCTCTCCGAGAAGGTAGTCTATCTCTTTCCTGCTCCTGTGTTGTGGGCTGTACTTTCACCATTGCTTTTTGTCCTTGGCTTGAGTTGACTTGTTGCTTTACAACTGTATTAGACTCAGCTCCTGGGGCCAGGGACAGGTCTTAGTCACTTGTGTCCTCCTCTTTATGAGTTAATCAGTGAAAAATCTGTTGAAGGCCTGAATGAAAGGGCCACACCAAAGGAAAAAAATGTCGGAGAACTGAAAACAGAAAATGGAAACATCACCAACTGACAGATGTAAATGATAATTACAAAATATAAAGGATAATTCTGCTGTTAATTATTTCTATTGTAAATCTCACAGCACTGAGAACTTTCAGCTGACTTGTCGCTAACGAAGAACCCTTCAGGGCACACAGATTTCCTTTCTTATAAAAAAAAACTTTCAGCTTAATCCTCTGATTTGATCTCCACAATATCTTAATGAAATAACTCACTTACCCTCAGATCATATTATATTTTTTCCTTATTTTTGTGATGCTGGGGATTGGACTTGAGACCTCCAGCATTGTAGCAAACATGCTTCCACTGATCTTACCCTCAGTTCTCATTATGTTTTTGGGTTTTGTACTAAGGGCCTAATACTTGCTCGCCAAGAGCTCTTTGATTTGAGTCATTCCCCAATCTCTTTTTGCTTTAGTCATTTTTCAGTAAAGGCTTTGCACTTTTTACCAGGGCTGTCTTTGAACCCAGATCCTCTGGATTCCCATCTCTTAAGTAGTTAGGATTATAAGCATGCACTACCATGTCCGGCAAATAATAACAACTATTATTGTTGCTATTATTACTTTATAGAACAGAAAAAAAACTCACAGAGCTTAATCATTTGTGTAGGGTTGTGCAGCTAAAACAAAAATTGTAAATACTTTGTGTGTCAGATTCGAGATTCAAGGAACTTTTACTGATACCACAAGCAATTCCTAGATCCAATTATAAATAGTTTGATTAATCAGGATATGTTGCATTCAGAATCTTTTGTTAACACTTGAACAGCTGCAAAATAAGATTCAGTGGTGCCTATGGGTAGAATTGGATATTGCATAATGCACAGTACATCGTTTTTCAGTTCTTGGTACTGAAAATAGTCTGAAAACATTAGGTAACTCAAGGCAACACTTTCATGTTGTAACTCTGCAGATTTCTCTAGTTAGAATTTATTGTCATGGCTAAAGATTGCTGGAAATAATTTTCTCTCAAGTAGGGAAAAGTTTCAAAGTATTAGAGTCACTCTTGTACACAGAGGCCAGTACTGGGCACCTGGTAATAGTATATACTTCCTGAACTGGCAGAAGGAGGTAATCTCTCCAAATAGCATCTTCCTGTAGGCATTTTGCAGAATCATTGTTCTGAGAAAGAGAAGTCTCATCTTTCTCCAAGTGAAATATCTATCCTTTCTAAACATCTACAAGCAATATTCCAAAACCAAACCTTCAATTAATTTGGATCTATTGTTGCTGTTAGCTATAGTAACTTGAAAATGTAAACTTTATAAGTAAGGAGACTTAAAGATTGTCCAGTGGAATCTTTCCATTGGAACAAAAAGAATTTGTGGTTTTGAGAGTTTAAAAGGCTCATTCAATTTCACCTGGTTAAACTATGGTACAAGCATTTGCTGGCATATTAGTGGCAAGACTGGTGATTTAATGCTGTGTGACAAATCACCCTTTTGGTAGCAGCTTGGTTAAGGCATGACCATTGCACGCCTTAGGAGAGATATCTTGGTATATTTTAGAGAATCAGCTTCTTTATCAATGTGTATAATGATCACTTCAGTAAGCCACCATCTGATAAACATCTAGTTGTTTTCATTTTCTATTTTAGCAAAATGATTTGGTATGAAGTAGTTCTGTATGTGAAACACATTTATTCAAGCATAAAAATGCCTCAAATCACAGCATGTTAATATGCAGAAGAGGAAGGCCAGCTTTAAGTCATGGATTTGAAGAATCTAGGACTGTGGATTCCCTCGTACCTACTGCAGTTTTTTCTCATTTCTAGCCAAGCAGTTAGTTACTGAAGATGGAAAGAACTATAGAGTCTTCTGCAGCCCAGTTTTCTTGTCTTTTCAGGTGAAACGGAGGATACTGCCAACTATTTTTGCAATCATTTTGGGTCTGTCTACATCTGATTATCCTTAGATGTGAACAAGAGAATTAAAATCTGTGAGAGTGTGTGTTTGTGTGTGTGTGTGTGTGTGTGTGTGTGTGTGTTTGTGTTTGTGCCAGTATCAGGACTTGAACTCAGGGCCTGGGTGCTATCCTTCAGGTCTTTTTTTTTTCTCTCAAGGCTGGCACTCTACCACTTGAGCCACAGCTCCACTTCTGGCTCTGTAGTGGTTAATTGGCAATAAAAATATCCAGTCTTTCCTGTCCAGGCTGGCTTCAAACTGAGTTCTTCAGATCTCAGCCTCTTGAATAGCTAGGATTACAGGGGTGAGCCACTGGCAACCAGTAGGAGACATAAAACCTGAAAAAAGATGAAATGAAACCCTCAGTGAGTGAACTTCTAGCAACAGTAAGAAATTGTGAGATATTAGACCATGGCCAGTTCTGTAGGACTATGAAGGGGAATGATGTGGACAGGACTTAAGGTGGTCTGGGATATCTGAAATGTTCAGTTCTTTAATGGCTGTTACTTCAGTCCTCAAAAAAAGAAAAAGGAATTCAGCTCATACAAAAACAGAAATAGAAGGGAGAGAGCATGAATGAATCAGAAGAAAGGATGCTAACTCATCCTGATATAACCTAGGCTTTTTTGAAGCTCCACAATTGTAGTTTTTGATAATACAGATAAAGCTTTTATTCCTCACAATTGCAATCTTTGATAATTCAGATGAAGCTTTTTATTACTAATCTTCTAAAGAACTTCATGGAGAATTAACACAATATGCTACTGTTTTCAGAAAGAAAAACACCTTAGGGGGCTTAAAATCATTTTAATTTCTTGTAATTCTCATAATTAGTAGAAATTCTTCTAGTTTCTAATTCAGCTAGGATCCTCCGTGTGAGTTTATTTTTGGCCTCTCACTTGAGTCACTCAAATGAAAAAATAATCATGCGGACAATAATGGACTAAGTGACCTAAAATGATCTCAGGCATGCCTAGCTATGGCAGACTCCGCATCCCCACTCAAGGTTTCAAGCAGGCTCCCTCCCTCCCTCCCTCCCTCCCTCCCTCCCTCCCTCCTTCCCTCCCTCCCTCCCTTCCTTCCTTCCTTCTTTCCTCCCTTCCTTCCTTCCTTCCTTCCTTCCTTCCTTCCTTCCTTCCTTCCTTCCTTCCTTCCTTCCTTCCTTCCTTCCTCCATCTCTCTTTCCCCTCTTTCTCTTTCTCTTTCTCTTCCTCTTTCTCTTTCTCTTCCTCTTCCACTTTCTCTCCCCCCTCTCCCTTTTGTGTGCCAGTCCTGGGGATTGAATGATTCATTCATTTTCCCTTAGTTATTTTGCCCAAGGCTGGTGCTCTACCATCTAAGCCACCTCTCCACTTGTGTGTATTTACTGTTATTCAAAGAGAAGTGTCTCAGATTCATCTGTCTGGGCTGGCTTTGAAGTGGGATCCTTAAATCTCAGCCTACTGATTAATTGGGATTACAATTGTAAGTGACCAGCCCTTGGTAACTCCATCTTTACATGAATAGTGTTATTTGGGTTCCAAGAGGTTGGAAATGGGAGGTCCAAGGCCTTGTGAAACACAGGTGTGGAACTGATGTCACCCACCATTTTCTTTTCTTTTCTTTTTTTAAAATTTAATTTAATTAATTTATTTATTTTTTGTGAACATACTGTGCAGAGGGGTTACAATTACATGGGCAAGATAATGAGTACATTTCTTATCAAGCATTGCAGCCTCCTCCTTTGTTTACCATTCACATCCCTTCCCAGCCTCTCCCCGCCCACCTCACCACCCAAGCTTCCCCCCCACCACCAAAGATGTAAAGTTCGTTTTCGACATGACAATTGTACTTCTCATTGTTGCAACGGGTCCACCTGTATCCTTAAATGACTTGTTTTTCCCCATCTCCTCCACAAATTATACCGACATCAAATATAGTGAAAGCAGGGGTTATACTGTGGGGGAGGGACATACAAAGCAACAAAGAAATAATCTTATAAATGCATTAGAAACAATTGCATGAAAGAAAAAAAAACATTTACATACATAACTAAGGGTTCATTTTCCTAACATCACATTATCTGACCTTTTCTGCTTGACTCATACATATACTAGATATTGCAAATAAGGGAAACCATGGGACCTATGTTTCTTTGGGCCTGGCTTACTTCACTTCATATAATTTTTTCCAAGCCTTTCCATTTCCTAACAAATGGGGCAATGTCATTCTTTCTGATGGAGGCATAGAATTCCATTGTGTATATATACCACATTTTCTTGATCCATTCATCTACTGAGGGGCATCTGGGTTGGTTCCATATCTTAGCTATGGTAAATAATGCTGCAATAAACATAGTTGTGCTGGTAGCTTTAGTGTGGTCTTGTTTGTAAACATTTGGGTAAATGCCCAAAAGTGGGATTGCTGGGTCATAGGGGAGCTCTATGTGAATTTTTTTTTTTTTTTTTTTTTTTTTGTCCGTCGTGGGGCTTGAACTCTGGGCCTGGGCGCTGTCCCTCAGCTCTTCAGCTCAAGGCAAGCACTCTACCACTTGAGCTACAGCGCCACTTCCGGTTTTCTGGTGGTTTGTTGGAGATAGGAGTCTCATGGTCTTTCTTGCCCGGGCTGGCTTTGAACCGCGATCCTCAGATCTTAGCCTCCTGAGTAGCTAGGATTACAGGCGTGAGCCACCAGCGCCCGGCTCTATGTGATTTTTTTTGAGGAACCTCCATACTGCTTTCCAAAGTGGTTGAAGAAGTTTACACTCCCACCAACAATGAAGTAAGGTTCCCTTCTGTCCACATCCCCTCCAGCATCTGTTGTTGTTAGAGATCTTGATTTTTGCCATTCTAACTGGTCACCCACCATTTTCTATTAATCAAAGTAGGGCTTGGGCTGGGAAGGCGGCTCAGTGGTAGAGTGCTTGCCTTGCATGCATGAGGCCCTGGGTTCGATTCCTCAGCACCACATAAGCAGAAAAAGCCAGAAGTGGCCCGGCTCAAGTCGTAGAGTGCTAGCCTTGAGCTGAAGAGCTGAGGGACAGCGCCCAGGCTCAGAGCTCAGGCCCCATGACTGGCAAAAAAAAAAAAAAGTAGGGCTGACCCCCAACATAAGCTAATAGACAAGCTGACTCTGCTTCCAGGGGAAAACAATGCCACATTGTAAAGAGGTCTGTAGAGACAAGAGACACTTACTCCTTTTGCATCATTATTCTGTAGTCTGTCTTAGTAGTTATGCTAGATTGTTTTACCACGTGTGTGTGTGTGTGTGTGTGTGTGTGAGAGAGAGAGAGAGAGAGAGAGAGAGAGAGAGAGAGAGAGAGAGAGAGAGAGAGAGAGAGAGAGAGAGAGAGAGAGGAGAGAGAGAGAGAGAGAGGAGAGAGAGAGAGGATACTGAGGCTTGAACTCAGGGTCATTTGCTCTTTATTAGCTTTTTCATTCAAGATTGGTGCTCCACACTTTCACTTCTGGCTTCTGGTGGTTAATTGGAGATAAGTCTCTTAGACTTCTTGCCCCTAGGCTGGCTTCAAACCACAATCCTCAGAGCTCAGCTTCTTCCTGATTACAGACAGGAGCCATGGCACCTGATTTCACCATATTCTTGTCTGTGTATTTCTCCTACATAAATTTCGTTAAAGTATAGAGCTAATTCTTGTTTTGCTGCAGGTGATGTACAAAGTTGCAGGCCATTAGAGGCACCCTTTATTTTCTGATTCAAAAGAATGGCATATTGATATTTTAAAGTTGATTCCTTTACGAATATTGATATTTTAAAGTTGATTCCTTTACGAAAAGTCGATGGAATAGGTTGAGGATTTTATAAATCTATGTATTTCCGATTGCTCTCTGAAAGAGGCTGTGGGCAAAATTGGTTCTCTCATGAGTGTCTGTGTTTTGGTTTCTGCTAAACGATGATCTATAATTGATTTGTGTGCCAACGCCAACTGCCTCAGACTGTTTGCAGCTATTTTCTTCTCGATTCAATACGTAGCATTATTCACAAAGAGCATTACCAGCCTTTTCATAGATAATCAATCATCAACTAAAGAGAAAAAGACTGTTTTTAATGGGATTTTGAGAAAATGTTGGAAGTGACTATATAACTTGGAGGAAGGGAATAATCTCAGTAACTAGAGCTATTTTGTAAAGCTAAATTGATTAGCATTCCACGGTCACTTAACCTGTGTTACATAGAGATACTAGGGGAGGAAGCAGAGTGCTGAAACATTCAGGCCTTGTGTGTTTAGATATTAATAGATAATGTGCTGTTTAACTTTTGTAATTCTATTACATTGTATTCTTGTACACATTTCCAAATTAGAAAAAAAATGAAATTTGGGAGTGGCAATAATTTATTCAAATTCATACAGTGAGAAAATAGCAAAAGTGGTTTAAGAACATAGTTTTAAATCTAAATCCATATTCTTTTTTTTCCCAGTCTTTTGAATGGGAGCTCTTGGCATCCTATTGTTCCTGATTTTACTGCTGACTGTTCTTAGGGAGTCATAAATAATCTGAATTTTTAAGACAATATGATATATTGTAACTGTTTATTGTCCTACTAGAGATAATTAGCAAGCAGCTTTGATCAAAGGAGCTATGAAAATATCTTGTTCTTCCTTTCAGAGAAAATACAGTTTGGATCAATTTGTTTCCCTGTTATAGAGTACATACATTGATTGTAATTTTTGTTCTAATCCTAGCTACTCAGGAGGCTGAGATCTGATGATTGTGATTCAAAGCCAGCCCAGACAGGGAAGTCCAGAAGACTCTTATGTCCAATTAATCACCAGAAAACTGGAAGTGGTGCTGTGGCTTAAGTGGTAGGGTGCTCCCCTTGAGCTCAGGTTCAGTGCCCAGGCATAAAGTTGAAGCCCCAAGACTGACCAAAAAAACCCCTAAACAAGAAAAGTATTAATGTAAGCCAAATCTCAGTGGCTACTCCTCATACTCTGTCTCCACAGAAAGCTGACATGGACAGGTTTGGACTTGATGCCAACTCAGTGTCAGCCAAGAGCTAGGCTTGGTGGTGTGCACCTGCCATCCTAGCTACTTGGGAGGCTAAGATCTAGGCCAGCCCAGGCAGAAAAGCCTGTGAGAGTTCATCTGAAAAGAAACAAGATGAATGTTATGTGATGAGCCTGCCATTCCAGCCATGGTGGGAAAGCGAAGAGAGAATGATCATCTAGGTCTGGGCCTAGGCTGGAAGTGAGACCCCCCTCCCCCCACCTCAAGAACCATCACCTTAAAAAAAAAACGGATGTATTACAGTAGTAAGAAAGACTTGATCACAATTTAATTGTGTGATGGTACCCCTGATTTGAAAGAATAAAAATAACAAATTCGAGCAGGAGGCATCATAGAGTCTGTCATTTATAGAAGCGATAGCAGGGGCCATATGAATTTAAATAGCCTGTCCAATACCACACAGGCAAGAAGTGGGACAACTAGAATTTACACCCAGGAAATCTGAGAAACAACAAAATCTGAGATAAGAAAAGTAAACCTTATTTTGAGGTACATAGGGGAGAATGGAAAGCAATGAATGACGTGTCATTGGGGACATTTTTCTATACTCTGGTGTGTGTGTGTGTGTGTGTGTGTGTGTGTGTGTGTGTGTGTGTGTGTGTGTGTGTGCGCATGTGCGTGTGTGCACGTAAGAGAGAGAGGGAGAGAGAAGAGGAGCAAAGGAGGAGATAGAAGAAGAGGCTAAAGGGGAGTGGAGGGAGAGGAGAGAGGAGATGTGAAGGGGGAGGGAGGGAGAGTGGGAGAAAGCGAGAAGGTGTGAGAGAGGTTTCTCTATAGAAGTTTCTTTCTATACCTATGTGTGCTTGTTCTTAGTGTGAGGGTTTTTTTTTTCTTAAAAGCTTTCTGGAGATCTTTCCATGTCTGTCTACAGAGATTACCATGGTTTTGTTTGCTTGCTTTTCTAGTAGTTGCATGCCGTTCTGTTCTACAGAAAAAGAACAGTAATGTCTCTGTTGAAAGGACCCTTGGTCTGGGTGCAGGTTTTGGCAGTGGTTAGCACCTCTGCAGTGACAACCTAATGAGTCCATCATTCTGTCGTTTTGTGGAAGTGTGTTTGCGGTGGCTCCCAGAGTGGCCCAAAGAGGAAAGCATTAGTCATTTTGATGGATAGGGCCGACTGCCTAGGACAGAGTATGCACTGCTTGTCTTTACCCAACATTCTTTGAGAGCTTCTACTTTCCATAGCTCTGACCACAGCCTATTGCAGTGGACTTTGCCACAGTCATAGGTGAAAATGGTAGGTGACCAATGTTTATATTGTTAAGAGATGTTATATTTCTATTGTTGAGAATTATTGCCATGATTATCCTGATGTCATTGTATTGCTGGCTTTCTAAAAAAAAAAGCTTTAGTTTTTCTTTTATTGTTCAAAATATGCACAATTAAGTACTTGGATTTGACTCAACTTCACTATCCTGTGTTCTCCTCCTCAGTATTCCCCACCCAAAGTTGTGTTCCATTTAGTTCTATACTCTTTTTTGTAGTACTGGGGTTAGAACTCAAGGCCTGCTAGGTAGGGCACACTAACCTTTGAGCCACATCTCTCAGTCTTTTTTTTTTGCTTCAGTTGTGATGTTTTGGTTAGGGTCTTGTATTTCCAACAAGGTCCTCTTAATTAGGTTTTTCTTAAAGCTGAGAGTACAAGCACAGCCGCGAAGCCCGGCTTCTTAGTGGAGATGAGAGCTTGTTAATGTTTTGACAAGGTTTGAGATTTATTTTTTTTGGGGGGGGGGAGTTTGGTCGTGGGGCCTGAACTCTGGGCCTGGGAACTGTTCCTCAGCTCTTCAGCTCAAGGCTAGCGCTCTACCACTTGAGCCACAGCGCCACTTCCGGCTTTTTTCTTTTTCTGCTTATCTGGTGCTGAGGAATCGAACCCAGGACCTCATGCATGCAAGGCAAGCGCTCTACCACTGAGCCACCTTCCCAGCCCTTGTTTTGACAAGGTTTGTTGAGAACCATGATCCTCCAGTCTCTGGCTCTGAAGGACCTGCAAATGCAAGGATGAGCCACCACCCTGGCTTGTACTGCTATATTTTTCAACCCACACGTACATCATATTTGCATATTTCCCTCATATATAAGCAAAATCATAGGGTAGCAAGAGTCTCTTCTCTGCAATATAAGACTGTTACAGTCTGGACCCGCGCCCACCACAGAATATACGTGCAATACATAAGTGTGAAGTGAACGTAAGGGTAGTGGGATTCAGTTCACACAAAACTTTTCTAGGTAATGACTAGTGATCCTTTTCAGAATGAAGGCACAACAGTTTAGTCATAGGATTTGCCCAAATCTCAATAAATGGCAGATCATGTGATTAAGCCAAGGCCTAGCAAATCCAAATAAAAGTGAGGCAAAGAACTATTCCAGTGGAGAAAATTGTAAGCAATGAGATCGCCTTCACCATAAGGGATAGTTCAAGTCAATAAATATTGATAGCATCATTAAATGCCTTGAATACATCAAAATGAGAATATAGAGACTGTGTGGCTATATGGAAAATTTTTCTTGTGTGTTATTAATTTTTGCATCTAGATTATCCTTACAAATGATTAGGAAATTAAAAGATTCGCTTATTTTAACCTAGACAACATGAATGATTTTGACTTCTGTGATTATACAACTCCAAGACCTATACTAAAAATAGCAAAATCCTTGATTTATACCCTGTATAGATATATTTGTATAAGGACAGCACAATCTACTGGATATTGATCATCCTTATGGTATTCTTCATCTTTTAAATCTTTATTTTATTGTAAAGATGCTGTACCGAGGGGTTACAGTTACATGAGTAATGAATACATTTCTTGTTGAGCATTATTCGTCCCTTCTTTGTTTTAATCCTACTCTCCCTTCCCTCTCCCACCTTTCCCATGCCTCCTCACCTTTGTTTCCAACATAGTGCCTTGTGAGTATTATTGTTGCAATGAGTCATCCTATGTCCTTGCTTCAGCAATATTCTTCATTTTTATAAGAAAGAAGACGTTGAAATTTTGGTACATAATAAACAATTTTAGTACACATTTTATTATACAAAATATGTGATTGTTATTAGTGTAAAATTATTTGATGATTAGCAATCTTAACTAAGAAGTCATGTAATAAACGTCTTTAGTAAATGGCCACAATACTATGTAATCATTTCCTTTTACATCAAAAGCTAATTTTTTGCCCTTGACTTCTCATTTGAACTATCATTAATTTGCATCATTTTTCTCAGTCCTTTCATAGAATCCACTACAGACTGCTAATTCTTTTTTTTTTTTTTTTGTCGGTCCTGAGACTTGAACTCTGGGCTTGGGTGCCATCCCTCAGCTCTTCAGCCCAAGACCAGCACTCTACTGCTTGAGCCACAGTGTTACTTCTGGTTTTCTAGTTGCTTTTTCGAGATAAGAGTCTGACGGACTTTCCTGCCTATGATGGGTTTGAACCGTGATCCTCAGATCCCAGCCTCCAGAGTAGCTAGGCTTGCAGGTGTGAGTTACCAGCTTCTGGCTCAGAATCCTAATTATTAAGAATGAAACAGAACTACAGTTCCTATTTAACTTAATACTCAAAAGTTTCTAGACTATCAAAAACATTTATTGATAGGTAAATTAATGATATCTCTTGGCAAGCCAAGATTTTGTAAGTTCATATTGTTGCTAAAATGTAACAGAGTGCAGATGCTGGTAGAAATGTTGATATTATATAAATATATATCTATAAGAACTACCAGTCTGTAGTGTTATCATGCTCTCTATAAAATAGTAGAAGAAACCACAGAGACTTTTAATCCAATCATTGTCAGCTTACCTAGCCGCTTCATAACTAGTTTCTTAGCGTACTTGTGGTTTGAACTCTAGGCCTTACACTTCCACAGCATGAGCTCTCCTACTGAACTAGGCCCTCCAGCCCTTAGTGTGCACTGGTGGTTTTGAGATAGTGTCTCTCTTCCTGGCAGGGTATGCATCTGGGCCATAATCTGATTGATTTGGGGCTTAATATCATAGGTAGGAGAATTGGAGCATGCCATTGTGCCCATATGAACTCAAGTCATTCCTTTGCCTACACTGGCACAGTGCTGCTGAGCCATGCCTCCAGTCCTGTTTTTCATTGATTATTTTTAGGATTGAGTCCCACTGGCTGAGCTCTGCTTACTTCAGCCTTCCTGTGGTCCCTGGGATCACAGATTCACAGATATTCACCACTGCCTTCAGTTTCCCTTTAAGGAGGTAGAGTCTCAGGGATTTTTCTGGATAGGTTGGAATGGCACTGTAATCCTCTCAATGAAAGCTTCCTACGTTGTTTAGGATGAAAAGCTTAAGCCACTAGTGATGCCTGGCCACCTGCTTATTAAAAAAAACCCAAAACAACAACAACAACAAAAACCCAACCATTCTTCTCATCTCTAATCTTCCAGGCAAGTCGAGTATGTTCATTTATTGTTCAACTCTTCAGCATTGGGCCTATCTTCTATGTTTTAGAACATTGACTCTCATGACTGCCCTGGACATTTTAGTACTCTCTCTTGAGGCTACTTTCCTGGTTCTCCTTTCTCTAGCTTCCATCTCTGGTCTGCCCCTCCTACACTTTACCCTGTCTGCTGAGCTCCTACTCTTAATTGGAGGGTGCATCCAGAGGGCCTAGGTTCAAGTCATTATCCTGTGTGCTATTCACAAGTTTCAATGCAGAAATAATCCTGTCCTCTAAATGACTAGAAGCTACAAACAACAAAATAAAACTGTACTAATGGATAGTCAAGTCAAAGAACTAAACAGAGGAAAGGTTGTTCCTTGATACAGGGACAAGGGGTAACTGACTCATTACATCAGATATAGTCAGATATACTCAGATGTTATCAAAACAGGGCATAATTAGCCACATACACACATCAGGTGATAGCTGATTATGTAATTATAATATTATACATTATATTAATTATATTACATTATATATTATTATAGATGATAAAGTAGTATATTATATTATATCATGTATTATATAATATAAATTATTTGTATAATAGTATACATATACATACATACACGCTTGATGATGTGTATATGCGTGGAAGAAAGGACATTCCAAAAAGCAGAGGCAATATGCCAAAATTTGAAAGGAAGTAAGGAAAGAGGTGAATTCCTACCTCCCTGAGAAAGCAGATTTCTTACATACACTTAAACATTTTCCATGTGCCCTAAAGCTCCGTTCAGCTGTATTTATTGAACATTAAAATTCATATTCATATTATTAAAACATATTCCTGATCTACTCTTTTCTTTTCTTTGGGTGGGATGGTAGTGGGATTTGAACTCAGGGCCTGGGTGTTGTCTCTGAGTTTTTGTGCTCAAGACTACTGTTCTACCACTTTGAGCCACAGCACCATTTTCTGCTTTCTGGTGGTTAATTGGAGACTTTTGTCTCCCCTGTCTGGTGGCTTTGCATTGCTATCCTCAGATCTCAGCCTCCTGAGTAGCTAGGATGATAGGTGTGAACCACTGGTGCCAGGCTCCGATCTAATCCTTATCTAAACCTATTCCCCTCTTCTTCTCCAGCCTCTCATTAACCCTACACTGAAGTTTTGTGGCTGACGAGGCTTGACCAGCTTCTATTGACACATAAGCATTCCTATTAAAATACAATTTTTACCATGCCAATTAGACTATTAGCATTTTAACTTAAGAAAGTTCTCATTGGGAGTGAGGGCTTTGTGCAAGTACCAGTCTCAGCTTCCTCTCCACTCACTGAATTTAATCTGTCTGGGATAAAAGGATGGTTTTCCAAAATCACCAGGTGATTGTAATATGACATCCCTTGTCTCTGTTCTCATCACTACAAAATTTCATCCGATTTATTCCTAATTTATTTCAACATAAGTGTCAAATTAATCTCTCAGAAACACTACTTTAATCACATTTCTCAAACTGAGAACTTTTAATATCTTCCTCCTACCTACCAGATCAAATGCAATTGAAATTCTAACATTTAATCTCTGCAACTCTACATTCCACAAAAGTTACCTCATTTTGTCTTCTAACCAGTGTCCTTCCTTTCTTCCTGCATGCACTGATTATTAGCACATATTCCATATGACCTTTCAGGTTGAGGGATCTGATAATGATTAACTGTTCATAGTTTTCATTACGACAAAAATGTCAGACAAATATAAACACAGTAAACTGCGATCAGATTTTAAGACAATTACTAAACTGCGGGGAAGCTAGCTAAGTTTGCTTGCCAAAAACTGTCTTCCAAGTCAGGCACTTGGCTCATGCCTATAATCCTAGCTACTCAGGAGACTGATCTGAGGATCATGGTTCAAAGCCAACCTGGGCAGGAAAGTTCCTGAGACTCTTAACTCCAATTAACCACCATAAAACCAGAAGTGGTGCTGTGGCTCAAGGGGTACAGCGCTAGCCTTGAGCTGAAGAGCTCAGGAACAGTGCCCAGGCCTACAGTTCAAGTCACACCACCGACAAAAATAAACAACAAAACAAAACAAACAAAAGCCCTCTTCCAAAACATACTACTTGAGTTGGAAATATTTACTAAAAATATTTTACTAAAAAATTACTACCAGTTTCTCAGGTAGAATGGAGAGGAAAAGGGAAAAAACTTAAAAGTTGAGCCAGCATTTGGTGATTAAGTGAAAGAAATACTGTCATGCTTAAGATGCGGAATTAGGCTCAAGCTAATTTCATCAGAAGGGTCATTTTTTTTTTCTTTTCTCTTTCTTTTCTTTCTTTCTTTTTTTTTTTTTTTTACTGAAAACTGAAATAACTTACTGTATTTTGTCAGCTTGAAATGAAATAAAAGTAGAAATCAATAGCAAGAGTACCACAAAAATGTACTGACAAATGGGGACTGAAAAATAAATGTATCTTTGCATTCTTGAAATGATCATGATATATGATCTTCTCTCATGTATTATTGGGTCACAAATATTTTGTTTTTTTTTTTAAACTCTGACTTTTAACGTATGTCAAAGATTTTACTCTTTTGCAGGCATAAACTCAGAATAACAAATTTATTAAATATCAATAATGCTATTTAGAATTCGCCTGCTAATTTTTTTGTGTGTGTGTGGGGTGGTGGGTAGTGAGGTTTGAACTCTGGGCCTGGGCGCTGTCCCTCAGCTCTTCAGCTCAAGGCAAGCGCTCTACCACTTGAGCCACAGAACCATTTCCGGTTTTCCAGTGGTTTATTGGAGATAAGAGTCTCATGGACTTTCCTGCCTGGGCTGGCTTTGAACCATGATCCTCAGATCTCAGCCTCCTGAGTAGCTAGGATTCCAGGCATGAGCCACTGGCGCCCAGCATTTATATATATATATATATATATATATATATATATATATATATATATATATGCTTTTTAATGAGTAAAATAGACATCTATATTCATGAAGCAAAAAACTAACACCTTTTAAAATTAAAAATAAGAAATCAGTAATACACAGAATACTGCATTGTAAGAATTCTGTGTTTTTCAAAAATAACTGACTTAGGTATTCAAGAATTCATCAAAACGCACATCATTGTTTCTGAACAGCCGTGAACTTTAGTCCTCCATAGTCCTGTATTAAAGTCCTGTGCTTTTCTCATTTTTTGGAAGGGCCAATTATAAGGAGAACTCTTAGATATGAGTGAGGCCAGATCAAGCAGTTCATGAAAACACATGCAGATGAGTTTAGACTCTCTTCTGAAAGAAGGACCATACGTGTGAAATCATTTGCGCATCCACATAGTTGAAAGCTCAGTTTGGCAGTCATCTATGGGACCAGATGAGGAGGTGACCAAAGACTATTGTGGGTATAATGAAAGAGATGGGTGCTGGATTGTTTGGATGAAGGCAAAGTCCATGGGTCTGAGAAATATCCTAGATGTAGAGAGAACAGAACTTGGGCACAAGAACTTGGGCAGGGACAAAGTGGGTTCAAGGATGGTATCCACATTTCTGGGTTGGAAAAGTTGGTGTGTGGAAGCACATTTACCAGGGGAGGGAGTGTGGCCAGAGCAACAGCCCTCTTCAGGGTGAGCCTAGGGCGTGGAGGCGTGACTAATTCTCTTGTAGGTATGCTAAGTCTGAGGATTTTAAGAAATGAGTTGGCGCCAAGAGAATGGGCCATTGGGAAACACATGTGGGCAGAATGACAAAATCCTGAGTGGCCACAGATGCCAAAGAAAGGGATAATTCTATGGAAGAAGGGGCAGATGCTGTAGGAAGGTGTTTGCTAGATTTACAAATACACCATTTATTGGTGACCCGAAGGCCAAAAACAGAAAATAAATCTGTGTATCCTGCTGTATCACACCCTGGAGAGATACCTGAAGGGATTTTACTTGCACACCCGTGTTCATTGTGGCACAACTCACAATAGCCAAGTTATGAAATTAACCTAGGTGTCCACCAGGTGCATCAGCCTAATCACCAGCCTGCCTATCACGTGTACATCAGTCTTTGTGAATGGATAATGAAAATGTATGTGTGTATGTATGTATGTATATTTGTCTCTATCTATCTGGATATTATTTAATTCATAAAGAAAAATGAAATGCCATTTGCAAGATAATGACATAAACACAAACGAAGGGTGAAGCCTGGTGTTGCATGTAAAAAAAAATATTAGTACTAAAAGAACTGCGTCTTGGGAGCAGAAGCCGCTCTGTGTGAAGTGCTATGTCTTAGAGCCACAGATAAAATAAGATTTGAAGAAAGAAATGCAGATATCATAACACAAACCCTCTGACTGTCTAGGCAGGTAGAGCAAGAGAGAAGGACAACATTAAAGCCTCCAAAATCACAACCAGAAACTAGCAGATGACAAGGCCCTGAGATTGTATATGTGATGCAGGGAAACAAAGAAAATAGCATAGCAGGCCTAGCCAGAGATAAATGAGATTTGGGCCATTCCCTATCATGTGGACCATGTTAAGACATGGAAAAATATTTGTTTGTTTGTTTTTCTGAATGGAATGGGAATTCTTTCAGGCATTCAGGAAGAGTTGAAACTCTTACTTGATTCAAGTTTTAACATTTGTTTTGGCCACTATGCTGAGAATACATTGTAGATCAACAGTGGGAGAAGCTGGGGGACCATTAAAAAGGTTACCTTGGAAACCAGGCTAAAAATGGTGGATTCTTAGAGGAAGGTCATTCAGAGAGAAGAGAAGTGGGTGCATTTTGGATGCATTCATAACACATGGCTAAAAGTATTTTACCATTATTTGCTGACAGGTAGTGGGAAGAATATTTGAGTGAGAGAGGAGACTTGATGATAATTCCTTTAGTTTTGGACTAAGCAAGTGAACAAATAACATTCTCACTACAAAGTTAGGAGTGGAAGGAAAAAATCAGAATTGGAGTTGGAATTTGTATTTGACTTATCTATTTATTGGGTATAGTCCTGAGATATTCAGTAGACAAGGTGATGCATGAATCTCTAATTCAGAAAGGAGGCCTTAGCTGGACAATTAAATTTGAAGGCTGGTCAATGTAGGATTTTTTCAGATCCATGAGATGAAGCTATTAATTGGTCATGTGTGTGTGTGTGGGGGGCAGCGTAGAGATTCTTATGGCATGCCTAAAGCATTGTAACATATAAAGCTTGCACCATAGAATGAAATCAGAAAAGATGAGAGAATCATCAGCCTGAGGAAGAGAACCAAGAGAAAATTACCTTCTGAGATCTCTTTGGAGAAAATCATTCACTATGAATTGGGTAATTTACTAAAAGAGTAGTGCAAAATGAAATTAGTAAAAGCTAAAAGATAAGATTTTAAATGTTTTCATCATGAATAAATTGCAAGGTTTTGAAGTGATTCATATAGTTACCCTGATTTTGATGTGCACTTGCATCAAAATATCACATTAGAGCTGGTGGTATAGTTCAAGTGACAGAGCATCTGTCTAGTCAGTGCCAGACCCTGAGTTCAATCCCTGATACTGCTAGAAAAAGTCACACCAGCCTGGCAGCAATGGCTCACATCTCTAATCCTAGCTACTCAGGCAGCTGAGATCTGAAGATTGCAGTTTGAAGCCAACTCAGGCAGAAAAGTCCCTGTGAGACTTTTATCTCCAGTTAACCACACAAAACCCAGAACTGGAGCTATGGCTCAAAGAGGTAGAGTGCCAGCTTTGAGAAAGAGCTCAGGACCTGAGTTCAAGCCCCATGACTGACAAAAAAAACAACACAAAAAACATAAACAACTCATACCCAAGAGGTGACATTGATCAAGATGTATTGTATTCATAAACTGATTTGTTGAGTGGTAACTCCTTTGTATAACTACTTAAAAATAATAAATACAACAAAACCACCTTTCATTGGATGGCCTGTAAATATGGACAAGTGTGTGCATATTTTTCACATCAGTTAAAAATAAGCCAACAAAGTAAAAGTACTATTTCTCGTGCTATATTGAGCAGCAAATTGATAATATCTTTAAACATTGCACATGCATTTACCCTTCATCCGAGTAATCCTATTTCCAGGAATTTCTATCACATGTATAATGCATTGTTATGAAATGATTTATATTTGGCAAAATGTTTTATGTATAGCAAAAGATTGGAAATAACTTGATGTTCATCGATAGGAGGCTGGTTATAAAAACTTCAGTATATTTTCATGATGGAACATATGCATTTCCAGAAGGAAATGAGGAAGCTCTTTAGAGAACTAATTATGTTGCATTATTAAGTGAAAATATGCACAGAATACTATCTATCATAGAGAAGGAAGTAATGATATTCATGTATAGTTGTTTTACTGATATAAACATATCTCTGTATATATACTTTTATATGAATTACCTTAGTCTTTTTTTTAAGGGAGGGAGAGATCAGCTGTTGCAAATGCTGCAAAAAGGTTAAGGTGAGCTCTGAAACTGAATTTTAGATATGGTAAAGAGCATATTTATATAAAGGCAATGCCTTCTAGAAGCTGTGTTAAAAAAAGATGAAGTTCGCAGAGTGGCAATCGGAAGGTCATGGGAGGGCAGTGGGTAGGGATGATTGGGTTTGTACACGAATGTGAATAATAGATGGTGGGGGCTGTGTGTGTGAGAGAATCGCTGGTGTAGCAAGAGAGGCAGAAGCGCCAGCGCCAGCACCCCCAATTCCTTTTCCTTGTTTCACACAGATGTCTCGCTACCCTCAACGAAGTGTTCAGCCACTTCCTCATTTCCTCACCCTCCCTTCCTACCCCTTTCGACTTTTTCTCACAAACTTATGTATATTAGACTTTTAAGGGTTCTAAGCTAGGACCTTTTTTTGGGGGTAGAAATTTTAATTTAGTTCTAAAATCATCCTGTCAATTGCATGTAGTTTTTCCCATTTTGCAGATAAGGAAACTGACCTTTACGTGAACTGGACCTAGCTCTCATAATGGATAATAAGTGGCATGTAGCAGATGCCAAGGGTAGCAATAACTGAGCATAAACCCTATACTCTTCTGTGCTTCCCTGTTGTGGGCATTTCCATAGGTATTCGAAGTCTTTACCTGGTCAGAATGTGACCTTTGTCTGTCGCACATTTTCTTCTATCTTGTGTCTGTCTTGTAGACATGGAAATAGAAGGATGACAAGATGGACACAACGTTTGGCTTCACGGCTGCAATCTTTTGAAGGCAAGAGTTTGAATAATTGGGCTGGGAAGGTGGCTCAGTGATAGAGCGCTTGCCTTGCATGAGTGAGGCCCTGGGTTCGATTCCTCAGCACCACATAAGCAAAAAGTAAAAAAAAGAGTTTGAATAATTATGATGACAACAGATGTTCTAATGGGTTATTGCCTACAAGCCAAACGAATTATAAATGAAAATAAATTATTATTAGAAGAAATCAGTCAGATATTCCTTGCAGAATAAAATATCCTTTAAAAACCATATGATTACCATCTCCTCCCCCTCCTCCCCCCAGCCAAGTTTTTTATGACACTATGAAATACAAGTATAGCTTGCTTTTAAGCACAGCTTTCCTCCGTCGGAATTCCTGGAAGGCAGTTTCTAGTCTCCTCAGTATCACAGACCAAAGCCTGGTCTGTACTTAATATGTAAGAACTGTGGGCTCATTTGGGCACTTAAATAGGATGAGAAAGGAGTATGGTGGAGATGAACTCAGAATAAAAAGATTGGAAAGTCTTTCTTAGGCCTTTCTTTTTACCCAAGATTGAATAAAACTGTGAACTTCCTGAGTGTGCCTACAGTGACAGAGAGAGACATCCTTCCCTTTGAATAAATATATCTAGCAGTCAAGTTTGTTCAGGGCTGTATCATGAGGCCTTTTTACCACAGGTGGAGGCAAAAAGAGGCAGATGATGTGAATAAGTTAGAAAAGAGGGTGAATGGAAGGATACACATTTCATATGTTTCCAGCATTCATTTCTAAAGGGCATGGCTTCAAGAACATTTTATTGAGCATGGGTTTAATAAAGTCTGGGGCTATTTGCTTGTCTTGAAAATGTTCCTTATAACCACAAGGCTGGATTTAAATTAAGGCTAATGACCATATAGAGATTTTTTCTTCTTCTATTAATGTCTAGCAGGAAAGGACCAAGAGCAAATTGGTGAATTAGAGTCTGTTTTTATGTTATTGAGAAGAAGCATGTATTCCCTTAAGCAATTCCTTCCATCGTACAAAGTGGAAGTGGTCTGTTCAGCAAACAAGAGTCGTAGGATGGAGTCAAAAGCAACTTTGTTTTGTCTCCCAGTACTTTAATAAAATTTGTTCAGTGGGGTGAAGTTCCTCTTCTAGCCCTGGAAAAAAACTCATGCAGTTTAAAGTTCTATGCATTCTGAGGTATGAAAAAGAAAGAAAGAAACAAACAAAAAACAATTCCTATACCCATTTTAAGTTACAAACATAGTCTCTACTGAGAAATCAGAAGTGTCTCATGTAATAATTAAGCTTTTAAGTATTTATAGAAGTATTCCTTGTCTTCACTGAGGACTGAATTTAGGCCAGAAATCTAACCTCAATGCTTCTACTTTAACTACTCCTTCCTAGTTAGTTCTTATATCTGATGGTGCCAGCATATTCTATAATTCTAGAAAAAGCCTTGGGAGCAGGGCTGAGATGATCTTTCTTGGCTGAGACTGCTGTTAGGTGTCTTTGGAACCCTAAGTCTGGTTTTTTACTTTCTTTCTTTCCTGGGCTATAAAACTAGTTTGGGGCTATAAAAATTTATCTTTAATCAAAAATAATAATTATGTATATTTATGAGGTAGAACGCAATTTTTGCTATATGTATGCACTAGAGAAGAATTCAGTCCAGCGAATTAATGTATCTCTCACTTCATCCATTTATCTTTTTTTGTGTGTGGTAAGAATGTTAAAAATCTACTTATTACCTTACTTATATAACTGTAACCCCTCTGACATCTCCCTTACAATAAAATAATAAAATTTAAAAAATGTAAGATAAAAAGGAGGTTAAAATCTGTTGCACCGTTTTGAAAAATGATATATTCTCATTATCTGTGGTTACCATACAGTGCAACCAGTCTCAAAGGCTTTTCTTGAGTCTACAATTACATATCTTGGACCCACATCTTCCCTCAGCCTCTAGTAAGTACCTACCCTTCCACTTGCTGTGTCTATGACCGAAGTTTTTAGGTTCCACATAAAAATGAGGTCACATGCTCTGGGTTTTTCTGGGCCTTCTTAGTTCACTTAGAGGACCAGCTTCTAGTGACATTGCTTTGTTTTTGCTGAAAATGATGAGATTTTCAAGCCTGTAGAGATTGGTTGCCTTCTTCAGATGTCTTTACTGGGGGTGGGTGGATCACTGACCTCTTTTCTCCACAGGCAGGGCAGATGACATTCAGATGATGCATTTTCCTTTGTCTGTTCTCTCATCAGACCCTCATTGCTCTACCCGACTTGGGGTTACTCTGTCTTCTTTAGCAGATTGTCACAGGCTCTATGCCGACTCTCCTTTGCTTGAGCCACATTTTCGGATCTTTATACCCACACAAACTTACCGGTGTGCTTGTTGCCTCCACTCCGATCACTTCCTGTACTCCCAGATACCAGTCTTCCTGCTTGGATTCTTTAAAGATGATGCATCAGTACCAAGTGTACAGTATCTTTCTCAAACTCTGATATGTCGGACTTGTCCTGGAGCCTCACTCTTGAAACTTGTTACTCAGGGAAAGCACTTACTGCAGCACCAGCACACGGATGGTTGTCTTTACCAAATGGCTCTTTGTCTTTAGCACCATGACCATTTTATCACCTTGGTGAGGTGAGGGTTTTCAAGAGTCCTACAGCCACTCACTCCTCAGCCATTCCCTTTTCAAATTCTGATTCTAAGCATGGCCTGCAGCCCCCTTTATGGTATCTTGAGGTCTAAAGTGGATATTTAAAATCTTGTTGCTGCAGCAAAGATTTCCAAAATAATAGTTAGAAAGTTGAATATGCTTCCTTATCCTTCATTGGTAGGAATTACTGACATTTAAAGTTAAAGATACTCACAGAGGTCCCTAAGTAACAAATAATTAATTGTTCTTTATGATTCTTTTTCTATTTTCTTTATGGTCCGTCATGGGGCTTGAATTCAGAAACTGGGCGTTGTCCCTGAGTTCTTTTTTCCTTTTCTTTTTCTTTTCTAAACTCTGGGTCTGGGTGCTGTTCCTGATCCTCTTTGTGCTCAAGGCACTTGAGCCACAGCACCACTTCTGGCTTTTCTAAGTAGTTTATTGGAGATAAGAGTCTCACAGGGACTTTTCTGGCCGGGCTGGCTCTGAATGGCAGTCCTCAGATCTCAGCCTCCTGAGTAGCTAGGATTCCAGGTAGAGCCACCAGCATCTGGCCCTGAGCTCTTTTGCTCAAAGCTAGCCCTCTACCACTTGGAGCCACAGCTCCATTTCTGGTTTTCTGGTGGTTAATTGGAGGTAAGAGTCTCATGGACTTCCCTGCCCAGGCTTTCTTGAACTGTGAGCTTCAGATCTCAGCCTCCTGAGTAGCTAAGGTTAAGGAATGAGCCATCAACACCTGGCTTCTTTATGCTTTTTATATTTATCTGGTCTTGATAAATTATGATCCAGTATCTAGGTTAGAAGGAGTCCCCTCAAACTAGCAGCCTATGATATGGGTTCCAAGAAGGGAATGACATGTGCTATTATTAGGACAATAGAGGAATTATTCCCCCCCCCTTTCTTTGACTGAGTTGAACAAAATGTAAACAGTCATTTTGGGTCAGAAAATACCAAGTAGCAGATATATAAGATAGCAATCTAGAAATTTAATGCATGTCACATAAGGACTATAGATTAAAAAATGTACTGCATTTGTGATTCATGCTAAATTAGTAGGTTTTAATTATTCCTTCCATAAAACAACCCCAAAACTGAATTATGTATGTGAAAGCATGTTATTTTAACTTACTTCACTGTAGTAATTATATATATATATATATATATATATATATACCATTATATGTATCTCATAAATATCATATTATATACTTTAGATATATACAACACAATTCATCTGTGAAATCTAAAAACCTGAACAAAAATTTCTTTTTGTTTCTGTTTCTGTTTCTTCATCCTTAAACCATATTTCAACATTTCTCTTAGTACTCATCCAAGCCTTTTGTAACTACAGGAAGTGTTTTGATTAGATTCGTTCACACCAGTGTTTCAATGACCAGTTAAACCTCTGCCACGGATCCAATATTTGCATTTTTTAAAAAAGATAAAGTATTATTATTCCAAATTAATCTATATGCTGCTGAGCACCATGCTTAGGGCCTAGAATATGTTAAATCTTCCACAGTATGTGTTGAATGAAAGCTGTGCTTTTAGGCAGTCCCCCCCAAATTTAAAAAGGTAGTCAGCATTACATGGAATTTGGGGAAGATGTTCACAGACAAGAGTGATATTGTCCTACCTGCAGGATCCACATGTAGGCTTGTTTAGACCTTTTAGAAGTTGTGAAGATAAAGCCCATAGAGTATTGTAAAATCTAAAAAGAAATGGTTCTAATTCCTGTCCTTGCAGTGGAGAAAAAGGCAATGGAAGGTGGGAGAGTCGGGCAGAGGGACATGGAGAGCCTTGAAGGCCAGATCTGTCCATTGAGGGGACCTGAGCTGAAACACAACATAAGAAGAATGGACAAATGGGGTTTTCCACTGCAACTTTACTTAGCTATTTGCTCTAAACTGTGTGGACTTTTTCTGTTAAGCTTATTTAAAAAGAGCTCCATGGTTTTCACCACAGTTGTTTTTCTTCTTAAACAAACTCAACCATGATAAAGGCCAAGCTCCAAAGGGAAAAAAATAAAGCAAGAAAAGTGCCGGAATCTATCAGTAGTGGCCATCAGTGTGTGAGGAAGCCACTTGAGTTTACACCTTCAGTCCTGTGTTGGGCTTCTGCTTTTGATATGCTTCTCAGCCCAAGTAATAGGCAATTTAGCCTGCAAAACCACAAGAGAGGCAACATTGAATAGTATAAATGCACAGAGCCTCCAAAATTACTCTGTAATGAACCTAAGATAAAACAGCCCTTAGCTACTATAAGTGGGCATAGCTAAACCAGAGCTTTTTCCAAATAAATCCTGATTTGGAACATTATGAGGAAAAATGGTTTGACAAATTCAATATAGGTTTCATGTTAGTGAAATGAGGCTGTAAGTTAAAGAAAAACAAAAGTGGGGGAGAAAGGAGAAAGGAAATGCAAATCAAAACAACACTAAGGTCCTACCTCAGTCTGTTTAGAATGACCATTGTTAAGGAAATGAACAATAACAGATGTTCCAAAAGGGAACTGTATTACACTGTTGGTGGGAATGTAAACATTCTGGAAAGTAGTATGGAGGTTTGTCAAAAGACTAAGCATAGAACATCCCTATGACCAGCAGTTCCACTCCTGGGCATTCATCCAATAGACCACAAACCAGGCCACACTAAAGCAACCAGCACAATCATGTTCATTGCAGTAGTTTACCAAAGTCAATATTGGATGTGAGGGCCATCTGGCTGAGACATCTGTCACCCCATTGATCGCCAGGGCTGATTCGGCTGATCTGGCTGGCTAGGCCGGTGTCCCCTTCCTCCCTCACCGCTCCATGTGCGTCCCTCTGAAGCTGCAAGCTCGGTTGAAGAGGACGACCATCCCCAATAGAGGTGGACCGGTCTTCAGTCAAGATTATACGAGTAGCTGCACTCCCCTGCTAGAACCTCCAAACAAGCTCTCAAGGTCCAAAGTCAAGATATGGAATCAGCTCAGATATACCTCAGTGGATGAATGGATCAAGAAAATGTTGTATTTGTACACAATGGAATTCTACCCATCCATGGGCAAGAAAGATATTACAGCATTTTTAAGAAAATGAAAAGACTTGGAAAAATTATATTAAGTATAGTCATTCAGGCCTAGACAAACATAGGTTTCATGGTGTCCCTCATTTGTGGTAGCTACAATGAACCTCTAAATCTATAGCTAAAACCCTGGGTGGTATGAAAGTGGTTACAAATGAATTAACTAAAGTGTAATAGTATAGGATAGTGTAGTATAGTATAGTATAGTATATAGTATGTAATAATATAATAGTATCATTCTTTAAAAAGATTAAGTCAAAGCCCAACAAAATAAGTATCAGGAAAGGGGTACATGAAAGAGAGAGGGTGGAACCAAGGGGGAGAGGGGTATACAAATAAAAAGGAGGAGAGTGCAGAATGCAGTTAAGAATTCATGGTACAAATCACAAAACTAACAAAAACAAGGGAAGGAGTGGGTAGAAGGAGGATGGAAATGTTGAAGGGATGACACAGATCCAGATGCATTGTATGTCTGAATTGCTTTGTTAAATGGCAATAAAATCCAACACATAGCCTAAGAAAATTTAAGAAAAATGAAGGATGGAGTTGGAGGGGGAAGGGGTGAGTAAGAATGTTAAAAGAGATATTGATCAGGACACACCATATTCATAAAGTGCTTTGTTGAATGGCAACTCCTTTGTACAACTGCTTAAAAAATAATAAAAAAAATCCCCTTCCTTCCAAAAATTAAAAAGAAAAAGAATGAAATCATCAATGTACCAATGAAAGTGGAGGGTTCGGAAATCTCATTGTTTAAGAGCAGTGAATTCTGAGCCTCAGCAACCACACATTGAGGAAGGCTCTCCATGCACTTCAAGAGGTCATGCTATCGGTTCATGCAACTGCAGGAGGACTGCTGTAAACACGGAGCACATAGCCATCTTCAAGCTTCATGTAGGCTTGCCAAGACTGTCTAAGGAAGGAAAGATCTCCTTTGTGAAAATAGCCACTATGTTTTCATATTGCCAGACATCTGTTCTTGGCTAAGGACAACCTGAAAGGAGATTTGTTTGCTGGTAAGGTTTTGTCCTTCTGCAAAGGAAGATCTTCTTATGAACTAATTGATCATCTCAATGGAATGGTCTATGTTGATATCTGCAAATTAACCTAATTAGGGTCTTCTCCTTGGGTTAAAATCGACATTTAACTCTTGCTAATGCTTAATATTGTCCTTACCCTTTCACTCTCCATCCAGCTTGTCAACTATGCTTACTTGGTATAAGAGATTTGGGGATACAAAATAGGTGATAGTAAGAAGAAAGTGAAGAAATCAACAATCTGTAAAAGCATACGTCATACATGAAGCACGTCTCTGTCTTTCTCTCTCCCTCTCTTTCTCTATTTCTTACTTAAATATCTTTGCAAATATTTCTTTCCTTTGGTAAGCTGGGGTTTGAATTCAAGGCACTGTACTTACTTGCTAGATAGGTACTCTACCACCTAAGTCACAAACCCAACCTTACCCTCCCCCCCAAAAAAAACCCAAAGGTAATGAACCTGAACACAGAAGTGAAATAAGTTGTTCCACAGATCCACAGCCCACAGAATAGAAAAGTCAAGCTTCAGATCGAGAGCTGAATACTGAAATCCTAAGTATTTCTGTTCAGTGGACAATGTGTGGCTTGAACAAGATTTACCAAGAGATACTCATTTAACAGCTGCTGAATGGACTTATCTTTTCAGTGTTTTCTTTCCAGGGACCCTACAATTTTTTAGTCTTGTTTTCACCTCCACAGTGTCTAGCAAGGTATTGCTCTTGTTTTGAAAGGAACCTAGAGGTCCCCATAGAACTTTTCCACAAAAACAAATGACTTATACTTAGTAGCCATAGCAATTTCTTCGATTTCTTTTATTTTGGTGGTACTGTTTGGTGGTACAGTGTTCCTTTAGGTTTTCACTTAGAGTCTGAAGGTTCAGCCTCTGATGGTGATCCTCCTACATCTGCCTCTCATATAGACGGGACCATAGGCATGACTCACCACGCCTGTTTTAAAACTCACAGGCATACCATGCTCTCTTTTTGCTTATGAATTATAGATAATTCAGGCATACCATGCTCTCTTTTTGATTATGAATTATAGGTAGTTCAGTGAAGTAGGCTCTTATCAAAGGTACCCCTTTTTATAAGTAGCCCCAAACCATTAAATGGTATTCTTCAGAACAATTTTATATGATGTGATCAATGTCAAATTGCTTTGGTTATAATAAAGAGTGGGGCATATCAATCACTTCCCCAGGGGTTTACTGTGATTTCACAGATAACCCCACACACTACTCAGCAACCCGATTAGTGCTGACACTCAGGTTCTCAGTAAGGTAAATAAGGTGAGGAGTAGACTGTAAAATCAGTGGGAATAATTGTGTGGAGCCAGTCAGATTTAGAGGCTGACCTTCCCAAGTATTCCTAGTATTATGTTCTTGAAAAATAGCTGTACAATTTTATTAAAGTAGGAAAAAATTAAAGCTCCCAAATAAACACAGAAAGGGTATTAAATAGGTTATTGCCTGGTATTAACTGTGGAATTCACTGCAGAAAGAGAAAAGCATTTATGCCTCCTTTCTAGCCTCTCTAATGATTCCCACATTTAGCATATTTGTAGCAATCTAGCATTAAGTTAGAATGATGAGCAGGATTATCTAACCTATGCATGGATATCGGGTCTGGAGAAAAAGCCCTGATAAGATGAGAGATCACAACATAGGATCTCCACAGAAGTGTCTGAGATATTGTCTGTGGAACAAAGGAGAAATGCGGGTTACCTCTGTCTACCCCATGATATGAAGAAGACACAATAATGAAAATTGAGAAGCCTATCTAAGCAGCACAGAAGGTGCATTCTTATTATATTACTATCCAGAGGTAAAGGTAGGAAAATGAGGATCTTGTTGGGTGTATCTGACAAAGTTAAGCAATAAGGTATTATCTCCTTTAGTCTATATCTTTTGTGGATGATAAGAAAATTCGAGAGCTTAAACTGGCCTTACTCCAATGGCTCACTATTGTTTCCAAAAGCACATTCTCTTTCACTCCCCCATTTCCAACAGAAACTAATCCACAGAGATCTGCTATTGTGCCATTTAACCAACAAACACTCACTTTACCACTTCACTGCTTTCCTTCTTATTGTCCCTGGTGGTAAATTCATTGGAGATGGAAGCACATAGGTAACATGCCAGTTGGGCCTTTGGATTTCCTGCAGCAATAATTGTCTAACTGCTCGAATGCCAGTGGGTTGGTGTTCAAAAGGGCTCCACGAACTGAGATTTACAAGTTACCCTCTGATATCCCATTAAGAGTAGTGTACAGGGAAAGTGTTCTTTTGAAAAAACAATACTGTCAGGGAAATGAATGAGTCAGGTTTCTAGAACTTTTCCACATGCAGATGTAGACTCCATAAGCCAGTGAGGAACAGAGAATAGGGTGAGCAAGGACAGCTAAGGGCACTGGTCCCAGCTCAGTTCCTCTGTTTACCAGGTGATATGCGCTATTCAGAGCCTCATCTGGGTAAAAGACACAATGATACATGTAGCCACTCAACAAGCTTGTGTCAAACACTTGCACCATGACAGAGATACTCCCTAGAAGGGCTTAGGTACAGTAGCAAAGACAAGGAAAACCATCAATTACAGAGCAGACAATAAGCCCTACTCCACAAAGTTTAGAAGGAATCAGTGAGGAAGAGTTTATAGACTGTGGGATGTGGAGATGTTCTTTGGTATCCATGGATACTAAGGTTCTAAGACTACTACTTCTGGTCCTAAGGATACAAAAAAACCTTCAGATGCTGGAGCTTCTTACATAAAATGATGTGTTTGTATAAAACGACACATATCTTTCAGTTATTTGGAATCATCTCTAACTTACAATACCTAATACAACATAAACACGTTGTAAATAGTTCTTACGCTATGCTGTTTAGCAAATAATGGTCAAAAAAAGAGTCTGTATGTATTCAGTATAGATGCAACCACTGAAGGTCTAAATTCATGTTGGCAATCAATGCGCAGACAGCGAGTGCTACAGAGTAAACTAGGGTCTCCGGAATGTCAGTACTGCAGTAAGGTTTGCTGATCAACCCTCCTGCCCATCATGTGACAAATGCATCTTCTGTGTTTTGGAACTTTCTGAAATTGCAAGAAAAAATGTATTTGTAATTGGCTGAATCCCAGATAAAGATCTCATGGATGGGAAAGGTCGACTGTATTCTGTAGTTATAAGATTAAGATAATAAGATGGGGATAAGGAGGGGAGAGATTTGAAGGAATATACCTACAGGAATGTATTTAAAAATAATGACTACCAGTAGATTCAGTAATAATAGTAATAACAATGATAATAATAGCTTTGTCTCTTGAACAATTCATTCTGTGGTACATACAAAAGAGAATTGTACACACAATCTCACTTTATCCAGCTTGCACATCAGTGAGGCGATGGTAATCATCTTCATTTATAGAGGAGAACAATTAGAGTTCAGGAAATAATCACCTTTCTCAGGTCTCACAATTTGTGAGTCAACAACTTGGCTTCAGACGACAGGCAGTTCCATGAATATAGCCCCTATGCCTTGCCACCGTAACAAAAACATACACCCAAACTGTATGAAAATTCTATTATCTAAATATTTGCTTTCCTCCCCATCCACCCTATCACATAGATAGAACCCTCTCTAACTCAGGAATTGTGACCCATGAAGAAATGTGATATTCTAATTTAAATATCCATTCCTCTTTCAGAGTTTCCAACTTTCACAGCAGAAAGTTCATAACCAATATATTTCTTTGACAAATAAAATAAAGCCAGTGTGTTGTTCTACCTGGAAATCTTTAAATTATCTCTTTAGACTTTCAGCACACAATTTACAAGTGACAGGCAACATATTTCATTATCTTTACGTTTGAAATAACTTTCAAAGAGAGAGGAGAGGGGGTGTGTGACATTATTGTGATCAATTCTGTCAGAAATATTATTCGATTTACTTGATTTTTGCGAACACAACCATTTTTCATTGTTATTCTGAGTTTCCTCAGATGTTTTACAGGAGGCTAACATAAATAGTAAAATATGTTTCCCTAAGACATCTGTTGAAAAAATAATGAAGAGATGTGCTGCTGAGCCAAGGTCCCCATCAGCCAAAGCCTCTTTTCAAAGCTAAGAAGCAAAGTTCCACGTGTGCTTGAGCTAAGACAAACTCTACTCTGCTCTACCAGGAAGAATGGTCAGATTTCCCATGTCTTGAAAGATGCCAGATGGATTTTGCTAGATTCAGGAACAATCACATTCTAGAGGGACACTGATGGAACCTACTTAGTCATCCCTGCGAAGTTTGTGGCTCCATCTCACTGGTATAGATCCAAAGAGTCTTACCCAAATCTGATATTTTATCAGGCTGAAAAATCTTTGTGTGATAGATTATCTTTCTTCCTGGTTATAGTTTATTGGCCTTTGTCATTGAGATATGTGCTTCAGGAGAACATAGAATGGCAACTGTGTGGCTACCAGCCCAGTATGACCCATTACTAACAAAACAATACTTTGGATTAGTCAGAGGACAATTGTACCTGTATTTCCCAGGGTTTAGATGAGATGGACCAAATTTACGTGGGGCCAATTTTCAGATGAGAACAGAACTAGGCAGTGTAAGTCACAAGCTAAAACGTAAAAAGTGATCATCCTATGTCCTTAGATGACTGTTAAATGCTTATAACTTGATTGTTTGTTTGTTTTTCCTCAATAAAGAGACTTACTGGTCTTCTATGTGGAGTCTGAGAGAGTATCTGGTTGAGGAGCCCTTCATCATAAAACGAGGAAAGCATTTTATCTTCATTTCACATATGGAGGGATCTGGCTATCTGGGAACCTAATGAAATGATCTAATTACTCAGCCTATGACGTGGTAAAACAGAATTGCTTAAAATCTAAGATACTTTACCCTCAACCAAACCAGGCATTTGGAGAGATTTGCTTTAGATTTACAGTAGAAAAGAGAATGCTGATTTGGCTTTATTCTCCGCCCCCACTACTGTTCTGCTCCCCTCCCCCAACTAATTTCCAAGTCTTTTCATTCGTGGTTCTGTACTTGTTTTTATGCCTAGTGTACATGTGCCATTTGTATTTATTGGGAAAAAAATAAGGACGTATGCTCAAGTTATTTAAGAGAGATTTTAAATGAAAATTTGCTTCCATAAACAGGAAGAGGAAAAACTGCCTTATTTATTTCAGTCATGCAGCTAATATGGAGCGGTATTTGTTGTTGTTCTTGTTCTTTGATATTGAAGTGTGGTTTTCAAGAAGGAGGAGTGGAGCAGTATGTTTTCCAGTTTGCTATTCCAAGGACCTAGCAAGCAGCATGGAGTTCAAGCTCAAAAAGATTACTGAGTGGTTACAAGTTTGAGTCATAGGCTTCTTCTGAAGAAAAGCAGCTTTGTTTCCTTTCCTATAGAGCAAATTTAGCTCACATAATCTATAATTACCTGGAAAAGTGTCTCAAAAGGATCTATTTTGATGAATAACTAGGCATACTTTTTTTGAGTGAGCATCTCAGCTATCGGGATGTAAATGAGTATTTTTAAACCACTCAAACAGCATTTGTTCTCAACTCTACTGGCCATTAGATAGAAATTTCCACACAGTTCCATTTTAGAAATCGCAAGAGTCAAATGGGCAGAGCATTCCCTCTAAGGTTTTGTAGGAAGATTGGGCAAAGTTACGGCTCAGGCCTCAGCCACCTGGCGAACCAAGCTAGTCACAAGAACCAAATAAGACTTTAGATAACAGCGATTTAAAACAAAAGTAATACCAGATAACCAGAAATGAGCAAAGTGGAGAAAAGAAGGTTTTTGAAGGGAGGAGGAATCTGAAGTAGAGGCTGAAATATTTGGTTTAGCAAAGACAAGAGGAGAATGTTCAAGAGCCAGAAGAAAGAAATCAAATGGGTGCAAAAATGTGTCCCTTGGGGGCTGGGACTATGGCCTAGTGGTAGAGTGCTTGCCTAGCATGTATGAAGCCCTGATTCTTCGGTATCACATAAACCAAAAAAGCTGGAAGTGGCTCAAGTGGTAGAGTGCTAGCCTTGAGCAAGTGAAGCTCAGGCTCTGAGTTCAAGCCCCAGGACTGGCAAAAAGAAAAGAAAAAGGAAAGAAAAGTGTCACTGTAGAAGAGGAATGATAGATGAATAGAGAGAGGAATGGTGAATGAATATAGTCATAATATTCCATGTACAACTGGGAAAATGGACCTGGGAATTTGAGGGGATGGGTAGAGCTGGGAGAGATGGGAGTGGGGAGAATTATGAAAGGGATGACATTGATCAAGATGCATTGTGTTCATAAGTTAACATGTTGAATTGAAACCCCTTTGTATGACTATGTGAAGACAACAACAACAACAACAATAATAATAGAATATGGCTTTGCAGGGGATGACAAAACTAACAAAAAAAAAAGACTTGTTCATCAATTTTTTTTTATTCCTTGGTTTTGCTGTCTGATTGTTCACAAATTTGCATCCAGATTGATGAAATGACAATGCACATGGTCTCTAGCCTGTTGTAAATTTCCATCTCTGTGTTCCTGGGGCCTCTTTCTCCATTACACAAGCTCCCTTGGAAATCAAGGAAAAAGCTACCCTGCTTAGGGGAAGGACAATCTGGTCCTTGTGGTTCCCTGGATCGGTGCAGCATGGTCTGGTGACCAAGGGCATCGGATCCTATTTCTAGGATTAGTCAGAAAGGATTGAGCACATGTCTGTAGATTTTGCCTCAACATTATATTTTAGATGGTTCAGTCAGAGCTGTTACATTTGGCAGCGTTGCTTGTTAGCATTTGATAAACAATTATTGCCAAATGTTAGCAAGGAAACCTGCCAAATGTTACAGCTCAGATTTAACTGCTGAAAAAAAAAAACACAGTTTGCAAAAGGCTTTTGCTACAGAGCTGCTTCCTGGTGTGCCAGTTCTGAAACTGCAGGAGATCCTGGTGGGGACAAATTGTGAGACTAAAGGTAGAGGGCCTTTTGCCAGTATTTCTGGGTTCCCTCTGAAGTTATGAATTAGTTGACACCTGTTGGTTTTCAAAGTAGTACATTGAGGGCAAATCACTGATGGGGAGCCATTTTGCTTCAGGGCATGCAGCCATATTTCCATAGTTGACACGCCCCGCTTCATGGGACTTTATACCAGCAGGTAAAGCTGTAGATTATCCTTTTATAGTGTCTTCTTGCCTATCTGTTTTAGGGCCTGATATTCTTTGACCATTTCCATGGGACTTTTCCTATTTTCCATTTCCCCCAGAAAAATTCCGTCCCTCCCCCCACCCAGTTTCCTATTTCTGATTTTCTATCCTTGGTTCACTGGTAAGAATTTTAAAAAATACTGTTAAAATTACCACCTTCCCTTTGTGATAATTCTATCATTCTGGTCATCAAAGAGGATACTGTAACAGGATACACTGAGGTTTTAACTGGATACTTGGACATGTTCTCCATATTTGATTAGGAATAAGTTACGGAAAAAAATGGAAGGCTTTGTCTTCATAGCCCATTGCTCAGCTCAGTCAGTGGGAGCCCATTAAGAGTAGCTTTAGACTTGAAGGTCTTTGTTATGGTGTTCCACAGAGCTTTGCTCTTGTCCTTGCCTTGGATAGTTTGGCTAGAGGTTTTTGTGTTAGGCAAGTATTTGTGTTTAAGTTGTGGGTGATTTTAAGCCTGTGGGGATAACTAAAATTCTGTGACATATTCAGAGTAAAGAAAGACAAAAATCAGCGGCTAGGCACCTGTGTCTCACATCTAGAATCCTAAATACCCTGGCTGAGATCTGAGGCTGGCAGTTCAAAGCCAGGTCTTGAGTTCAAATCTCACTATGGGTCAAAAAATAATAGGGAGAAAAATTATATTAAAAAGTTATAAAATAAGAGGAGTAAAAGTTTGAACAAATCCACTTAATTGTAATTTATAGAAATATATGATATTTATGTTCAGGAATTCATAACCTGAATAAAAGTCACATTTGTATTTTCACGCTAGGATAAAATCATTCTTCGAATGGTTAGTCTTTCTTTTTTCTTTTCTTCCTCTATGCAGATATTCCAAATACCAAATACTTGCTTTCTTGGGGTTAGTTTCCAAGAAGTTCAAAAACAAGCATTTGATTTTGTCTTGGCCAATCTGATGCATTCTCACATGACTGAGTTGAGCATTTAGTGACTCTGGAAGTAGATAGAGAAGTGGTCTTCTTGCAAGGGGTGAGGGTTTTGGGAGCAATTCATGTCAGTGTTCCAGTAGGGTGCTCCAGTGCTGATGACAGCAGCTGGATCTGCTTATTGCACAGTATAATATTAGTCACTATCCTGAGTTTCTTTCTTAAATTTGACAGTTTAAACCTCTGCCCCTGCTATCATTCTAATTGCAGTCTTTATGATCATAATGAGCAAGTGTAAAGCCTATTAATTATCTTTGTCCTGAAGTCTTTCCTCTTCACAATTTCTGATCTATAAAGTTATCTATATAAATTTGGGGAAATAAGATACCACTGGGCATTTCTCATTTTCAGAGGAGAGAGAAAGTGTAGTGAAGAGACATTAGTGATACAAGATCAATAATGGAAGGGGAATAAGAGCCTAATTTAAAAACTCTGGTCCAAATACAAAAACAAAGAATCAAGGATGAATGTGTGTGTGTGTGTGTGTGTGTGTGTGTGTGTGTGTGTGTGTGTGTGTGTGTACACACAAATTAGGAATTTGTGGTAAGAAAGAGACAGGTAGTAGATGCTCTCATATTTTCTTATGAAATTCAAAGAAAAAAATCTTCTAGTGAGACTTTTGAAAAGAGTCTGGAAGAGAAAGAAGACTTGGAGTATCAACTGAGGGAAATGTAAGCTAGCCAAATAAATTAATTACCATGGTGAGGACTCATCTAAGACTGACAAGTACAGAAAGTGTTGCCACATCAACCAATATAGTTGTGAAAAGAAACTTTTTTTTTTTCCTGAGAGGATACAAATAGTGTAAGTAAAATGAAGAGCTAATTGGTGTTTGAGAATTCACCAGATACATTTGGCTTGAAGGGACAATTTCACCAAGCAAGCTGAAGATAACGATGAGCAACAGCACCGATTCTGAAATGAAGAAGAGATTGAGTAAGAAAGAAATGGATCAAAGTAATTTCAGGGACTAAATGAAGTTCCTCTGAGGAAGAAGAAATCATTATGATCAGACACCAACATATGGATTTTTATTACTTCAAGGAGCAATTATGGAAGATGACAAGAATGAGAGGATGGAACCAGTAAAATGTGATGGTCAAAATCACTGCAGTAGGATTCCGTCTCAAACTCTGATAGGAAGTCTGTATTCTTTTCTACAAGCTAGAAGATGCTTCCTTTAAAGGAGAGAAGAATGTCATGTTTCAAGGGCTACTGACACCTCCGGAGACTGTGCCTTGGGTTTGTTGGTTTTCCACCAAGAAGTATGCTGCTTGAGAACACAGCTGCTGCTGGTGGCTCACGCTTGTGAGGAGGCTGAGATCTGAGGATCATGGTTCAAAGCCAGCCTGGGTAGCAAACTCTGTGAGATGCTCATCTCCAATAAACCACAGAAAACCGGATGTGGCGCTGTGGCTCAAGTGGTCAAGTGCTAGCCTTGAACCAAAAAGCACAGGGGCAGTGCCCTAGCCCAGAGTTCAAGCCCTAAGACCAAAAAAGAAAAGAAAAGAAAAGAAAAAAGCCACGCAACTATGGAGAGAAGTAGGAGAATCAAGTGGGGAAGGGGGAAGAATTCAAGAATTCATTGAATGCACAAAAATGTTTAGAAAAGGAAAGGGTGGATGAAGGGGGGTGAAAATTTTGATGAAAATACAATTCATATAAGATGAATTGTATTCATAAGCTGCGATGTTAAATGGCACTTCCTTTGTTCAACTACTTGAAGATAATAAATTGTTTTAAAACACAAATATGTCGCAGAAAGATTAATGCAAAAAGTAGCAAATTTTTTTTTAAAATAGCATAAAATTAGAAAGTATAGAGCTCCCATAACCCAGATTGCTACTCAGTTAATTCAATTTGTAAAGTTCCAGCCCAACTGGAATAATACTGCAAGTGATTAAGGAATTATTTCCCTGAAAAGCATTCTACCCTCTACAAGAGCTAATTGAATTATTAGTACTTTCTTCCTGAATGTAAAACAGGGCCATTTCCTTGGTTGGACCCATGGAAGATGATCTGTAGACCTTCCAGTCTGTAAAGGCTTCGGACTTGAGTTAGATTCTGGGCATGTTCTCATCTGCTGTATCTGCAGACCTGCCTGTCTTTCCTTTCAATCTCCTCTAGGTACCATCCCCTTTGCTTGAAAGGATTCTTTCTTATTCTTCTGCTGAACTCTGATTTGTCCACAACTGTCTTCTGCCCAGCACAATATTGATCTGAATGTTGTGTGTCTGCAGAGGTGCTCATTTTATTGCTTTTTTGTGTGTTGTTTGTTTGTATCAAAGCTCCAGTTTTACTCATATTGTCCTCTTACACACACAGCTGCATTCTGTTCTTCTTCTTCATCTTCTTTTTTTTTTTAAAGCCAGAATTGCACCTCAGCCAGATATGCTCCTTCCTCAGTTCCTAGCAACCAACTCTGACTAATTTAGTCAGAAAATAAAAGTAGTTGTTGAAAGGTGTTGTGTAGCTCACAGATGTAACTGGAAATCTGGAATTTAGCAAACAGTCAGAACAGGGGGGAGGCTAGAAGCACAGCCAAAAACCTTGGGAAACATCGACATTTAAATGGCAGATGGAAGAAAAGAAGCCCAGGAAGGAAAACTGAGAAGGAGCCATCGTGAGGCGTGAGGAGAACTACAGAAGTTTCAAAGCTTTTCCATGGTAAGAGACTAGATAGGGAGTTCTAAGAGTTGAGACAAAGGCAGCAGATATTTCATCAGATAGAAATGATGAGATGACCCTGGCATGTGGCAATCAGGCATTGGTTGGAAAAACTTGGGAAGTGTGTTTTCCATAAAGTGAGGTCGATGGAAGAGAGTCAAAGGGAGTAGGCGAAGTAGTCTGAACTTGGTGTGCAGCGCACCTAGTATTTGATGACACGCTTGAGAACTTTTACAAGGTGTGGGGAAATGATGGGAAAGAAGTTGGAGTAGGAAGGAGTGATGATTGTTTAAAATGTGTCTGTGAGAAGTGCAAGAGATGGGGGCAGAAGTCAGTTACAGTCAGGAGTAGGGACATCTTGTTTTCTGAGGTGGAGGAAGGTGGATAGAGAAGTATTAACCTAATGAGTTTATGTGGGGATGAAATGTTGATAGAAGTCATCTTTCATGGTCTGGGTTTTCCCAGTGAAATGGAAGGAAAAGTAATTGGCTGAGAATGAACTAGGATCATGAGAAGGGGTTGATGTTTTTATTTTTCTTGATTTTCCTTTCACTATTTGTGTATGTGTGTGTGTGTGTGTGTGTGAGTGTGTGTGTGTGTGTGTGTGTGTGTGTGTGCACTGGATACTTCTCCTGAACTACTTTGACACTCAAGGCTAGTGTTCTACCACAGCTCCACTTCCGGGATTTTTGTTCTTTGTTTTGGTAGTTATTGGTATGAATCTCACAGGCTTTCCAGGATGGGCTGACTTCAAACTGGAAACTTTAGGTCTCAGCCTCCTGAGTAGCTATGATTACAGTTGTGAGCCACTGGTGCCAGCTCTCGCTATCTACCTCTTAAACGGTGATATTTCTTCAAGTTCTTATTTGCCCCAAAGAACTTAACCAAAGCTAACTGACATTGCCTTCATTACATTATACAACATATGCTATTGTTCAACAGGCCTCCACTTGCTCTACTCAAGAAGGAACAAGCTTATATCTGTAATCCTAGCAATTCAGCATGTAGAGATAGGAAATACCATGATTTGAGACTAGCTTGGGCAAAAAATTAAGTCTATGAGACCCCTATGTAAATAAATAAAATGCTGGGCTCAATTGTGTATGCCTCATCTCAACTACATGTTAGCATAGCCTAGAAGATCACAGTCCAGGACAGTCTTAGCATAGAAAGATTCAATTTCAAAAATGAAGACATAGGTCCCATGTTTTCCCTTATGTGTAGTAAGTAGTATACGTCTAGCATAATCTTACCAGACAAACAAAAATGGTCAAAAGCTATGTACATATGACCATATAAGATGATGCTAAGTGAAATGAACCCCAAAATAGAGACACAAGAGATTTCTTCTTTATTGCTATTGTTTTAATGTACTATGTGATTTTTTTTGTTTCTTTTGTATGTTCTTCCCACTATGGTAGAACCCCTGTTGTCACTGTATTTGATTCCGTGCCCTGCATCTTGTATATACATTTTTATAATTTGGGGAGGGGAAGGGAAATAACAAAATGCTGAAACAAGGATACAGGTTGACCCACTGTAATAATGAGATGTATAAGACATTATGTTGAAGATGAACTTTACAACTTGGGAGGGGGACAGAGGGAGGAGTTGGGGAAGTGGGGAGGGAAGGGATCGTAGGGAAAAACAAAGGAGGGGATAACAATTCTTGATAGGAAATGTACTCATTACCTTATTCATGTAACTGTAACCCCTCTGTACAATATCTTTACCATAAAAAAACATTTAAAGAAAGAACTCTCCCCAAACAGTTCCCCAAAATAGTTATTTCTACCTGTCATTTATAGAAATGTCTTGATTAGAACCTGCTGAATGATCAAAGGGACTATTTTATTTATTGTTATAGTACTGGGGTTTTAGCTTAGGAACTCACTTTGCTAGGTTGATGCTCTGCCACTAGATCCATGCCTCCATTATTTGTTTTGCTGGTGACTTTTTTCTTTCTTTTTTTGGAGTTCATTTATGCAGTTCATTTTTATTTTATTTTTTAAAATTTTATTGTCAAGGTGATGTTCAGAGGAGTTATAGTTACACACGTAAGGTAATGAGTACATTTCTTGTCAAACATTGTTACCTCCTCCCTCATTTTTCTCCTACTTTCCCTCTCCCCCAACTCTGTCCCACCTCCCAAATTGTAAAGTTAATTTCCAACATAGTGTCTTGAGAGCATCACTGTTGCGTTGGTTCACCCTTTGTCCTTTGTCTCACCATTTTGTGATTCTCCTTCCCTTCCCCAAATCAGATAAACATATATACAAGACACTGGGCACTAAAATCAAACACTGTAACAACAGAGGATAAGCCAAAGGGGGAAAAATGAAGAAAAAAATATTTTCACCAGTACGTTAAAAACAACAACAAAGTAAATCCTCTTGTTTCCATATCTTTGAGTTTATTTCTATTTGCATCATCTGCACATTCGCTGGTCATTTTTGAGAGAGCTTCTTGCTCTGTCTGGGCTGGAGCCAATGTGATCATCCACCTATTTTTAGGCTTCCTTTTGTTGGATCATAGGTATATGCCATTCCATACACCTTCTTTCCATGGAGATGGAATCTTGATATTTCAGCCTGGATTGTCCTAAAATGACAATCCTCTCATTCTTAGCTTTCCACATGGCTTTGAGTGGCAGAAGTGTGTATGGTGCCCAGCCAGAGGTGGAGAAGAGGTATAGCAACCTTTCTATATTTTGCCCAGTTTCCAACTGCTATCTTCTTGATCTCCCAAGCAGCTGATGCCTGGCTTCAAAGGGACTTAAAAAATTTAATGTCTTTACTTTGGTTAAGTTTATGGGGTTTCCCATATTCAGAGTCCAAGGAGAAAGAGAGGTAGAAGAATTTTATAATTTTACAATTCTATAACTGTGTCCAATTTTATGATTGGGATCTTTACACTAATTCGGCATTTGGCCCCTCTGGCTCTTAGTGTTTTGTCCATAGGTCTGTGTGCTCCTGTGAGGACATTTTACATTGCACATACTGACGGGTCCGTCTAGCATCATGGGTACTTGAAGTTGAACAAATCTGTCATGGAAAAGCCCTAGTGTATGAAACCTTCTTCCTCTAGTTCAGCAGCTAGGCCTGTGTAAAACTACTTAGAGAAGGACATAAGAAGCCCAGAGCTTTCCCCCTGCCCCCTAACACACACACACACACACACACACACACACACACACACACACACACACACACACACACACACACACACACAGAGTCTCTGTTTCATTGGAGGCAGGCCCCCAATTCTCTAAATGGCCACTCGGTTCCTGTGACTCACCAAATCAAGAGAGGGCAGGACAGGACTCTGGATTTTGTCGCAGCCAAGTGATGCCCGGAAACTCCCTGTTTTACCATTTCAACTCTCATTTGTCAGAGAAATGGTGCAGTCACCAGGCCCCTGTGGGCAGCCCCTGAGACTCAGGAGATGCAGGTTAAAACTAGAGGTGATATATGGGTGTAGAGACCTGCGGGGGTGGGGGGGGCGGGGAGTAGACTCTTGCTTGCCGGGGATGATACACCAAACTATTAGCACTCTCTATGGACAGGGAAAAAGGCTAGAGCACAGAACGTTTTCTTCACCTCTACCATTCTTTTAGGTACCCAACCAAAAGGAACTTCACTTCTACTGAGAATGGAGTGGAAGAGTACAGGAAGTCACTTTATATTCTTTATCCACTCTTATCCGTGTATATGGCATTTCCTTCTCTGCTTTGTGTTTTACTGTAATTTGGAATACCAGACTGCTGGAAGCTCAGAGAGCTGGCTATCAGAAAGGCTGCTGTGTATTCTTTATTGGTGCCTGTTACAGTCTCTGACGGTTTTCTGTTGAAACGATCAGTCGTGGATAAAAAAGAAGACGGAGAAGGGTGATCCACCTACAAAACTACATCAGTCGTGATTATTATTTAAGAAGATGCTAGGCATGGTGCTCACTGTCCATTTTATACCATCTTGATTTTTGCAGTCAGGCTTAACTCATTTATACATTGAGCAAGTATCTGTGGAGCTTCAGACTGTTTCAACATATGCCTGCAGTCACAATATTATTAAATACATAGAAGAGTGACTCCTGTCAGGTCTGTCCATTGCTAAGGGCCATTCCCTTTCTATTTACCAAGTCTGTGAACAGCTTTGGAGAGTAAAATAGAGCTGACTGGGTAATAGGAATCCTGAATGCGAGGTTGATGAGAGAAAGGAAGTGCTTTCCTCTGCAAACCTCCTCTTTATCCCGTGACCTTTGCCCTGATTAGTGCTGAGGGCAGGGTAGAGGAGAAAGAGGAAGTGGTATGCATGTGAATTCAACCTGCATATGAATTTGATATCACACAAATTTCTCAGGATCCCATTAACCAGGTATAGAATATGTGGGGAAGGGTGAGTGGGGGTAGAGGGTCTCTCTCCTTTCTTTCCCAGCCCTTCTCCAGTTCAGTTTTCCAGGCCTCAACATTTTTGATCGTGAAAGTTTGTTAAATCGTTATGCTTTTACCATGGTCCCAGCCAAGGTTGAAAGTAATGCAATAGGACTACAGAAAAGAAGAAAGAGAGGCATTAAAGATACCCAAGTGGAAAAAAGAACAAAAAGCATTTCACCTCAGCCAATATTTTTTTCTTTTATTGTCCATTAGCTGCCAAGTATCTTCTGAATGTAACAGCTGTGTTCTTCTTGAATATATGCAGGAAAAAAATTGGAAGCCTATATTTTTTTAAAAAAAACCTCCTCAAAGAATTGCTTGTAACAGTGCAGGTGCTGTTCGCAGCATCTGGGTTTATTTATGTTAATACACATAGTAGGAGCTGATAAAGGTGTCTGGGATCCCCAGGCTGGGGGAGCATCGGGGCATCTGGGATTCAGTGGAGAAGCATACTTGTTCTTGCTGTCATTTCTGTCCATGCCATGATGAGGTTTAGCATGTGACTGGGATACTAGAGAAATGGAACCAGTAATGGAGAGCCTAGCTACCTAAGTGCAATTTTCTCATCCGTCTCCCCTTAGTGCTAAGACCTTGGGCAAGTTCCTTTAATCCACTCTTATCTATTTCTCCACCTGAAAAATGTTCACAAATATAGTAGGCACTGCTAGATCAAGTTTCAAAGCCAGCCCAGGCAGGGAAGTCCATGAGACTCTTATCTCCAGTTAACCACCAGAAAACTGGAAATGCTGCTGAGGTAGAGCACTAGCCTTGAGAAAAAAAAAGAGCTCAGAGACAGTACCCAGGATCAGAGTTAAAGCATCAGGAGTGACAGAAAACAAAATAGTGCTTTACTTTAGCTAAATACATATAGGAACGTATCTAGTATATGAGTAGCTCCATCTAAAGAGTAATATTCCCCCTGATGGAATGCCATTGTGAAGAAATGTATCTGTTTAACACAAAGAAAATTCAGACTTCCTCATCTCTCCCTACAGGAGAGTTCTAGAAGGAGGTACTCCAGATAGGAAGGAGCTTTGTGGTCTGTGGAGCTAACTTTACTTTGAGTTTTGAGTTTCTTTCTGATGGAATGTCAAGATTCCACTGGACACTGCTTCCTTGTTGATGCGATTAAGAAAGTGGGGTATGGGGGCAGTTTGAGGGTGCTAAGGACAAAACAGGGCAAGTGAGCGTGTATCACCTACTTCCATGGTTCCCCAATATGAAGGCTGCCAGCTTTTTCTGAGTAGTTTGTTGGAGATAAGAGTCTCATATTTTCTTTGCCCAGCCTGGCTTCAAAATGCTATCTTCGTATTTCAGCCTCCTGAGTAGCTAGGATTACAGGTGTGAGCCACAAGTGTCTGTCCCCAAACTATTTTTAAAAAAGAAGAGGGGATAAAAAAGAGAAATAGAGGGAGCAAATCTGATCAAATCATATGCCTGTTACAGAAATGCCAAAATGATAGCTCTGTATAATAAATATTTGCTAATAAAACTATATCAATCTCTATTACTAAAACTAATTTATCTGTTTTTCAAATGAGGCTACTAGAAAAGGTTGATATACATATACATATATATATTGTTTACATTTATAACTCACTTTACTTTTCTATTGGACCACTCTGACATTGATAACTTGTTTACAAAAGTACAACTTGCTCTTTGGGTTTGCATGTCTCTTTCTTCTTCTATGACTTTTACAAATGTTATGCTGGTACTAGGACTTAAACTCAGGGAACAGGTGCTATCCTCTTTTTTGCTGAAGGTAGGTACCCTACCACTTTCAATTTTTGGTGGTTATTTGGAGATCAGAATCTCATAGACATTTCTGCCTGGTCTGGCTTTGAATCTGATCCTCTGATCTCAGCCTCCTAAATCGTCAGGATTGATTACAGGTGTGAGTCACGGGTGCCTAGCTCCATGACTTCTTTGAATGTTTCTTCGATAGCCAGCAGAAAACTCACTACCCAGACTGCTGTCACTTGACAACGAGCTGCCAAAAGACAGCTTCTTTAAAGAACTGTGAACTGTGGGAACTGAGAAGATGGTATGAATTTGTCTTCCATTCACTTATGAGGTTGGATCTTGCTGTGTGGCGTGACACCAGCCTTCTCTAGGGTAACGTCTTCCTCTGGAACCATGGAATAAACACTGTTTCTGGATGGTTTTTTTAGACATGGTCATGTGCCCTGGCATTGGACCCAGCCTGACTTACCAAAAAACCCCATAATCGGATGCTTGCTTATAGCTATTGAGATCCTGGTCTAGCCACTTAACCCCTGCTTACTGTATGTTCTTCTTCTGGCAAATGGCGTTATTCATATTGTTTATGGTGTTGTAGCATAAAAGCATATGATGCCTCTAAAGCCTTTAGAGAACTGAAGGGCATAATACACATTCAATTAATGTCAGCTTTGGTTCCCATGCATTAGCACAAGCTGCTGCCGTTCTGCAGGAGTGAGTGCTTTTGGCTCTCTGATTCCTGGATCCTTGAGAGTACATTCTGCTATTCTTTTTTTTAAACACAGTGAATCTGTCTCAGATTTTGATGAGAACCATTGTTAAAGTGCCTGTGGTCCCCAGAAGTATGCAAAGCCCCTCCATCGTGGTCTCATAGTGAGCATGCGGAGACACAGCACGCTTCTCTCCACAGAAAGCTGTAAGCTCCAGCCCCATTTACATTGTAATGGAAGGAAATGTTTTCTCTTCCCTCATTTGGGAAAGATGCAGTGGTTTCCTTTTTCTTCCTGGCATTCTTGAGTCTTTCAGTAGACAGAAATAAGAGAGGATTTGGGGCTCCGAAGAGATGTGTGGTAATTTTCTTATCAGGTGATGATTGATTCTTTCATTGCACAATTTCACTTTAATTGTGTTCATTTAGTAGAGCCGACTAATACACACACATATTGTGGTATGTAATGTATCCCTGATGTATATAAAATCAGAGCTATGATTCCATTCTGGGTTCTGTTGCGAATAAAAAAGCTTTTCAGGCTTTGCTCAGGTACTTTACAGCACGGCTGTAGTGTTTTGATAGAAATATAGTATTATCCATATATAGTTTGGGGCATATGATTCCTTTTAGGTAATATAATACCTGTAACATAATGAGTGTCATTAATAAAGCGACAAAATAAAACTTGAATTACCACTTCAAGGATGTGCTTTACTCCACCAGTAATACACTTTTTGGCCCTTTGTAGTTTTTTTCTCCTTTGAATTCATGGCTTACTGCATTCAAACTGTGATATTAACACACCAACTAAGCATACCCCGTGGTGTCATAAAGCTCTGCTACTGTGGTGTCAAAGGGGAAAAAAACAAACATTATTCTCCAACAGAAATGGGAGATGGAAACTGGGATGCTTTCAAAGAGAATACGACTCTCATGAAATAAGCAAATTTATTTACTACCCCAGAGCAACATTTCTACTTTTATATTTTTTGGAAAGCAGGTATTTCTTTACTCATGCAAGTTGTTGTTTTTTAATTTTATATTTCAAAAACAAAGCTCAAAGAAGAAGTCCTAAATTAGTATTAGCCAAGTTTAGATATTTGAAAACTCATACAATGTTCCAAAACTACTAAATAATATTGAAGCTACTAAAAGCTATTATTATTATTATTTTAAAATAAACCTTTCATTTCTCTTCTCATTGATTCTCCTCGATATTACCAGCTGATTAGTCCAGGGTTGTGTTGTGAAGATAGTGTCTGGGGTTTTCCTGGGACAGTTCAGTAATCCTGAAAGCACCGAGAATTTAGACATTTGATGGTGGTGTCAAATATGTCATTCACAAAGGGAAAGCTTTCCTGCAGGCTCTTGTTGAGCCGTGAACAGATTGTTCCATGAATCAGTGGCATATTCAAAAGCTACTCCAAAGTTTGTTTCTAATTCTAGATCACAAGAAACCTGGCTGTTCATGCAAGCTACTGATGAGAAGAGTTGAGATATCTTGATGTTCACCAGCAGGAAGAATTATACAAGAAAGAATATAAGAATTACTATTTTTAAGAAGTTTCCTATAGTAGGACCAGAAATGGATAAAAAGCCTAGATAGTTACAGAAGTTACAAATAAAAAAAAAATATGGCTTTAGTTTTCTTTACAATCATGCACATTTTTCAGTCCAAGTACAGCGTAGTTTTCAATAGCTATATAATTAAGTATCATTGGAGCTATGAGTGAGACCATGCAAAGGTGTGAAGAAGTAAATGAATTTGTACAATGTATCTGAGAAACTTTGATTAACATGGAGTTGAGAATGAGTGACAGTTTCTACTTTTCACATTTCTTGGCATTGTTTCTTACATAATTAGAGAGTTTAAAAACATCTATACTATGGCTAGACTTATGTTTCGATTTTCAAGAAACCTGGGAAATGTGATATTTGGAAGAAGGATCTGTAATTCGTGATCCAGTTTTATTTTTTTTTTAAATTTCTTTATATACCGTGCATTGTAAAAACCATCTAGTGTACATTAGGGTGGTGTCGCTATCAAACATAGAATTTAAATTTCAAGAACTAGAAATCTCCCAAGTGTTTATATTCACATAATGCTATTATCTTGACACCTTGAGAAGTGATAAGCAAACTTCTAGAGGAAAAAATAATTGGGGAGAAAAAACACTATTATGAAATTGGCAATTGAAGTTAGCCTGTAGAATAGCTGACTTCTGTCCCTTTCTCTCCTGTGACAATAGTATTCTATCACCTGAATTCCTTTGTGGTCACACATCTTTAAACTAGATGATTGCCATTGTCATGTGTGTCTAGAATATGTCTTCTAATGGATTATATCATCTGGCTCAAATGAAAAATCAAATCTTGTATTTGTCCTCAAAAGCACAATATGTCAACTATTCCCAAATAAATCTTGTAATTACTGTGATGTATTCACCTACTAGTAGATTTGAGAGGTCCTACCAGTAAGTTAGTATATTTTAAAATTGTGTCTGGCGCTGGTAGCTCATGCCTGTAATCCTAGCTACTCAGGAGGCTGAGATCTGAGGATCAGGTTCATTCAAAGTCAACCTGGACAAGAAAGGCCCTAAGACTCTTATCTCCAACAGAGTACTCGAAAAAGCTGGTAGTGGTTGTGGCTCAAGTAGTAGAGCTCTAGGCTTTAGCACAAAGAGGCTCAGGGACCGTGTCCAGGCTTAATGTTTAAGCCCACAACTGGCACACACACACACACTTTACTGTATATTATGAATATTCAGTATTTCTATTTTTTATAATGTGTATAATCAAAATTAATCCTAGAGCTGGTCACAGACTCATAATTTTCAGAGTGCATAGCAGACTTAATGAGAGTAGACCAATGTAATGAAATGCCCACTCACATTGAGGGTAAATTCTTAGTCTGATACTTTATCTAGTTGTTGGCCAATACATTGCCCTTCACTTACACTCAGGTTTCTATCGACAAAATAATTTCTTAAAAATAAAATTTCTTAAGAAATGACTTCTTCAAAAAGCTGTCTTTAATAGGGGAGGAGAATAATGGAAGGGTAGCATTGATGCATTGTATTCACAACCTGACTTATGCAATCCTAAACAATTTGACCAACTCCTTAATAATATCTTTTTAAAATAAAAACTGTCCTCTTTGTATACCAGTTGACTATCATCAGAATAGATAATAGAAAAGTTAGGAATCCTTATACTGGTGCAGAGAATCAAATACAACTTTCATTCTGTAAGATCATCGAAGGTTGAACATGCCATATCTTGTTTAGGAAACATGAGGGATTACTAGCGCTAACGTCAATTCCTATATCATAGAATCAAATCCCATGTCTAAAATAATAAAGTGAAAGGTTTCACAGTGTCATCCCGTTATCTCTGTGTCATGTAATGTCACTTAAACCAGCCTGGCGTGACTTACCTGACTGGACTGCTGGAAATTTGTATTAGCAAATCTCCTGATTTGGATGGAGAAAAATCATTAGGATAAGGCTTTCGTGTAGGGAGGACCAGCTGCAGAAGCGAGTTAAAATCCAAGCAGATCCTGAAAGCTGACTCCTCCACCCAAAGGCCTCTGGGAGTTCTCAGACTTATGTGGAACTGGAGACAGCTCTCAGAGACATCACCAGTCTGGAATGAATTCTCCTGATTTATTTATGTCCTGACTTGTTCTAATTTAGGTATCTCTGAAAATGCTCGAAGTACGCTGGAGGAGATGTGATAACGGAACCCGCGTTTATTGTTTTTGATTTTGGTGCTGGTGCTGGTGCTTGAACTCAGGGTCTATGCATGGTCCCTGAGCTGCTTTTGCTCAAGGCTAGTGCTCTACCACTTGAGCCACACCACAACTTCTGCCTTTTGGGAGTTTAATTGGAGATTAGATTCTTATAGACTTTTCCTGCTAAGGATAGCTTTGAACTCCAAACCTTAATCTCAGCCTCCTGAGTAGCTAAGATTACAAGGGTGAGTCAGTGTTGCCCAGTTGGACCTTCTCATTAATGCTATATAAAAGTGAAAGCCCAGGCAGATTCCCTAAGCCTTCACAGGCTTATGTTTGTTTTATTTATAAATTGCAGCAAATGGTCTGCTAAGTACTCAAAATGTTAATTAATAAAAACGAAAGTTAATTCTATTGATCTTTTAATTCTAAGGTGAAGAGAGTAACATTTGCTTTTATAACTTTTATTAGCAGTATTATAGATTAAAATAACATATTTAGTTGAGTTAGCAAAGAAAACCTTTATTTGTAACTATCTACACAGACAAAGGATTTTTAAGGCAACATTTTCCCCCCTGTTTACAGAGCTTCTAGGCATTGTTTTTATGTTTTCCTGATTCACTGAGACATGCAGAGAAAAACAGCATATTGACAGAAGTCATAATCCTATTGTGATTTAAGTTGTGTATTAGAGGATCATTCATATCCTGTTGTTGTTACATACACAAATATGTAATGCATTCATTCTTTAAAAAAAAAATATAGCTGTTGTGGTTCAGTCTCTGTCATGAATTCTGTCTGCAGTGCTACCACCAAACCAGCTGGCAGCCCAAGGTAGATTCTCAACTACCCTGACAGGGTGGTATAGGGTTTTTAAAATAGGAACCGTGGAAACAAGTGGGTGTGAGTATTTTGCACCTTACCATTAAATCTGCAATGTGATGTGCCCTTTAATGTTTTGCAAAACCTTACAGAGTATGTAAACATAAGAAACTGTATTTCCCTTGACATCTCTTTGTCTGCGAGGAACAAAATCTCAGACTAAAACCATTTCTGGTCCCACTATGTTACTCTCCCAGAAATCCAGTCGATCTCTTTTTTTTTCCCTCTAGGCTATCTTACAAAATATTATACAAATGGATCTAAGATATTATGTAAATGTCTGAATGGTTAAAAATACGTTTTTTTCAGAAGATCTTCAAAATTAATGTACATTTGACCATTGGCCTTGCCTCTCTTAAGGCTTCTTTAACCTTCCCTCGGGACTGCAGACTGATTTTGTTGAGCTAGAAGAACCACATTTTGTGGGGACAAAAAAAGGCTCAGCTGTGACAGTGACAAGTAAGTAACTGTCCAGGATTCTGAACAGTCTACCTGCTTTAAGGCAAGTTTGTGTGTGTATGTTGTGTGTGTGTGTGTGTTGTTGTTGTTGATTGTTTTTAGAATATTTATTGTTTTGTTTTTTTTCTCTCTTAAACTTAAGAGATAACTGTCTATTTTGCACAGGAACACACACACACACACTTTCTCCATCGTATATATTAATAATACATAATTTAATGTTTTCATTTTCTAATTTGTTATGTACATTTGATTTTCTAACGAGTTTTACCATACTTCAGGTGTGAATATCACATACTCTTCTAACTCTGTACTTATAATAATGCAGTTTTCAAAATGTAATAAAGGTCCAAATGGCAGTTCTGGGAACTTTAAAGGCCACACGGTGTTTGTAGCTATGAAGTTCCTGTGATTTCCTTCCTACTCAACGTTATTGAGGGTTCTGATGCTGCCATCTGAAAGGATACCTCTTGCTGCCTGTTTCAAATGCACAACCCAAAATTTAGCCAGGAAAACTCGATCCACATTGGTGCAAAATGCCATTAGAGATCTCATTGTGGGTTCCACAATTTGAAAGGCACGTGAACTTACTCCAATGAATAACTAACATCCTTGAGAACTCCCTAGGGGCTGTTCCTCATAGACTGACTCACTCATAAGAGGTGAGGAAGACTAAGCCATGATCACTATGCAGATGGCATCTAGACTCAGTCTCCAGTGAAATATCAACACCTCCATCATGTTCTATGACCTTTCTGAGTCTCATTTTTCCTGTCTTTAAATGACATGTTTAGATTGGGTGATCTTAATGTTACTTGAAAGTGGAAGGTTCTATACTTTAGTAGTCCAGACAGTCCAGTTACCATAAAACCACTCAATATTCTAACTATGACCCTGCTTCTTCATGAGCCTGGAGTCCCCGTGAGAATTATGTATCTAACAGTACAACAGCAACTGCCTTTGGCTCCCTCTGTGTGGTGAACTATACAAGAAAGCAACACTTTATTTGTTCATAGAACAGGATGTTAAATTCTCAATAGATGTGTGTGTGTGTGTGTGTGTGTGTGTGTGTGTGTGTGTGTGTGTGTGTGTGTGTGTGTGTGTGATAGAGATGGCTGTGTTATATAGGGAAGGGACTAAAATGGTGTGGGAAAATAAACAAGAAATAGCACAAGAAAGAAGTATTAACTGAGAAGTATTATTTCAATGGGGATTTGCCACATATCTCACTCCAGAACTACTGTTTCCCCAGCCCATAACTACCATGCTAAATCGTCTCTCTGGGCACTTTGAAGAGGAAGAGTTTCATTCTGTCTGTGGAACAACATGTCCCAAAGACATTTTTAAGCCATAGTCATAGGCTTCTCACTGCACATTGCACATTTTTGTCTCTGTTCTTGTGTTTGTAGAATTGTTATTATAATATCAGTGACAACAGACATTTATAATGTTGTTAAAAGTTCCCAAATTCTCCATGCAACTTAAAAGAACCTTTTTTTTAGAAATGCAATGTTCATTAGGAAAGCAAGATCTATCTATCTATCTATAGATATCTATATTTATCTGTATCACATATTTAGATATATCTCTATCTATCTCTCTACATAAACATAGATATTTATCTATCTAGATCTATCTATCTATCTATCTATCTATCTACCTATCTATCTATCTATCTATCTATCTATCTATCTATCTATCTGTAATGTAAGTATATTTATAAGCACAGATCCAGACTGCAAAAAATGGAAATAACAATGCAACTTTATGTAATGGGAAATTACATTCATGAAAAATTGAAACCACTAAATTATAATGAGCACTGTAAATTCTTGAATGTGAATTCAGCTACAGTCAGGCTGGCTGATATATGGTGAATGCAGCTGGTCTTGTACTCTGTAACTCTCTGTAGAGAAGCAGGACATGATTATTGTAGACTTTCTTATACTTTTTCCATTTCTTTGATTATATGAGTTTATTATTTTTCACATGTGCATAATGCATGGAATATTTTCAGAAGAGGTAAGTTATTCTTATCTTGCTAATATCATTTACCATTTCTAACTCTGTGTGGCTGAAACTCCAAGGGTCTCATTATCATGCCTCTAGAAGAAGAGGCAAAATGTAGGTTACAGTTTAGGACAGTTTTAAGGAAAGCATAAGTAGAAATGATTTGAGCTTTCCTTAGGAGGTCAGTTGCATAAAGTATTATTAAATGGTTGCTGTGATATTTTATACTGTTATAGCCTTAGCTATATTCATTCATTGGCCAAAGAAACATGCCTTTGGTTGTTTTTACAACATGATGGAAAACCTACTATCTTTAAACAGTGTAGGCATTAATTAAAGGTATACTAAGTGCATAGAACTTGATAAAATTGCAGTGCTTGGCGTGAAATTCTTCTCTATCTATGAAATCATATATGTGATCCATAGAGTCTGTGAGAAAACTTAAACTATATCTGTTTGGGGTAGATGCTTAACCTTTCCAGAGGAAGTGACTATTGAAGTGCATGTTAAAGAAAGAAAAAGATCATATTATTTGGCTAATGTATGTGGCATATAGGACTGATAAATGGGTATTATGTTTGGTATTACGCTGTCACTCGATCATTGTTGAATGAAAGAGTGGGTAAATAATCACATGGCAGTTGATACAGCATACAAATCTTCATTAGTTATAATGAATCATTATTGATCCAGAATAAAAAAGTCAATAACTTTTCTTTGTTTCCTGACCCTATTTCTCCGTACCATACTCTGGAAGCTGTAAGTTCTTGGTAGGTTGCCATCAAATTTGAAGTTCTATTTGTAGGCAAATATTTACTAGCACTCATAACAATGTAAGGGAGAGAGATGTTCCCTTTTCTTGGATCATGCAATCCATTATTAAAAGCATTTAAGCAAACAAAAAACAGGAAAAGAAATACCTCATACTACAGGGAGGTCACATGGTCACAGGCTTTATTTTGTTTATAACCTTAGCTTTTCTTTTTAGAATATCTGTAGTCTCTGCTTCAAAGTGAATGGCTACAAGATTTAAATTCATCTTAAATGTATGTATATAAAATCTATATACTAAGAACCAACTACTCTTTCCTGTCATAAATGAATATTCACTGATGTGTGTGTGTGTGTGTGTGTGTGTGTGTGTGTGTGTGTATGTGTGTGTGTGTGTGTGTGCTGGTGCTATGGCTTGAATGTCAGACCTGAAGCTGTCTCTAGCTTCAGTCAGTACTGAAGCTAGACAGTCAGTACTGTCTAGTACTCAACTACTTAATCCATAGTTCCATTTCTGGATTTTTGGTGGTTAGTTGGAAATAAGGATCTCCACAGACTTTCCTGCCTGATCTGATAAACCACAATCCTCAGATCTCAGTCTTCGGAATAGCTAGGATTACAGGTGTGAAATGAAATCACTAGATACCTAAACATAGTTCCTGCTTGCGTATGCCCACCAGCCCCAAGTAAATCCAACAATTTGGCCGGGAATGGGATCAGAATTAGCGCTTACTATTTTGGGCAAAATTAGTGTGGTCTACAAAGAAGTCTCCTCCCCCAGAAAAAAAAAGCTTCCATTTTAGTAAGGTACTGTTGAAAATAAGAAGCTTCCAAAACTCTCAGTAATGAGTTTAAAATAGTGTATTTCAGATAGCCAGAGTGACTGCTGATGGCCCATGAAGAGAGTAAGTTGAAAATAATATGAGAAAAATTAGAAGGAATGAATGGAATCCATAGGTTCATTAAAGAGGAAATAGCTAAAAAGAAGGCAGAGGTGATACTCTGATTGTTGGTGATAAAATGGATAATCTTGGGGGGAGAGGAGAATAGGAAAGGGGAAGACTTCAAGTACTAGGAACAGTTTAAGTTAGTGCTTAGTTAGCATAGCTACCCCAAACTGTTAATAAGAGAAATATGTGAGAACTATTATTGAGTAGAAGGCCAGTTTTCATCCTGTAATTCATGTTTTTAATTTATATACTTATATGTTGAATCTATCAGCTTTCTATTCATCTATCAAGCTATCTACTATCTATGCATGTATGTGTATATGTATGCATGTATCTATCTATAACTGAATGGTTAGTCCATAACAACCTTAAGTATATGCCACTAAGTGATAATCCATGATACTCAACAATTAACATTAAGTTCCCAATTTTTCTCAATGCAAAGGATTAGACTAAGTGAGAAAATCAGAGTACTTGTGTGGATGAATGTAATGGCCAGTAGCCAGAGGCAAAGAGGGACAGAAAAATGCAATGGGTATCTGCTTTGACTCCAAGGTCTTTGATCCACCTTGGCACAGGCCGAAATTTTCTTAATAGAGACTCAGAAACACAACAAATCAAAGAAAGTTTGGACAAATGGGATTGCATGAAATTGCAGAGCTTCTGCATGGCAAAGAACATAGCTAGCAAGATCAATAGAAAGCCCACGGATTGGGAGAAGATCTTCACTAGCCATACAACAGACAAGGGTCTCATATCTAAAATATACCTGGAACTCAAAAAATTAAATCCCCCAAAAACAAATCCTCAAAGAAACAACTGCCCAATAAATAAGTGGGCTAAAGACTTACAGAGAAACTTCTCTGAAGAGGAAAGAAGGATGGCCAATAGACACATGAAGAAATGCAAATCCAAACAACATTGAGATACCACCTCACCCCAGTTAGAATGGCTATAATCAAGAACTCTAATAACAACAGATGCTGGAGGGGATGTGGAAAGAAGGGAACCTTACTGCATTGTTGTTTAACCACTTTGGAAAGCAGTATGGAGGTCCACATAGAGCTCCCCTATGACCCAGCAATCCCACTTTTGGGCATTTACCCAAATGATCACAAACAAGACCATACTAAAGCTACCAGCACAACTATGTTTATAGCAGCATTATTTACCATAGCTAAGATATGGAACCAACCCAGATGCCCCTCAGTAGATGAATGGATCAAGAAAATGAGGTGTATATACACAATGGAATTCTATGCCTCCATCAGAAAGAATGGCATTGCCCCATTTGTTAGGAAATGGAAAGACTTAGAAAAAATTATATGAAGTGAAGTAAGCCAGGCCCAAAGAAACATAGGTCCCATGGTTTCCCTTATTTGCAATAACTAGTATATGTCTGAGACAAGCAGAATAAGTCAGATAAGTTGATATTAGGCGAAATGAACCCCAAGATAAGGATTCAAATGTTTTTTCGTTCTTTTGACATATTTATAAGATGATATTTTTTTGTTGCTTTGTATGTCCCTCCCCCATGGTATAACCCCTGCTTTCACTGTATTTGATGTTGGTATAATTTGTGGAGGGGAAGGGAAAAAACAAATTGTTTAAATGGGATACAGGTTGACCCATTACAACAATGAGATGTACAAGTTGTTATGTCTAAAAAAGAACTTTACAACTTTGGCCGGGGGCAGAAGCGGGTAGGGGTGGGGTGGAGGGTTGGGGGGGATGGGAGGGGATGGGAAGGGGAAACAAAGGAGGAGGCTACAATGCTTGATAAGAAATGTACTCATTACTTTGCCCATGTAATTGTAACCCCTCTGTACGGTATTTTCACAATAAAAATAATAATAATCACTGTATTTGATGTTGGTATAATTAGTGGAGGGGAAGGGGAAAAACAAGTCATTTAAATAAGGATACAGGTGGACCTGTTACAACAATGAGAAGTACAAGTTGTCATGTCGAAAAAGAACTTTACAACTTGGGGGGGGAGGATTGGGTGGGGGAGGAGGGAGGATGGGAAGGGATGAGAAGGGTAAACAAAGGAGGAGGCTACAATGCTTGATAAGAAATGTACTCACTATCTTGCCCATGTAATTGTAACCCTTCTGTACAGTATTTTCACAATAAAAAAATAAAAATTAAAAAAAAATAATAATAATAAAAAAAGAAAAAAAAGAAAAATGCAATGGGTGTTCAAGGGATAGTAGGTGGAAAATAAGTACAGAATATATTCTGTAATTGTATATTTGGGAAGACTTAAGTAAATGTGGATGAAGAAAGGGAGGTATTTGTCTTGCAAATTATAAATATCCTCAAAACCAGGCATGAATTATTTAAAAGAGTATGAAACAAGGAAATAATTTTGTTTTAATTTTCTGTGCTTTTGACAAGAGTAGAATCTAGAGAAGAGACTACAGTGAGAATTCTAGGGTTTTGTAAAAATTTCAATCCATAAACAGAACCATTACTTAATAGATTATAACTTGAATTAATAGAAAGATGCAAGATATTGGGTTTTCTATTGTAAAGGAATTTTTCAGAAGTATCTGCAGCTTAAAAAGTGGTATAGGCAACTTCTAGACTCTCTCTAGGGTTCTTCATCTGGAGAGAGTTTTTTTTCTCTGTGGGTTGAATAATAGTAGTTGAAAAATATCTTGAATGATAACACCTTTTATTATGCCATGCTATTTAACTCTTACCTTTGCACTTTCCTCATCTGAAAAGCATGAGTACTGAGTCATATAATAATGAGAGATGAAGATGGCATTTGAATCAAGGCTATCCCACACCAGAACAGAGATCCTAATCACAGTACATTCCTGCTTCTCTGTTAAATGATTAGAAAGGTATCTTAGGATGGTCCCCAGCACATTGAAAGTGGTTCATTTTGTCTATTCTTATTAATAATTATTATTATAGTTTGAAGTATTTTGACAGTAGTGAGTAAAATTTGATGTACTATGAGTAAAAGTCCCTTAGACAAGCCTTCAAATCTGGGCTCTACCATTAACTCTATCTTAGTGGCTCAATGTCTTCATATGTAAATGTGGAAGAATTATACCATATGCTTCAAAAATGTTTTGTAAGAGTTCAGTGAAATAATAATAGAAAATCCTTAGGCTTATAGTTAACACACATAGTAAATGTTTGATAAATGTCACCTTGATTACTAGTTATGTAAAAAGGCCATAGTCAGTATGGGCAGGTAAGAAGTAAAATCTTCAGAGATGCTTTACTTTCATGGAGATACACATAGGCAAAATGCTGTAGAAAAATAATCTAAGTTTCTTTGAGTCTGGCTTACTACACTTAATATATCTTTTTCCAAGTCTTTCCATTTCTTTTTGAATGGGGTAATGTCATTCTTTTTGATGGAAGCATAGAATTCCATTGAGTATATATACCACATTTTCTTGATCCATCCAGCTACTGAAGGGCATTTGGGTTGTCCCATATCTTAGCTATGGTAAATGATGCTGCAATGAACATAGTTGTGCTGGTAGCTTTATTGTGGCCTGGCTTGTCATCATTTGGGTAAATGTCCAGGAGTGGGATTGCTGGGTGATAGGGGAGCCCTATGTTTAGTCTTTTGAGGAACCTCCATATAGCTCTCTAGAGTGGCTGAACATGTTTGCATTCCCACCAACAGTGTAGTAGAATTCCCTTTTGGCCAGATCTCCACCAGCATCTGCTCCTGTTAGTTTTCTTGTTAGTGGCCATTCTAACTGGAGTGAAGTGGAATATCAATGTCATTTTAATTCACATTTCTTTTGTTGCCAGAGGTGTTAAACATTTCTTCATGCTTTTGTTCGCCATTCTTATTTCCTCTTCAGAGAAGTATCTTTTTAATTCTTTAGCTCAGTTATTAATGGGGTTGTTTCTTTGAGGATTTTTTTGGAGGGGTTAATTTTTTGAACTCTAAGCATATATTAAATATGAGGTCCTTGTCTGATAATATAGCTAGTAGAGATCTTCTCCCAATCTGTGGGCTTTCTATTTATCTTGCTAGCCATGTCCGTTGCCATGCAGAAACTCTGTAGTTTAATGCAATTCCATTTATCCAGCCTTTCTTTGATTTGTTGTGTTTCTGGATCTTTCTTTAGGAAGTTTTGGTCCCCCTCATTTGTAATAACTAGAATATGTCTTGGATATTCTTAGTGAAGGATCACAATACATCAATATCTATGTGCATATGACCATATAAAATGATGCTCATTGAAATGAACTCCAAGAAATGTAAACAAGAAGTTTTTCTAGTATACTGTTTGTAGTTATTTCTCTGTTCTTTCTTTCATTCCCACCCCCTTTGATTGATTCTCTGGTGTCACTGTTTATGATTTCTGTATGCTTTGTCTGGTATATTACTTTATTCGATTTGGGGAAAGGAAGGAGAATCACAGAAGCAATGGGACAAAGGGTGAACCAATACAACAGTGACGCTAGACACTATGTTGGAAATTAACTTTAAAACTTGGGGAGAAGGTCCAGGGTATAAGCCCTGCTTTCACTGTATTTGATGTTGATATAATATATGGAGGGGAAGGGAAAAAGAAGCTGTTTAAATAGGGATACAGGTGGACCCATTACAACAGTGAGATGCACAAGACATGCTGAAAAATGAACTTTACAACTTTCTCAGGGTGGAGGGTAGGAGATTGGGGGGTGGTAGGGGGTGTGGGGATGGGGGGTAGAAATGGGAAGGAATGGTAGGGGGAAACAAAGGAGGAGGCAACAATGCTTGATAAGAAATGTATTCACTATCTTGCCCATGTAATTGTAACCCTTCTGTATGGTATTTTCACAATAATAAAAAGAGAAAACTCACAAAAAAAACTTGGGGGGAAGGGGGATTGGGGGGAGATGGGAGAAAATGAGGGAGGGGGTAACATTGTTCTAAAAGAAATATACTTATTACCTTATGTAAGTAATTGTAAACCTTCTATATATCATCTTTATAATAGAAATTTTAGAACCCCAAAACAAAAAAAATTTATGCAGTTCTGTGTTCAAAAGTCATGATTAGGGGATAGGAAGGTGGCTCAGTGGTAGAGTGCTTGCCTTGCCTGCATGAGACCTTGGGTTCAATTCCTCAGCCCCACATAAGCAGAAAAAGCCGGAAGTGGCGCTGTGGCTCAAGTGGTGGAACACTAGCCTTGAGGTGAAGAGCTGAGGGACAGCACCCAGGCCCAGAGTTCAGGCCCCATGACCGACAAAAGAAAAAGTCATGTTTAGAGTAAAAGCTGAGTACGTGCTAAATGGGACAGTAGCCATAATTAGATTTTAAATCTGGACTTTGATGCTAAGATGAAGACTTACTATGTCTCTGAGATTTCCTGTGTTAAAGTATAGGAGGGAAACCAAGGAAAATGGAAGAAAGAAGGTCTTTGAAATCTGCCTGAGCAACATGATTGACGGTCAAGCATTCTAGATATAGACACTTTATTTTTATCTTTGCTTTAGATTCTTATCTGTGAATGTGCACATTTTCTCTGTGAAAAGCCAATTCAATACTTCTAATAGTCTTTCTCTTTGCGTTTTCTTTAGACTCAAAGTATTTCACAAAATGCTAACCTGAAAGATGGAGAGATCAATACGTTAAACAATAAATATCCAATATTCAGTAAAAGATGCATAATCTCACCAGTGAAAAATGTTAGATATAAAGAGTCAGTACACTGTTGCCAGAAAAATGCTCCTTTGGCATGTGAAATAATCAAGTAAAATTCTTGAAAGATGGATTGCATTCTTAATTTGCATAACTTAGATTCAATGCATCTACAAAATATTTGCATTGGAAACGTTCTCTAAAGCCCACCAATAGGACGAGCACAGAACTTTACCAACATGCTTATACATTAATAACATTACTTGGCAATCTGATGTTTCAAGACCTAGGGTGAATTACTTATTAAAAACCCATATACAGCTATCTGTCTTTATCTTTCTTTCTGTATGAGCCATAATGGCTCTGATTGTTTTCAAAATTATATTTGGACAGGATATGACTGTTACATGAGACCTCTCAAACCAATATCATTTCCCTCAGTCATAAAATACATTATACTGCTGTGTGCATTGAGCCAAATCATTAATGAAGGAAGCATAACCTAACCTTTGTGCCTCCAATTTGACCAGCAGTTACAGTGTACCCAGCTAACATCTTGGAAATTGTTTAAAAAGTGAAGCTAACACGATTATGAATATTTATGGTGGAGTCACTTATTTCGTGAAAATTCATCCTGCCATCTGAACCTTTTTATTATTCTTAACAGTTTCCCAAGAGGCTTAACTTTAAGGTAGAAAAAAGGTACTATCTGAATCTTAATATTATTTGTGAAATCAAATAACTGTTTTCTTGGAGTACATCTCTTCTCTGTTTTTATTTAGACATACAATGGCTGAAATAGCTAGTTAAAACCTATGAAATGTGAAGAATAGGAAGTACATTAATGTAGTCTTCAGCTTTTTCAGCTTTTCAAAAAATATTTGGATTGCTGTATCTATGTGGAAGGTTTGTTGAGGTTTGACTTTTAGCACTGAAATCAACAGTTAGTGGCAGATTGTTTTATCTGTGGTTGTACTTTGCATTTTCTGGACAAGGCAAATGTGGGCATCTCAACTTATCAATGACGAGAATTTTCATGTAGATAAGCATGAACAAGTTAATAATGGAGACTAAAATAATGAATCACTCATGCCGTTTGCCAGTGGCTCATGCATGTAGTTCTAGCTACTAAGGAGGCTGGCATCTGAGGATGGCAGTTCAGCCCAGGCAGGAAAGCCCATGAGACTCTTATTTCCAATTAAGCACACACACACATAGCCAAAAGTGGAGGGATGATTCAAGTGATAAAGTACTAGCTTTGAGCACAAAAGCTCAGAGACAGAACCCGGGCCCAGAGTTCAAGCTCCGGGGCTGGGGCTTGAATAGAAATTAGTGAATGACCAAGTGATAAAAGATTAACTATATAGGGCTCCATTTAATTACTATTTTAATCATTATTTTTCAAAAAAATCTTACAAAAACACAAATAAAATGAGTATTCGGGCTCACACATGTGGATGAATGGCCCTAACCTTTTACTAAGTGAGTATTTCTAATTTAGAAGAAAATAGGAATGAAATTAAGTTAGAAATGGCCAAAAAGACCCCAATACATATCCTAAAAATTAAGAAAAGTGAGGGAAGGGAGTAAGTTAGGAGGTGTGGATGAGAACGTTGAAAAGGGTGACATTGATCAAGATGTACTGTATTCATAAACTGCTCTGTTACTTAGCAACTCCTTTGTACAACTTCTTAAAGACAATACAATATTCAAAAACAGAACTTACCATCCAAATATTAACAAATACAGGGAAAGAACTTGTGAATAATGTGATAGGAACTAGGCATGAGGTTTTGCAAAGTAATAGACACTTCCTACGCTAGAGGCAGACCTGAGGTATTAGGGATACACATTTTGTGTTGTTGCTTCTTGCAGTCTTTTATTTATTTATTTTTAAATGCACCCTGGAAATGTGGCTATGAACTCTGGTTAGGACGCCACATCAGGCTGCGATAGCATATTCTTCTCTAAGGGGTATCAGTTGTGTTAGGTTCCTTCATTTATGATACTTGCTTGGTTGCCCTTTGGTGAGGCTACCTTTGGTTTAAAGAGGGATGAGAAAACAAAGGAATCTTCCTCAAAGGATATAAGCCTAAAAAATCCCAGAATGCATAGTTGCTAATCACTTGCTCAGAAAACAAGGGAATCAACAGATGCTTTGATGGTGACAAAATTCCTCCACTGCACTAAGGGATCTTTCATAGAAATTTCTACAGCCCTATTCTACGATATTTATTATTTCAGATATTTAATATCATTCTGAGTGATTTCAGCCTTGTTGTTTGTCACTCTGCCAGTTTAGCACTTTACCCAACATTGAGATGGTTTGAAAGTATACAAATGCGTGCTTAGAAGTACAACAGTCATTTGGAGGGTCCTTACCAATGTTTCCAAATGGGATCCTGATTCTCACAGCCCACTCACAAAACACTCAAGCATCCATCATACAAAATTATGGAATTTATACTCTATTGACTGTGATTCAGTCATGGGCAAATAACACATGAGTGCAGTCCTCTCTTCTGCTGGTTGAATTCCTACAATTCTGAAGCCAGGATTTATTTGGAGTAAGAAAACAGACCTGCACCACAGAGTGATTCATTTGTAAGGGATGCATGTGCCACCATTCCAGTTCTGACATCTGTCTCTGGAGCAGATCTAAGTATTAACTATTTTTAGAAGGAAGCTCCTGGCTGAAAAGGGAAGCAAAAGAAAGAATAGGTAGATTGATTTCCCTCTTGTCACCTTTTGTATTCTTTTTTTTTTTTTTTTGACAAAAGCATATTCCTCATTCATTTAAGGAGGATATTCTGGAAGAACACAAAAAGTGGCAGTGTCCCATGATGCTTTGGACTCTTCCAGGTACTTTGATACTGATGAGAGCAATAGAAATGTTTAAAAATGTCTCTGTGCAAAAGTTGTTTTTTTTTTTTGGTCAGTTGTGGGGCTTGAACTCTGGGCTTGGGTACTGTCCTGCGCTCTTCAGCACAAGGCAAGCACTCTACTGCTTGAGCCACAGCACCACTTCCGGTTTCCTAGTGGGTTATTGGAGATAAGAGTCTCACGGACTTTCCTGCCTGAGCTGGCTTTGAACCACGATCCTCAGATCTCAGCCTCCTGAGTAGCTAGGATTCCAGGCGTGAGTCACCAGCGCCCAGCCTGCAAAAGTTTTTTAGAGTCAGAGATGGGAGAGATGTCCAAGCTAGGGTAAGACTCTCTCTATTCTGGATCCCAGATCTCAATGGAGTCCACAGTCATCAGCAAAATGTGAGGCATCCTTAGGGATGAACAAGGAAGATATAGTGCATTCAACCTTTTTTTAAAATAAAAAGTGTTTTTTTTAAAACATTAGAAATCTTTGTGTAAAAGTGTTGAAGAAATGCATTTTTTTGCAAGTTGACTCTGGTCATAATAGAGAGACAACAAGAAGATTGATGTCTTTAGCATTTAGCATCCAGCACCAGATTCACCGAAATACCTGTGAAGGTGGCTAAACTATGGATTATGTAAACAAGCCATTTGACACTGTTAATGTAATCTCCTGTGGGTCTACCCAAAAGGCTGGGGAAGGCTCAGAACATTTGAGCTATGCTTGTGGCTAATAATAATGCAAAAGTTCCATTAATCCACTTTGTTTGGCTGTGACATGAAATCACATGGCCCAGCATAATGATAAAGTAAGCTGCAAAAAGTATCTCCAAGTGAGGCTTAGCGTCTCCCTTAGATTGCAAATTGCACAAAAGAAAAAAAAAAGTTGAGTGGAAAGCTGAAAAGCTGCCAGTGCCCATCTATGGTTTCTAGCCGATAAGCCATTAGTCTTGGCTAGGTATATCACTTCCTACATTATCGTGAATGCAAAATATGAACTCCAAGACCTGCTCACAGCTTGTCATCTGGCAGAGATATGCCCTTAAGAAAAAGGCTTGGTAAGGTCAATGTCTCAGAAACAGATATGATTTTTTGGAGGTTGCTAAGCATTTAGGATACAATGGTTTGGAGGCATAGAACTTATTGGTTGAGTTCATTAAAGGGCAATTAGTTCTCTTCTCCATATAAGCCAGCAAATAGCCTACAACCAACCTATTACATTCTTTTGCAAATGATTGTGATACTAAAATTGAACATCTAACTAAATGGATCTAGTGATTAGAATAGAGGGTTCTGATAGAGCTAATACTGTTTCTGGAGAAATTTAATTGTGCTGTAGCACATAAAGATATCCACTGACATGGAAACACAAAGTTAGAAAATGGGCTAACTCTATTGATTATTTCAGGGCAAATAGACAAAAACACTTTACATTAAATCAAGGAGAGCCTGTCTTATGTCAGAATTAAATCAGAAACTGAAAACATAAATAAAAATTAAACCAATGTTTTCTGAGTGTTCAGGAAAAGTAAGAACCCTCAAACCTAGCTTGACCTTTCCAAGAACATTTCACATTTAAACTGTGCTTTATTTTTTTGTAAATTGTTATGAGCATAATAAGTTTGGACCTCACCTATATTGACTTTAGTCAAGCATCTGTCAAATTTCCTTATGGTATCACTTACAGCGAGGATGCAGGATGGATGTGGACATTTTTATGGTTTGGTAATTGGTTGAACAATAATATCCCCTGAAGACTGTGAATCTAGCAATAGGTTAATGTGGATGGAGACCACAGTGATGTATCACCTAGCTCTCTCCCCAAGGTACCAGGATAGGGCACTGTCTAAGGACTATACCAGTTACCATGGTGATAAAAGAATTTACTGATGACACTTCATCAGGGCTCATTGACCAGGGCAAGTCACTGATTGTCTGGTCCACAGAGGCACTGGTAAACAACTGTCTATTAATCCACAAGCAGTAGACACAGTATTGTCTGAAGAAAATGACTCAAATGGTTGCCAACATACCCTGCACAGCTTTTCTTAAAAACAAAAACAAAAGCACATTCTCAGCGGGAAGGATTGATTTCTTATTCAAGGACAATTTTGAGATCTTACCCAAAAAGGGGGGAAATAGACAATAATTCTTACTAAATCTCAGGTCAAAAAATATATCTATTTACTAATTGGAAATAGGTAGGAGAGTTTGTCAGGTCAAATATTTTTATGATGAATCTTTTAGGAACTTAGCAAATGCTATCATTGAAAATAACTGAACTGGAAAAATAAAGGTGAGTCTCATAATTTTCCTTGTTTGGGAATCCATAAAGTAAATGGAACTTTGAACAAAACCCTCAAAGATAAGTCCTAACATGACCATTGGCTTTTCTGTGTAAGGATTTGAACATTAAAACTGCGTACACCATATTTTCTCCCCAGTTTCTCAGAGGGGCAATCTGCATGTGATCAATAATCAAAAGAGCAACACTTAAGTGGTGGATATTTCCAAAAAGTGGAGACTTTTCTAATTATGGTTGATTTCAAGTTATCAGGAATGAGAAAATGAGCCAAGGTTTACTTGAAACTGCATAAAAATAGAAGTTGCCTTGATGTTTATTCATACAGCTTTGGCCCTTCTGAGGTAGAGCTACTACAGGAACACTCACAAAGCATTGTGGTCATCTTCTGAATGTGTCCACGGGCCACCGTGGACATTGCATTGGGTGCTGTGGCTCTTAAGCAGTCTGGAAGAATTACGTAGGAAGCACAATGGTTTTACCTTAGAACGTAGATTGGCTGAGACAAATCAGACTTTTTATGAAGGCGGTAGCTGAGCAGTTATCTTCTGCAGTGTATCCTCATGACTTGATACAATGCCTGGAAAATAGACATTCTGTAAATGACCATAACCAATAAAGTCACTATTTGATCAATTTGTTTGAGGCCAGCAGAGAAAAGAAATGCATGAGAGGGCATTGCTTTTATGCCAGCCACTAAACTCTACTAGTTTTTTGGTACATATATATAATTTTCAGAGTTTTTTTGTTTTTTTTGTTTTTTGGGTCCGGTCGTGGGGCCTGAACTCTGGGCCTGGGCGCTGTCCCTCAGCTCTTCAGCTCAAGGCTAGCGCTCTACCGCTTGAGCCACAGCGCCACTTCCGGCTTTTTTCTTTTTGCTTATGTGGTGCTGAGGAATCGAACCTAGGGCCTCATGCATGCAAGGCAAGCACTCTACCACTGAGCCACCTTCCCAGCCCTAATTTTCAGAGTTTTGGGCCTTAGTATGGTGTTACTCCCACATTACAAGGAGAACTAAAACTCAGGAGAATACAAATTATCACTAAGTCACACTACTATCGAATATTGATGGTAAATCTCAGAACCTTGTGTGGACCAGGCATGGTAGTACATACCAGTACTCCTGGATACTCAGGATGCAGAGGCAGGAGGATTGTGAATTTCCAAAGTCTCAAAAACAAACAAGAGGGAGGAAGAAGTTGAGGAGGTGGAAGGGAAGAGATGGTAGGGGGAAAACAAAGGAGGAGGTAACAATGCTTAATAGGAAATGTACTCATTACCTTACTCATATAACTGTAACCCCTCTGTACAGTGTTTTTACAATAAAAAATATAAAAATGAAAAAAAAAACACAAAAGTCTGAGGGCATAGCTCAAGTAGTAAAATAACTACTAGCATGTATAAGGTCCTAGCTTCAGTCGCCAGAATCTCAAAAAGTAAAAACAAATACTTTGGGTTCTAAAAGTACACCTTTATACTATATCAAGTTTTAGCAGAGCTCAGTGGTTCTTTAACAAGAGCATATTAGTTTCCAAAGAAGCAGAACATATCTTAGTTGTGCTTTAGAAACTATAGCATCATCAGCATTAGAAATGGACTTCCAAGTTGAAACCAAGAGAGGCAAAGGGACACACTGAAATGCTCAGATATAGAGCAAGAGCATGTCAACGAAAGCCTTCTTCCTCTTGCATAACCCCCAACATCGTTTTAGATTATTTACAAATGTCTTTTATTTTCAAGTTGTACCGTTCCTTGAAAGCAGCACTTCCCTTTCCTTTTTTTATTTCATATAACCACAGGTTCTGAAGAACTCAGAAAATACCAAATGAAGGAGGATACCAACCTTTGTGGTTGTGCCACCAAGTATAGTTATTGGTGGCATTCTGTATTAAGGATGAGTTGTATTTGATGATAACCCTGGACTCTGCCAATCTTGATATCTGGAGAAGCAAAGATACTGTGGAGTTTTGCTTCTGATCTCTATGCCTGATGCACTCAATCTGGACTTCTGCTTAAGCATTTAGTAAATTGTACTAAAATGCCTATTCATTCATCTTTATTTCCTACCAGGTTAAAGTGACTTGAGAATTGGACCTATGTATCATTATACTACTAATACTTAACATGGGGCCTTATGCCCTATAAATACTCAACAAATATTCATTGACCTGACTTAACAACAAATTCACCTGTGATTGGCAGAACGTATTTAGATGTTTATCCCAATGCTTCTCTTGTTAAGTGCTTTTGATGAAAGATCTCTCTGTGGGAAAGTGTTTACAAAATTGATTGGGTTTCCAACTTTTTTATAAAACAAATTTGAACAGTTAGATAGAAATCAAGATAGGGATTTTTTTTTTGTATTTTTACAAAGAAAGCTCTATTCCACTTGGCCTGCCTGACACGAGTCTCTTCACAGACCCATGCCTCCCTTTGAATTCAGTGTGAGTTCTACATTTATAGAAAGATCCAGTACTCAGGATTAGCTTCATTACGCAGTTGGACTTGGGTAGGAGCGGCAGGAGATCAGGAAGGACTCTTTTAGGAACGGGCACAGAATGACATAGTGTGCAGAGATGAATTCTCCTTTAAATAAAATTGAAGTCAGATTTTAGAATGAAATTCTGTAGTGCTGTCAAACTGAAAGTGGAGTTGGCAGATGTCCTTTCGCACTGTTATTTCAGAGCACGTGTCCCAGAAGGGACAGCTAAGAATGTTTGTCATACTTGAACTCTTTCCAGAACCATTCAGCAGGATACTGGCAGTCCACTTTCTCGTGTTAATTATTTTCTGCCCTGATTGCCTGGCAACACGTAACATGGGAAGTATTATATTTTGCTATTTGTGAATACTTCCAGCTGAATGCAGGAAGAAAATGGAATACAAAGTCAGCTGGAGATGCAACTTAATAAGTTAGGTGTGTTGTTTTTGATTGAAAATTTGTTATGGATGATGAGGTTTGTAATCCCATGATTGTGTGTGTTCACCACAATTTTAGAGAGCTTGAGGGTATCACAGTGGGTCTTGGTGGAAAAAAAAGTACTGATCCATCTTCACTACCCTTCGAGTAGACTCTATAGATATGAATGGTGCCCTCTGTAGGAAAAATGGATTTGTTGTAAGTCATCGTTCATCCTTTGAGAATTACTTTTCCTTCCTTCCTTCCTTCCTTCCTTCCTTCCTTCCTTCCTTCCTTCCTTCCTTCCTTCCTTCCTTCTTTCCTTCCTTCCTTCCTTCCTTCCTTCCTATATTACCTTCCCCTTCTCTCCCTCCTCCCTTCATCCATCCTTCCTTTTTTGTTTGATTTTGTGTTGCTTATGACATTTTTGGTATCTAGAAATTAGAGCTCCGACACAGAAATTGAAGAATCAAAGTGTGATGAGCAGACACAGGAATAGCAACAAAGTCGAAGAGTTGTAAACTAGGGGCAATGCGGGCTTTGATCAGGATACAGGAGTGGCGAGGACTCACCACACCACTGCTAGAGAGTTATGGCTGGGCCTGTGGTTCACTTACAGGGGGTGGAGCACAGCACTGGTGGCTCATGCCTGTAATCCAGCCTGAGCAGGAAAGTCTGTGAAACTTTGTTCTCCAATTAATCCCTCTCCACTCCGCCCCCCCCCCCCCAATAAAAAAGAAGCCAGAAGTGGTTCTGTAGCTCAGGTGGTACATTGCTAGCCTTCAGTGAACATGAGGTCACCATGAGGGCCCTGAGTTCAAGTCCCAGGACTGGAATGCATATGCATATTACATACACACACACACACACACACACACACACACACACACACACACACACACACACACACACACACACACACACACACACACACACACACACACACACACACACACAGCAAAAACCAACATCTACTTACCACACAGGAAAACAAGGGCATACTACTGAGTTATTGCTATAACTTCAACTCCATTATTTTAGAAAATAATTCTCTGAAACTAGTCTTCTGGTTGAGTTTATGAAAATCTTCCCAGCTTCAAAGGCGGCGGTGCTGCATGGGGAGCTGCTAGGAAATGAGATGATGATTCAATAGAAATCAATTCCAAAAATGAATTGGAAAATGCAATTATTGGTATGTTTCGAGATACTCTCTTCCTTATTGATGAGTGGAAGTATTGAGCTGCAAGTGTTCAGTTGTCAACTGAGATTTTCAAAATATCTAGATGAAGATTCAGATCACTCTTAATGATAGCATTTTATTATGATAACCAGGATTTCAAGCATTTATTTAGATTTTTAGGTCATCACCTGTCCCAGCTAATGTATGTTAAAAGCAAAAGATTAAACTGAGCTACTTGGGAGACTGAGATTGAATTCAAACCCCAGTACTACCAAGAAACAAAGAAAGAAACAAAAAACAAAGGAAAGCTAAATGCCCCCAAACTGCTCACATATCTGGGATGAGATCCACTCAGTTCTACATATGAACCGTCCTACATAAAAAAAGCAAGGCAACAAAAATAGAAAAATAAAGGCTGGAATTGGTATGGCCCATAGTCCCTACAACCTTGCCCCTCCCAACCACAAGGGTGGGTGTCCTCTTTCTCTCCTGCTGCAATGTCTGTGAGAACTGCTTACCATAAGAATGCTTAGGGCTGAAAAGAGATGTGAAGGCCCAACCATGAGTATTATAAAGGTGACATTAAGGATGGAATCTGGGATTGTGATGATGGTAATAGCCATATTTTATATCTTCTTGCTCTATGTCTTTTAATGTCATACCTGCTCATAATTGTGATTACCTGCCATCAGCCAAAGACCCTCCCTCTTTCTCACCTCCTCCTTGGGAGGAGTCTTCAGTGTAGTCTTCACATTCCCCTCGGTGTGATGGAAGTCTCCTCATTTCCTGTTCTATCATCTCTTATCTGTTACGTACCCAGCTGTGCACTGTGCTCCGCTACTCTGGCTGAGCCACTAAAAAGCCATAGTGATTGTGATTTCCAAAATGGGAAAAAGGAACAAAGCTTAGATGTGTTTGGTGGGAAGTACAAGAGGATTTTAATTTCCTTTTTTGGGGTGACAACCTTAGTGGAACAGGCCGAGTCTGTTCTAGTGCCTTATATAGTATCTACATGACAGAAAGCTGGGAGGACATTGATGCTTAGGTCTTTCATAGGAGCTTACACACAGTTCACTCTGTGTGTGTGTGTGTGTGTGTGTGTGTGTGTGTGTGTGTGTTTTAAGCAAAGCAATATGAAAACATACCACACAGAATTGGCAACTCCCTCCATTCTCAGACCAAGACTAGTTAACAGGGCCTTGTACTTGCTCAGCTTTGTCTGCTCAGCTCCTGCTATACTGCTTGAGCAGATACCTCCAGCCCAGCTGGAATGGATCACTTTTGCAGGTAGAGTTTTGTGGACTCTTCTGCCTGAACTGGCTTTGAATAGAATCCTCTCTATCTCAGCACTTTTGAATAGGTTTATATGAAGGAAGTCTCATACAGTTTTTCTCAATGCCTCATGCAAATAAATTTCTGTACATCTCATAGGACATTTGCAAATTTCTTCATTTCAGTGCTAAATACAACAAAGAAAAGAGGTGGTCACTGTGGTCAGATGGCAAATGTTCCATATGTTCCAAATAACTAAGATTGTTGTACATTATTTTATTAGCAGATATTAATTGTACAAAAGGATCTCATCCAGATATTTCTATACATGTGAATTCACCACCTCTATTGCACTTTAAAATGGTTATAAAACAAATAATGTTTGGGGATATGAGAAATTCATATGTCAATGTGCACTAATAGAGATTTTTTTTTTTTAGCACAGTCATACCTATTTGTTTCTGAGCTATTTATGGCTGGTTTTACTGTAATGTCTGTTAACCTAAAATATTTGACATCTATCTGGTCTTTACAGAAAAAAGTTTACTCTTTCTGACCTAAATATAGAAACACTGCTCTTCTTGAGTATGCAATAAACATTACACTCAGATATTATTTCCTAATACATTACAGTGTATTGACTTGTATTCTTTCTTCTTTCCCTCCCTCCCTCCTTCTTCTATTCCTCCCTCTTCCCTCTCTCCCTCCCCTCCTCCTTTCTGTTTCTTTGCTTTTTTCTTTTACTTACAAAAGCTTTCATCATTCCTTGTGAATATGTACATCTTCTAATTTTTTTCAATGTATGGCAAAGAATTGATTTTCAAATGTTTATGTCAGATCAGTATCTTTTAAAGATTCCATTATAAAGTGCATTTTAATACAGTCGGAAAGAAACAAGATTTGTTTTATTTCTTTCAATGAAATGTCAAGCATGGATGTTTCATTTGTTTTAGATAAATTGTGCTAGGAAACCATGACTTACTGAAAAACACATTTTAAAATATTGGCTTGAGGACCAGGAACATATTAAAATATACATTTGAATTTAACTATTTTCAATATTAACTATAGACAATGATTGTCTTTATGAATTGCTGTTTGGTGTTTTTGTATTCTGTGCTTAAAAGTGTAGTCATACAATTTCAATATTTATGCAAGTATATAATATAAATTTGAATGTTTCGCATAAACTTAAAATACTTTATGCAATATTTATATAATTTGCCTTTATGTAATTTTTCCTCTTTTTGAATAATGAAGTGAGAGTAGATTTCAGGTTACTATCTGCAATTGCTTTAACAAAAATTGCACATCTCATGTGCATATAATCTTTCTGTAAAGGAAAAGCTAACTGAATGATCTTAACATGTTTTCATCTTTGAATGGGGGCTCTAATGAACACATATCTGCATATTATAAAACAATTTTTTTTATGACCAAGAGACTTCAGTGACCATAAACATTCTTTATTTTGATTGATCTTTTTTTTTTAAATTTTTGAGACAGTATCTTACTATGTTGCTCAAGATGTCCTCAAACTCACGATCTCCTGCCTCATTCTCCTTAGATCTGGGATTACAGGTGTGTGACACTATTCTTGACTTGACTGTGTGCATAGGAAAGTAGATTCACTGAGGTTGATGAAGGAATGAGTAGATGAAATGTTTATCTCTGCCTTTAAATGCTATTTAAGTAATTACTCCATACCAACATCTTGACCATGGTCGTAAGTCTTAGTTCTTTTTTTTTTTATGTACTCTTTTTGTTTTTGCCAGTCGTGGGGCCTGAACCCTGGGCCTGGGCACTGTCCCTCAGCTCTTCAGCTAAAGGCTAGTGCTCTACCACTTGAGCCACAGCGCCACTTCCGGCTTTTTTTTCTGCTTATGTGGTGCTGAGGAATCGAACCCAGGGCCTCATGCATGCAAGGCAAGCGCTCTACCACTGAGCCATCTTCCCAGCCCAAAGTCTTAGTTCTTAAACCCTCGCTTATTGCAGACCCTGGTGCCGCTTCTGTGTTAAAAAAAAATCACTGCTTCACTCAGTGGGTGCTACCATCATTCCTGAAGTAGGAAAAATGTGTTCTACCAATTTGGTAGAAGGGACAACATGAAGTTACAAGGTTGGATAAGCTCATGCTCTGTGTTTCTATGCCACAGCTGTTCACACATTTTGAATTTGGACCCCAGTAGCTCATGCCTGTAATTAATCACCAAAAAGCCAGAAGTGGAGTAGAAAAGTACCAGCCTTGAATGAAAAGATAGCTCCCAGGTCCTAAATTCACACCCCAGTACTGAAACCAGTAAAATAAAACAAAACATGAAAAAAACCCCAAACAAACAAACAAAACAGTGTAACTCATTCAAACACTGTAAGAACATACTGTTGTAGATAGATGGAAAGACAGATACGTGTATAGATGGGTAGATGTAGACTGATTGATGAGGATAAATGTGGGAGTGGCTAAATATATTTAGGCAAAGTCAAAGTATATAAAATATTCTTTAATTTTGACCCCTTTGAATACTTTTCCTCAAGTACATACTTATAGTAGGAAAGATTTCCACATATGTTCCCTGTCTTACATAAAACAATTGTTAACATCCATTATACAATGTATAAAAACCACAATATACTAAGAGCCAATGAATAGTGAACTACTTGACACATTGTGAGTGGTTTAAAGTTCATGACATATAAAAACTGATGATGTCCGGGTATATAATAAATATTAGTAAAATAGTATTTCTTAGCCAGGCACTGGGATAAAAATATGAGACTCTTGGGGCTGGGAAGGTGGCTCAGTGGTAGAGCACTTGCCTTGCATGCATGAGGCCCTGGGTTTGATTCCTCAGCACCGCATAAGCAAAAAAGAAAAAAGCCGGAAGTGGTGCTGTGGCTCAAGTGGTAGAGCGCTATCCTTGAGCTGAAGAGCTGAGGGACAGCACTCAGGCCCAGAGTTCAGGCCCCATGACCGGACCCGCCCCCCCCAAAAATATATGAGACTCTTCTCTCCAATTAAACAGAAAAGGCTAGAATGTGGTTCATGTGGGTAAGTGCTAGCCTTGAGCAGCCAAACCAAACCAAACCAAACCAAACCAAACGTATGGGATTGTGCCTAGGCCTTGAGTTCAAACCCCAATACTCACACAAAAAAGTGCTTGGTGAATTTATAAAAGTACAAATATAATTTATAATGTACTATGTTCATTTTCTGGGTGGAATCTGGGCAATTATTATTTTGTTGTACATGGGCAGGTGGTAAGGGTTTTCAGCTTGTATGTTTTTCCTACCTCCAAAATAGGGGACTCAGAATAGTCTCTGAAGACTTGTACTAGAGGTCAAAGATGAATGAACGCGAGTAGAGTGCCTTTAAAATGGTTTATCAGGGCTGGGAAGGTGGCTCAGTGGTAGAGTGCTTGCTCTGCATGCATGAGGCCCTGGGTTTGATTCCTCAGCACCACATAAGCAGAAAAATCTGGAAGTGGCGCTGTGGTTCAGGTGGTAGAGTGCTAGCCTTGAGCTGAAGAGCTGAGGGACAGTGCCCAGGCCCAGAGTTCAAGCCCCACGACTTGCAAAAAAAAAAAAATGGTTTATCATCTCTATATCCACCACGGCCACTATGACCCTCCCTCCAGAATAATTTTCTTCCTTGTTTAGAACATAACCTAGAAGACAAGAGTAGCAGACTTCTCTCAGCAATCGTATAGCCAAGTGTGTTTCATTGCATGTCTACTCTGTTATTGCTTGAAAGTATCAGGCTCTCCTCTAAACAATACACACTTATCCCCATTCTTTGCATTCATCCAAGCATTGCCTATGTTCTCATTAATTGTGAGGGTGGAACTTACTCCAGAAAACTGAAGACTTTGATAATGTTGCCCAAGTCTCATTCCTGGAAACTAACTAGTAGATAGAAGATGGGCATTAAATTGAACAAGGTGTGTCCCCAATGCTGATTTTAGACACTCTCAGTATCTATTAGCTGGGCAGTATCTATTAGATGTAGAACGGGGTGATGATGGAGCAAACTTTCTCAGGAATGCTTTGATAGCAAGGTTGATAACAATTCTATATTAAAACATCACTCTTTATAAAGGCAGAAATCACAACTATGAAGAAGTCTTACTAGCATTCCAGAAATGCTTGCACTCTATAATTAGGATGATTTTCTTGTGTTAAAGTGCTAATTACATCAGAGTTGGGATAGGAAGATAAACCTTAGGAGAAAAGCGTATTCATTATTTATTCATTCTAAAAATTTACTTGCTGTCTACTTATCTGTTTTGCATTCCCTATTTGGCACAGTAGAGAAAAGGAAGGCAAATGCAGAGAAACAAACCTCAGAGTCCTCCCCCATGCACAATGTCCCTCTTTTTTTACACCCTATTCTTTTCTTAGAACTCTCTAGAGTTCTTTAATACAAAGCTCCTACTATGTGTTCACTGCTATGCAAACTCAAATTGAAAGACATAGGAGGGAATTAAGACCTATTCTAGCCGGTTGAACTGATCCTGACAGACAATCTTCACCTTTTTGTAGAAATATTGCAATCTCTTTTACACTTAGAAGAATCTGTGTGAACATGGTATAATGGATGCATTATTGGAATAAAGATTTAGTGTATTTATGCTGATAAGATCTCTAGATAAGAGGCCTTCTTGGAGAAGGGGGCCATTTAACTGTCACAAATAGAGAGCATAATTGTGTTCATATTCATACATTGAATAAATTCTACTCTGTAAATGTGGACTGATTCTCATTAAGACAAAGTAATAAGATTCTGTGCTAACAACTACCATTTTCTCAAGTATGTATTTGCTCCTACAAGATCAAAATTCTGCTTCTCAGTAGAGTTGCCAGTGACAGGTTTAGAAGACCCATCTTCACAGGAAAAGTTACAAAGCCAAGTAAGTCTAATTGCATGTCACCTCTTGATTTTGACAAAATATAATGGCACAAGTTGCTAGTAAACTTAATTATGGAGATTTATTTTAGCTTAACAAAAATATATGCTATATGAAGTAAGTAGTTATCTATGAGCCAAGTTTTATCTTGATATTCTTTGTGTGTGTGTGTGTGTGTGTGTGTGTGTGTGCGCACACGCATGCATGCACATACATGCACATGCAATGAAAATGTTCGTGAAAGAATGTTTTAAATTAAATGTAATTATTGCAAGAAGCGATTGCATACTGGAAAATACCTCTGCCCATTGTTTGAGAAGAAATGTTAGAACCCATTTCCAACCTGTAAACAAAGATCTGTTTAGGATGTTACAGTTCCTTGGTTGGTCCTGAATTTCTGCCAAGACTCCTCAGAATTTCTAAAAATTACACCCTAAGAAGTGTAGCTCCAGTTTGTTCCAGACACTTTTTAGAATGACTGTGTGAGGACAGAAATTATCCAATAGATGAGGATTCAGGATCTTTTGATGTCCATTCCCTGCTTCTGAACTATTTTTTTTTCCATTTCCTATTTGCTGTCACCTTCATTTCACATATCTTAAAATTAAGCCAACTGCCAGGCTCAGTGGCTCATATGTGCATTCCTAGTTACTCAGGAGGCAAGATCTGGGTCATCTTGGTTTGAAGCCAGGAAGGTCCTTCAAACTCTCTTATCTCCAATTAACACCCCCCTCTCTCAAACACATACACACCACACACACACACACACACACACACACACACACACACACACACACACACACACACACACACACACACACACACACACACACACAGCTGCAAATAGAGCTGTGGCTCAAAGAAGCTTAGAAACAGTTACCCTGGACCTGAACTCAGGTTTCTAGGATCAGCACCCCCCCCAAAAAAAAAGATGAAGGAAAAACAAACACACAAACAAACAAACAAATACAAGCTTGGAGGCAGTTCTGGCTCTTGGTTTTTTAGGGCCTTCCAGTCAGTCTCTGTTAGTGTTTCATGAACATTCTCATTTCTGTTACCCCAGGGCAAGTCTTTCTTCCCAATGGCAGCCATCTTTGTATTTATCTACTGTTGTTCTTCTTTTCTTTCCATTAACCATTATATACAATGAATAGTCCTGAGTTTCAATACCACCTTACCTCCAACATTTCTGGGCTGCTTAGTGACATTCACATCTTCAGCACATCTTCAGCATTTTCCAAAGCTTACTCTTCCTCTATCAGCACACAGTCATTTCATTGCCAGTGAAGCGTGTCACTCTCTCCTGACCACAGTATCTTATGCTTTAGTGTCCAAGTTTTATTTCTTACGTTCCATTTCCTGTTATTCCTTCTTTGTAATCAAGTATTTCCTGACTTTTTTATTGTGAAAATGCTGTACAGAGGGGTTACAATTACATAGGCAAAATAATGAGTACATTTCTTATTGTTGCCACCTCCTTTGTTTCTCCTTCCCTTCCTTTCCCTTCCCTTCCCTTCCCTCCTCCCTCCCCCTCCCACTTCCAAAGTTGTAAACTTCGTTTTTCTACCTAACGTCTTGTACATCTCATTGTTACAATGGGTCCACCTGTATCCATATTTAAACAATTTTTTCCCTTCCCCTCCACAAATTATACCAACATCAAATACCATGAAAACAGGGGTTATACCATGGGGGAGGGCATACAAAGCAACAAAGAAATCATCTTATAAATACGTTAGAAACAATCACAAGAAAGAAAAAAACATTTGAGCCTTTATCTTGGAGTTCATTTCGCCTAACATCAACTTATCTGACCGTTTCTGCTTGTCTCAGACATATACTAGTAATCACAAATAAGGGAAACCATGACCTATGTTTCTTTGGGCCTGGCTTATTTCACTTCATATAATTTTTCCAAGTCATTCCATTTCCTAACAAATGGGGCAATGTCATTCTTTCTGATGGAGGCATAGAATTCCATTGTGTATATAAACCACATTTTCTTGATCCATTCATCTACTGAGGGGCATCTGGGTTGATTCCATATCTTAGCTATGGTAAATAATGTTGCAATAAACAGTTTTGCTGGTAGCTTTAGTATGGTTTTGTTTGTGATCATTTGGGTAAATGCCCAAAAGTGGAATTGCTGGGTCATAGGAAGCTCTATGTGGAGTCCTTTGAGGAACCTCCATACTGCTTTCCAAAGTGGTTGAACAAGTTTATACTCCCAACAACAATGCAGTGAGATTCCCTTCTGACCACATCCCCTCCAGCATCTTTTGTTATTAGAGTTCTTGATTATAGCCATTCTAACTGGGGTGAGGTGGTATCTCAATGTTGTTTTGATTTGCATTTCTTTTATGGCTAGGGAGGTTGAGCATTTCTTCATGGTCTATTGGCCATCCTTCTTTCCTCTTCAGAGAAGTTTCTCTTTAAGTCTTTAGCCCACTTATTTATTGGGCAGTTGTTTCTTTGAGGATTTGTCTTGGAGGGATTTAATTTTTTGAGTTCCAGGTATATTTTAGAAATGAGACCCTTGTCCGTTGTATAGCTAGTGAAGATCTTCTCCCAATCTGTGGGCTTTCTATTGATCTTGCTAGCTATGTCCTTTGCCATGCAGAAGCTCTGCAATTTCATGCAGTCCCATTTGTCCAACCTTTCTTAGATTTGTTATGCTTCTGGAACTCTATTAAGAAAATTTTGGCCTATGCCAAGGAGACCTAGCGTTTCTCCTATTCCGTCCTGTAATGTTTTCAGAGTGTCTGCTTTGACTCCCAGTTCTTTGATCCATTTTAGAGTTGATTCTGGTACAGGGTGATATATAAGAATCTAGCTTTAATTTTCTACAGGTGCTTAATCAGTTTTGCCAGCACCATTTATGAAAAGGCTGTCTTTCTTTCATTCTATTTTTTTAGCTCCTTTATCGAAGATTAGATGGCTATAGGTCTGTGGGTTCATTTCTGAATTTTCAATTCTGTTCCATTGGTCCAAGCTGTTTTGATTACTATGACTTTGTAGTAGAGTTTGAAATTTGGTATTGATATTCCTCCAGCAGTGTTCTTTCTGTGAAGGATTGTTTTTGTTATTCAAGGTCTTTTATTGTTCCATATGAATTTTTGGATTGCCTCTTCTATTTCCTTGAAGAATGAGATTGGAATAATGGATAGGTATCTCATTGAATTTGTAGATAGCCTTGGGAAGTATTGCCATTTTCACTATGTTGATCCTTCCAATCCAGGAGCATAGGAGGTTTTTGTACTTTCTAAGTGTTTCCTGACTTTTTATGGCACGGCTAACACCATGATTTCTTTACAGACCTTCTCCCGTTCTCCATTGCACTGAGATCCCATTCTGAGATCCCACTGGGATCTCAGAAACTATGAGTCTACCTCTGAATTGTACAAGAAAAAAAATTAGTTCCAGAAAGATGAAACAATAGAGTTCCTTCATTTTTTCCTCCTGTTATGCCTTGGTGCCATTGAGCCTCCTATAGTACTTAAGAGTTATGAACCTCATTTTAGTGATTATGGACACATTGTTTTGCATCATTACTGAAATATGTCAACTTGCTCTTCAATAGCTCTGAGAACTACTGAATTGTCTATCATAGAAATTTTAGTACCCAGCACATGTAAGTATGTGGTCTTTAAAAGTCTACATTTCTAAACTAATTGTGGTGGTGCACATAGGTAATCTTAGCTTTTGGGAGACTGAGGTAGGAGGATGGTGAGTCTGAAGCCTACCTGGAGTAGATAACACGAACTTCTCAGGGAAGAACTCTGAAAGGAAGACTTGTAAGAGTTAATGTAAAAATCAATGGGACAAGAGTGAAGTTTCTCAGTGCCATTTTCCATCCTGAATAAGTCAGCATGCAACATTACATTTCTCACTTTTTGTAAGTCTTGGAAAGACAAGACATGATTTTTTTTTTTCTGGTTTCCTCAGCAGTGAAAATGCCTTCACACAGTCCTGTAACTGATGACACTGTAGTGAAAGCTCTCCAAACACTAATTGGAAATTTAAAAAAAACCAACAACAAAAAGGCCTTGACAACACCTCAATGCATCATAGTTATGTCTCATCACCTCAGACACTTTCTATCACTCACCATACACATATGCGAGCAGAAAATTGTTTCGGATCATCTTACATTGCCATTTATATCTCTCCTTTGAAGCTTGTTGAATTATTTTTGGATGGCTAACAACTTGTGATAGCAAATTATAATTTTATACATAGTTTATTATGCAAAAATGATATGGCGGCTTCACTTTTTTTCAGGAAATTCTTCAGGAAATATTCTCCCAAAGAAGGACAAAGTGAAATAAATTGATTTCCTCCCAATATTAAGAGAAAGATGAAATCCCTCTTTAGTTTTCTCTAATTGATTAGAAGATCAACATTCCACAGATAGATTTAAGTTTTTTACTGTGGGAAAATGGAAACAGTGTACATTTTAGTGGCTATAAAATGAGTACGTAAGAGAAATAAGAGTCCATTTCAATCTTCAAATACAAAAGACCTTAGTCTTTAGTACAGAAGTCATAAATGTCTCTTTGTCTATTTATTTTGCCTTGTATCTCAAAGGTGTGTGTAATGTGCTTGTAAAATCATGGGCCAAAAAGAAAAAGAAAGATCTCATTGATGCTCAATTTAGAAAATAAAGTTCATGTTGCTAAATATAGACAGTACTATTATCTATTCAGTAAGCACTCTTCGTTTCTGGATTTACTGCAAGTGGTTTGACCACATATGGTTCAAAACAAAAACTAGTAATAAAATCCAAAGGGGTGAGGTGGGGCCAGAGCAAAGGTAGACAGATAAAGTGAAAAGAGGAAAGAAATTCAGACAAGAACCCAATGTATATCCTACAAAATTAATAAGAGTGAGGGAAGGTGTGGTTAGGGGAAGGATGGGTGAGAATGTTGACAAGGCTGACATTGATCAAAGTATGTTGTATTCAGGCTGGGAAGGTGGCTCAGTGGTAGAGCGCTTGCCTTGCATGCATGAGGCCCTGGGTTCTATTCCTCAGTACCACATAAGCAGAAAAAAAATCACAAGTGGCACTGTGGCTCAAGTGGTAGGATGCTAGCCTTGAGCTGAAGAGCTGAGGGACAGTGCCCAGGCGGAGAGTTCAGCCCCCACGACCAACAACAACAACAAAAAAGTATGCTGTATTCCTAAACTGCTCTGTTAAATGGCAACATGTTTGAACAACTACTTAAATATAATAATAGAGCAAAAAAAAAAAAAGGAAAGAAAATTTAGGCACAGAACGTTAGACAATTGCCCTTGCATTGTTCAGCTCACTTGAGGAGGAGAATTTCTCAGCAAAACTCACGTCATCATCAGCTGCTTCCCTGCCCTTCATGTTGGGAAAATCAGTCCGCCCTAAAGCAAATGACCCCCACCCTCCCCACGAATCAAGGTAAAGTTACTGTGCTTAATTTCAGTGATCAAGTGTAAATTGAGATTTGTTGAAAGGAAGAATGTCTTGAGCAGAAGTTGGTGGATGTCACGAGTAGGTGTCAAACCTCCACAGTGCAGTACGCAATTCCATTATCCTGAGCACTCATGGTTTTTCATCAGTCGTGGTGTCATTGGAACCGGGTCCCATGGACACCACGAGTCTATTATCTACTCTGTAGCTTTAGTTTGGGTTCTGATTTCACAGAGTCCGTTCCTTTGGATAAGTCTACAAAAGTCAGTACCACAACCCTTCACAGGAAGTCACTTCTTTGCTTCTCCACGAGAGGGAACCACATAAACCTATCAGATCACATGTTTTGATCCATGCTAGTGCTTACCTATACCAACTGGCCACTTTTATTCTTGCCTTCTCATACCTGCTCTTACGAAAAAAGTAACCATATGTATATGTAGAGTTATTGTATTTATTACAATGATGGAAGAGATTGTGTGAGACTCCTACATTCTTAGCTCTGCCTCGTGCGATTGGAAATGTGTTGTTTGAAAATGCAAATGTGCTAAAGATGTATTCTTTCCAACTATTGATTGCTAACCAATCATAAAATTCCCACAGACTAAATGACAGTGCTTCCTGTATGTATGGCATCTTTGTTGGAAACAAGTAGCTTCCCAAACTCGTAGGAAAGAAAGCCACCATCCATCATAGTAACAAGTACATATAAGAACTAGTTACAGACTTATTTCTACAATAAGTGACAATTTGCTTTATTTAGAAAATTGTTAAGTACACGAATAATGGTTATTAATTAGACAACAGTACTTATATCATCTAAGTTTAAAACTTCAAGGCTGTACCAATTGACAGTGAACTTAACTCCTTTAAAAGCTTGTTTTTTTAAAAAAATCATAGTTGGTAAATTATTGGGGCTTGAACTCAGGACTCATGCTTCCTAGGCAAGCACTTGACAATTTGAATCAGCCCAACAATGAATATTCTTTCAAAGTTAACAGTACGACTACACTCTTCAGAAATTCTGTTTGCATGGAGGATCTGGATAACTCTACCTCTGTAATGAAGATGTACTCAACCAAGTCTTTCTCAAGAACCCTTACAAACATTCAATGGATCTTCTTTACCTCAGGAGATAGTGTGTACTATTTTGCCATTGCAGTCATTGACAAAATATGAGCTTATTTAGTTCCAATAGGCTCTGTGAAGTAGGTTAAAATTATTACTCTATTTGGTTTTTAAATGTATTTTGTAAAGGTGATGTATAGCGAGGTTACTGATAGATAAGTCAGGTAAAGAGTACATTTCTTTTTGGACAATGCCACTACTTCCCTCACGCTTTCCCAGTTTTTCCCTCCCTTTCCCACCCATAAATTATATAGTTCATTTTCAACATAGTGTTCAGTGAATACCACTGCTGCATTTGTTTACCCTTTATCCCTCAATTTCTGTGTCCCTTTACCCTCCCAAAGATAGATAAAATGAATAAACAAGACTAAAGGAAAAGAAAACAAAACCTCCTTATTTCCATTTCCTGGAGTTCATTTTGATAAATATTAGTTTGTATGATCAGCTTCTCATAGCTAGTGTGCCTTTGTGTTTTTCTCCTAAGAGTATCCTCCTTTGGTTTTACTCTGTGTGAATGCCTAGAGACCTGTATAATTTATCATGTCCCATTGTGGAGATAGGACAAGTTACAGACTTTCCTCCAGGTAATTCTTGTCTGCCACATAGCTGGTCAGAGTTCCACCTGTCTGTCTCAAAGCCTAGGCTCCTGGCCCTTTGGACACATGGCCTCTTATGTTTTGTAAAAGATGTCTAGAACATTTGCCTCAGTCTTTCACAGTCTAGAAGAAAAGAAGCAAAGTTTTAGAAGGACTGTTGTGATTTTTCCCTACAGTTTTAACAGTCTGAAGTAAGGAGTGATTTATGAGGACATAGATATAGAGTGAAGCACTTGGGGGTATTATTTGGGGACTTGTAAAACTATAAAATCATCGAAATATGGATTATATGTGTCTGAAGAGCTACTTGTTGAATAACCTTCTACTCCATTTGTGAACTTTCCTCTTTGCGAAGATTTTCTTCTATAGAAGGAAAAAAACCTCTCTTGTGATCATCACAGCCAGACACAAACAGTAATTCTATTCTACTTTGTTTCCAAGGCTGTTTGGCTGGCAGGCTGTAGAATCCAAGAAGGGATTCAGCCAGAATCTTATTTGATGAACAGAATTTCCTTCGTGAAGGAGTGAAAAATGATTAAAAGACCAGAGAGCTCAGGGCTTTGTGATTAGATGATTTGCAAGGAAACCATTATTAGTCTCTACAATATATTACTAAAAGGTTCTCAGTAGTAGGTGCATCATTTTAAATTGCTAATAAATGAAACAAACAAAATTGTAATTTTAGAATGGAGCATATTATCATTGTATATTCCTTCTGTGGGCACTAAAATATTGTTAAAATTAACAATGATTACTTAAAAGAACTTTTAAATCCAGAAATTGGAAACAACCCAATTAAAAAGTGGATAAAGACCTATATAGACAGTTTAGATTATTTTTTATTCAGTCCACTTAGATTATCTAAATTGAAGATTTTTGACCCAAATTGTAAAACTATTATATGAAACAAAGAAAATCAGGGGACATGCCAACAACAAGGTCTTGATTTCTACTATTATTATTTCTTTAATTCAATAAAATGAAACAAACCAACACTTTTCAGAGAAATGTCTGTTTCTAAATCTGAGGCAGAATATATACAAATATACAAGATAAACCTGGAGCCTCATGGGTGACAAAATGTGTGTGTGTGTGTGTGTGTGTGTGTGTGTGTGTGTGTGTGAGTGTGAGAAAGAGAGAGAGAGAGAGAGAAGAAAGAAAGAAATATAGGTCATGTCAAAGGATCAAACATTGTCCAACAGCTAAATAGGGACAATTATTTCAATCATTTGTGCAACAAAATAAAGTAAGTGGCATTGGATTATAGTAGAAAGATTAAAGATTAAAATAAATATACTTGAATCTATACTGATTAAAAATAAATTACTAAATCATTTATAAAAGAGAGAAAAAGCAAAGTTAGACAGATTAATTCCAAATAACTTACATAGCTACAATGCACTCAAGAATTGAGTTAAAGAGTAATCTAGATGAGGCTGTGAGGATATTTTGTAGGTGTAATTAACATCTACCATCAATTGACTTTAACTAAATGAGATTAACCTCAATAATGTGACGGAGCTTCATTTAACCCATTGAAGGCCTTTCAGAGCAAAACCAAGTTCTCCAAAACAGCTTGTTTTTCTCAATTTTGTCTCAAAACCGTAATCCTGTGTGAGTTTCAAACTTGGTTTAGGTTGCAAGTTTTTACAATTCCCTTAAATCAGTTTCTCCCTCCCTCCCCCCCCTCATCCTTTTCCTCTCTATCCTCTCTCCTTCTCTACCAGACCCTCATATGAATGAATATACATGTGCAAAATTCCTAAAATAAATATGTAAACATAATATGTTACAATGAATATAAACACACATGTACTACTGATTCCATTTCTCTAGATAATCTTTACCAATAGAAAGAGGAAACATAATTCCTACTCTTTAAGGGTAGGCTGTTCAGAGACTGCCTCTCACAGAGGTCAGTACAGGAAGGGGACAAACAACTTTGGTATCACCTGGCATGTACTCTTCAGGTAAGGTGAGCATGCACAAGCTCGCTTGTATTCTGCAAGCAACCTGGTGAAAATGGTCTTGATCTTTTCTCCCCTAAACTCCTAACTCGAGTCAAATGGTAAAGAAAATATCTAACAAATTCCGAGTGCAAGGCATTCGACAAAGTACTTTACCAATAGTCATCAAAACTGCCATGGTCATTAAAAATAAAGGACAAACGACAAAATGTCGTAATGGAAAGACATTTAAGGAGATAGGACAGCCAAATGTAATGTGGCCTCCTGCATGGCCCTGTGGAAAAAATAGGGCATTGGGGAAAACTAGGAAAATATGAATAAAGTATAGACTTTAATAATAATATAGAATCAGTTTTATAAACCATGACAAATGAATCAGACTTATGTAAGAAATTAATAAAAAAACAAGGAACCTGGGTTTGGGATGCAATGGAGCAAACTCTAATATCTTGTCAATTTTTGCTAATACTCAGCTCCTAACAGTGCAAGGTATGTATTTGCTTTAAAAAAGAAAGCAGTGGTTAGCTCAACACTGAATTAATGCAATTCAAATTCAAATAAGAAAAGCACCTGGAGAAAATGTCCTTTGTAATATATATGATTACAGAACTCTGAAAACAGAATAGCAAATTATGCCTAAAAACCAACTATTTGAGACATTGCACACAGTTAATAAGAAAGCTAAATGGAATTAGTTTTTCCCTAAATGGAAACGGTGAACGAATGTGAGCCTCAAAACTAAGATCTGTGCAGCTTTACGACAAGTAGATCTGCTTCTTCCCAGTATAAACAACTTAAAACCTACTTTTAAAACCTACTTTTTCCTTCAGGAAAAAGCTGACAGATTGGCCTGGTTTATGCAGTTATGAAGTGCATCTTCACTTCGTTCACCTCTCAAATGGGATCCCGAAGTGAGAACTATCAAGGCATAATAAACTACTATACATATCGTAGGGATGTGGGAAAATATTGGTTTCAAGAATATCTCTTGTAGAAAGCTTGTGCTTAGTACTTTTTAAATCTGGTTTGGAAATCTTTGGTTTCAGTTTCATTTATATGGAATACAATCATTGATATGATTAATCTTCAAATTATCATCTTGTGGTTTGTTTGCTCTTTCTATTAGCTAAAGTTTTTCTTTAATTTTTGTTAATTGAATATATATTGCATCCCTTTCCATTTCCACTCTTGGCTCCTTAGACAATTAGTGCTAGACAAATTTCAATATGTATCCTTTAGTTACTGCAATGAATTTGGGATGACTATTATTCTCATTTAAAATAATTTTCTGGAATACATATTCCAGAAAAATATAAGTTCTTAGCAGTAGTGAATTCCATTCACCCTCACTCACTGTGTTATGGTCATGGTAAATTTTATTTCTGTCACAGAGTTGAACTCCCAAATACAAAGTTATTTTTGCTTGGAAGAATAATTTTTCTCTTTCAGAAATTAAGAGAAGAAATAAAAAATGATTTTGAAATATTAACTTATAACTTTACCAGTTTTATATTATTCATTTATACTTATTGATGCAAATTTCTATATTCTACTAAATCCCTTTAGTCTTAAGGACTTTTTTTAGTGTTTCTTGTAGCACAGATCTCTGGGGAAAAAATTCTCTCAGATTTTGTTTATCTGCATAATGTCTTTATTTCTCTTGTACATCTGAAGACTATTTTCACTGGATATAGAAATCTGATTAGCTTGCAATAATTTTAAAATTTCACTTTCTCTCTTGGGCTCCATTATTTTTTATGAGAAGTAAAACTATTAGATATTATTATTCTCATACAAAATGATTTCTTTCCTGGCTGCTTTTGTGATTTCATCTTAGCTTTTCAGCAGTTGACAATGAAGCATCATCTAGATATGATTCTCTTTGAATTCTTCCAGCTTTGGCTTAAGTTTTTTTAATTTATAAATTTATCTTTTATACTTGGGAATATGGTATAACTATTTCTTAAAATATTATTTTTCTGTTTCATTATTGCCTCTTTCCTTCTTCTTTCAGAACTCTAAATGGATGCATTTATACTGGTAAGTATTTTTTCATAGGTTATTTGGTTTTTGCTCTTTCCCATCATGATTTTCAAAATAGTTCATTTCTTTTGATCTGTCTTAAAAAAAAATCAATGTTCTTTTTGTTTTGTTTTCCTGTACTGTCCAACTATCAAGCCTGTCAAGTGGATAGTGTATTTTCAATTTGTTTGGTTATTTTCTATAGCTTCCATTTCTTTGTTTCTATTATTTGGCTGTCTACTTGTATGCAGTAATCTTGGACATGTGCATAATCCTAGGTTTTGTGTGGTGTGTGTGTGTGTGTGTGTGTGTGTGTGTGATGGTCTTGTGGCTTGAGCTCTGGGCTTTGGCATTGTGCCTGAGCTTTTGTGCTCAAGGCTAGCACTCTTCCATTTTGAATTACAGTTCCACTTCCAGCTTCTGTGGTAGTTAATTTGAGATGAGAGTCTCGTAGGCTTTATTGCCCAGGCTGGCTTTGAACTGTGATCTTCAGATCCCAGCCTCCTGAGTACCTAGGATTGCAGGTATGAGCTTTAGTACCTGGTTTATAATCTTAGTTTTAGGGTCTTTGATTATGAATTTCAACACCTGAGTAATCTAGGGGGGATGTTTTTATTGTGTGTTTTTTTTCCCTTTTTACTAATGAAAGTTTTCTGCTTCTTTGTCTAGTAAGTTTTCAGTGTATGTTGGCTATTGTAAATCATGCATTGGAAGGAGTTAGAATTTTATTGCTTTCCTTAAATAGTGTTTTTGCTTTTGTTCTGGCATGCAGTTAAGTTTCAATTGAGTATTATTAATCTTTAAGGCTTATTAGTCTTAGGCCTTGTTAGGATAGGTTTATTTGTTTTCCTTAGTCCCAATTTTAGTGTGTAGTTTTGATACCAAATTCCAGTATTCTAATGACTCAATTCTAATTCTAATGAAATAAGATTTTATGACTTCATCACTGAGTTATGTTTATCTCAACCTGTGTATCTTCCATATCTCAATTCACCTCTTCGATTCAGACTGATGACTTTTGTTAAGTCTTGTATTCCTGTGTTAAATCTTAGCTTAGGACCTATCTTAGTTAGTGTAGTGACTCATGGAAAATGCTCAGTCAGACTTATGGGAAAACCTCAAGTATTTCAGACATTAGAAACACCTGTAGGTACAGATTAACTCCTTGAATGCATTCTCATGGAAGTTCTAGTCGCTGGGTTTCTCATAAATACAGCCTGCTCAGTTCAGCAAAACATGGACTCATTCTTTATATCTGAGCTCTGCCAGTTTACAGTTCTTAAAAAGTGGCCCCAGGTAAAAAGCCTGGCCACACACACAGAAGGTAAGAGGGATTTCAACAGTGGACTTTAATAAGTCTGTATTTTAATACAAAAGGCTAGTGGAATACAAACCTCTGATGTAAGTATCATGTTTATAATGACCTTGCTATTATAAAAAGTTTTAGATTTGAATAAATCATTTTCACTCTCGAATTGTTAGGGCTTCATGAGTGCTATGCTTATGCCAAAGAAACAGTAGGCAAATTATGTTTTTAATTCAAAAATTAAATGGGAAGGTAGATACCTGTGGCTCATACCTATAATCCTAACTACTCAGGGATCTTGAGATCTGAGGATCATGATTAAAAGTCATCCTGGGCAGGAAAGTCTGTGAGAGTTTTATCTCTGATCAAACACCAAAAATCCAGAAGTGGAGCTGTGACTCAAGTGGTACAGCACTACCCTTGGGCAAAAGAAGCTCAAGGATAGCTCCCAGACCCCGAGTTCAAGCCCCAGAACGGGCACAAAGAAAAACAAAAAAGTTATATTGGGCTATATGCTAGTGGAAAAATATCTGTGAAATTCCTTTGTCCATTTGACCAACAGAAAGTTATAAGCTCAAGTGGTACATTGCCAGCCTTGAATAAAAAGGCCAAGAGAAAGCTCAAGGCCCTGAGTTCAAGATCCACTACCAGCAAAATACAAAAAGATTAGGCTGAATCTAGAAAACAGTAACCCAGCTGTGATTTCCATAAGACCTACGTGAAAAGTGAATCAAAAAATAAAGCTTATTAATATTTTATTTAAAATGCATTTTTCTTTCACTTTTTTTTTAAGATTCTGGGTTGTATATTAAACCCAAAGACTTATATGTGCTCGGCCAAGTCACTACCATGGTTTAATCTACCTTTATCATTTTAGAGTAATCAAAACTACTCTGGCAATTTCTGTGTGTTTTCCTCAAGGAAAGGAAAAGAACTGGTTCAATAGAATTGAGATGAGAATCGGGTAGTAGAGAAAAAGTATCAGTCATGGGAACTTTTGAGTTGTACTTGGGTGATCTATAAATCAGATGAAATCAATAAGTGGCTGTTGGAATTTTATTTGCAGTTTGTAATTATCCTTATATCGATGGGCTGGCATGATCTTATCAAAGAGAATATTATGAAATGAAGGAGTGGTAAAAATAAATGGATGGTTTTCACATGAAGTCATTCCTTAATTTCTTATCTAGATAATAATCTCAGAAATTCTAATGTTTTTATAATAAATATTATACCTTTCCCGTTGCTTTTAGCTGGAGTGACTGAAATTGTTCTGGGTTGGACTCTTTCAATCTCATCCTCTTGGAGTAATTAGGTATGATGTTCCTAAATCCCTACCCTGCTTCATCACTTACCCTTTAGCAACGGTGTATAGATTGGTGGTGCCTTCTACTTCACTTCTGCACGCTGGAACCCATCTTTGACTAGAGTACACTTTTTAAAGGAAAACAGTGTCCATCCACAAGTGACCCACGTTAATGCTCAATGCTTCCTGTCAAAGCCCCATGCTAGCTACAGTGTCTGCTGTCTGGTTAACAAGTTGATACTTGCACAGTATTTGTAGTGAAGCACTTAAGTCTTTGTGAATTTGGAGAATTCTATGAAGGAGGGTCAAACTGTGCCCGTGTTGTTAATACTTGATTTTTTTCATCAGGGAAGTAGCACCAAAATGAGTCTGAGGAAATGTAGTCTGTATTACTTTTTTTATGTGATATTAAGATGTGAAGAGAGGTTGAGGAATGAGAACACTCAAATGAACTGTTGTCACAAATGGCTAAACGCAGAAAAAAATGCTTTTTATGATCTTTTTGTTTTAGATGATGGGAAATAGTGAAGCTACAGGGTGTGTGTTCATTCGAGTTTTAAAATGCAGGAAACTGCAGACACTAATGTCTCCTTTCAGTTTTTCTGGATACTCTTTTCAATAGTTTGGTACATCGCATAAAAACCCCCCACAAGAACATATAAGTATTCATTAGGTATCTGGAGGAGTAATACAAAGGAATAATTTCAATGAATAAGAAATAAAAAATATGACTTTTGTTTTCTTTCTTTTCTCTGGAAGCAACCCATACCACTGAACAAATTTTAAATGCTATTTGCCTTCACATTTTCATCCCCCAGACTGAAATTTTTTTTAAAAAAGATATACATCCCATTTGACTGACAGCTATTATCAATAATAACAGGTTTTTCTTGAGTTTAACTCTACACTAAAAGATACATCTTTTTCCTACATGCCTTCTGGCAATTAGAACTCCCCATGAAAACAGGAAATAGGCAAGTGATTTCAGTGGATACAAAGATATTCTGTGGCTTTATTATTCTTGGTATGGTTGCTGTCTTCCTAACCAAAGCCTTCATTAGTGTTTTCACACATAATATGATCTACAGTGTTCAATCATCAACCTACTCTGTTACTCAGGGTTTCGTTCATGTTCTAACTATTTGAGAAGAAACAGTCATCAAGTGGGTCTTTGCCTGCAAGTTGAAGAGCTCTAGCTGTGCATCATCTAAGGCACTATTCAGCCATAGGCTCTCCATGTTGCACCTTTGAATCTCATTTGCATAAAATGGTGGGTACTAATTGTTATCTCTGAGGACCCTGCAAAGGTTCAATAAATAGTAGACACATAAAACATTCAGCAACAGAGGGAATAAACCAAAGGAAAAAGGAGAGAAATACAAAAGAATCACACAGTACAATTTAAAAACCCTCTTGCTTCTATTTCTTGGAGTTCACTTCAATAAGCATTATTTTGTATGATCATATGTACATAGCTATTGAGTCCTTGTGATCCTTTCCTAAGAATATCCTCCTTTGATCTCACTGTGTGAATGTTTAGACTGCTGTTTAATTAATTATGTCCAAGGGTAATTATTTATCTTTTACTATTCATTGCATTTATTTGTAGGTTTATAGGCACATTCTAATAATTACAAATGAGGGAAAACATGCAGCCTATGTCCCTTTGAGTCATTTAATACAACTTTTCCCCATGTATTTCCATTTCCTTATGAATAGTGCAGTATAATTCTGATGGAAGCGCAGAATTCCATTGCATATGTATACTATATTTTCTTGATTCAGTCATCTACAAAGGGGCATTTGGCCTCATTTAATATAGTGGTTATATAGTGCTGCATTGAGCATGGTTGTGCTGGTAGCTTTACTTGGTAGCTTGTTTGTGGTCTTGTGGTTTGTACACACTATATATGAAAGAGTATGTGTATGCTAGATTGTAAAAATAAGATTTTTCTCCTTTCAATGGCCAAGACACTTTTCAGTCATATTTTACTTCTATATAGACAGCCTGCCACTTGTTCAATTGAGGAAAATTTTCCTCTGAAATTCTACAGCTTTATTTCATAGTCTTAAAAAAAGGCAATAAATTTAATTTGGAGATTTGATTTTTCTTCCAAAGAATTCTCTGACTTAATGTCATTTCTCAGACCCTTATTAACTGGACTGGGCTTTCCAACTTCTTTGTGTGGAGAGCTGTTTTTAAAAACTAAAAAAAAAAAAATTAAAGCAGAACTTCCTGACCTATACTTTATTCAAAAGAGAACAGTCATTTCACATGGATCCTAAATGGCCTATTATAAATATATATATTTAAAATATGTAATATATAATATACTTAATATATTAAAATGCATATTAAATGTATCTTGTTTATTTAGAATATGTTCAATACATTATATAATATATACTACACATAGTATACTAATACATATTATATAATATATAGTACATAATACTATATATGTTATATATACTATTAGACTATATACTATGTAATATACAATATATAATTTATATATTACAATTATATATAAAATTATATATAGTATATATTTATTTCATATAGTATATGAATGGCAAAAAAACCATTTTTTAGTCCAGATACTAAAGGAGGACATGAAAGAAAACCCTCTGTAAGACAGAGCTTTGTCTCTGGAGGTAAGTGTGACATTGTTAGATTAGGTAGGTAGATAGATACAGAGATACAGAAATACAGAGATACAGAGATAACAGACAGACAGACAGACATATAATCTCACATATATGCCATAAAAACATTATTGTTCTCATACTTCGGGTCAGATTGACAGAAAAAATGTCAGTAAAACTCACCACTATCATATCTAAAATAAATCCCAACAACCCACAAAATTCATCATCATTTGAGTTGCATTCATGTGATGTTCCCCTTCTAAATTGTTCACCTATGTAAGAGTAGCTGTAGGTAGTGTAGAAGGTTAAGTGTCCTGGATGCTAGCTAAATATGAGTAATAGTCTCCAAAAAGAGAAAAACACATTAAAATCTTAAAGCTGATCTCTTAAGGTTTAGCAAATTCCTCTACCCAATAAAACAGTGATAAATGCAGGGAAACCTTGCGGAGTGGGAGCGTGGTGGAGCCAGGCTGGGAGGCAGTGCAGTAGGATGGTCTTGCCTCCACCATCCTGATCCTCTGGATTCCATTCCCAGCAGTCAAAACGTAAAAAAAAAAAAAAAAAAAAAAAAAAAAAAAAAAAAAAACCACCCACAATTTCTGATGATAAAACATGTCTCCTGTCTCAGAATTCCCAGAGAGTGGTAAGAGATCCACACAGCTCTGCTTCACCAAAACACTAAACACAGACTGGGTTAATCCAGACAGCAAGCCTCACCTTTGGGTCTGCAGACCTGCTGAATGCAGGCAGGCTGATTCCAGGGTGCAGGGAGAGAAAGGGCGTTGCCTTCCTTGTCTTCTTCTTCATTTCCAGGAAGCCTTAATTTTCATTTTGCATTTGGAAAGTTGTTGCACCCGAACACACACACACATGAGTTTTCATGGCAAATGAAACACTGACAATCCAGCCTCTTTCTGGGAAAGTTTTGTCTCTGTAGAGTTTTTTTCCCTGCACGGACTTTCCTAAGGATGCTTGGAGCAACAATCACAGGAATGCACAGATGTGGCGACTACGTGGCTGGGTCAGCTGGAACCCCATTTAATTGTGACTCTTGTTACTTGTTCTGCTTCTTCACCTGTTGGATAGGATGAGGATGGTTGACTCTGGAACTATAGTGTAGCCATTGGAGATCCAAGTGATCTACTATAATGTCAGCTATGTCTCCAGATGTATAGACTTGAAGTTCCTATCTCAGTTTCTTTTCCACCTATAGAAATGAAGGGAGGGGGAAAAAAGAAGCCTCTTTTTTTTTTTAAATTACTTTAAAAGTTGTATCTTTTGCTGTCAGTGGAAATGGAAAATAGGTAGCATAATGTGGCATTCTGTCAGCGACATGGTATAGAAACCACTAAATGTGCAATATGGCAGAAATTTGACGAGATTGAGCTGCTGCCACCTTACTTGCAATACTGTTTATGAGAATATTATCCTAGAGCAGTTGATTTACAGTATGGTCCTTTGTATATCCTGTGAGATGCCTGTTAAAAGGATTATAGATACTCACACACAGACCAAAAGAACCACAAAGGTGCAATGCCTTTGTGCCTCTTCATATTTATATAAAATTATATAAAGTACATTTCTTTTTGAACAGTGTTACCCCCTCCTTCATTTTCTCCTGCTTTCCCTCTCCCCAGCCTCCCCCCCCAAGAAGTTGTAAAGTTCATTTTCAACATAGTGCTTAGTGAGTATCTCCGTTGCATTGGTTCACCTTTTGTCCCACCGTTTCTGTGATTCCTCTTCCCTTCCCCAAATAAGATAAACTTATATACAAGACAAAGGGTACAAAAATCAAAAACAGTGTCTACAGGAAAGAAATCAGAGGAGAAAAAACGAAACACAAAAGACAAAATTGCAAACAGTGTACTTAAAAGAAAAATGACCATATTAAAAAAACTCTCTTGTGACCATATCATAGAGATCATTTTTATTAGCATCATTTTATATGGTCATATATACATGCCTATTAGACTATTGTGAACCTCTGTTAGGACTATCCTAGGCAAATACACATGATTACAAATGAGGGAAACGATGGAGATTATGTTTTTTGGGGTCTGGCTTATTTCACTTAATATGATTTTTTCTAAGTCTTTCCATTTCCTTACAAATGGGGTGATGCCATTCTTTCTGATGGAAGCAAACTTCAAACTCTACTATAAAGCTGTAGTTATAAAAACAGTTTGGTACTGGTACATGAACAGGCCTGAGGACCAATGGAATAGAATTGAAGACCCAGAAAGGATCCCACAGACATATGGCCACCTATTTTTTTAAATAAGAGAGCCAAAATCATCAGATGGACGGAAGAAAGACAGCCTCTTCAACAAATGGTGCTGGCAGAATTGGCTATACATGTGTAGAAAACTGAGGTTAGATCCTTATATATGACCATACACCAGAATCAACTCCAAATGGATCTTTTTTAAAAAATGGATGATTTTGTCTTCTTTATGTATGGTGTATTCACGTTTATATCTTTGGGATGGGAAGGGAGAGAATACAGAACTTGAAGGAAAAAGAGTGAAAAAGTTCAGCAGTGGAGCTCACTGGACACTGATGAAAGTGAACTCTACAGCTTGAAAGTGAACTATACAGCTCATGGGAGGGAGGGACTGGGAGAGAGTGAGGGAATCAAAGACACTGTAGGAAAGGAAATGCACTCATTACCTGATTCATGTTATTGTAATCTCGCTGTAAATCACTTCTATAACAACAATATAGTAAATTAATTTAAAAAAGAATAAATATGACTGAGATAACTATTATATTTACAAACGATCCCAGAGAAGAAGATCAAGCTTTTACTACCCTAGTATGACTCATAAAAAATAAATCCTTATAACTAATTCAGATAACGCTATCCACCAGTTCTGGAATTAAAAACATGCATCATCAGGTCTCACTTCAGGCCAAAGGAACTGAATTACCCAGCATGGGATGCAATGATCCCCATTCTAAAGGACACATGTTGCCGGGCGCCGGTGGCTCACGCCTGTAATCCTAGCTACTCAGGAGGCTGAGATCTGAGAATCGCGGTTCAAAGCCAGCCCGGGCAGGAAAGACCGTGAGACTCCTATCTCCAATAAACCACTAGAAAACCGGAAGTGGCGCTGTAGCTCAAGTGGTAGAGTGCTCGCCTTGAGCTGAAGAGCTGAGGGACAGGGCCCAGGCCCAGAGTTCAAGCCCCATGACCGACAAAAATAAAATAAAATAAAAAATAAAGGACACATGTCATTCAAAGTAGAAGAATCATGACTTGGTGTAACAGTCTCCAAATTCTTGACTAGACACTAATTAGTAAAACTTACAGCATCCACTGCATGTAGGATATTATCTTGTGTTTATTTACTAAATGTGGATAATGCCTAAAGACACAAATTTTAAAATCTATTAAAGGTGAAGAATATAATTATGATTTGAAATGAAGTAATTTCTGTCATTATTGCTGGTTTTATAAACTCTTTAGGATGCAAGAATTACATTTTGTATTTGGGGCTTGAAGAGGTACATTTACTTCCAGTGTGGAGAGTAACAGGCTGTAGAGATGAGACATAGAAAGCTATTTCTGTTTATTATATCTCAGTTTATCTCTTGTTGAGATAGATAGATAGATAGTTAGATAGATAGATAGGCTTGAACTCACATGTGTGTGTATATATATGTATGTATGTATATATATATATATGTATATATATATATATATATATATATGTATGTATATATATATATATATGTATATATATATATATATATATATTTGCACCTTTGCATCCCATTCAATTTCACAAATTTTTATATCTTGCTAAACTTACTTCAGAATGTTTAAAAATAGAAACACTTTAAAATTCTTCCAGCCCCTATATTTTCTTCTTAACTCTAGACTAACAATTATTCTAAAATGCTTATATTTCTCACTGATGATTTTATACTGTTTCCCCATAGGATGTGTGTGTGTGTGTGTGTGTGTGTGTGTGTGTGTGTGTGTGTGTGTGTGTGTGTGTGTGTGTGCTCGTGTGCGCTCAAAGGTAGCACTCTAACATTTGAGCCACATCTCCACTTGTAGCTTTTTGTGGTTAACTGGAGAAAAGAGTCTCATGCACTTTTCTACCCTGGCTGTCTTTGAACTATGATTCTCACATCTCAGCACCCGGAGTAGCTAGGATTAGAAGCATAAGCTACTTGCACCTGGCTTCCCCTAGACATTTACCTACAAGTTTCTTGGTCCCTCCTTCCCTACTTCAGAGAAAATTCCAATATGTGATTTAATCTTATAACTGTTTATTTTGCTTGATGTTGTGTCTCCAGATTTACCATACCTGTAAGTATATGCAAGATTACTCATTTTAACCTCTATGTAATTTAATTGTATTTTGAACATATGTGAGACAGATTTTTTAAGTTATATTAAAAAAACCTAGGATTTATGGCTTGGACATTTGATAGATCTGCAACTTTCCTTTTCAGATATCTTAAATTGTGTCCATTATAAAGTTGTAAAAAATGTATCATGCTTGAAAGTTTATTTAACTCATGATGGGTGGGTAAGATAGCCCTTATGTCCAGGCTTATGGCTATTTAATTTTCATTTGCTGTGAACTTCCACTCATTTCTCTAATTTACTTTTGTTCTATTCTTCCATGCTTCCTTGTTTACTGGTAGGTTTATTTGAGTAATTTGGATAGAATGCTTTTTCTTTTTCTTTTTGTTTCTTTTTGCTGGTTCCAGGGCTTGAACTCAGGACTAGGGCTCTGTTCCTGAGCTTTTGTTCTCAAAACTAGCACTCTACCACCTAAGCTACCACACCAATTCTGGCTTTTTTCCTCCCAGAGCTGGCTTCAAACCACAATCCTCAAATCTCAGCCTCCTGAGTAGCTAAGATTACAGGCAGCAGCCAAGGGTGCCTGGCTTGGATAGGAAGCTTTTGTTTGTTTGCCAGCATTACAAATACATTACTCTATGTGAAGCATGTTTTTTTTAGCTTTTTCTGTTGTGGTCCATAAGCTTTTATTTTAATATAACTAAATTAATATTTTATAGTTTAATCCTTTGAGTCATTAAAACAGTAATACCATAAAGACATTCTCCTATACTTTCTTTTTTCTTCAAAAATTTAGTTGTGATTTTCATATGTAGGTATTTAGTTCATTTTTTAAAGTTAAATGAGATAAAAGTCATAAGTATATTTGTGCACACTTTTTTGAGCTTTGACAGATCTATATACTTCAGTATTAGATCATTCCAGAACAGGTCTATCACCCCAAGTAGCTCACTCCTGGGCAACAAACTCTTCACTCACTCTTCTACATGGAGGTGAATATTGACTTGTCTCTTTAAAACAATATAAATGGTCTATAGTCTGATGTATCTTACCTATCATAAGATTCATCCATTTTTAAAAATAAGGACTTTTTTCATTGCTGAATAATATTTCACTGTATGGATATACCACAATTTGTTTATACACTAGCCTATGGTGAGATATTGAAATTCTTCCCAGTTTTCAGTCATTATAAATACGCTACTCTTAGCACTCTTGAATAGGTTTATGTGAACATATGTTTTCCATTTTTCCAAGGCAGTTACTGAAGACAAGTGTTCATTTTGCTTTGTAAAAATCTGTCAAAACGTTTTCCAGAAAGATTGCTATCATTTTGCAATAGATGAAAATTTTAGTCTGTCTGCATCTTTATCATTATATGCTATCACTTCATGTCTAGTATTGTTTTAGTTTTGTCATTCCAATTGGATTCTGGTAGTAGCTCATTTTTGTCTTGAGTTGGATTTTCCCAATGAATAATGGTTTGAAACTTCCCAAGTGCTACCTGTCATCCAGTAAATTCTTTGGGAAACTATGTATTCACATAGACATTTTATTAGCTATAATTTTACATAGTGATAATTACCTCTTCTAGGTAGACTTTTTTCTTATGTTACAATCTTTATTCTGTAATGGGTGCTTATTTTTTGTATTAAATTCCATGTTATCTAATATCGATGTTTCTAATGATAATTAGCAATTAATTTTCATCCATTCACTCCTTTAAATTTTCTAAGTGATTTCATTTCAGTTTTGATGCTTTGATTTTTTTAGTCCAATTTTGGTGTTCTGTTAACATTTAGCATGTTTTGTTTTTAAAATGCATTTATGTATATTATAAATATGTATCATTTCTACATTTTCTTTTGTTCTTTGTCTTAAATTTCCTTTCCCTTTGTTCTTTAGAATTGATTATCCTAAAACTTCCTGTATATTTATTCTGCTGCTTTGCAGGCCTTGTGTTAAATTTCTATTTTTTTTTTTTTAGCAGAAAGAGCTTCCTTAATTGTTTTGACATGCGTAATTAAGTATTAACACTTCCAACAAAGCCTCCATCTCCCCGGTATTTCTCTCTCCCTCTCAAATACACTACAAATCTATAGCCATTCTCTTCTAAGCTAGCTCACCAGATTCATACACATGTCTGCCTAAATCTCTGTTGTCTTGAGCAAAGGTTTTGTGGTATCAAATGTCCTTAAACATGATTTTACTTTAAATGCAACAATTAAGTATAGGGTTTATATGAATTTGCCCATCTATTCTTACTTTATTACCAAGGTAATGAGTACATTTCTTATCAAGCATTGTTGCCTCCTCCTTTGTTTTTCCCCTACCATCCCTGCCCTCCCACCTCAACAACTACACTCCACCCCTCCCTGTCTAAATTGTAAAATTTGTTTTTCAACATAGTGTCTTCTACATCTCATTGTTGCAATGGGTCAACCTGTATTCCTATTTAAACATTTTGTTTTTTCCTTTCCCCTCCCCAAATTATACCAACATCAAATACAGTGAAAACAGAGGTTATATTGTGGGGTAGGGACATACAAAGCAACAAAAAAATCACCTTATAAATATGTTAGAAACAATAGCAAGAAAAAAAACCACTTGTGTCCTTACCTTGGGGTTCATTTCACCTAACATCATCTGAGAAATTCTCAACCTCTCTAGCCATAAAAGAAATGCAAATCAAAACAACACTGAGTTACCACCTCACCCCAGTTAGAATGGCTATAATCAAGAACTCTAATAACAACAGATGCTGGAGGAGATGTGGACAGAAGGGAATCTTACTGCATTGTTGGTGGGAGAGTAAACTTGTTCAACCACTTTGGAAAGTAGTATGGAGGTTCCTCAAAAGAATCCACATAGAGCTCCCTTATGACCCAGCAATCCCACTTTTGGGCATTTACCCAAGTGATCACAAACAAGACTGTACTAAAGCTATCAGCACAACTATGTTTATTGCAGCATTATTTATCATAGCTAAGATATAGAACCAACCCAGATGCCCCTTAGTAGAAGAATGGATGAAGAAAATGTGGTGTATGTACACAATGGGATTCTATGCCTCCATCAGAAAGAATGACATGGCCCCATTTGTTAGGAAATGGAAAGACTTGGAAAAAATTATATGAAGTGAAGTAAGCCAGGCCCAAAGAAACATAGGTCCCATGGTTTCCTTTATTTGCAATAACTAGTATATGCCTGAGACAAGCAGAAAAGGTCAGATAAGAAAATTTTGAATTTGTAATTAAATGTTTCTTTTATGTTCTTATTTGGAAAATTTCTCACCTACTAATCTTTAAAAATATCTGTCTGACAAGGGGTTAACATCCTGTATATACAGGGAACTCAAGAAACTAATCCCTCCCAAACCCAACACACCAATTACTAAATGGGCAAGGGAACTAAAGAGGGACTTCTCAAATGAAGAAATAAAAATGGCAAAGAAACACATGAGGAAATGTTCATCATCCCTGGTGGTGAAGGAAATGCAAATAAAGACAACCCTGAGATACCACCTTACCCCAGTCAGAATGTCCCACATCCACAAATCAGCCAACGACAAATGCTGGAGGGGATGTGGAGAACGAGGAACGCTATTACACTGCTGGTGGGAATGTACACTCATACAACCACTTTGGAAAGCAGTCTGGAGGGTCCTTAGAAAGCTAAAGATTGACCTCCCTTACAACCCAGTCATACCACTTCTAGGCATCTACCCTGAACAACAGGAACCAATATACAAGGACACGTGCACCTCCATGTTTATTGCAGCACTGTTCGCAATAGCTAGGATATGGAAACAACCTAGATGCCCCACCACAGATGAATGGATCCAAAAATTGTGGTATCTATACACAATGGAATATTATGCAGCCATTAGAAATGACAAAATAATGGCATTTGCAGGGAAATGGATGGAGCTAGAAGGAATCATGTTGAGCGAGGTAAGCCAAGAACGAAGAGACAAACAGTACATGGTCTCCCTGATAAGTGGATGATGAATCCAAAATGTTAGGTGATATGACAAAACTAACAGGACTTAAGAAACAAAGAACTCCCACTCATCTGGTTGAACCACTACTAAATATCCCCATGCTGCTGATCACATATATGGTATATAACATATGAGCACCGTTATATATTACAGACTGTGATAGACAATTTGCTCCAGGAAAGTTAGAATGAACTTGTGACTTTAAATGAGCATCATTATTCCACAATACTGTGAATTTCCGGAAATTAAGTAATCACTTAATCACGATCAAAAAAAAAAAAAAAAAAGAACCTTGGGGAAGGGAGGGAGGGAGGGGATGGTAGGGGGAAAACAATGGAGGGGGTAACAATGTTCAAGAGGAAGTGGAAGTGTACTCATTACCTCACTCATGTAGCTGTAACCCTCTGTATAGTATCTCTACAATAAAAAAAATTAAAAAAAAAATATCTGTCTGATTATGATGCATTGTACACATAAACTGCTGTGTTAAATGGCAAAATAATCAATAAATATCCTACAAAATTAAGAAAATAAGGGAAGGGATGAGATGGGAGGGTGATGAGAATGTGGTAAGGGGTGACATCGACACACTGTTTTCATAAACTGCTTTGTTGAATGGCAACTGCTTTGTCCAAGTACTTAATGACAGTAAAAAATATATAAAATCTGTAATTCTATCATTTATAACAATACAAGGGATCCCTTATGTTTTAAGTCCCCCTGCTTCTAAGTCTCTTCAGTGTTTTCTTGTATTTCTGCTTTAATCCCACATTCCAAGTGAAACTGCAGTTCCATTGTCCATCTGGCTGGCTTTCTTATCATCTGTCTGCCTCGGTGTCCAGGCTTTGTCCTGCCATAACAAGTCACCTGTTTGTCTGCTGTATCCATACCATTGTCATCTCAGTTGTCAAAGTAATTGCTGCTCTCTCTCTCAAGGATATGGTGCAACTAACCCTCCTCTTACTTAATAATGGTCACTGGTGTCTCACACCTGTAATACTAGCCACACAGGAGGCAGAGACTTGAGGATCACAATTTGAAGCCAGCCTATGCAGGAAAGTCTGTGAGACTCTTATCTCCAACTAACCACCAGAAAACTGGAAGTGGTGGTGAAGCTTAAGTGGTAGAGTGCTAGCCTTGGCACAAAGAAGCTCAGGGACAGCATGCAGACTCGGAGTTTAAACCCCACAATTGACAAAATAATAATAATAATTATAATGATGCTGATGCTGATCACTGAAGAGAGAGTGATAACACTTACCATTTTCTTGTAATCATTCTGTCTAATTATTAGTTATTTTGTATTGTGTCCAATTTATATATTAAATTTGGTCGTATGTGTCTGTTCACAGGAACAAAAAACACCAATATAAATGGGTAAATGGGGTTAATTATCATCTGTGGCTACAATTTACCACTGGGGTTTGGAGTATATACTCTTTGCTGTATTTATTTTCATATTATAATCAAATGTTAAGAAACCTCTCCTACCAATTCAGGCCTTTGTATGTGCCCCTTCACTTAGGTTTATGTCAGTTTAGGTTTATGTCAGACAAGTAACTTGGTTTTCCTATAATTCCATTTCCTTATGTGGTATTGATTAAATAGTCAAAGTTCTTACTTGAGTTTAGAATAACAAAAAGGAAACAATCTTGAGTATTTCTGTTCTAAGTTGTCAAATCATTATAAAGAAAGAACAGAGATCAGAGAGGGAATCAGTAGGATCGTCTCCTCTGGACCTTAAAGATATAAATGGCCATGGTTTTATGGACACAGGAAAATAAAATTTTCTACCAAATGGTTGACTTTCGAAGATTATTCCAAATATCAGATTCCATTGTCCTGGCCAACTCTTCAGTGGCAGCCTAGGAGACTGTGAGTTGAGGACAGAGATTAGGTGTCCCTGGTCCCCTAGCCACAGAGATAGCACGAGAGAGAGAGTATTTTGAGATAGCACATGTGCTCTGTGATTGACTACTACATTTGTGATGAAAATTAGTATACATGTTGAGAAAATTAGCATGCATGTGATTAATTCCCATTTTTCTCACAGAGGGCAGACACAAATCTATGCAAAGGATAATTTTAAGCCTCTTAGAACCCTATAAATGACTATTAGTATCATCATTCTTCAAACTGAGAAGCTGAGATGCAAGCAACAACTCTTTGCTAGTCACACAGTTCATACATTGCTCAGATTGGCCCATAGCTATTTGGATCTCTAATGATCACATTCTTCACTACTCGGCTAAGTTTTTGTGGCACAAGGGAGGTGTTTTCTCAGGCTTAAGAAGGGGTGGTATCAGATGGAATATATTATGACTTCAGACATGAAACTCGAAGCAGTGGCTTTGGTGGTGAATTGGAAGGAGCCCTCAGCTTTGGGAGATAGAAGCTAGCGGTGTCTTGAGTTCTACTTAAATAATTCAGAAAGGTAGAGCTAACTGCTTTAGAATTAGGAATTAAGACAAGGTGGCTGATTGATTGAACTTAGTGGCTCCTATGAAACTCCCCTAATTCTGGAAGAAAATTTGCTTCCTGCTTTAGATACTCTGTGAATAAGTTACCTGAAGTGGAAGGACAGCCAGAAATACTGCCACTATAGAAAAGTGCCACCTGCCAGAAGCACTGGTCTCCTCAGTGTGGCAGATACAACGTTTCTGTGTAGACAGATGTGGCAGCACTTGGGAAGAGAGGTAAGAGCAACAGGTATGGTAGAGAGATGCTCTTAAAGAAGGTAGTGGGTTGGTGTGAATGTTTGTTCAATCACTCTGGAACCATTACAGAGATTCCTCAAAAAGAGTTAAACATAGACCTTTTCCAGAACTCAGCAATTCCACTCCTGGGCACTTATCCAATTGACCACAGTGATAAAATGAGGCTTACCTTTTGAAATATCCTGAATTCAAGGATTTTGTAACCATCACCCTTGTTTCCAGCTTCATTATCATCTATGCCACCGTTATCTTTGACCTGAACTTTGTAATAATTTCCTACTGCAACTATCATGCGTCATCTTCCTAGATGCAGTAAAGCACACACCATAACCAAAGCAATCCTGGCACAAGAACTCATGGTGGAATTTTTAAACAAAAAGAAATAAAATACTAGATGTCAGTAAAATGGAAGATAGAGACAAGTGACAGTAATTAAAGCATTCGAGGTTTTCCTATTAGATAACAACTAATTAGATCCATGTATCACACTGGGGAGTTTACCAGAGGAGGGATTTTCTATGCCATGAAGCAGTGATCAGTGAAGCTAATTTTCTGGTATAAATTATCAATAAACCTGATGGAAGTGTTATATGCTAATTAGTTTTTAAAATGGAAGGAACATTTTTAAACTTAATTAACACTATGTTGTTTTCTGTGCACTGTTGACAGAGACCAAGTCGGGTAGGAAATTTCCTTTATGAATACATTACACTTACTACATATGCTAAGTGTGGCTTTTCACATTGTGAACCCAAATTTTCCACTGGAATTGGATTTTATTCTAAGAAGAAAAATACCATTAGTGAGAAAAGAAGTTAAATTTAGATCCACTGGGCTCAGAAGGGGGAAAAACAGGCATTCTTCTAATTATATACAGAATCCTTTCATAAAGTCATAATTGCCAGTGTTCTTCACCACATAGTATCTATTTGCCTGTGTTGGAGATATAAATGTTACTTAGCTATATAAAAGCAGCCTGTGACTTTTTTGACCATTGGTATCATTGCCTGTGGAGAGGCATGTTTCTGTCCTAGTACTGGTGAGACCTTCCTTACTTTAAATGCTATATAGCTAAATCCCAAAGCAAGAAGCAGGTAGGCACTAATGCAAATGTAGGCACCAACCAAATACCACTCAGGGAATAAGATGTAACCAGTTCCTCTTTCTTCTCTGTCTCTTCTGTCGATCCCAGCCTTTTTTTTTTTCTGTCGATCATGGGGCCTGAACTCTGGGCTTGGGCAGGCTAGCACTCTACTACTTGAGCCACACCTCCCGCTTTTTCTGCTTCTGTGGTGCTGAGGAATCAAACCCAGGACTTTACTCATGTGAGGCAAGCACTCTACCACTGAGCCACCTTCCCAGCCCAGTCCCAGTCATTTTTGATTGCTTAGTTGGAGCTTCAGATAGGAAGCAACCTTGAATGGGAAGGATGAGGTTCTTGACTTCTCTCAGCTCTAATTTTTTTTATTGTGAAAATACTGTACAGAGGAGTTACAATTACATGGGCAAGATAATGAGTACATTATCTTGTAGCCTCCTCCTTTGTTTCCCCTTCCCATCCTCCCCCTGTCCCCCAGTCAGTCCTCCCCTCCCTCCCCCCTCACCAAAGTTGTAAATTTCGTTTTCGACATAATGACTTGTACATCTCATTGTTACAACGGGTCTACCTGTATCCCTATTTAAACGATTTTTTTCCCTTCCCCTCCACAAATTATACCGACATCAAATACAGAGAAAGCAAGGGTTATACTGTAGGGGAGAGACATACAAAACAACAAAGAAATAATCTCATAAATGCGTTAGAAACAATCGCAAGAAAGAAAAAAAAACATTTGAATACATATCTTATGGTACATTTCCCTAGCATCATCTTATCTGACCTTTTCTGCTTGACTCAGACATGTATTAGATACTGCAAATAAGGGAAACCATAGGACCCATGTTTCTTTGGGCCTGGCTTACTTCACTTAATATAATTTTTTCCAAGCCTTTACATTTCCTAACAAATGGGGCAATGTCATTCTTTCTGATGGAGGCATAGAATTCCATTGTGTATATATACCACATTTTCTTGATCCATTCATCTACTGAGGGGCATCTGGGTTGGTTCCAGATCTTAGCTATAGTAAATAGTGCTGCAATAAACATAGTCGTGCCTCTCAGCTCTAATTTAAGAAATCTAAGTAGTTACAGGTAGATTCTGCAGTGCTTCATGACTGCATTTTCCATGAGGATATTTGTTTGGTTTGTCATTCCTTAGGTCTTTTATGAGTCAATACTTTGATAGGGGTTTCAATTTTTTTCTTCTTCCTCTAATAATAATTCCTCCTCCTCCTCCTTCTCCTCCTCCTCCTCCTCCTCCTCCTCCTCCTCTTCTTCTTCTTCTTCTTCTTCTTCTTCTTCTTCTTCTTCTTCTTCTTCTTCTTCTTCTTCTTCTTCTTCTTCTTCTTCTTCTTCTTCTTCTTCCTCTTCTTCTTCTTCTTCTTCTTCCTCTTCTTCTTCTTCTTCTTCTTCTTCTTCTTCTTCTTCTTCTTCTTCTTCTTCTTCTTCTTCTTCTTCTTCTTCTTCTTCTTCCTCCTCCTCCTCCTCCTCCTCCTCCTCCTCCTCCTCCTCCTCCTCCTCCTCCTCCTCCTTCTCCTCCTCCTCCTCCTCCTCCTCCTTCTCCTCCTCCTCCTCCTCCTTCTTCTTCTTCATGTGTGCATGCCTGTGCACGTGCGTGCACACTGTCCTGGGTCTTTAACTCAGGACCTAGTCCTTGTCCTTGAGTATTTTTGTCCAAGATAGAACTCGACCACTTGAACCATAGTTCAACTTCCTCAATTTTTTTTTTGTCGGTCATGGGGCTTGAACTCTGGGCTTGGGCATTGTCTCAGCTCTTCAGCTTAAGGTGAGCAGTCTACCGCTTGAGCCACAGCACCACTTCCCCTCAGAGTTTTTTAAACCCCCTAAGTCAAAGAGATTAAGATTGTGCTGATAGGACACAAGATCCCAGAATTCTCATCTTCTATGGCATACCCTAAGAAAAGGGAGCAGAAAGGGGAAGGAAAAGAGACTTTTCTTACTGCTTACTGCATATATTTCCTTTCCTTTAAACCACAATAATTTCATTCACACGCACAAATAAATGTAGGTAATGACACTTTGAAAGGCAGTTAATAGAATATTTACCCAAATAGTTATTAGAATCTGTATAGACACTTGAAAGAGCTACATGAGAATGTCCTCAGGTCACTATTCCTTCATCCCATCAGCTTTTACCACATAGGTGTGATGACTACTTCCTGGCTAAAAAATGCAGAATGTAGACATAGTATACTTGTGTTTCTCCTTTGGCCAATGTTTATTCCACAGAGATGTAAATATTTTCTTTACTTGAGGACCAGAGAAAATATCCCATTTGCATAATCTCAATTTCTTTGTTATATCTTGCACTAACCGATCACCAGATTTATCATCTCTTTTTTTTTGCATGATTGCTGACATAGATTAAAGTAGTGAAGTCAGTATGAGAAATGCAGTATATATTGTAATAGAATGAACAAATATAGCCGTGAATCCTGAGCAAGGACTCTTGGCAGTACTTGCCGGAAAGCTGTGGAAGACCTGCTGTGTAGAGCCCCAAGGCATCCTGACAGTGAAAAAGCATGCCGATAAATAATGTTTTAAAACATTTAATTAATAACTAAGGCCACGGTATGTATCCCTCTGTGCTCAGAGAAGAGGCGATTATTTTTTTCTTTACTCTGCAGTGTAAGCTACTTTCCCAATCGGTAATAAACCAAAAGAAAAAAAATCTGGAAATACTAGTATCTTTTTTTTTCACTTAGTGTTTTTAACTAGAAAAACAGTATAAGTGATCCAAAACAAATTATAAAGGATTGACATGAGAACTCATAATAATGGTAATAATATTAAACAAGCCAGGCACTGGTAACTGACTCCTGTAATTCCAGCTGATGGGGAGGCTGGGATCTGAGGATCCAGGCTCAAAGCCAGCCTTGGCAGATATGTGTTAGCTCCCCTTCAATACCGAAATCTCAAAAGTGGAGCTGTGGCTCAAGTGGTTGAGTACTAGCCTTAAGCAAACTATAACCAAGAGTGCAAGGCCCTAAGTTCAAGACTCAGTGCATGTGTGCACTCAGACTCACATACATACAATACTACTGCTTCAGAGATAACAGGTGTAAGTTACACCTTAACTTTTTCAAGTGTGCACCCTTCAGACAGCCATGTAACTTTATTGCATTTTTTCGTGAACTTTGGGTAATAATAGGATCTATGCAGAGGGTTCTTAGGATTCAAACAGCAGCCATCAGCAAAATAGTTGGTGCCTGGCACACATGAATCACTCAGTATATTTTAGAGGTTAATTATGAACAGTAGTTCCTTATGCAGTGCCCCATCTGGAAAAAGGGCGAGTGTGCTCTGTATTTGACAGAATATTTTTAGGTCGTCAGCCATTAGACATATTTCAGGGCAGAAATGGTAGTCTAGAACCTGATGGATCTGGTTTTCACTGAAGACTCACCGCCTTCTACAATTTCCCCAAGGAAACTTCAGTGGCAGAGGAGAGATGAGGAAGGGGTGGATGGGAAAGGAGGGAAGAGGAGGGAGGGGGAGGGAGAAGGAGGAGGAGAGGGTGGGGGGGTGGATGGGAAAGGAGGGAGGGGGAGGGAGGAGGAGGAGGAGATAGTGGGGGGTGGATGGGAAAGGAGGGAGGAGGAGGGAGGGGGAGGGAGGAGGAGGAGAAGATGGTGGGGGGTGGATGGGAAAGGAGAGAGGAGGAGGGAGGGAGAGGGAGAAGGAGGAGGAGATGGTGAGGGGGGTGGGAAAGGAGGGAGGAGGAGGGAGGGAGAGGGAGAAGGAGGAGGAGATGGTGGGGGTGGAGGAGGAGGAAGAGGAGAGAGGTGGAGAGAGGAGGAGGAGGAGAGGGAGGAAGGGGAGTTTCTTTATGAACCTTATCACAAAGCAGAAAGCAGAGATTTTTTTTAAAATCAGAAGTCATGCATTTGTGATAGGTTTAGTGAGTTTAATGTAGATACAAATCTCTTCATTTTCCTAAAGTAATCGTTTAAGGACTTGCACAGCTTAGGCCTGGCATACCCGTCCACATGCTCCCAGAGCTAGCCATGCTGTGGGTCTCCATTCCTCACATGAAGACAGCAGTCAGTTCTCCTGTTTTGTGTCCCCCCCCACCCCCCCCCCCACCCCCCGGCATTGTGCTCTGAGCGCACAGGCAGGGCCATGTGACCCTCGCCTAATGCAACCCCGTAGTATCTTGTAGATGCTTGATAACTTTGGGGGTTGTTATGCAGGGTTCAGAGAACGTGTTCCAGTGCAAGAAGCTGTATTGCCATGCAGGGTTCTATTGCCATGCAGGGTTCTTAAAGGTTTTCATTCTCCTCCAATGTCCAAACGGGATTAAAAGATATGAAGCAGGCTTGGCGCCGTTGTCTCCTGCCTGCAATCCCGCCTACTCTGGAGGCTGGGATCTGAGGATTGTAGTTCAAAGCCACCTCAGGCGGAGAAGTCCAGGACACTTTTCTCTCCAGTTACTCAAATGGTAGAAGCACCGGCCTTGAGCAAAAGAGCTCAGAGACAGTACCCAGGCCCTGAGGTCAAGTTTAAGGGTTGGCGTATGCGCGCTCGCATGCGCTCACACACACACCCACTCACACACAAACACACACAGATATGAAGTCAAAGTTATGCAAGATAGCAGTATCATGTATTGAAAAAAATAAATAAAATGGTTAGGTATAGACACATGCATTGTTTCTATTACCTTTCAGTGAGGACCAACATTTGCTATTGGTTTAGGGGGTAAAGGAAGGTAGATAGATGACCCTGTACATGCAACCTTGATATCCTATAAATTTGCTTAATTTTGTGGTATACTTGGAAAAAGATTACATATCTTTTCAGCAGAAGGTGACATAGTAATAAAAACACAAGAATATTCTGATGATACAATAATTATTATCTGTACATAGTTTTATATTTTATTTTATTTTTTTGGGTCCAGTTGTGGGGCCTGAACTCTGGGCCTGGGCGCTGTCCCTCAGCTCTTCAGCTCAAGGCTAGCATTCTACCACTTGAGCCACAGCGCCACTTCCGGCTTTTTTCTTATGTGGTGCTGAGGAATTGAACCCAGGGCCTCAGGTATGCAAGGCAAGCGCTCTACCACTGAGTCACCTTCCCAGCCCCATAGAAAGGGCTCATTCACACTACTGTTCCATTGTGACTAAAATCCTAATATACATTCTATTTCAATTATTCCTTAAATCATTGTGGACCCAATTAATTTTGATAAATGACTTCTAGACTCAAAAAATGTACCTTCCTTTCCTTTCCCAACTTTGATTCTAACCTCTCCACTGAGATTCTTTTGGTTCTAACTAACAAACAACTAAAAGATTTATGGTATTTCCTATCCATTTGATTCATGATATGAAATATTTATGCTATTTTGTATCCATTCAAGCTATTTTCCAACCAGCGGCAATAATTTTGTTTTGGGGGGAGGGGTTCTGTTTTTGTTTTTATTTTAATTTGAGGTTCAGCCAATTATCTGAACACATCCTTCCATCTTTTATGTCTTCCTAATTATCAGTCTTCAACGTGGTTTTTCTCTTCCTTTTCTAATCCTCTCCTAATCTGGCAAGAACTCCTGATATCATCTAGGTTTTTCACCCTATTTCAATATCCTTGCATTGTGATTGGAAGGCTAATTTGCTCAGGATTTGTACAATGATGAGCTTTTCTCAAAACAGAAGCAGCAAGCTGCCTCACACCAACGTATACTTGGCCCCTCTCCTGTCAGTCCATATGTAGCAGATGCAGATAGAATCTGTTGGTTGGCATAAGAAGCTCAGTGCACATGGCTCCTATTTTTAAGCCTCTGTTGGTGTCCATGTGCAAAGAATGTGGCTCATTATTGATGGACCCTGAATCTCTCCAAAAACAAAAAAAAAGACTCAAAAATCCATGCAAGCAGTCTAAAAATTGAAGAGCTCCTTGGTGTGTGTATGGGGGGTTGTCTCTGTGTGTGTGTGTGTGTGTGTGTGTGTGTATCTGCACACAAGCATCCTCTCCCACATGTATGTACATATGTATATTGACCAGGAGTACATGAATAATTCAAACCTCTCATGCCTAGCCACAAAGAGCACAGCACTGGCTAGATTGCAATGATTCCATGTAAATCTTATCAGTCTTGAAAGGTCCAATGATTTTTATTGACAGGTTCCCCCCTCCCCTCTCTCTGTCTTTTGAAACAGTACTAGTATATCTACCCAGATAGTTGATTTAATGGCTCTTTGATTTTAAATAATTGATGCAAAAGGCCATAAGGGCAGCTTACTGAAATATGTCATATTTTTTCTTGTGGTCCAAAGATGCTTTCAAAAACATGTTCTGTGCTGTCATTAATGATAAAAGTGCATTAATTGATTTGGCTGTCACCAAAGTAAGAGATAAGCTAATTGTGTGATTTTTATTTTTCAACTTGGTTCCTGGACAGTGAGAACTGAGAAATTATTTGATATTTTTGTCATTGGTTACACTAATTTCCTAGTGTGAATTATTATGATTATTTGTTGCATCAGTTTATTGGTTGCATCTAAAAATATACTAAAAAGCCTACTAAGAATGTGTGGAGGGCTGGGAATGTGGCTTAGTGGTAGAGTGCTTGCCTAACATGCATGAATGCCCTGGGTTTGATTCCTCAGTAGCATAACAGAAAAAAATTGGAAGTGGTGCCATGGCTCAAATGATAGAGTGCTAGCCTTGAGCAAAAGAAGCTCAGAGACATTGTCCAGGCCCTGAGTTCAAGCCCGAAGAATGGAAAAAAAATGAAGTTGTGGAAGAAAAACAACAGTAATTCATTTTTGCATAAATTCTTCTTCTATCTGTGCCCATTATTTGTTCTTTTATCTTTATCCCAATCTTACTCGTTCCATTAAGTACCTACCCTGAACATTTTCTCCTTCTACTATTCCTTCATGCCTGAATATGTTAAGTAATAACTGAGAGAAATTTGACCTTGTGAAGGATAAAATACAATGACACTTCTGGATAGGACCCCAAGAGTCCCTAGACCTACAACATAGGAGGTTTCTTTTTTTTAACAAATAGTATGTATGTAATATTCACAAAAGTTGACCTTTGGTATACCAAAAACCTGTTGTAAATAGCATCCTTAATTTTCAGGCACTGTCTTGTCTCAGACTCTGATATACAGCTTCTGTCTCAATTTGGGAGATATCCTCCAATACCTTCCAATTCTGTATCCATCTGTCACCCACCAGTCTTGCCCTAAGAACTTGGGCACCCAGACAGATTTGATCATCTGGGTCATGGAGCAATGCTTCTCAAACATTGAGCCTCTGATAGAATTATATTAGGAGATTTTGACCAGTGTATGTTTTTTATTGTAAAAATACTGTACAGAGGAGTTACTGTTACAAGAGCTAGGTAATGAGTACATTTCCTATCGAGCATTGTTGCCTCCTCCTTTGTTTTTCCCCTACCATCCCTTCCCTCCTCACCTCCACAACTCCTCGCCCCCAAGTTGTAAAGTTTGTTTTCAACATAGTGTCTTGTACATCTCATTGTTACAATGGGTCAACCTGCAACCAGTGTCTTTTAAGGAACTAGAGCAAAAGAAAGAACTACCAGCACATTTAAGCAAAGTGACAGAACTAGTTGTGAAACATTTGTTTTGGTTATAGTTGTGTACGTGTATGTGTGTATGTTGGTCCTGATTCAAATAGGTTTCTTACTACAGACTATTGTCAAAATATTTGACAATATTCAGCCTCCGTTTGGGAGATTGTGCTAGTGCTTTATTTTTATAATATGTAATTAATAATTTAAAATTATGACTAGGGTATCACAGTATACATCCAATAGCCTAGAATTTATAAATGTTGATAAACCGTGTGTGGGGTGTGTGTGTGTGTGTGTGTGTGTGTGTGCGTGCGTGTGTGCATGCGTGCATGCGTGCACTGGCAGCTTGAACTTTGGGATATTATCCCTAACCGTTTTTGCTCCAGGCAAAAAGTGGCTCTACTACTTGAACCACACCTCTACTTCAAGCTTTTTTTTTTTTTTGAGTAGTTAATTGGAGATAAGAGTCTCTAGACTTTCCTGCCAGGGTTGGCTTCAAACTGTAATCCTCAGATCTCATGATCCCGTGAAGCTAGGATTAAAAAAGTGAGCCATCAGTACTTGGCTGATAAATCTTTTGGATACTTATATCTTTTCTTATAATCATTTAAAATATTATTTACATCAAATACTTGCACAGAGGGATTTCTTTTTGACATGCCCATACATGCATAAAATGTACCTAGATCACACTTGTCCCCTCTAGCTCTCTCTTCCCCTTCCCCTTCCGAGTCAATCTTAACAGTCTTTTCATATCATCTCTATTATACTGGAAAGTAATTTTTTTGTTTGTTTAGATTTTTAAAAATACAGTTATTGTAAAGATGAGGTACAGTTACATAAGTCAGGTAAATACATTTCTTTATGGACAATATCACCCCTTCCCTCACTTTGTCCCAGTTTTATTTTCCCTCCCATCCCTATCCACCAGTGGTATAGTTCATTTTCAACGTAGTGTGTCGTGAGGACCATGGCTACATTTGTCCTTCAATTTCTGTTTCCCCTTTACTCTCCCAAAGACAGACAAAGAAACAAGAAGAAAAAGAAACAAAGATTCATAGAAACTCTTGTTTCTATTTCCTGGAGTTCATTTTGATAAATATTATTTTATATGAGCAGATACACCTAGATATTGCACCTTTGCGTTCCTCTCCTAAGAGTACCATCATTTGGTCTCACTGTGGAATGCTAGAGTCCTATAGAATTTACCAGAAGTAATTGTGTGTGTGTGTGTGTGTGTGTGTGTGTGTGTGTGTGTGTGTGTGTGTGTGTGTGTATATGAGAGAGAGAGAGAGTGACATAGACAGAGAAAGAGAGAGAGACAGACAGTCAGACAGACAGAAAGACAGAGACATTGTCCTGTGTTTGCTTAGTTTTCTTTATAGTCACACAGATAGCTGTACCATGTGTTGAAGATAACCTACTTTCAGCTCTGTAGCTCTCTAAGCCAGCCCTCACATATCTCATACAGTTGAGGGTGACATTTGGAAGAAAACAACTACTTATATTCTGCCTCAGGAGCACAGTGGAGTTTGCTGGAGGGTTTGCCTAGTTGTTACTTCTCTCCACTGTCCCTGTGAGTCTCCATGGTCTTCGGCTTCTCATTCTTGTCCCAGATTCATTATTGGATGTCTAATGTGGACACGTTCCTCTGAACTGATTGACCCTCAGTCCTCTCTCTAAGACAGAACTTTATACTTAATGTTAGTTTCATGTGATTTCTGCCTGAACACTGTATCACCGAAGCAAGTTGGATCAGCCCTGTAGTCATCTTCTGGAAGAGGAAAAGGGGACTGGAAGGATATAGCTCTTTTCTGTCATTAAATTGTTACTTCTTCTGTTCCTTGCCTGCACACTGGTAAAGAACTCTGAGAAGGAAAGAGAAAGTGGCTGTATGATATAGGCATGGAATATTGTTAGTCTATGAGTCTGAAAGCCTGCTTTTTCAAATTGGAATATATACTTTCTTTTCTACTTCGATGTCTCCTGTCATTTTTTTTTTGGTAAGATACTTTCAAACTAAGGCTTCTTAGAATCAGGTTTTTCTAGAAGAAGACCCTGAACTGAGGCTGATTTTATTATGAAGTGCAGGTGATGTTATTCAATACTCTCGAGAGAAACCATTAAAGAAGCCAGGATAGCAGAGTGTGGCTAAGGAGATGACATAGCTCAGCTCACTCTTACTGTATTTGCCACACCTCAGAATTCCAGAATGAGTTCCTCACCAGGCAAGGGACCTTGTGTACTTTCATACCTGTGGGGTTATTTAGACGTCTACTAGGAAGAGAAAAGCCTGGGAGCAGTAACGTGAATCTGTGGGCCCTTTAACTCATTCTACGCAAGGCAATTTTACCTTCCCAGCAGAGCTCTTGAGCTCCACCTCTACCTCTGGCATTTTGGTTGGGAACAGAGCATTAGAACTTGCCAAGGTTCCTTTCCTGGAAGATACAGGTCTGGAGCTGGCTTGTACCTTCATGACGAAGGTGTGTCCTTGTCTCTAAAGTTTCAAGACGTTTTGTAAGTCATATTTTCAGTTGCTGGTGTCAGCTTTAAATAGAATGATGTTGATGAGATCCCGATTCACTATGCTACAGTGGTATGAAGTGATCTAAAATAATTTAAGTCTACTGAGTACTTATTATGGCCTAGACACCCCCTTTAAGTCTAGAATATATGCTATCACTTTTAGTCTCATTTAGTTCTTCCATTAATCCAATATGATCACTTTAGCAAGCATTTGCGGCAGGTATGCTCATGTCAGGGGCCTGGCTATCCCACAGAGAGCTACTACTCATGGGTTCTACAAAATTATCAGGAAGACACTGATAGCTTTGGGGACTATTTCTATAAATTAAATCCTTCATTTTCCAAAGTAAAATAAAACAAAAATGTCAAATTCAATGGAATAGAAATCTCAAGGATTTAGTTTAAAGTTAAACTAAATTCTACAATACATAATTTATGGCTGTCCACAGAATTTCTGAATCGGGGACACCATGATCTGAAAACAATCCCCAGTATTCTAGGATGCTTAACTTCCCTTAACACAGGCTTCAGAATCAAAGTACAGAACTTTGAAGGTCCCCAGCTTTATAATGAGCTTGTTATATTTCCAATAGTGGATTGAAAATAAAAAACAATAACCAACTATAAGTCAATATTTAATGAGAGTGTCAAAATGTACCCACAATTGTTTCTTTCCTTATTTCAAATATATCCAAGTCTCTAAGAATTCTGTGTGTGTGTGTGTGTGTGTGTGTGTGTGTGTGTGTGTGTGTGTGTGTGTGTGTGTGTGTGTGTGTGTGTGTGTGTGTACATGCATATTGGGGCTTGAAGTCAGGGCCTGCATGCTCTCCTTTAGTTTTATTCACTCAAGGGTAGTGCTCCACCACTTGAGCCATACCTCCACTTCTGTCATTTTTGTGGTTAATTGAAGATAAGAGTTTCAAGGACTTTTCTGCTCAGGATGGCTTTGAGACATGATCTTTAGATCTCAGCCTCCTGAGGAACTAGGCATCCAGCAAGAAATTCATTTTTTATTCCTTTAAGAGGCAAGGTAGGGCTGGGAAGGTGGCTCAGTGGTAGAGTGCTTGCCTTGCATGCATGAGGTCCTGCGTTCGATTCCTCAGCACCACATAAGCAGAAAAATAAAGCCGGAAGTGGCGCTGTGGCTCAAGTGGTAGAGTGCTAGCTTTGAGCTGAAGGGCTGAGGGACAGCGCCCAGGCCCAGAGTTCAGGCCCCACTACCAGGTCCCCCTTCTCCCCCTGAAAAAAAAAGAGGCAGGATAGGTGACACAGCCCTTTTGGTATCATAGGTAACAGCTGAGCCGTACTGTTGAATGGTCAACTTCATCCCCTTTGTCCTCACCCTACCCTATTTTTCAGTAGATCCACAGCTTTGCATAAGAAATGAGCCAACTTTTCCATCATGTATTTCACAATATGGACTACTAGTCTGACATACAAACTCTTTCCTCATAGGAATAAAGGAAATTAACCCTTTGTATATACATTTTGCTAATTTGGGGAGGGGAAGGGAAATAACAAATGCTGACACAAGGATACAGGATGACCCATTGTAACCATGAAACATACAAGACACTATGTTGAAAATGAATTTTGTAATGAGATGTACAAGACGTTATGTCAAAAAACGAACTTTACAACTTTGGAGGGGTGGGGGGTGGGGAGGTGGTGGTGGTGGTGGTGGCAGGCGAGTATGGGGGTGGGGGAGTAGAGAGGGGAAGGAATGGTATGGGGAAACAAAGGAGGAGGCAACAACAATGCGTGATAAGAAATGTACTCACTATTTTGCCCATGTAATCGTAACCCCTCTGTATGGTATTTTCACAATAATGAAAAAATAAATACAAAATGAACTTTACAATTTTAGGGAGGAAGAGGGAGGAGTTGGGGCGGTGGGGAGGGAAGAGATGGTAGGGGAAAAAGGAGGGGGTAACAATGCTTGATAGGACATGTACTCATTACCTTCCTCATGTTACTGTAAGCCCTCTGTATCTTTACAATAACAAAGAATAGGTTTGGAGACCCCCACAGGGTTGTCTTTCACCCAAAGGCTATATTCTTGATCAGCAGCAAGTGCTTTTCCTCTCAAGCCAGTTCATTGTGCCATGTAATCTTTTTCTACTACACGCCCAATTCTCCTGTTTCTACTTACTGCTTTGCACCGCTCTCCCCCGCAGAGTTCCTTACCTGGTTAGCTTCCATCAGCAGACGTTTGTGAGTCTCAGATGCTTTGCTGTTTATATGAAACTGTGAGTGTGTGTCACAGAAGCTGTGAATTCATTACCAGAAGGCTGTGATTCCTTCCTAAAATTTGGTCTTAGAACCTGGTTTGCCCTTTGTAATTAACCAGTGACTTTTCATTTAGACTTAGCTGTGTTATATTAACGAGTTTATTGAGCTGTTTTCCTTAATGCGTTTTAAGAATGGAATGGGTGATTTTGACCAAAAATATGTGTGGTATAATTCTTTACTTTCCCTTTTTTAAAAAAGTCTTTTTCCAAAAGCTTCCCATATGTGGAGTTTGCATTCTTTCTACATCTTCCTTTCAGGGATGCTTTATTCTGTGTGAATGAATTCATGTTATCTTGAATTCACAATGTTTTATTATTTTATCTGTTAGCACTCTGCTAACATTTCAAGTTGTGTGTGGGGGCCGTGTGCTTGGACTCAGAGCCTGGGGGCTGTTCCTGAGCTTCTTTTTACTCAAGGGTAGGGTTCTACTACTTGAGCCACAGTGCCCCTTTCCACTTTTTCTGAGTAGATAAGAATCTTAGGACTTTTCTGCCTGGGCTGGTTTTGAGCCATGATCCTTAGATCAGTCTCCTGAGTAGCTCAGAGTACTGAAATAAGCACCTGGCTTCAAGTTAATTTTGAATCACTATCACCTAGGAGTATTAGGATGGAACCTGAAATTTCATCCTTTCTCTGAGTTCTCTTCTAAAACTAACATCTTTCTACAGCAGGGAAAATTCTATTAAAGTTACTCGATCTTTGTCATGCTAAGCCTTAATTTTTCCAAGTGCTCAGTGACAGATAACGTTAAAGGTCCCTATGTTGTGTAGACTGATGACAAAAATTATTGGATTAATGTTTGGGAAGTGTTTCAGAATTTTTATGAGAAAGCTATTATGTAAGCAGCAAGTACTATTATTATTTTGCTCCTTTATCTTCTTTATTTTTCATCTCTCAAAGTCATTTGGGTCATTTACTATGAAATTTTCTGATTCCTTGACAATTTTTAATGGCTCTTTGGAGAGCCTTTTTGAGGGCTGTTTAATCCCCTCATCCATGATCCATCTGCTTGTGGAGTTCATGCTTTGTTCACAACACATTAATATTCAGGATTAAGAAAAATAGTTGTAGCTATTTTGTGTCCTGATGAAACTGCTTATCTTGGAGGGGAAATTTATGCTCGTTTTGCGAATTGGAGTTAAATTTTTTTTTTAGAGTTTCCTTGTGGGGAGGTACAAATGAAGATTACAAATATCCATTATTGATGATTTGAACGAAATATAATTGAGCATGACCCTTAAACCATTCTCTGAAGCCATCATAATATTTATTCCTAGACTGTGACAATCTTTACGCTTTCTAGGTGAGGGTCAAGAATCAGTCGTACTAATTCTTTGAATATCAAACAGGAGCTATAAATTTCTATACATCTTTTTTTCAAAACTAACAAAATGAAAGAATTGAAAGGGCAGCAGCAAATTTCCTGGCTTCAACAACAACAACAACAACAACAACAAAAGTCTTCTAAAAAATTTAAAACAGGAGGTAGACCAGAGGCTGGCTTCTTCCACATCATGATAAAAATTTGAGTGGGAGAGAATGATGATAAAGCTGGGCAGAGTGAATATATTCTAATTAGTAACATCATGTTATCTATAAAAGTGTTTCATTCATGGTTATTCCACATGTAAGCCCACTAAACATATTTTCAAGTAAATTTAGCATATAGGAATTTTTAAAGTTTGTCAAATATGGAAGGTGAAAGGAGTAAAGTTCTATTTTCTTTGTCTTGATGGCTTTCCTTATTTCTTTTTCTGACTGGACAATATAAGAGGTCCTCTTTTTATTAAAAAAATGAGTAGGACTAATTTCTTGTTTTGATTATTAGCAATTATAAAGGAATAATCTAGCATTATCCTGCTTTGTACTATGCTAAATTTCAGGGCAAGTAGATAGTTTCAGGTAATGGAAAACTGCTTATATGTGTTGTTGTTCAGAAGAATGCAAATTAATTTAATAAAGAAGAGAGTAAAAAAATAATAGCAGAGCCAATGGTGTGGATAGTGTAGACAGTCACTGAAAGGTTGTTGATGAATGTTACAGTGAAGGAGTTAGCTGTTCCATGTAGACTATTGGCAGCCTAATGTCCCTCATATTGAAGATCAGTGCTTCAATAGCAAGACTAGCCACTGCGCATGCCCCTGAGGAATGTCAGATCAATGCATGTTTCTTGCCATTACATAATGACATTACATAATGACTCCATCCTTAAGCAAACTTCCAGAGGGCCATTTACAATAACTAACCAAAAAAAAAAAAAAAAGAAAATGATCACAAATGCATAGGTGAATACAAAAAAAGAGACTTTTTTCCCTACAAGTAACCGAATTTTGGCTGTAAAGCAATGCAATGGTTAATCTTGATTTTCAACTTGATTAGCTTGAGCAACACCTAAGAGAATAGTGAATTGCAAGTCTGGGGAATCTATGGAAGTGTTTCTCGAAAGGATTGAAGCACAAGGGCTCTTACCTAATAAATAGTTTCCTTTATTTTGTTTTACTGATTTGCTTTTGGAGTTTATATGTTTGTTTGTTTGTTTTTCCCCGGTACCAACTGTTCGAATTCAAAGCCTTGTCCTTGATTTAGTTTAGGGATTTGCTTGAATGACACCACTTGAGCCAGTCCTCCAACCTGGATTTTGCTGGGTATGTTGGAGATGGGATTTGGTAGTTTTCTGCCTGGACTTGCTTGAAACCACTGTTCTCCATATCTCAGCTTCCTGAGTGTCTAGGATTACAGACATGAGCCACTAGAGCTGATCTGAGATGCCTGTCCCTTGTGCACAGGAGTATTTCTTAATCTCTCTCCTATCTGTCGTGATGCGTGATTTCTGGCATCATAGGCAAGAACACTACTATTTGACCATCTTAGATGTCTGGGCACTGGTACTGGCACTGGTATGTTTTTCAAGCTACTGCTCTTCGACTTTTGAAATGTAGCCACTTTACCTTACAAAGTACAACCTCGTTCTATGGTTTCCATTTTCTAGCATATACTTTTTATTTTTTAGTTTTACCACCAGCCTGAACACCACTTCCCAGAAGACTTCCCGCCCCTTGGGTTTTCCCCAAACTCATTTTCTATTTGCTGGTTGTTGTAGCAGTATATTAATATTGAACAGAGTGTGAAGTTCATATTATGTTTCTTGCTATCATATGTTACATATATATCAAAGGCAACTTTCCCTGAAGCTGAGCTTGGTATCTGGGGACTGCTCTTTGTAGAATCTCTCTTTGCAGAGTCAAAGATTCTGAGACCAATGCCTATTCACAGACTATTTCTATTTCTGCTGAATTCCTACAGGGAGAGGAGTGGAGGGAAGCTCAGACCTATGGGGAAGTTCTTAAGCTTCTAGTTTCCCAATTGTCCTGGCTTCCTTCTGTTTGCCCCAAATGCACTGTAGTTTTATGAAATGCAAGCAGGAGGTTCACCTTCCCCTGGGCAGGAAATTTTCTGACTTTTCTGTCCACTTCCATTAGCAGAAGTCTTCTGTTCACTTGAAAAGCACAACCCCATTCATCTGAGTTGATTGAAAATTCACAATATCCATGTTTGTCATAAGTTTGATAATGACATGTTACCTCAGTTGATATTTCAAAGTATTGTGCAGCTCATGAGAATTAATGAAGGATGACAAATAATAAAAAAAGCATTATACTCAATGTCTTCTACATTAGCAGGGCTAAAAGGGGCAGCATTCACCTGTCCCCCCAGTGAAAATGCTAAGAAATGAATCCAAAAGATAAGCTCTTATTTTCACTCAACCTTTGAAATCGGTGCCTACTTCCTTTCACACTACAACCTGGTTGAGCTGGATATCAGCTATTGAAACGGCAAATGTCATTTTGTCAAAGAATTTTAATCTTCAAATTCACAAAGGGAGGGAAGTCATGTTAGAACCAAACTTCAACAAGGCCTGGTAAAAAGACATAAAGACCGATAAGGAAGATAATCTACTAGCATTCTCCTGGTGCTGTTGCATTATATAACCATAACCATTTCTGATTATACGTAGATAAATATAAACAGTAGGTGTGTATACTTGACATAGATCCTACTATGAAAATAGATCATGTAAATCTCTATTACTGCCACACATGAAGTATGAGCTCAGCTTTGCTTGAGACACAGAATATATAATCTACATCAAGTTGTTCTTTTGAGAGCCTAGATGTAAGAGTTAAGATAGATGCTGGCTTTTCCTAATACATATATCAAGAATAATCTACCAAGGGTGGTCTCCATGTCCACAGCTACAATGACATGTTTGAAGATTTTCTATAGCTACATTGTGTTTTTACTGAATCTGAATATTGGAGAGCTTACTGATTACTTTGCCAGTGCTGTGGAAGATTTTTTTTTTATTTCTTATGACACAAAGAGCACAGAGAGTGAATAAAGAATCTTCTAAAGAAAGAAAACTTTATTAGAGAGAGATATTTGGCAAAGGCCATGGAAGCATCTGGAAATTTTGGGTTGCTTTATGACAGAGAAATCTTAGGACACTGACATTTGAGACAGATGAATCTCAAAAAACAGAGTAAAGGGTAGTAGTTGTGAGATCATATGGATTAATTTTTTGGGAGGGGGTTAACACTGTTCTGTCTATGATGTTGGACACTTATTTAAAATTCTATGCAATTTTCTTACATGTAAATAGAAACAATAGCAGTATCTTTATCACAGGGTAGGGGTTAATATTGAATTAGTATCTGAAAAGCATGCAGAATGATGCTCAACACATACCAAGTATATTTGTTTTAATCCAACATATCTAAAGTACTGATTATAGAAAACTAATCTCTGATCATGAAGATATAGGAGAAATAATAAACTTTTTATAAAAATTTATCTCATCTTAAAAAAACTCATTTCTGTCTTGTTAAAATGATCTGTAAATTTAATATATTTATCACATATAAACTGGCCCATAAAAAATTGAGAGCTGCTGTTTCATATTCAAGATCTACTTGTAAAACTGAGACAGAACACATGTAGGACAATTTTATAGGAGTATTGTCATTAGAATGATGAACATTCTGGAGATATTAGTTTAATTTGTTCATCTCCAGCAGTATATTCCAGAGAATATGAACTTCATAGAGCTTCTATAAAAAAGGGAATCTAATATGTCTTGTGCTTACTGCCAAGTATTTCTGACTGTATAATAAAAAACATTAATCAGCAAATCAGCAAATTGTCAGATTCTCTTCATGGAAAATAAAACCATGGGAAAAAATCTGTATCAAGTGTGATATAACATTGGAACCCAGTATCTATACCTTAGCTACCTAAAAATCACAGGTAAGTTCAAGTTGTAGAGGAGCATCTTAGAAACTTCTTTTATTATGGACATTCTCATTATTGATTTTCCCAAGATAACTTTCATAGGTCTCTATACCTTGCAATCAGATACTTACTTCCTGATTAAGACAGTTACTATTTATTTGATGTGGCACTATAAATAAAGGCTAATAAAAGAAACGGAGATGAGGGCTTAATAGAATAACAATTATATCATGGAGGTGAACAGTTCCAAAGACAAATTATTATTTATATTTCTGTCACTTAGAATTGTCTATTGATTTATCCTTCAAATGAAACTCAAAGACCACCAAATCTTTACCTCAAACTTACTAAATGGAGTTTGATATTCTTGATTATTTTAAACAATATCAGGACACTCATAAAATGCCATAAACATTGTTTGTAAGAAGCTATTTTTTTTCTCAGCAGAATTTTCAAAATTCAAATGCATTCTATTCAAATTCAAAGAGAGGTAAGATTCATGGGTCTTCAGGAAGATTTCCACTAAATTGTGCAGATGCTCACATACATTTCTGGGCATTTTGAAATGAATGCTCTTTGTTGTTGTGCTCCATCTGTTTGGTTCTTTCAACCCTTTCTGAAAATGACATCTCAAAGACTCAAGGAGCCTCACACACACACACATACACAATAATAAGACTTCAGACTCATTTCGCAGAGAAATAAAAGCAAGGATGCTCAGGCGGTATGAGTTAAAATGTTTCTTTTATTAAGATGAAAACATTTTATAGAATAGCATCATAATATATTTAGGATCATCTTTCTTCTCTACTTGTGTTGCCGTGTCTTCTCCATAAAATGTCCTATGATGGTTTTATCTCCATAAAAATGTCCTATTATGGCTTAAATACTGCAGGCATTAGAGGGGGAAATGCGAATGATTTGTGCTTACTGCTACACAAAGTCCAGTAAAGGTTAATGAACTTCTACTATTGAGGGAATTAGGTACTCAGTTGAAATCCAGGTCAGGTGAAGAATATAACGGTTCTTTTAAAATCTGCTATAATTGTAACTGGGCCTTTCAACCTCAGCATGGTACTTTTGTACCTAAATAGGGCATGCTGGATAAACAAGGTGGTCTTTCTTGAGCCATAATACTTTAGCATCCGTCTTGTACATTTCTTTCATCATCAGAGAGTGTGAATAAGTTAAAGTTTGGCACCCTGTAAAAGATACAAAAACAGCTTTGTGTGGTCATTGAATGGAGACTACAGGTTCAATAAAAATAAAACAATAGTCAGTTCTAGGTGAAGAGTTCAGAAATTGACCTTCGCCATGTGTACTATACCAGAAGTTAGCCCATAGGGCCAAGAAATTGAAATAAAGTTGCCCAGTGAAAATGACACCTTACTACACTAAATTATTAAATATAACACAAAACTCTGAATTTGTCTGAAATTCTTTATATGAAGCCATAATGACTTACCTACTTTAAAGATGAGAATATATTGAGTTTGCATTTTAAATGGGATTTTTAATTAGGATGTCTGAGTTAAATTATTTTAGATTAGAATAAGATTGACAGCTTTATTCTGTATAAAAAAACCTACCAGTTTGTGTTTCCTGGGAGAACAAAAAAAATTTCCATATTAAAATTCCTCCATAGGGTGCATGAAGAAAGAAGCATGCTTCCCTGGGGGACAATATACAGATTATTCTTCATAATTCCATTTTGAACAGACTAGACCGAAGGCCCCTACTTATTCATCGATCTGTTTATTTATTTGAGAGTAAAGAGATCTAAAGAAAGAGGTCTTAGTTCAAGACCAAGATAGAAAAATAAAAGAAACAAAGCTACTTGAGAGAGGCAAGTCAGGGTGGCCAGTGAGGTTAGAAGGCCTTGGAAAGTTAGAGGAGTTGGAAAGGTACACACGCCTGGAAAGTTAGAGAGGCTTGAAAAGTGAAGACAACATACCCTGTTGTATTTTTCCCCCTCAAGAAAGACCCAATCAATGTTGCCAATTGCTGGAGGTAGGTGGAATCAGAAGAGGGCTGGCAATGGATCAATGAACTCAGTGGCGACGTGATGCGGCCTCTTTTATTGAAAGAGAGAGGTAGAAAGCTGGGATCCAGGCAGAACGGGAGTGGTTGTGAACTGTCAACAATGACTTGTCAACCACTTTTGAGGAGTTTCATTGCGGAGTGGAAAAAAAAATGGAGTGGTAGCTTAGAAACAGATGTGGGCTTAAGATTTCACAACTTCAGTGCTTGCAGATGATAGATTGGGGAGTGTCTATAATTCAGGAAGAAGGAGAAAACTAATTAATATAGCAACATATTCACTATGGGAATGTTCCTGGGTGAGGTATGGTCAGGATCTCACACACATGTGGGAGTGAGGGTGTGGGGTGCTACTCCTTATGGCCTTCATCCCCTAGGATCTGCAGATAAAGCAGTAGATGTAAATCAGTACCAGTAAGTTAGGTGGAGTGGTGGGAGCTTATCCAGATCTTTTCCCAACTGCTGTAGTTTTGCTCAGTGTATAAATAAGCAAGGTCTTAACTGAGTGTCAGAGATTGTATAATGGGTTTAAAGTGATATGTGTGTGTGTGTGTGTGTGTGTGTGTGTGTGTGTGTGTGTGTGTGTGTATCATATGTATATGGTAAAGGTGATGAACAGGGGATTACAGTTAATAAATAAGGTGAGGAATACATTTGTTTTTAAACACTGTCATCTCCTCCCTCATTTTCTCCCCTTTGTTCCTTTCTATAACTGCCCCTCCCCCCAAGTTGGATAGTTCATTTCCAATACAGTGTCTAGTGAGTGTCATTGTTGCATTACTTCATCCTTTGCCCTGCTGTTTCTGTGATTCCCCTTCCCTTCCTTGGATCTGATAAAGTTATATACAAGACAAATGGTGCTGGCTAAACATGTGTAGAAAACCAAAGTTAGATCTTATATATCACCCTGCACCAGAATCAATTCCAAATGGATCAAAGACCTTGAGGTAAAAGCAGACACCCTCAAAATATTACAGGAAGGAATAGAGCAAACACTAGGGCTTGTTGGCGCAGGTTGAAGCTTTCTTAATAAAGACCCAGAAACACAACAAATCAAAGAAAGGTTGGATAAATGGGATTACATTAAACTGCAGAGCTTCTGCATGACAAAGGACATAGCTAGCAAGATTAATAGAAAGTCCACTGACTGGGAAGAGATCTTCACTAGCCATACAACAGACAAGAGTCTAGTATCTAAAAAATACTTAGAGTTCAGAAAGTTAAATCCCCCCAAAACAAATCCCTCCCCCAAATCTACCCCATTAACAAGTGGGCTAAAGACTTAAAGACAGACTTCTCTGAAGAGGAAATAAGAATGGCCAATGGACATATGAAGAAATGCTCAACATCTCTGGTCATCAAAAAAAAAAAAAAAAGAAAATCAGGGTTTAAAGTCTTTAAGGACTGATATCTGCTGATCAGGAGTCACTAGTCAAATTAAAAGAAAAAAAGCAGAGATGACATGAAAACAGAATTTATTGGAGAGGAGGAAGTAAAACAAATATCCTAGCTACTCCAAAGGCTGATATCTGAGGATTACCATTCAAAGCTAGCCTGAGTGGGAACATCTGTGAGACCCTAACCTCCAATCATTTAACCAAAAAGAAGAGGAAGAAGAGGAAGAAAGAAAGAAGAAGAAGGAGAAGAAGGAGAAGAAGGAGAAGAAGGAGAAGGAGAAGGAGGAGAAGGAGAAGGAGAAGGAGGAGAAGAAGAAGAAGAAGAAGAAGAAGAAGAAGAAGAAGAAGAAGAAGAAGAAGAAGAAGAAGAAGAAGAAGAAGAAGAAGAAGAAGAAGAAGAAGAAGAAGAAGAAGAAGAAGAAGAAGAAGAAGAAGAAGAAGAAGAAGAAGAAGAAGAAGAAGAAAAGAAGTTGGAAGTGGGGGCTGTGACACAACTGGTAGAGTGCTAGCCTTGAGCAAAAAGGAGTTCAGGAACAGGAACGAGTTCAAGCTCTGTGATTGGCACAAAAAATCCCATTATTTACTGAAATATAAGAGCATAGTTAGTTCTTTTATTTCCATCTATGTGGCTCAGAATATCACACAGATTTTATAGTCTGAAAATCTGATATGTTTATAGACCATGTAATGATCGAATCAGAATAATTGACACTTATGTCTCTTTAAACATCTGCCATCTACCATCACTTTGCATTAGGAACCTTTAACTTCTCATGGTGACTCAGTGATGAAGAACAATCAGGTCAACTGCACATGACAAAATATATTTTATGATTTCTTGCATTTTCAAATGACATGATGCTGTTTGAGTCCTAATATGCTCTGGATGTTTGAGTTTCAAATTAAAACCATGGCATGGAAATTGGAAACCAAGGCGATGCAACCGGTTATAATTGAGCTACTAAATCCTGTGACCTGGGGCATGACTGAATTTTAAGAAACCAGGAAATGGTGATGACAAAAATCTTTGGAATCAAATGGACCACTATATGAGTTCTTGTTCTGCCCTTCACTTGAGTACACTGGGTATTTCCAAGCTGCCTTTTCGTGTGTGTGTGTGTGTGTGTGTGTGTGTGTGTGTGTGTGTGTGTGTGTGTGTGTGTGTGTGTGTGTGTGTGTGTGTGTGTGTGTTTCTGTTTGAATATGGGGGAGAGATTGCCCTCTCTTAATAGTACAATCAATCCTAATCCTTCCTTTCCTTGAGGTAAGGGCCAATACCTTCTCAAGATCTCTGCCAAAGGCATCACAAAATATAAAGAGCCAGCTAACTAGAAGCAATCCTAAGACATCATCTTGGTCCATTACTCTCCCTTTGTTTTAAAAGCCATCCATCCCCTTCTGTTTGTCCTTACTCACCTCCTCCCACTCGTCTGGTTGTGAATCTCCCTACAGCCGTAATCACTTACTCTCTCACACAATTTTCCCCTGAGGTCATTCCTAGCTCAAGTCCCAGGCTGATAGGAGTCCAGAGCTTCTTGCCTGGTAGAGCCCCACCGCCATTTTGTAATGAACTCTTCACAGGTGACCATAGAACTCCTCTCCATCAAGCAAAGGGTGAGATCAGAATGTTTCAAGTCTGAGAACTCCAGATGTCCCATCTTCTTCTAGACCTGGCCTCCCAGTCATTTTGTTTTGTTCATTCTCCTATGGCCATGCATCTTGTCTCCTGTCCTAAAACCACCACCCCAGTTTAAAGCCACCATGCAGCTAATTTGGGCCAATGTGATAAATACCAAGGATCCTCCAACTCCAGCCTTCGTTGCTCAGATCTGTCACACTCATTGTTGCCAAACTGATCTTCCCAAAGTTATTCCAACTTACCCTACTACTCCAAATTCTTGGGTGAATACAGTCCATAATATTCGATGTATATATGTATTAGCTTAGGCTGTGCAGACTATGTTGTCCACCAACACAAAGGAGGCTGTAGACTGTACATAAAAATGAGTGGATAGGTATGGGGGCCACCAGCAGTACTTTGCCAACAGTAGATCTAATTAATCAGAATATCCACTGGTTCCATCTTAGTAAATTTTACATAGTGGTCACTCAATATTATGAAATAATTATTTGTATGCTGAAAGCCCTGCTAGAATGTAAGCTATATAAGACAGGTGTTGATCTATTCAGTTTATTGCCATATTCCAGGCACTTAGAACAATGCTTGGTAAATGGGAAGCTATTGGTGGATTATCAAATGGATATGTAAAATTAGACTTCATTAATCTAGCTTAACTTTAATAAAAAAGAGTTCCAAACATGATTACTGTAATTGTTTTGATCAGCCTATTGATTAGTTATTTCCTTCTATGAAACCTTGCTAATGAAATGAAATGTATATTTTGATGGAGATTTTTGTGTATACTCTCATTATAACTTGCCAGGAGAGAAATACTACAACTCAGGGGTGAGCAAACACATTTTGTAAAGGTCAATATAATGGATGCTGTGGTTTTTGTGGAGCATGTTGTTCATCACAACTACACAGCTCTGCTGCTGTAAAACATGAGAACTGTAGATGCTACATAAAAACAGGAGTGGACTAACTAGGGCCATGCAGCCCTTTGCCAACAACTGCTTTAATTTATCAGTAGATTTCCATTGGCTCCCTCACAGAACTAAATGCTATACAGAAGTCACTCAATATTGTGAAATAGTTACATGACAACTATTTATTGAATACATTTTATACCGTTATATGTCAAGAGAGATGAACCAACAGAGACTGCTAATAATGATGGTGTCATAAATAATGGAAATAGTCATAATCAACTGGCCAACTAATGATGTGAAATGTTACTTGATTTGGGTAATGATCTGAAGAAATGTGGGTACAAAGTTCTAGGATGTTAGGTAGCTTTTTTCAAGTTATCAAGAGGGATTGATAGTCACTAACAGCCAAAAATCTAAGTGTAATTGACAATGGGATATGGCATTGATATACATCCTATACTATATTCCTTGCAACATGCTTTTGGAATAAATAATGCAATCTCATTTTATAAATAAAGGTGAATAAATGAAGTTTAGCAAGTTTAAGTAGTTTTCCAATAGTGTGTAATATTTTGGTAATAATCTATAGAGCGGGGTATGTCTGACTCCAAGCCCCTGTGAAGTGACTGTTATAATATATTTTAAAGCTTCCATAATTGGGGCTGGGAATGTGGCTTAGTGATAGAGTGCTTGTCTAGCATGCATGAAGCCCTGGGTTTGATTCCTCTGTGCCACATACACAGAAGAAGCCAGAAGTGGTACTATGGTTCAAGTGGTACCATTCTAGCTTTGAGCCAAAGAAGCTCAAGGACAGTGTCCAGGTCCTGAGTTTGAGCCCCTAGACTGGTTTACAAAAAGCTTCCATAACTTAAGGGCTTCTGATGATTGTCTCATACTGGGTGGAGAGATTATTCATGCTGATAGGTTGGGTTATTTTTAATAAAACTGAAAATAAGTCAACATTTGGCATCTGTTGTAGTCTTCCATCCATCATCTCTCTGTCACTATCTCTTAGGATATCAGGCTGGTCGGGGCCTGAGGGCCATCAGAGCAGACCTTTCTTTACCTTTGCTTTTCCTTTTCCACCTCTTCCCCACATACCCCACCCCCAAGAGTCTTCCAACTTCCTTTCTCTAGATATTAAATCCTCGCTCTACTCAAAACCACCATGATAATTACAAGCCTCTTTTGACTCAGGGTGAAATCTACACACTTCCTATATTTTCATATGTTTCTTTTATACAGCATCTGAGATTGATGTTCAACTCACTGGAGTTTTAAGGACTACCTTTTGTCATATCTTTGATTCATCCTTCATAATAAGAGAATACTGCTGAGGTGGTGATTTATGCCTGTAATTCTAGCTGCTAGGAAGGCTAAGATCTGAGGATTGTGGCTTAAAGCCACTCAAGGCAGGAAAGTTGTTATCTCCAAATAACATCCAAAAAGTTAGAAAGAAGTAGAGATATGGTTCAAGTATTGGAATGCCAGATTTTAGACCATAACAACAGCAACAAACAACTAAGGAATAGCACTTGGTTTCTGCGTTCCATCCCCAGTACTGGCCCACAGAATGAAATAATAATCAGAATATGTTGACACATAGTAGCTACCTATTAAGATGGACTTAGGAACAATGATAAATAATGTTTTAAAGTACATGTGTAAACATTTTTAAAGTTGGAAAATTTGAAAAGAAATGAAGTTAAATGAGTTTATTCCTATCATCTCCCAGAGACACAAATTAAATGAGAAAGAAGAGCCAAAGAAAGTAAAATGGAGCAGAAATGCTTTATATAAGGGTCAAATAAGTACCAGGACACAAAAGCAAAATGGATTTTGAGATCAGTTTTTATATTCTTCCTTTTTGTATACATAAAAAGTTCAGGACTAAAATCAGCACAAAGTTATATTACTGTGGTAGAGATCCAAATAGCACAGCACAAAGCCTGCTCTCATTGTTCTACTATAAAACAGTTATTCATCAATAAGCCTCACCAGAACTGAACAACAATTAATATTAAGAGCTCACTGTGCACATGGCACTATGCTAGGCATTTAGAAGAGGGTTGGAGGCTTTTATTTTATTTAATCTCTGCTCTTAAGAAGCTTACCGTTAAGATAGACGCATTGAAAGAGGCCTACATCTCCATACATGTATTAATGAGAATCTAAATGATGGGATGCAGAGTGTGGGGGAAGAGAAGTACAAAACATTTTCAAGTGTTCTCCTGCTATTCTGTATTTTGATGCCACTTTGAATTGATTTGTGGAAGGGAGAGAGAAGATGAGTGGGATTGGAAATGCTGAAAAGGGAGGAAAATGTAAGTGTGTGTAGTGGGAGGTCTGGCATCTTGAATTTCCTTTCATCACCATCACGTGACTAATCAATAGGTGTTTCATAATCCTACTAATTTCCTTTATATGGAAGCTTAAAATTGAGGGGGTTTTTTTCCTCATAAAAGAAAATCAATGTTCACCATAGGCTGCTCTTCCTATTGAGGTCACTCTGCCACTTTTTCAGACATTGCTTTCCCCCCTCTAGTGTGATTTTTCTGCATCTGTCTTCATTTTTACTTAAATTTCAACTAAGAGCCAACAAACCAAAATTTCTCATCCATTGCCTTGGCTGCCACAGGCTGACTTGCTCAGAACCCTAAGACCCTACTGATGCTCTTTAGGATTTTGCACAGCAAAAGTGATCTCCAGAGCTACACCAAAGGGTTCCATTTTATTGTAAATTCTGCCTAGAGATAGAAAGGATTTACTTCCTCAATATACAAAACGTTGCTGATTTTACTTAGACTTGAAAGCAGCAGGCTAGGGGCCTTTTTGAAAGCTGTAGAATTGGTAACTGGATCTCAATAGCTATTGTTAAGAGACAACAAGAAGGGCTCAGGGAAAGTAGCCTCAGATACTCCACCACTCAGTGAATAGCTGAGGTTCAAGGACAAGCGTTGACTCTAATCACTGGGCCAAACTGGTAAACCAAGGCACATGGTAGGCTGCAATACCCCTTCTCATTCTTCATCCCAAAGGAAACAAAATTGTTTGATTCTCAGCAGTTTCAATAAAGGTAAATGCACATGCATCTGCATGACATCATCTGACTGTGTCTTGTGTAATTGTTCATTTAATACATACTATTCCAACAGGCGCTGGTGGCTCACGCCTCTAATCCCAGCTAATCAGGAGGCTGAGATCTGAGGATTGCAGTTCAAAGCCAGTCAGTCATTGTCATTGTTTAGGCAAGCCTGAGCTGAGAACATTTACTATCCAGACACCAAATTTGTGTAAATGCTGCTCCCTTGCTTACTGTGCTAACCTTTGTTTTCTGGGACTGTAGTCCACGTTCCTTGGCAGGGAACACAAGTTCTTTACAAGTTGATTCCTGTGTACATGATTCCTGTGTACATGGCATGTGCTTCTCAGGCTGACTTTGTACCACCCCCAGTCCCTGCCATGACAAGGGGCCTCTGTGTGTACGACACTGTGACAACTGCCTTTGCTTCTATCTTCCCAGAAAGCAATCCACAGAGGTGGAGGACTGTCATCTTGGTGAAATCTAATGGGTGAGCACTGTGTTCTCAGAGGACTGTGGTCACACCCCATGAGAACAGCCATGCGGGGCTGTGCTGTGACCCTCTGAGACCTCACTGTATATTTGTCTGTATATTTCTCACCTCCAGAAAATCCCTGATACACGGGAAATACTCAATAGAATATTCATAAAGAGATGGAAGAGAGAAATGAGAAAGGAAGGTAAGGAAGAAGGAAAAGAGGAAGGGAGAGATGGGGGAAAGGGAGAAGGGAATGGAGGAAATGAAAGAAGGAGAGAAGGAAGAAAACAAGGAGGAAGGAGGGAGGAAAGAAAATAAGGAAGAAGAGAGAAGGAAGAAGGAGGGATGGAAGGATGAAGGAAAGGGGGAGGGAGGGACAAAGGGAGAAAAGAAACAAGGCAGAACTGACATTGGTTTAGTAGTTCAAGTCTCTGAGCTATTTTAATTAATATTGCCCTTGCTATCCTTTGAGGAACCAAGCAATTTTGCTTTCTAATGCAAAACAGGAAAATTATTTATTTGGGTAGTAAAGAAGTTAAAAACGTATCATCAGTCACTCTTCATCCTCTGTTTCCTTCTCTTTATTCCTAGAAGTTTGGGTGGCTATAGCCAAAGTGATTTTTCACTCTTACTGTTAAAAACAATGCAAAACAAGGTGCTTGCAAAGGATAGAAACTAGAGTTATTCATCACACTCAACCCTGAAGTGATTGAAGAATGATTGCAGAGTTCTGAAGAAAAAATAAATACTTCTAAATTCAGTCCAAAAATCAATTAAGTAGGACAGCAAAATAAAAGATAATGGAAAAATTGAAACCTTTCAGCATGAAAAAATTTTCAAATATATACTGAAATTAAACAAGATAAGACTTGAAGAAGACAAAAAGATGTTTAAAAGACAAGATATGTAGGTTTATTTCAAGCATCTTTGGACCACACACAAAGAAATGGCAAATCATTGATTAGGGGATTGGCTGTGATAGAATTATCTGGAAAACAAGCCTCTGGCATAACAGATAGGGGAAGAGGTAGCCAGCGTCTAACTTACTTTCTCTACAAACTATTACCCTGGGGAATACTATATTCTAATCCTGGAATGGAGGTATCATGAATGGTACTAGTCTTTCTCTGATCTAAATTCTTCATCTTTCTATAGTTCAACATAGAGTAGAATTCTGTTTTTGTTTCTTATCAAGACTTTCAGGATCAATATTAAAGTGAGGCACTAATGTGAAAATTATTTTTGAAATTCTACTATTTCTTAACTATGTCCTTGTTGCTATAAACTTCTAGATAATTCCTTGTGAGAGATTCTTCAATAAATTTCTTAATAAAAAAGTTACCACTTTCTACTGTTTTAGCTTCACGGTCTATTTCTAAAAGAAAATGGCAGTTACATTAAAATTATTTGCGCAATTGCATAGACTAAATGAAAAATGAATAAAATTTAAGATCCAATCCAATTTATCAAGTATGCTTTGGTCACCTTTTCATTGATTGCTGGAAGATGGACAATTATTCATTGATGTCACCAACATACCCAACTACAGATGCAAATGCACCTTATAAAGACAAGTCAATTCTAGTATAGTGCTTACATTTTTTTCTCTACTCACCACAAACTTGGTAGCCAATAATAAATACAAAATGTCACCAGACTTTCAGGAAGATTGTGTCATTATCATATGAACAACCAATGACAAAAATGACCAACTCTCAGGGCCAATAATACACAATTTTTAAAAGCTATAACCATTTACTTAGGTACCTTCATTTGATGAAATAGCAGCTGCTAGGAATGAAACAATTGTAAAACCAGGCAAGTGTTTGTCAAAGGCATATAGAATGTACTAACAAGTGACTTAGAGTTCACTTAATCAATAGGTTGACAACTTGGAGTCTATCTAAAATTTGAAATTCAAACTGGACAAACATTGATTCTTTTGGTTTCTATTCCACATTTTTTTGTCAGTAGTGGGGCTTGAACTCAGGGCCTGGCACTGTCTTTGAGCTTTTGTGCTCAAGGTTAGTGCTCTACCACTTTGAGCCACAGTGCCACTTTTAGTTTTCTGGTGGTTAATTGGAGACTTTCCTGCCAAGGCTGGCTTTGAACCACGATCCTTAGATCTCAACCTCCTGAGTAGCTAGGATTATGAGTCCTTTGTACCTGACTTCTATTCCACAATTATTTTCAGTATCTTTACTCTATAGTAAATATCAAGAAAGCCAACGGAATGGGCCCAATTTCAGATACTTATAGTGTTTGTAGGATATGTTAAAAATAAGTAGTGCCTGTGAATGTAACTTAATGTTATAGTGTGTACACAGCATGTGTGAAGTTCTTGGTTCAATTGTAGCACTGACAAAAAGTGAAAACAGGCAGGCAGAGTTAATTTAACTTCATCAAGTTATTTATAAAGTAGAATAATTATGTTAGTGAGAGTATCAGTTTAGATGGTATAAGGAAAAGCATTGAGTAGATGATAACATGCTATATATATGTCACTTTATTTTTATATTCTAATCACATCAATTTTATAATTTATTTTTAAATTACCCTTAAGTAGTTGTACAAAAGAGGTGCTGTATATCAAAGCAGTTTATGAATGCAATGCATCTTGATCAGTGTCACCTCTTGGACATTCTCACCTCTTCCTGAATTCTCACCTGCGTTCTAACCTCTCTTCTTCTCCTCTTTACTCATCTACCTCTCACCCATTGGCTCCACCTCCCATCTTGACTGTACCCACTACCTGGGGTTGATTTTGTTGGTGTTGACCTAGTCTTCTAAAAGATTATACTATTGGAGTTTTCTGTAGATTCTATTATACTTCACTTAATTCCTTTGCATACTGCCCAACATATATAGATTTATATATACATTTTATCTACCACAAATGAGGAAACCATGCAACGTTTGTTTCTCTGGGTCTGCCTTACTTCACTTAATAATATTTTTTCCCAACTCTTTCCATTTCCTTATAAAAGGTACCATGTCATTCTTTGTAATGAATGAGTAAAATTCCATTGTGCATATATACAAACCACATTTTCTTGATCCATTTGTCCATTGAGGGGCATCTGGGCCGACTCCATATTTTTGCCATGGTGAATTGAAGCACTCAGATGGTTTGAAATCATCAGATCACCTTTACATGCATACCAATACTGATTTAGATGACATAGAGGATTCACAGAGAAACAACCTATGCTGGCGGAAAAAGGATCCAACTCTCCCTGGTGAAGATGTGAAAGCCTTGAACTGGATTTTGAAGTAAATCCAGCAAAAATGAACCAAGTTCTGAGCCTGGAATTTGGATGTGGTTTTATATTTCTGAAAGGTGGGGGTTGGAGAGCATTAAAAAATCCCCAGGACTTAGAATCTAGTTTGGCCTCTTCTCCCAGTGCAGGAGTTTGGGATTTACTTTTCCCTTGAACACAAGAATGGATCAAAAGTTTGATGAACAAAGGTATCCATTTTCAGGGAACAGAGATGGTTTGGTTAATCATCTGTTCAGGGTTGTGGCAGGAAGGAGACTAAATGGGAGGCCAAACAAGACAGAATTAGGCACACAGTGGATACCACCTGGCATTGCCCTACTTAATTTTCAACCACCCAGCGAAGCAAATATCACCTGCTCCACTTCACAAAGGAACTCTCAGAAGCCAGGACTGTGCTATTCACCATCACATCTGCCTGGACTGAATCACAGTGTTCTCAGCTCCAGAAGAAGGAGCGCAGCAGATGGAAACTGAATTCCAGGCTATTGCAATAGGAGTTTAGACTGTTGAAAGGGAGGTAGAGACTGAACTCAACTTCACTATACAAAAAGTGGAAGGGATGGGGAGTTTTAAGGGCTGTGGAGAGTTTGAATGACTGGAAGATGTTGAGGGTGGGTAGTAGGACATCTGGGTTGACTAGTTTGTGCTTGTGGAAATTGGGATCCAACCCTCCAGTAATCAACATGCAGAAGGGAAGGTTCCATTTCCTTTGAGGATGTTGCTTTAATGCACTGACGCCCCCTCTCCCCCCCCTCCACGCCCACCATCTCAGCCCATCTCCCTAGGGCCTTGAGGAGGACATTCTTGACTTATATAATTGTCAAGAGGCTGGGAGATTTGCTTCCCAAAGAGGGAATGATGTACAATCGCAAGTTCTTTAAGTAATGGCCTGAATGGAAAAGATGTTCTGGACTTGTAGTTGGGATGAAACTGTTGGAAAAACTGTTGGACAACTACTGAGTCACCGCTTCACATAGCATCATGTTTCTTGATAGAATGGGAGCTGCTTCTCTTTCATTTTCCAGAACACTTCCACATTAATTGGCTATGGCAGTTGTAACCAAGTTCTACACATTTCACTTAGTTTTGAGGGTCAAGTGGGAGACAAATCAAGGTGTTGGCAGGATGATGCCTTGTGGAGGCTCAAGGAGTTAGTCGGTTCGTCTTCCAGATTCTAGAGACCTTATTCATTTCCCGTTTTGTGGTTCCTTCTTCCATTTTCAAATCCTGCAGTCCCTTCCTTCCCCTCTGATTCCTAGTCTCATTGTCACGGTGTTTTATCTGACTCTGAGCTTCCTGACTCCCTCTTTGGAGCCCTCTTCATTGGACCCACAGAGAAAATTCAAGAACATCTTCTCTACCTCAAGGCCTTTCTTTGACTCTACTTGGGCCTCTTTTTATCATATGGAGCAAATAGGGTATTAGGATGTGGGGATCTTTAGAAGACAGTGCCTCTGCTGCTAATGAATCATTTCTTGCTATCAGTTCAGGTCAGTCAATCACTTACACTACAGCAGTTTTCATCTGAGCATGGGATCAGAAAGGAGGCCTGAAGGGGCTGGGAAGGTGGCTCAGTGGTAGAGTGCTTGCCTTGCATGCATGAGGCCCTGGGTTCGATTCCTCAGCACCACATAAGCAAAAAAAAAAAAAAGAAAAAAGCCGGAAGTGGCACTGTGGCTCAAGTGGTAGAGCACTAGCCTTCAGCTGAAGAGCTGAGGGACAGCACGCAGGCCCAGTGTTCAGGCCCCACGACTGGACCCCAAAAAAAAAAAAAAAAAAAAAAAAGAAAGGAGGCCTGAAGAATAGGATGTTCACAAATGCTGCTCAATGCAGAGTCATTGTCAGGTCTCACAGGTCTCTCTGTGAGACCTGACAGGTCTCACATTGGACAATGATCAACACATCTGATGCCCTGGAGAGGAGGCATGCTTAAGCAGGGCACTGCCTGGCTTGCTCTCCTCTCCTCCCCATCCTTTGCACGAGGGCAAGCCACAGTTTTCCCCGTGCACATGTGCTCCTGAGCAAGATGCTGGTTTCACTTGCAAATCCCCATGGAGTGAGTACTCAGCCCTCTGGTGAGAGGACTTTCATTTTACTGGATAATGATCTTCTTGGTGATTTTAAACATTTCCTGTTGCTTGTTAAACTGCCTGCTCAATTCAGCTCCAAATAACAGCTTTAAGCACACAAGTGAAAATTTAGCTCCTAGTATTTAACAACTACTATAATTTTAAAATCTACTTTCAATTAAGAAAAACCTTGTAATTCTAAAAAAGTGGTCATGTTCCAAAAAATGCTGAAATGTCGAGTGAAGGCAAGTCCACTTTATGTCTGGCAGAAACTGTTCTGCTGTCATGTGGCTTTGCATTGAAAAGCTTTTTCAATACTACTTTCTGACAGGGCAGGGCTAGTGTGGTATTTAATATTTGCTTTTATACATCTCCCCATGATGTCAGAACAATCTCCAGTAATCAAAGAGAGAGGAAAAGAGCTAGAATCAAGTTATTTGTGAAAGCTAAACATATACAATTGACATTTTCAAGGAAAAACATGCATAAAGGATGCATTGATTTGGGAAATGAAGATCATTTATGATTCTGGAAACAAGGTAGCTTTTGGAGAATGTGACAATAATCTCTTTTACATTGTCAACAGTCTTTATAATGGAATCAGCATTCCAAAGTGTACCCGAAGTTTGAAACTTAGACTAACAGGATCCTGTCATTGAAGGATCAAGTCATGGAAGATTCAAGTTCACAGACAATTTCTTTGGCATTTACAAATTACATTGAAATCAGTGCAGAGAGCTGATCATGGAAGTGAATTCAAGACTGCATGTAGAGTTCTTGCAGGTGCTAGTTGTTGCATACTAGACTTGTAATCTACTATTAGCTGATCACTTTGTGAATGCTGGTTGACTACATGTTTACAGATGTAAGAGAAACTAGGATTGCTTTAGCAAGAACAGAATCTATTGTGGTTAAACACAGAAAAGTTGACTGGGCACTGATAGTGGCTCATGCCTAGAATCCTACTTACTCAGGAGGCTGAGATCTGAGTATCATGGTTCAAAGCCAGCTCAGGCAGGAAAGTCTGTAAGACTCTTATCTCCAATTAATCACCCCAAATCCAGAGTGCCAGGCTCACATGTAAAACCGAAGGGATAGTGCCCAAGCACAAAACAAATAAGTTTCACAAGAAATGTACTCACTATCTTACTTTGTAACTGCAACCACTCTATACATAAAATTTAAAATAAAATTGACAATAAAATTTAAAAAATAAATGCAAATTTCCAATTAAAAATAAAACAAAATTAACCAATAAACAATACAGAAAAGGCAATCATGTTTGTGCTAACTCGATATAATTTTCATTATTTTATTTTATTATTTGTTTTGTCAGGCCATGTCTCAACCTCGCAAAATTGTTCTGATTAGATAGAAAGATCTCTGAGATGGTTTGTATTGAAAACTTCATAGATTACAACAGGCAGGGATTTTTTCTTTTCTTCCTCTTCCCCCATCCCCTCCCATACCTTGTTTTTATATGGTCTTTTCATTTGATCAAGGACATCTACATACTATGTCAATAGGCACAAAGAAATTCATAGATGAAGGTCGAGCACAAGTTGCTTTCTCTCCATAGACACAGAACTAAAAATATCAAGCTGAACATGTTCATACTTAAGAGGGCTCGGGGTTTGTCCTTAGTCTGGGTTGTGAAATCCTTTCTTTAATATGTGTTTTAAAAAATGTCAGGGAAAGTCTAAACAAAGTTTATTAAAGCAGAAATGGAGGCCTATGTTGAAAGTCATTACAGTTCCCACTTTGCTGTGGATAAAACTGTAGCTTACACTGGCCACAGGCAGCCTTTTTTTTCACACCGGACCTAGTGATAATGTTTTGTCAATGATATGATCCTGTTGTCCTTATTAAGACTGAGAGAGAGAGAAAGAGAGAGAGAGAGAGAGGTGTTTAATTAAGACATTTAAACTACCCAGGATAGCAAGTATACCATTTAAAGAAGTTTATCTTGCTTTATGAACAAATTTTTGACCTAGTCAAAGAAAAGGAAATAAAAGCTTTTGTATTTTTTGTGTCTGTTTACAAAGATGCTCAATGATATTGCCTTGATATAAAATAATATAATAAAAGCACTTAGCAGGCTTTCTGGGATCTATCAACTTGAATATCCTTCTTGAATAATTAATTCAATACTGAGCAAGAGCAGTCTTCCTAATTCCAACATAAAGTCCTGAGGCACACTGAAACTCATCACAGCAAATAGGTTTCTGAGAATGGGTGGATTCATTTCCCAAATACTAAACATTTATTTTTTCCCTTTTATTTTATTTATTTTTTGGCTTGTTTCTGAAACAGATTATTCTATTGTATCAGTTACTCACAGATCTGCTTGCTATATTCAGTAACAAAGCCAGGGCTGAGCTGCCCTGAGCCCTGTAGCCTGTGCTGTATGAAGATGTAATCCAGTCCAGGGAAAGCAGGCACTTCAAGCATTTGAAGAATGGGAAGAATCTCACTGTCAGCATAGATTCGGCTTCAAATATATCTCACACAGATCTGTGGACTGTTGTATGCTATGTTGATCCAGGCAGAAGTAATTGTAAAGAGTTTCCAGGATTTCTTTTACAATCAGAAAAAAGAGCCCACCATGGAATCATTTTGACCATGGTTTAGAATGAAAACATTGGTCTGAGCATTTGGAGCTTATAGCTATGGATATGGTGTGTAATTTGCTTAGTACTGAGATCTATGACATGAAAAGGAAATTACTATTGGCATGAGCTGTGGGAAGAAGGATGGACATTACTTGAAAAAGAAAGAAAGGACACACACACACACACACACACACACACACACACACACTTAGCAGTAAGGTTTAATTTTTTTTCTCTCTGGACTTGGGCCTACTGATGGGCCCATTATTGCCCTCTAAAATCTCCTAGGATTGTACCAGGTGGTCGTACCAGATTGAAGCAGGTGACCACAAGATAGTCTTCTTTCATCTGCCAATGTTATGAAAATATTCTGATTCCTTAGAAGAGTTGCTAAGGGATTAACATTAATAGAGTGTCATAAATGTTATTCAAATTGGATAGAGAATGCATGTGACATAGCCCTAAAATTTTGCCTATCTTTTGAATGCGACATCATTTTTAAGAATATGGAAATAATTCTGTGCCTGAGCCAAAATTTTGCTGTGAAACCATGGCAAATGAAGTGAGGTAAAATTAGAACAACTTGCATGTTCAACTTGTATGATGTTTGAAAAAACTGTTGTCTGAACAACCACACTGAAGGAAGGTAGACTCCTACTTCACGGTAATGGTTGACTCTTAAATTTATTAAAAATAAAAATAATTGGATCAATATAATCCAAGTAAATTACATGCATGTATGGAGCTATCATAGGAAGCTTAATAAAAATGAAGCTAATAAAAGTGAATAAATGAATAAATAAAGCTACATCTCAAGATAGTATCTAGATCCTGAGTATAAACCCCTGAGTATAAAAAGTCTATGATTGTATTGAATTCTCATTAGAGATGGAAGAATTGCTATGATTTTTTAAACATTACCTTTCATAAGTATTTTTAAAAGAAAAATCAAGGCTCAGCATAGGGTTTCTAGGAAGCTGATTCAGATCCAGGTGCTTCTATAGGTCAGGAAGTGCATGTCTAGGAAGAGGAAGAGAGTGCATGTGAGTAAGGAAAGGTCAAAGCCAACAGCAGAAGGTGATGTTATGGATCTGTTATGCTATCCTTCTTAGTTTCCTTTTCTTGTGTCCTTGTGAAGTGGATCAGTTCCCACCTGTGAGAGGCCTGAACATCTGAATGGTAGGACATTGATGGAGGGGGTTACAGAACAGCAAAACATTAAAATTCAACTTCAAATTTGAAAAGTATTGAGGTAGCAATAATTATTATAATTGGTTTTGAGATTGTAACTGGGTTTATTCTCTTTTTAAAAGTTATTTTTAATGGGTTTGTTTTATTTACTTTTCATGTTTCTTTCTACTTTTCTCCCTTTTTATTATCGTTAAGAAGTTATACAAAGGAGTTTTTAAAACCTGTTTATGAATACAATATATATTGACCAATGACACCCCTTTGAACGTTTTCTTTATTTACGTTTGTCTTTTTTTTCTTGAAACAGCTATGCACTGATTTGAAGCTATTGAAAATGAATTTCTTTTTTCTTTTTTTTTTTTTTTACAAAATGGGATTTATTCTATATATTAAGCAAATTTTGATTTTTATTTATGTAGATTCTACACAATTTATATAAAATAAATTTATATAAAATAAATGTAGAGAAAGATTATGAACTCCAAATGATTACACTGCCAAACCAATTGTTAGGTGCCTATAATTGGTTTATGTATAAATAGTGTTGATGACCTAGTCATTCTAGGATGTGTCCCTGGGTCTCTAAGAGTTTACAAGCAGTCCACAAACCAGGAATGAAACATAAACATTTATATCAAATATTCGTTTTGCTAGCTGGGGGGAAAAAAAAACCTACGTAGATGTCTGAAATTCAGAAGGAGACAGAACAGATGGGAACCGAGACTCCATTTTAGGTAAGATGGCTAAGGATATTTCATTCATTGATTGACTTTGGGTAAGAAGGGAGAGAGAGAAGAACGAGAGAGTGATTTTAGAGATAATTTTGGAGAACATGAATGGAGAGGTTCCAAGCCCAGATCTCTGAGATGGGAGCATGTTGGGACGTGTTCAAAACAGCAAGGAGGCCAGAGGGGGGAAGCAGAGTGAGGGAAAGCCAGAGTCCCAGTGCTTTACACAGGAGCTGTCAGTAGCAGTTAGTGCCAGTTAGTGAACTGAAGTAAATCTAGCATAGAAAGAGAGGCCCTTACATTTCCTGCTATATGTCCTTATAGATTTAAATCTGGGAAGGAGCAGATCTACAGAGTTAATTGAACCTTTCATCTTTGCATTCTGCTAGGTACTAATTTATATTTTAGGAACGTTTTTAAAGCTTTTCAGTGTTCTATATTATTACTTGTATTTGTCTTCCTTGGCCAAAGATGGAAATTCCTGTGTTTTATCACTGTAATCCCTGTTGGTCATATATATATATATATATATATATGTTCTGGGGGTTGAATTCAGGCCAGGGTCAAATATTCTATTACCTGTGGTATCATTTGTATTATTGTTGTTGTTGGGATAGAATCTCAATACCTTTACCTAGGCTGGCTTTCAACTCAAGGTCCTCTGCCTTAGAGTAGCTTGGATTACAGGTGTATGCCACCCTACCTCACTAGCTGGGCAGATGTCGAATGGGAATTTCTAAACCACATAGCTTTAAGATACGAATAAGTTGATTATTAGAGATTAAAATCAGTTTTGAAAAGAAAATCAACCCATTTACTGGTGTTATAAGAAGCATTGTGAGATAAATTGAGGAGAGAAGGGGAAAAAAACCCACAAAAAACCTGTGTCAAAACTGTCTGGCTGACAGAATGATAGAGGCATCTCAGAGAAACCAAGCTGACACACTAGGCTGGTAACACTAGCTAATTTACAGCCTGGTGGAGAATACTCTTTCTTCCTGGCTTTCTTCACTTGGGTATATTTCACTCAAGATGCAGAACAAAAATAAACACATATTTTAAGGAGCACCGCATGCCAGCCTGATTGTCCCCAACGATACTTTGTGCCTGGAGACTTTCTATAAATTGTTCCCTTTATTCTGAATGTTTACTCCGTTTCCTTTCCTCATGCCAATGAGTCTACTGAGTTATCACTTGCTCCAAGAAGCAGCCCGTTGCCAAGGCTGCTTCAGGTCTGCCATTTATACAATCTCTTAGCCTTCAAGTTCTCCAAGAAAGCTTTCAATAGTCCTGCAATAGCAATTAGGAAATTCCTGTTCCTTGTTGGAAAGGTGATGTCTGAAGGGGAAGAGATGGAGTAACTCTTGATTCCTCTCTTCCTGTCTTCATTGTCTGATGGGTGCTGGAAACAGAATGCCTTAAGGCGTATACAGACTAAACATTCTTGTACAAATAAGTAAATTTTGATGAGAATTACATAAAAGAGTCAGTCTTCTCTACTTTTCTAGAACCTCAAAGAGGAAATAATGAACTAGGTTATCCAGAAATAAAGCACATAACTAAGAAGAAAACAAGTAAATTCTCTAACCACTGAAAGTACTTCCACTTAATTAAAATTATGTCTAGTATCATACTAATACTTTTTCAGAGAAATATATTAAGTTAACTCACCTCCCAGAAATAAGGAAAATCTGTCATATATTAGCTTCTGATGCCAACTATGTGTCTCTTTTAGAGATTGTATAATTCTTTATTTTTTTTACATTGGTTCAGCATAAAGTTACAGCAAATTACAGAATTTTGCTACAATTACCAAACACTGCATAATTTCTGTCTAATTATACAGAACTAATGTGCAACCTCCCTGTATTAATAATAAAGCAATTAACCTAAAATATCAAACTAGTGTGAGTTTCTTCACTATTTTCTCATTACCACAGTCTGTTCCCACTTTGGAACAATGCACATTGTACTTTATAACCGTTCACTCCACATGAAGTTTAGTTTTACATCACAATAGCCTTGGCGCTCATCATCTTCAATTATCTCACCTTTATTCCATACCCAAATTTTATTTGTGTGAGGGGTGGGAAAGGGGATGTGTGCTCTGAGACTTCTTTAGAACTGGATGAATTTATGGACACAGCAATGTGAAGGTACATAATATTACATTATCATGGCCTTATGAATTTGCTTTTCTTCCTATTTTTTAAAAAATACCCAATAGATTATTGTAAGAGACACTTCCATTGTGTCTGACACTTCTGATGTTATGGTGTCAATGGAAGTACGTGTGAAAACCATTACCTTGTCAATTTTGTGATGTCAATGGCAACTTGATGTCAATGAAAATGTATAAGGTTCTTCCATTATCGGTGTAACAGCTTCTCTGGTATTTTCAATATATCAAAAGACACTAGTCTGTAAAAGAGACTAACTACCTGAAATTGCTGCCTGCATTTCTTGAAATTAAAGCTGCCTACTGCGTTACTTATTTCCTCTTCCAGCTTAGCATTAGCAAAAATATATGGGGACACAAATAAAATAATAAGCAGTTACTTTTGCTGCTAAGAATGTAAATGGTTTGTAATTTTGAATTTTTTAGAATTCTCATGGCTGGTGTGCATAACAGGAATATATTGTGGTTTATAAAGGGAAATAATGAAGAGAAATTTACTTGTAGACAATATGTCGTGTTAAACATGAGCTATGAAATGTACAAAAGCAGGGAGGTCACTGGAAGCAATTACTTTACCTAAATTATGCCTATCAAAAGCAGCCATGTCCCTGTTGTGATATTGAACTGTTTCATATAGTGATTTCCTAGGAAAAGAATAATCACGGTGTATCACTAATCTTAGATAAATAACACTTAGGTCCTTGTGTAATAAAATAAGTATGGATTGCATTGTACTTACACACAGTTTGTTTCTTAGCCATGTGTACACTGTGGCTTAACAAATCTCACTTACTTTGTTTATGAATTTTTAGGCATGAATTTCACCTCAATTTGCTTTGGTATTATAGAGAAATTATAAAAGTAATTGAATACATATTTATTTTTGCTATGAAAAGCTCTCTCTCTCTCTCTCTCTCTCTCTCTCTCTCTCTCTCTCTCTCTCTCTCTCTCTCTCTCTCTCTCCTTCATTCTCTTTTTCTTATTTCCCTGAAATGTAGTTGCACCATTTGTTTTGTGTTCTAAACATTGGAAATGATAGAAGTTGTGATAGTACATGTTAAATATTAGGAGTAATTATTTGCTATTTTCAGTAATTTGGTAGTTAGTTCAGATGCAACTATTAGAAATTTGGAAAATAAATTTAGAAATATATTTATTGGGATTTTTGTGGTGTGTGTGTGTGTGTGTGTGTGTGTGTGTGTGTGTGTGTATTCAAGGAAGAACAGAAATAAGTGTATAGGTAGATTACAATTCCAAGAGAGATTACAATTCCAAGAGAGATGTTCTTATTTTTATTTTATCTTTATGCATTCTGGAGGCTTGAGAAACCTTATAGAAGAGAGTATGTAGAATGCAATCTTGAATTACATTGGTAAAATAAATGGACAAATAATAAAAACTCAGATCTCAGTATATGTAGTTATAAAAGTATAGGCTAATTATAGATATTATTAGTATCATGTGTTAATGAAATCAAATCATGGTTATATGACTATCTATATATTTAGACATATCTACCTTGATATCCAATATACCTCTATCTCTACATTATGTCTCTACATTATCTATATCTGTATGTACACTTGACTGTACAGTTATATCTATATATGTGCTCACATAAACACATAAACTCGATTGGATTTGATCTGGAGCCATAAAACACAACTTGATTTTGATTTGTGATTTAAATATTTTTAGATATCTGATCTAAGCATTATTGTCCCTTAATACACTGATAATCATTATTTATGGCATCTCAATGTGTGTAAAATTGACCAAGTGATAAAAATGTTACACTTAAAAAATCATTTTCTACTTGTAAGCAATTCAGATGGGGTTTTAAAAAGGGATAGAAAGTTGCACTTGCTGAAATAGGCAGGGTTTTAAAAATCATTTGTTTCATTTCCACAAACTGTACAGATTCTTTGAAATCCGGTTCACAGAATGAATAAAAGTCAGTCTCATTGCACAGCACATTCTGTCTTCTCTGTGTGTGTGTGTGTGAACACATACATACACGTGTGTATATGTAAGCACATTAGAAATTATGGAAACTGTTTGAAGTGGCTGTTTTCTATCATATGCCATAAATCAAAAGAAGATACCATTAAGAAAACAAAGTCAATAGTGCTTTTCAAAGATGGGAGTCCACATTGATTAATTCTGATGGATATGTAATATACTTCTTCACTTTCATCCATACACAGAGGTAGAGAGACAGAGCCACAATCTATCTATCTATCTATCTATCTATCTATCTATCTATCTATCTATCTATCTATCTATCTATCTATCTATCCATCCGTCCGTCCGTCCGTCCGTCCGTCCGTCCGTCCGTCCGTCCGTCCGTCCGTCCGTCCGTCCGTCCGTCCGTCTGTCTGTCTGTCTCTGTCTGTGCCAGTACTGGAGCTTGAATTCAGGGCCTTGTGTTCTCAGTTAGCTTTTTCACTCAAGGCTGGTGTCCCACACTGGACTTTTTGCTGGTAAACTGGAAGAAGAGGCCTCATGGTCTTTTCTGCTTAGGCTGGCTTTGAATCTTGATCCTCAGATCTCGGTAGGTAGGATTAAAGGTGTGAGCCACAGACAGTATGTCTCAACATATAGTATATACATTGAACACAGAGAGAGAGAGAGAGACAGAGAGACAGAGACAGAGAGAGATAGAGAGACAGAGAGAGAGGGAGGGAAGGAGAGGAGAGAGAAGGGAGGAAGAGAGAGAGAGGGAGGTGGAGGGGAAAGAGGGAGGGAGGGGGAAGAATGCTATTAAAAGAAAATTGGGGAGAAAACAAGAAATGTTAAGAAACAAGGTTGAACACTAGATGGAAGGCTCTGCTCTCTGCTGTGAGTCTTGGTCCTCCTTGACTCCAGCAAACATGCTCCTCATGGCACAGCTCTGTTTTCCCACTTGGGAATGGGAGAAGGAACACGTCACTAAAAAAACCATGTTCTCCTAACTTACTTAACATTTTCCATTGGGATCAGCTACCTCCCTAGTTATCTCGAGTCCCATGCTGGCAGTCTATGTTTCTTCATACCTTGAGTCTAAGATACTCCAGGAAATTCAGTATTTTCCTTGTAGAGACAATAGTGACCTAGAAAGAAAGGAAATCAATTGTTCCATGCAAATGTGAATCTGACTGCTTAGGGCTGGAAGTTATAAATAAATCTTCAGATCATAACTTGACTTTTCGTGGAAAGGAAGATTAGCCCTCTCCTCCTGGCCTGCTCCTTTTGGATAAAGCTGGGTGACTTTCGCAGCGTTAACACTTCATATGCTTGCCTTCCTCTTGCTGATGGGTTGTTGTCAAAAGGCAGAGATGCGAGACAATACATTACAAGCTGAAAGTTGGCTTCCTCTGCTACTGACAAGCGTTAAACCTCAGGTGAAGGTCTGTGTGCATCAAGAACATATCCTTCTACAGAGTCACACTGAAACAGTGAGGCAGGTCACAGAATCTGAAATTCATCTCAGCTGCAAAAGGGTTGTTTAAAAATACCTTGCTGTCACCCAGTCCCTAAAAATGATTAGCAACAAATGACTACCAACCATACTATGCATGCACCAACAGACTTTGATGCACTAGTGATTGAGGCCCCAGGTTTTTTTATTCTTTCCATATTTAGCTGCTTATCAAGTACTTTTTGATACATACATATTTGTTTTCAAGCACCATTTAGAAAATATTAAGTAGAGTTGCTGCATCCACAGAAATTTTAAGCCACTTATTTTGTTTCCAATTAACGGAAGTATTTCAAAGGCGGCAAAAGCTGATTAAAAAATCTGCCACACAACCACTTTATAATACGCAATAATTTATCGCAAATGAAACTCAAAATTTAAAAATAGACTGTTCGCCAAGCATATAATCGTGAATACCTCCTTGATTTTGCCTTTTTTTTAAAATAAAAAGGCATCGTCTCAAACTTTGACATATTTACCACACTAAATTTCAACTTACAAATAATTTTTATAATGTTGAGAAAATTCAATTGAAACAAGTGTATCTAATCAACTTTCCCAATATTTACCAAGAACCTATATGTTAGGGACTAATTTCTACTGTCTTATTATGCTTCACCAAAGACATATGAAGTGGATAAATGACATCGATTTTGTGGATGAAAAGACTGAGATGAGGGTCAATAACTTGTCCTAAAATTGCCTGGCAATAAAGATCTGCAAACGAAATTTATACCACGCTCTGTATAATTATGTAGCTGATATTTTATCATGCTGTTCTTTCTAAGAATCAAATTGTTCAATCAAAGAAAGTGTCCTTGGAAAATTCTATTCTGTTTAAGTCTTGTTCGTTCTGGGATGAATTATGCTCTTAATTTTAAATGTTAGCACGAGAGTAAAAACGTGGGAATCTAGACGAAGTGGAAGAGATAGGTGGAGAGTGAGACAAGTCAGATGAGGATACTGTGGGGTTGAATTTGGGAAAATAATCAACAAGCTGTCGTGTTCTTCCAGGAGCAAGTGGCATCAAATTCAATTGGGAATCCCATGACCAAAAAAAGGCAGTGTCTTATCCCCACCCCATAACTACCACATTAGCATCTACATTGTCTTTTTATTTAATTGTGAAAATACCATACAGAGGGGTTACAATTACACGAGCAAGGTAATGAGTACATTTCTTATCAAGCATTGTTGCCTCCTCCCTTGCTTTCCCTTCCCATCTCTCCCACCCCCACGTCCCCCACCACGCCAAAGTTATTAAGTTCGTTTTTCAACATAACGTCTTGTTCATCTCATTGTTGCAATGAGTCCACCTGTATCCCTATTTAAACAATTTGTTTTTTTCCCTTCCCATACACAAATTATACCAACATCAAATACAGTGAAAATAGGGGTTATACCGTGGGGGAGGGATATACAAAGCAACAATGAAATCATTTTATAAAGATGTTAGAAACAATATCAAGAAAAAACCATTGAGTCCTTATCTTGGGGTTCATTTTGCCTACCATCAATTTATCTGACCATTTCTGCTTGTCTCAGACATATACTAGTTATTGCAAATAAGGGAAACCATGGGACCTTTGTTTCTCTGGGCCTGGCTTACTTCACTTCATATAATTTTTTCCAAGTCTTTCCATTTCCTAACAAATGGAGCAATGTCATTCTTTCTGATGGAGGCATAGAATTCTATTGTGTATATATACCACATTTTCCTGATCCCTTCATCTACTGAGGAGCATCTGGGTTGGTTCCATATCTTAACTATGGTAAATAATGCTGCAATAAACATAGTTGTGTTGGTAGGCTTAATATGGTCTTGTTTGTGATCACTTGGGTAAATGGCCAAAAGTGGGATTGCTGGGTCATAGGGGAGCTCTATGTGGATTCTTTTGAGGAACCTCCATACTACTTTCCAAAGTGGTTGAACAAGTTTACACTTCTACCAACAATGCAGTAAGGTTCCCTTCTGGCCACATTCCCTCCAGCATTTGTTGTTATTAGAGTTCTTGATTATAGCCATTCTAACTGGGGTAAGGTGGAATCTCAATGTTGTTTTGATTTGCATTTCTTGTATGACTAGAGAAGTTGAGCATTTCTTCATATGTCTGTTGGCCATCCTTCTTTCCTCTTCAGAGAAGTTTCTCTTTAAGTCTTCAGCCCACTTATTTATTGGGCAGTTGTTTCTTTGAAGATTTGTTGTTGGGGGATTTAATTTTTTGAGTTCCAGGTATATTTTAGATATGAGACCCTTGTTCATTGTTTGGCTAGTGAAGATCTTCTCCCAATCCGTGGGCTTTCTATTGATCTTGCTAGCTATGTTCTTTACCATGCAGCAGCTCTGCAGCTTCATGCAATCCCATTTGTCCAACTTTTTTTTGATTTGTTGTGTTCTACATTGTCTTTACATTACCAAAGAATTAGTGGATATGGTCAAACTTGAGAAGGTCTAATCTAGGTTACCGAAAGATGAGTTGGTATATTCTTTAACAGGGGAGAGCCAGATCCAGAGTGCTGTCTGGAAACCCAGCACTCAGTACTCTAATAAAGAAGGAAGCTCAGCAGGAGTGGTTGCCCTGGGATTTAGCACAGCTACGGCACCAGTATCATCCTCGATAGACTCAGGGGAAATCACATGAAAATAGTGGAAACTTGATGAGCTGCCAACACGATCACAATAGCTTGTTTTTCTCTTTTTCTGTGGACCAGTGTCTTGTCCCTATATATGTTTTTACTTCAGCTCCAGACCTGGTACGGAGGGGGATTTAGTTGGCTGATGTCAAAAGAGTGAATTCTGTTGAGAGATAAAACAACTGGGTTAAGAAGATTGAGAAATAAGCACTATAAGAGAGGTAGTAAATGTTTCAGAGAGAGGGGAAAAAACCCTGACAAATGTAGCTAGAGGAAAACAGAAAAGAGAGAAAGAGAGAGGAAGAAAGAGAGAGAGAGAGAGAGAGAGAGAGAGAGACAGAGACAGAGACAGAGACAGAGAGACAGAGACAGAGGCACAATGCACAAGTGAAAATGTAAGTTAATTATCCAAGACCTCTTCTTGGAATCTAAATTTAATACCTTAATTTGTCACTTGCGCCATGAAGCTATTGTTCTTTTAGCCTAAACATGATTTTTATGCCATCAGGAGAAAGAAAAATTCTAGCTAGATATGAACTGACACTACTAAAATATTTCTAATGCATTAATAACTTTTATTGAATTAAAAGGGCATGGCATCAAATTATAACCTTAACTGTCACAATAATATGGCATGCTGGCATAATTTTGATTAAATTATGATCACTGTTACATGTCACAGATAAAGCTAGATAGATTGAAAAAAACATCGATCATGTTCATTATTTTACCAAGTGTCCTACCGATATGTCACATTCAAATAATGTCCTTGAGAGCTGAATTTTCTGTGAGAAATTCAGTTACAGGGAAGTGTGTGGAAACCCACAGATGGTAATATGGAATTCCTACCGAATGCACATTTGATGGGATGATATGTCTCTTTTCTTCCGGCCACAAATGCTATATTTTGCACTTCTGGACTGTGTCACAATTATGCTTGTTTTGGTGGCTGTGTGTGAATAACGATGAAGGGGGCCGGAAGCTTTAAAGCTAAGAGGAGCCTTCTCCTTTTTACTCTGAGAACACAGACTCCGCAGCCCCTTGAAGCATGCATGCCAGCGTCTTCCCTTTATCCTTTTAAGTTTAGAGCATACTTGTTATGATCAAATACATCCCTGGCTCAGCACTAATGATTTAAAGAAAGGAAAGGAAAGAAAGCTTGCATTTATTTAACATACATATAGAGAAGAAATAAATTGTTTCTCTATGTAGCTGTTTTTTTATATATATAATCATCATGGTAATGTTTAGCAGTAGGCATTAGGATGACTTACAGATGAGGAAGCCAATTTTAGATTAAATGACACGCTCAATGTTACACAGCGAGTAAGTGGAAAAGCGAGGTAGCACCTGATCTGGAGTTTAGTCTATTTATCAACTGTTCACACATTCATAAAGTATTTATTGAATGCCTGTTTGGGTCCACATATTGCACTGTATGCTGGTTTACATTGACAAGCAGGAAGAGATAGCATCTGTCATTTCTTGAGCTTCGTGAGGTGAGGAAGGGACCGGAGGGTAGGTAGGGCACCAATGAAGTGCTTGTTGTAATGGATGGTGGAAAATGTAGTGAGAAATCTTCAGGAGCATTCAGAGCAGAGGATCCTCAGGTAACCTGTGAGTCAGCAGTGTAACCTCTCTGAAAATAAACGAGTGAGCTTGGGTTAATAAAACACACAATAAAACAGAGACATCTTCATGAAATCAAAGGTGTGTGTGTGTGTGTGTGTGTGTGTGTGTGTGTGTGTGTGTGTGTGTGTGTGTGTGTGTGTGTGTTTTAAAAGTGTGGAGAGTTGGAGGAGAGATGGGGAGGGGTGATATGAAACAAAATTTAAACAACACAGAGTGCAAGAAGCTTGACATTTCCAAAGAAATAAACCATGATCAATGTGGCTGGACACAGGAAAGACAGGGGAAGAGAGGGATGATTAAAAGAGATGTGGATTTGAGTGCATGGGCTTCACTCTGAAGGAATTTAGTCCAAAGCAATAAAACTTTCTCTGCAAAGTTGCATATGAAGTGTAGGAGTTCAATGAAGATAAAAACCCATTAGAGGTGACATGTGAAGAATGGGTTTGAAAGTACATAGGCGGGAAGATGAAGAAAAAGTGGGATTGGGGACAGAATTGGATCATAACTTCCAGCTGCCCCCCAACTCTTATTTATTTATTTGTTTGGTTATTTGTTTATTCCTTCCTTTCTTTATGGTAATACTAGAGTTTGAAATTGGGGTTTTTCCCTGCTAGGCAGGGCCTCTACCTCTGAGCCATACCTTTTGTATGCTGATTATTTAAAATATAGGGTCTTCATTCTTGCCTGGGCATTCTGAAGTTTGATCCTCCTAATTTAGGCCTCCTGTAGTAGCTACAACGACACATGCCACCACGCCCAGCTTCTTTCTGCTCAGAAGAAGTCTCAGTCTTCCATGTTGGTAGGAAGCCAGGCATGGGCCATTGAATCTAGATATTGACTGAGATAGAAGTCTTTCATGAACTCCAAAGCTACCTTTAAATGATGGTCCTTCCTTCATCCTTCCAAATCATGGGCATTATAGGTTGTTTTTAATAATTTAATTTATAATAACAATTAAATAAAAATGTTTGCATTACTGTTATAGTTATAAATAGTGCTAAGGCTCCATTCTTTTTTGCTTTACTAAATTCTAGTATTGACTTCCTGTTATGGCAAAACATTATATGCTCCAACCTATTTATCACTATTCTTATAATCTTAAATTGATGATTATGTTATTAGGAAACGCTTTCCTATAAATTATATAATAAGATGTGACTTACAGGTTTTTTTTCATAAAATTATCATTTCCTGTGGGTTTCCTATGAGCCTTACTGCCCAGGCTGGCTTTGAACTGTGATTGTCAGATCTCAAACTCCTGAGTAACTAGATTTATATTGTTTTGAAGTCTTATAGTTTTCTTTGCAAATATACAAAGGATATTTATAGAAAGTAACAAAATATTGAGCAAAGAAAACTGCATTCCTAAGAAAAGTAAAAATAGAATATATGAGCATATTATAATGAAACTAAGCTAGAAATTAATTATAGGATGATAACTAGAAAAAATCCCCCTTATTAAGAGATTAAGAGAATGAATAAATTAAAATCACTTAAACTGGATGATCACAAAAATATAAGTATCAAAGTATGAGAAATTTATCAGAGTTTATATTTCAATAAATATGTACATCATAAATTGATAAGAAAGACAAAAGCATAAAACAATGGCTAGAGAATGAAGCACAAATTTTAAGAACTTGACAAATACACAGCAAATTCAACAGAAAGAAAACAACAAGGAAGAAAGATAAATAAAAAGAAATATAAATAGTATAAACAAAACCAAAAGTTAATTTATTTACTTTCACTGTTTTTATTATCTTTAAGAAGCTGTACAAAGGAGTTGCCATTTAATGAAGCACTTTGTGAATTATTTTTGTTTTATAAATAAATAAAATTACCAGACCCCCTCAAAACCTCATAAAGAAACAAGTAAGAGAAGATATAAATTTTATGTCAGAAATGACCAAAGGACAACATAGCATATCACACAGGCAATGATGAGATTGCTAGAGGGTATTTGCTTTATAACTGTTAAGTATAAAGCATTAAGTGTACAGTCCAGCTTCTAATCAGAGTCAAGATTTACCAAGGGAGGGAGGGAGGAAAAGAAAGCAGAAAAGAAGACAGGAAGGGCAATATAATACAGCAGTTAAAAAAGAAAAAAATCAATAATATTGTAATATTTATAATCAAATAATAATTGGCAATGTCTCAAAATATTGGAAAATATGTCACTTAAATAAGAAATGACCAAAGAAGCAGGCCCAGCAATTTTTAATGATAGAACTCATTGAAAAAGATAATAACATGAATATGAACATAAGCAGAGTCATGAGACAGCATGACAAGAATTAGAATATTAAAATTAAGCATGTTGACGTGTAGAATACAACATGCAAATGGAAACTATCCAAGGTAGCAACAACACATTACCAGATACTGAAGAGGAAAAGATCAGTGAACATGAACACTGAAAACAGAGAAACACTGCAAACAAAATGAGTACAACACCGGAGACCTACTTTGTAACATCAAGTATCATAACTCAGCATTGCAAGAGAGAAAAACTGAAAAGGTTGAAAAATACGATGTTCCTTTTTTTTTGTTTGCAATTTGAGAAATATCTATCAATTCCTCTTGATTATAGTCTTTTTTTTAAAGATGGAAAATTTATTTCAATTAAATAGATGCTCGGTGGAAAAAAATTAGGAATTTGAAAAAGAAAACTTCTGAAAATTAATAAGAATTGGAGATGCATTAATATAATGTGCCTAATTCATTTGGAAAAAAAGAATAAAAAATTTGTGTGACAGGGATTATCTTCTTGTTCTTGCTATAATAAAATAACATACAGAGTGCTATAAGGTAACTGAAAATGGGGATCTTATGGTAAAAATATTGCATAGGTCTCCCTTGCCTAAAATTAAGATGTAGGCTTCATTCTGAAGGGTTGAATAGAACCCACTTTCTTGTCTTTCCCAGGCTCTATAGTTTCTCCAAAATTCCAATGATGATCTTAGCCTTTGCCCCGCCTCACTCTGCCCTTTACTCTCTTCCCCCCATCTTTCACTTACAAAGATCCTGATAGTTCACTTGCATAAGCTAGAAGAACCATCTCATTTTAAGGTCTTCTTAACAAAATAAGTTCGATCTTCCACCTTAAGTCCTCCTTTGCAATGTTATACAACATATTCGTGGATTCTTGAAGGATAGCCATAGACATACGGGGCGATCCCTATTCTACTTGTGAAATCTGCACATGAAGAAGTTTAATGAGTTCCTACAAGGCTAAACATAAATAATCCACATCAAGATTCATCATAGGACAATGATTGAAAATATAAATGTGGGTAGAACAAAGATGAAAAGAAAGTCTGTGTGTGTTGGCAGAATCTTTAATGCCAGACGATCGTGAAGGGATATCTTTAAGATGATGAAAGAAAAAGTCAACTTAAAATTGTATACCTCAATATAGATCTTTCCATGAAGATATCTTTGAAAATGAAAGAAACATACAAATCCTTAGCTTAGAGAATTTATCAGTAGTTGAACTCCAGTATAAAAATAGTCTTTAAAAGAAAAAAAAAGTTTAAGGATAGGGAAAATAATACAAGATAACAATAGAATCTATGCAAACGAATGAAGAGCAGTAGAAATTGTCCAGATTATGGTACATTTCTCATCCTCTATTTAAAAAAGTTATAGAATAATGGCTATATGTTTAGATGTGGAGGTGGGAGGGAAGGGATGGTAGGGGAAAATAAAGAAGCAGGCAACAATGCTTGATAAGAAATGTACTCATTACCTTGCTCATGTAACTGTAACCCCTCTGTACAGTATTTTCACAATAAAAAACTTATAAAAATAGCAACAGTAGGTTTTGGCTGGTTTAATTTAACTATAAGTAAGATACAAGAAGACAGAACAAAACAAAGGAAAGAAAGGAGAAGTAAATTTCAGGCATTTGTGTTTTACATAGACTGCTCTAAGTACCCTCTAAGGGTAGTTAGTAATAAGTGAAAATACAGGTTGTATTAAGGAAACACTAAAACAAAAGGGAAGTTAGGGCATATAAGACAATAATGGAGATAAAACTGAGCCATAAAAATACCCAAAAGGGCCAGGTGCCAGTATCTCATACCCATAATCTTAGCTATTCAAGAGGCTGAGATCTGAGGATCTTGGCTCAAAGCCAGCCCAGTCAGCAAAGGCCTTTGAGACTCTTTTCTCCAATTAACCCCCAGAAAACTGGAAGTGTCACTGTGGCTTGAAAAGGTAGAGGGCTAACCTTGAGCAAAAAAACTCTGGGACAGCACCCAGACCCTGAGTTCAAGTCCCACGACAACAACGACTATCACCACCAACAACCAAAACCAAATCAAACAGTGGAAACAATGAAAAATGAACAAATAGACTATGGGACACATGGAGAACAAATACCACAGTTAGGTTCAATGATAACAGGTAAGTATAAAAGAATGGAAGAAGGTATACAATGAAATCTCAAATGACAGAAGTTTGACAGGCAATGTTCATATCAGCCAAAGAACATTTCAGAACAGGAAATTTTACCAGGGTTAAGAAGAGACAGTCCACTCTGGTAAAAGGGAACATTCAGCAGGAGGAGAAAAAGTCTTAAATGTGTTAATAGCATAAAAGAACTCCAGAACACAAAAGCAAAAAAAAAAAAAAGAGAGATCAAGTTAAAATGCATAATAATTAGTGAGGATCTCCATACTCCTTTTTCAATACTTAGTACAAATAGATGGAAAAGCAATAAAATATACAATAAATAAACTACATTTATCTACATGACATTTTAGTGCCCTCACTTCTAGTGCTATAGTGAAGTGCAGCAGATGGACCTGAACTTCAAGAGCACTGAAGACTACAGAACATTCTAGCAATTTAGAGAATTAATTGATTATTTTCTGACTACCATAGAATTGTACTACAAATAACAGCACAGCCATGTCAAAATCCCAATATCACTTTTCCCAATATCACTTTTTTAAAAAATTCGTTTCCAAAACAAAAAACCCCTGAAGGCTAAGAAAAAAGAAGATGAGGTCAGTTAGAAAACATTTTGGCTTCAATGATTTTTTTAAAAAACAATATTGAAATTACTGTTATATAAATGTCTGTTAAAAAAGTATCAAAAAGGAAGTTCTAGAATTGTATTCTTCAATTGGGAGAAAAAGGGTCTCAAGTTCACAAGCCTGGACATGAAGAAATAAGAAAGAGATGAGCAACTTAAATTCAAAATAGGTAACACAGAAATTTTCCTTTAAGGTATACATCGTATACATATATACATTCTTATGTGTTACTAAAATTGATAAGTGATAACTTTAATAGTCTTATCATGTACATAGAAACACATTCTGCCACTTTAGACTTTCTCATGAAGAAATGACAATCAAACTAGCTTCACCAGTGAATCTGCCATTTATTCTTAGGACCTATCCTGGAGAAGAGAAAATAGAACATTTCCTAGCTGATTCCAAAAGCCATTTTAAATCCGGACTTGAAATCCTGACAAGATGTTAAAGAAAGAAGACATACAGGCTAATTTCATTTTAAAAAAACAAGAAAAATAATAAAAAGCAGGTATCAGATTTTGCCCAATACTGAGTATGATAGGTAATATAACCACATTATGTTTTTTTTTCCCCAGGAATGTGAACTTTTCTTAAAATTTAAAACAAAGTATAGCCAGGCACCAATGGTTCACACCTAGAATCATAGCTACTCAGGAGGCTGAGGTCTGAGAGTCCCCCAGTCCTGGGGATAAAAGAGGAGGGAAAAAAAAGCAAACAATGTAACTAAGATTATTGACAGAACAGAGAGAAGAGTTGTAATTCTCTGAATAGATGCAGAAAAATAATTACAAAATTCTAATGCCTTTATGCTTGAAGAATATCTTTGGGAAACGTAGAATAATTTTTTATTTTTACTTTCATTCTTTTACTGTTTCTTTTCTTCCTTCTTTCCCTTCCCTTCTATTTCCTCTGTCTTTTTTCTTTATTTCTCCCTTTCCCTTTCCCTTTCCATTTCGCTTCCCTTCCATCGTTCCTGATGGTCTTGCTATGTAGTCCAGACTGGCCTCTCTAACCCCCTCATGTGAGTGGATTATAGGTATGAGACATCACACCTGAGCCCAAACCAAACATTTCTTCATCTGCTGAATCTCAAAATCATTCACAACTAGCCTCATAATGACAACATATCAAAATCTTTTGCATTGAGATCATGAAGAGATAGACAGATGTCAGCTTTCACAACTTCTATGAAATATTTTATTAGCAATGATGCAAGAAGAAAAATTAAAGGTGTCAAAGATTTTGAAGAAGAAATCAGGTGATCATCATATGCTGATGGTATATCCATGTAACACATAAAAGACATCAAATCTAAAGTTAAATTAGTAGTATTCATTGATGAATTAAACAAATTCTCATTAAATTTAAAATTAACTATATTTCTCTACAATAGAAATAAAAACATTCTAAAACAAAATACAAAGGTTATAGCATTCTGAATAATTCTAAGCAAGAAGAAATAATATTTAAATAGAGAAAATTCTTAAATATCATTGAGAGAAATTAAAGATGAACTAAGTGTGAGTGTTTATGAATGAGATGCTATATCAAGCCAATTATGGTTAATTAACCTACTGATGTATAAGAATAATGAAGTCTCAAACACATAGTACATTGTACCTACTTCATAGAAGATATATTAATTTCTAAGTTCATATGAAGATAAAAATAACCAAAATTTCATAGCTTCTAGAAAGTACTGAGGTTTAAACTCAGGGACTGAATTGGATGGTCCTTTCACTTGAGCAACACCTCCACCTGTACTTTTTGCTTGTTATTATGAAGATGGTATCTTGTGCCTGAAACTGTGATATTCCAGATCTCAGCCTCTGTAGCCAGGAAGATAGACATGAGCCACTTGTGCCTTACTCCAAAGCTATTCTTAAAAAAGCAGCAACAATAAGAAGGAAAGATTTGCTTTATTATGTACAAATATTATAAATCTATGTTAATTAGAACTATGTAATGCTACTTCAAGAAAATAAAAATCAGTGGATATAATTTTGCTACCAGGTGCCATTTCTTTTCTTTCTTTTTCTCTCTCTCTTTCTCTCTCTCTCTCTCTCTTTCTCTCTTCCTTTCTTTCTCTCTTCCTTCCTTCCTTTCTTTCTTTCTTTCTTTCTTTCTTTCTTTCTTTCTTTCTTTCTTTCTTTCTTTCTTTCTTTCTTTCTTTCTTTCTCTTTCTTTCTTTCTTTCTTTCTTTCTTTCTTTCTTTCTTTCTTTCTTTCTTTCTTTCTTTCTTTCTTTCTTCATTTTTGTTTCTCCCTCCCTCTTTCCTCCCTCCCTCCCTCCCTCCTTCATTCTTTCTTTTCTTTTTTAAGTTAATTTTATTTTTTGCCAGTCCTGGGGCTTAAACTCAGGTCCTGGGCACTGTCCCTAAGCTTCTTTTGCTCAAGGCTAGCACTTGAACCACAGCATCCCTTTCGGCTTTTTCTGTTTATGTGGTACTGAGGACACGAACCCAGGCTTCATGCATGCTAGGCAAGCACTATACTACTAAGCCACATTCTCAGCCCTCTTCCTTCCCTCCTTCCTTCCTTCCTTCCTTCCTTCCTTCCTTCCTTCCCTCCTTCCTTCTTTCCTTCCTCCCTCCCTTTCTTTTCTTTCTTCTTTCTGTCTGCTGTCTGTCTCACCCTCCCTTTCTCCCTCTCTTTTTCCCTCCCTCCTTCCTTTCTTTTCTCCTTCCTTCCTCTCTCTTTCTATCTTCCCCCTCTCTCTTTCTTTCTCCCCCCTCACTCTTTCTCTTTTGTGCTGAGGTTTCAACCCAGGGCTTTCTGCATGATAAATAAACTCTTATTAGTTGAGCAACAGCTCCAAGGCTTCTGTGCTTTAGTTACTTTGCAGATAGGCTCTGACTTTTTTTGTTTTTAATAACCTTTATTTAACATGTATATTACAGAAAAGATATATTAGTAAGGAACGAAGTATTACAGCCACAAGCATTTCAGTTGGACATGACTGGCTCTCGTGGTTTTTGAGGCTAGTCTGGGACCACAGTCCTCCTTCCTATTCTTCTCACAGAGCATAGTGCTGATTACAGAAGTGTACCATCCCACTTCTCTGATTCGGTCATGCCAATTTTTCACCTAGGCTGATATTGAATATTTATTCTCCTGATCCCTACCCCAACCAAGGAGCTCGAATTACTAGCAGGAACCATTGGTTCATTTTTGGATAAAATAATGACTCAGAGAAGTCACTATATATATATATATATATATATATATATATATATTCTTTGTGTGAAGATAGCCTCATGGAGGTGGGCATATGTGGTTCTTGGCCACCATTTTGTCTCTGTGGTATATGGTCATCTTACACAGACATGTCTGCTGAGTTTCATCAAGGTGCCATGGCCTCTAGCCTAAATCTAAGTGTTCTCCGTCCTTCTTTTGCTCTTTACCTGCCGTCCGCTAGCTCTACCCTCCCTAAGGTTTTCACATTTCCCTCCTCTCCTCTCCTCTCCTCTCCTCTCCTCTCCTCTCCTCGCCTCTCCTTTCCTCTCCTCTCTTTTTCTCTTCTTTTCTCCCCCCTCTGTCTGTCTCTCTCTCCTTTCTGTCTCTCCCTCCCTCTCTGTCTCTGTCTGTCTGTCTGTCTGTTTCTGTCTGTCTGTCTGTTTCTGTCTGTCTGTCTTTCTGTCTGTCTGTCTCTCTCTTCCCTGAAATAAACTGAAACATGGCCCAAACCTATAACCAAGAGACTTCTTATTTAGCAATAGGGATTCTGTTGGTACCAAGGGAGAGGAGAGGCCCCAGTAAGAAGTTAGGTAGGCTTCCTTGGTGAGGGGCATAGCTCTGCTCACTTGCGGTGCATGCGCTCTTCTTGTTCTCACGTCATAAAACTAACCTGAGATTGGTTTCTATTATGAAAATACTGTACAGAGGGGTTACAGTTACATAAGCAAGGTAATGAGTACATTTCCTATCAAGGATTGTTGCTTCCTCCTTTGTTTTTCCCCTACCATCCCTTCCCTCCCACCTCCCAACTCCTCCCTCCCTCCCCCACTCCTCCCTCCCTCCCCCCCACAAGTTGTAAAGTTCTTTTTCAGCATAGTGTCTTGTACATCTCGTTGTTACAGTGGGTCAACCTGCATCCCTATTTAACCTTGCACCTTGTTTATATACTTTTCTGATTTGGGGAGGGGAAGGGAAAAAACAAAATGCTTAAACCTGAGATTGTTATTTGCCTCTGCCTGCCTCATCAGAACCAAGGACAAGGACGCCAGAGCTTGGACTCTCCAAAGAACATGCCTGATATTGTTTTATGCCATTGTTTTCCTGCATCAATTCTCTCCTTTGCCCACCTAGATTATTGACTGTATGTTTTACTTTGGAAAGAAACTGGTTTTATATTATCGTGAGTTTTTTCTCTAAAGCATATATATATATATATATATATATATATATATATATCACATATATAGTGAATGTGTGTGAGTGTGTACATAATTTAATTATTTGCATATTGATATTTTAGTAATGTTTTGCTTTTGAAATTCAAAACAACTAGGACACTTTTTTCCTCCCTAAGACCATATATTAAACAACATACGGTTACTCAATAGATGTAGTTATATCTGGATGTATCTGTTTGTATTTTTTTTAATCTAGTAATATGTTTAAATGTAGGAGTGGAGTAGAAATGAATCAACAGCAAATGATGGAGTACAGTTGAAGGAAAACTTTCATTTTTATAACCCAAATATTGGTATCAGTCCTAAGCATCAAACACCATGCCTTGTGTCTTTTATACAGTGTCTCCTTTCAGCTCTACAAAATATTCATGATAAGCTGGGCACCAGTGGCTCATGCCTGTAATCTTAGCTACTCAGGAGGCTGAGATCTGCAGTTTGCTGGTTGAAGACAGTTTAGGCAGGATAGTCCAATTAATCACCAAATAGCTGGAAATAGAGCTGTGACTCAAGTGATAGAGTATTAGCCTTGAGTAAAAATCTCAAGGACAGTACCCAGGCCCTGAATTCAAGCCCCAGGACTGGTACCAAAAACAAATGAAACATTCATAGTATGATTTAAATAATTATATGTATATAAATACCTTACATAATGAATAATTAAAACAACCCTTTAACTGTAAAAAGTAAGAACACTAAGATTTGGACTATGGGGAGTAAATTGAATATGAATGTGGTAGACTGGTTAGAACCAGCCATGAGCAAGTGTGTCTGACATGACAGTCAGGTTAGAATATAGGATTCCAGATGCTTCCTTTGCTACAAAGTGATCAGTGAGGTATCAGGTATATTCACTTTAATTTCAATGAAGCTGTTCACCTCTGTGGAGACAGACATATAATTCAAGGAAGTTTTCACAAATTAATTATCTGATCCTTCAAAGAGAGAAATAAGTGCTAGGTACTAAATAATGTGATAAAAAATAAATTATACCTATGGGAAATAAATTGCTAGGCATTATTGCTTTGACTGAGTGCTTCAAATGATTCAGAGAGCAAATTCATTCAAACAACTTGCACGGATCTGGAATATTTTAACAGTAAAGGAATAAGAAATATTTAGAAAGTAATTCTTTCAAAGAACTCAACTCTTTCTTATGGCTTATAAAGGGAACAATAAAGAAATGAAATTGGTTAAATGCAAAAAAGGAATAAAGGAAGATTTACTGGGAAAATATGGTGTTTATTGATTTGGACTTCAGGCTCTTCTGAGTTGAACATCATTCTGAAATGAGGAAAGAGGGATTTTCACTTTTACTTGATGATATTTGAAATCTAAAAATAAATACATGGCAACTAGTAGAGCTTAATGTTCACAGTTAACATCAACATAGGTGACCACAGTCTAGGAACTAGAGTATGACCAATAACGTCACATGTCCCTGTGTGCTCTTTCAATGTCTCAAGGTGACATACCCTCCCTTATCATTCTTTTGCTTTATTAAATATCTTTATCACACATATAAATTTACTGAGCAATAAGGTATTTAGTTTTGTCTGTTTCTGAGCTTGAGAAAATATGCCGTATATTCTTGGGACTTTTTTAGACTCAGGAATTATTTTTGATCTATTTATTATGTTACACATAGCTATAGTCTATAACTTTTAATGATTATATAGTATTTCACTATAGGAAGATACATAACCTTTTCAAAAGCTTTACTGTGGCTGAACTTCTAGCTTGTTCTCGATTTCTCTAACATGCCTGGGTACTTCCATGAATATTATTCTGCCTCAAATGCAATCTATCATACAGTTCTCAGGTTTTATGTGAACAATGAAAGAGAGTCCAGATTTTTATTAAATAAAGGATTTGAGGAGGCTGAGAGGAAGCTGTGTAGTGAGATGTGTTCTCACACTATCTAGAAAGAATTGAACATAGGATTTTTATGAATGTTTCTTCTCTTCAGAGCTCTTCCTCTAAAAATGTCTAAAATAAAATGATCAAAATGGAACAAAATGGCAATCTAAAGTCCTGAATAGCTTCTATCATGCTGTAATTGCTTCTGAGAAGTTTTCTATAATGTTTTATTGGTTATTCCGCTGCTGTATTATTTTGTTTTAATTTAGTGCTGTCATGTGAATGATAAGCAGTCAAGGCTGAAAATTTCCTGCTTTGCGATTCCCAGAATGTTAATAATTATACTAATTAGCAATTCACCACAAACAGGTCTCAGTCATGTCTGCTTAGTTCTGTCATATTTGCCACATTTTCAGATCCTGAGTAAATTCCAAGTTACTGTTTTGGTTTCAGAAATTCTCCTGTGTGGACAACACTTCTCCTTGAATTCATTCAGGTTGAAAAGAAAGCAAAGATGAGTGAGGAGGTAAAGAAAGATGAAAGCATAACTTCTCCGAAGGAAGAAATATATATTCACTCTTCTCACCCTTGACTGTAATTATGAATAAGGTGAGTTAGGATGGCAGTGTTCAGGTTTAATGCACAGCCAGCAATCTATAAAGTATAAAATAACTTTGCCTGAAAAATTAAATACCAGGTATCATTTTGGGGGAAGATCATTCTCAAGTGGCTGACAACCAAGACATTAGTCCCCATTAATCAGGGCTAACATTTTCTTTCTTTCTTTCCTTTCTTTCTTTCTTTCTTTCTTTCTTTCTTTCTTTCTTTCTTTCTTTCTTTCTTTCTTTCTTTCTTTCTTTCTTTCTTTCTTCCTTCCTTCCTTCCTTCCTTCCTTCCTTTCTTTCTTTCTTTCTTTCTTCCTTCCTTCCTTCCTTCCTTCCTTCCCTTTCTTCCCTTTCTTTCTTTCTTTCTCTTTCTTTCTTTCTTTCTTTCTTTCTTTCTTTCTTTCTTTCTTTCTTTCTTTCTTTCTTTCTTTCTTTCTTTCTTTCTTTCTTTCTTTCTTTCTTTCTTTTTTTCTTTCCTTCAGGTTTGAGGCCAGGACTCGAACTTGGTACCTGATGCTTTTGCTCATGGACTAGTGCTGTTCAAACTAAGCCATGCCTCCAACCCTTAGTGCTAACATTTTAAATACCCGGGAAGGACTCTTGTTTCCTCGCTTACATATCTTGGGTAAAGTCCTGTTCTTTTAGAGTATATCACCACTTCTTGAAAACACTATTAGTTAATCTGACCCCAAACTGAAAAACTATCCTACCTATTCTGCTATTATTATTAAGTTTACAGAATAATGGTTTTACCAAGACATTGCCATATTTTCATATTATCTATTTCAATCACATTCACCCCATATCATTTGGACCCATATCATTTAGACCCCATATTGTTGGTTTCCTCTCTCCTCTAGTTGACGGCTTTCTGTTTCTCTCTCTCACTCTCTCTCTCTCTCTCTCTCTCTCTCTCTCTCTCTCTCTCTCTCTCTCTCTCTCTCGCTCTCTTTTAATAATCAACATTTCACAGGCAAGAGAAATATATACAATATTTGTTGTTCTGAATCTGGTTTATATCAGTCAACCCAATGATTTCCAGTTCGTTCTGCTTTCTTGCAGATGACATCATTTTGTACTTTCTAGGTTCATCTACTGGCTGACATATAGGCAGATTCCATGACTTGGCTATAATGAATTGTGCAACAATAAATGTGAGTGTAGAGATTTCACTGTTGTGGCTGACATTGATTCCTTTGAGAATATACGCGGACGTGGTATAGCAAGATCATATGACAATTCTATTTTTAGTATTTCAAGAAGCCTCAACACTGATCTCTCTAGTTTCTGCCTATTTTACTTCCCCTCCTCAACCAAGATAGTAAGTTAAGGTTATGTCTTTGTAGCACTTAGGTCACTCATCTGACTTTCTCCTTTTTTTTATTAACGTCTCAAATTCTTTAAGACGTATCTGCCTCTATATCGAGCAAAACTCAAGTCTCCAGGACTTTCTTGCTCAGGCTCGCTCATATCCTCAGAATTCAGACTCCTGAGTAGCCAGGATGACAGGTGTGAGCCACTTCCACTCAGCTAATTGTTTCTTTTGTTGTGCAGAAACTTTTTTTTAAGCATAACATATTTCTTTAATCAAAGTTTTATGTGACACAGAGACTTAAGAAATTAGGACCCAAAGACAAGGATAACTTTAGTTTTATGCCTAGATTTACTGAAGATGGACATCTATATAGACATGTGATTATGGTACCTCGCCACATCCCTCTAATCCTATTTTCCCCCACATTTCTCCCTAAACCTAATAATTTCTGGTTTGCCAAATTCTCCTTTGCTGTTGTTTGATGTTGAGTAGATTGTATTTGTTGAACTAGATTGTATCTGCAGACTTTTGACTGTGCAACTACAGGACTTTGGTTGATGCTTGCCTTAAAATAGTGTTCTAGCACAAAATTTGTGTTACTTTTATACCAAGTGGGCAGAACAAGCCAGAAAAACACAAGAAAAATGGCAAGTCCAGGTAGCTCAACCCCCACTCATGATAATCAGAAACTTTTTTATTTGGTGTAGTCCCATTTGTCCATTCTTGCTCCTATTTTCCAGGCTACTAGAGTCTTATTTAGAAAACAATTACTTATATCTATATTTTCCTGAACTTTCCCTACATTTTCCTTTAGCAATTTCAAGGTTTTAGGTTTTATATTAGGATCTTTGATCTACTTGGGGTTGGTTTCGTGCAGAGTGAGAGCTATATCAATTTAGAGTGAGTAAGTATTTAGACTTTCTCATGTTTTCCTTTTAGAATAATACCCACTCATCTCCCACTGCAAGCATAGTTTAAACGTTTTTTAATGGCCAGGGGAGAGCAAAATACATTTCACTCACTTAAGCAGAGCTTCAATACTAATAATAATAACAACCAGCATCTCCTTGGCTGACGTTCCAACCCACCCACTACCTTCCATGACAGACCTTTGTGAGTATCTGTCTGGGACCATACTGACCTTAGGGCCTAGGAAAGGGCAGAGACTAAGGCAGACCCTACAATTGATCCGATGGGAGATTGGTTGTAGTTTGGTGATAGAGGCAAATGTTTTCCAAACACTTTTCTAATCATTATTGTGATCAGGGAGTAGAAAATATGGGAATAGAAAACCAGAAGAACACAAAATGTGGGGGTGATCTGAGTAAGCTTGTGTCTTGATGTTGTTTCTGATAACTAGAAAGCTCTTCCACCATCATTTATCTAGCTTATTTTTCAGATTTCAGCCTATCACTTTTTAGAGCTATGCTTAACTTCCTCCACCACTCAACCCCAGGCTCATCTAAATTAGATTCATATTTTTGTTTCTCTTAGAATCTTGTTGTTTGTTCAAACCAATTGCCATAATTACATTCTATGTGGATTTACTATAATTATTTGTTTGTATTTCCCAATGGATTTCAAATTTTATGAGAAGTGAATTCTACATTTCTTTTACTCACATATTTAAGTTTTAAAGAATACCTGAATAAGTGAACAATCTGAGATTTAATAAAAGTGGATTTGAGGAGGGCAGGTAGATAGACAGTAGGGGTAAGGGTATATTCTAGACAGACAGAATAGATTGGGTAGAAACCCCTGAAATGCCATAAACATAAATGCTTATTTTTGATAAAATTCCTGTAGTGGAGTCAAGAAGCAAATAAAAAGAATGTACAAGACAGGGCTGGAGGACATGGAATACATTCCACTCCCCAGAGCCATTAGAACCTTGCAAGATGTTCAAACTATCTGTAATATTTGTGGGTATGGATAAATGTTCATACATATGTATGAGATAGGTAGACCGCTAGATAGATGATAGTTGATGGATGGATAATAGATTCATCCTACAAATAAACCTGCATTCTTCTCTACCTCAAATACTGAAGACAGACAGACAGACAGGTTAATAGATAGATATTTCTTAATTCAGCTATTTGAAAAATAATGTTTTAAAAGGAAATAACTGCTGGAGATTATAGAACAGGCAAAATGAGTTAGTAAAGAAGAAACGATGGTGCATTCGAACATTAAAATTGAGCAAGACTTTCCATATGCCTCAGTAACCTGTTGGGATTTCCCAACAGCCATGTATTAAGAGGATAACCACTCAAGAAATGCAGCTTAGTGACTTTTGTAATGTTTTACTACCATGATTCTCCAAAATTAGGAATGCTGTTATCATATAACAATGATGCTTGAATACAGAATTTCCCTCCTAAGCTCTGCCTTGCCAGTTAGTTTCTGTCTGAGAAAGTTTGGACATACACACAGTCATAATCATAATGTATACAATTACTTTCATATACAAAGGGGATTTGCGATTATATTTTAATGTGTCTAGGCTTTGATATTCAAATTCTGAAAATTAAACTTCCAAGTCAAAGTGATTCATTGTGTGGTGAGTTGATGATGTTTGGGCCATGGCCATAGGCAGGCATGTGCTGTATTTACCCTATCCGCTGTGACAATGAATGACAAGATAAACAGGGAAAGGTGCTATAAACAGAAGCATTGGCATTTTGGGGTTTTCTCCTCTTACATCTCAGCTTATGAGATCTCCTGAGATCTTTTTGTTCAGCAGTGAAATCTGTGTTTTCTACATTTTATATCAGTAAAAGAGCAAGAAGCTTTTATTTTTTCTTTCCTCCCCCTCAAGGCTAGCACTCTACCACTTGAGCCATAGCTTCACTTCTGGCTTTTAGGGGTAAGTGGGGATAAAAGTCTCATAGACTTTCCTGGCCAGTTGGCTTAAAACCATGATGATCTTCAGATTTCAGCCTTCTGAGTAGGTAGGATTACAGGTGTGAGCCACTAGCATCAGGCTAGAGCAGAAAGCTTTCTTTAAAAATATATATATGTTTTTATTGTAAAGGTACTGTTCAGAGGGGTTACAGTTACAAGAGTAAGATAATGAGTACACTCAGGAAGCTTTCTTATTGGGTGACCTCTTGTGAAGTCCTGGACCTCTGAAGCATCCCTCATTTTATTATTCAGGGAGATAAAATGTAGTTACTGTGAGTGAGCTTGTTATCAGACACTAAGTCTCCGAAGGTGTGCAGATACACATTCCCATCTGTTTGTCAGATAACAGTCTCAAATGCATCATTGGACCTGTCAGAGTCCATATTCTTTGAGACTGTTACTTTGTTAGTGCCACACAGACAATACCTTCATGCAAGGGTGTTAGTTATGTTTTGGAATATTCCCAATCTGTGACATAATGCCAACAGGTACTAGCTAACATTGATAAAAGCTTATTTTGTCCTAATTCCTATGCACGTATGTTTACAACTTTGGTACTGGGGTGGGAGGTGGGGGGAATTGGGTGGAGGGGTGGGGGGAGGATGGGAAGGGATGGGAAAGGGAAACAAAGGAAGAGGCTACAATGCTTGATAAGAAATGTACTCATTATCTTGCCCATGTAATTGTAACCCCTCTGTACAGTATTTTCACAATAAAAAAAAGAAAGTAAATGAAAGCATAGAAAGTAAATGCAGAAGAGGAAACTGTGAAGCAAAGAAGTCATCCGAGCTCTTGGAGCCGGAATTTGAATCTGAGCCCTGATTCCAAGATTGTCTCTCTTGAAGTCTGTATCACACTGCTACTAATAGGGTAAGATGTAGTTTGTTGATGACACTCTAATGAACACTTTTAATTTAATGATTATCCTTAAATAGTTGCACAAGGGAGGTGCCATTTAACAAAGCAGTATATGACTACAATGCATCTTGCTCTGTGTCACCATCTTGAAAAATCTCAATCTCATCCTCCTTTGACCCATCCATTCTCTTATTTTCTTAATACCATAGCATACACAGTGGATTCTTGACTGCATTCTACCCCCCTGCTTACCCGTTCATTTGTTTACCCCTCTCCCCTTGATCCCACATTCCTTTGCAATTATCCATTTCTTGGTGCCTATGTTGTTGGATTTTGACTTCGTCTAGATTCTAAAAGAATGGTAGTATTTGAGTCCTCCTTGGCATCTATTTTAATTCAATTAACTCATTTGTAACCGCTGGCATACCACCCAGTGTGTTTACTTATAGACTTATAGGCAAATTATGTCTACCACTAATGAGAGAAACCATGCACCCTTTGTTTCTCTGGGTCAAGCTTAGTTCACTTCATATAATTCTTTCATTCCTTTATGAATGGTACAGTATCACTCATTCTAATGGATGGGTGACATTTGATTGTGTATTCACAAGCTTGGAGACCCAACAACCTAATGACTTTCCATCAGATCTCTCCTCTCAAAGTCTCCACCACCTCAGCACGCTTGCCCTGGGGAATCGGGTCTCCTGCACATGAGTTTCTGGGAACAAACTTAACAGTCAGATCAAAGGTAAGAATGATCTTGGAGGAAGTTTCTGAAAGCCCTTTCCAAAGAAAGTTACCAAACAATTAAATCTCTCCATGAAAGATTCACTTGTCCACTTGGAAAGTGTGTTTTGGGAAGTTCCCTATTATAACAATAGTAAGTAAAGTGACATAAACAACACTGCATTTACTATGAAGACCTCCAGATTGCTGCTTGCTAACTAGACTGAGTCCATAAGGAAATGACTTAAATTCATTAACATTACTTTTCTCCTTACAAAGTCCAAGTTTATATAGTATAAAAATATACCTAAGCCAGAAGAAGAAATTCTTGTAAAAATCTACTACTATCCACATTTTTAATATCTATTATCTATTTTCTAAACAGTTATGTACATATTATTGGATAATGTTTCTCATGCATTTTGAAGATCTCTCAGTGACACATTGGATTGTATAACATAGTTTATGTTATACAGTTTTATGTTTTTTCAATATACTGTGCTGTATTCAAACTCTTCTTTTTGAAAATTAGGTCAATTTTCTTGCTTTTATGAACCACATTGCACTGAAATTCTTTGTACCTAACTCTGAATATTTATGATAATGTCTGCCCCCTACTTCCAAGAAAAAAAAAAAAGAAGAAAGGTGCTAGATGCAGTCATTTTGAAAAATGCTCAGAACTGCTGGGTAGGTATTGGTAGGACAAAGGAGACAATGCTAATGATGAGCTCTCTTCTCAGCTTTATTCTGCATGGAGTGGTACGTACAGCCAATATTTGCTACCTCTTATGCAATGTTTTCTGTGTGGAAATCTTTGGATTCTTCCATAAATATTTGTCTGCTCGCTTCTACTGGACTCTAAGTTACTTGATGACCAGGGCTATCATCAAATGAAGACAATATTTTCAAAAGAGAAATGACACATCAGACTTTTAAGTGGTGGTATTGTCTTGCTTGGTAGTTTCAATCAGAAACTTTGCTTTAAACTGGGATAGTTTATTTTAATAAATGAACAAATTTGGGGATATTATTGATCCTGCACTTGGTGCAGAGTGACAACTGAATAATCACTACTTACATGAGAGGAAGGATAAATGTGATTGTAATATAAATATGGAGATAAAGAATGTGAATGTGAGTTAATATTTTTGTGTATATGTACTGGTCCTAGGGCTTGAACTCAGTGCCTGAGTTCTGTTCCTGAACTTTGAATCACAACTCCACTGGTGAGTTTTCATTATTTTTTGTTTGTTTGTTTTCTTTGTTGTTGGTAGTGGTTAATTAGAGATAAGAGACTCAAGATCTTTCCTGGGTTGGCTTCAAACCTGCAAACCTCAAATCTCAGCCTCTTGAGTAGCTAGGATTCAAAATCTGAACCAAAGGCACCTGGTTTACTTAATGATTAGACTTACTTAAGTCTTTCATTGAATAAATATTTCCATAAGGAGTTATCATCAGGATACATAATAGTTATATAAAAGTTTCATCAAATCACCTAATGGACCTAAATTAATGAACATACAAGTAGCTTTTTCATGAACACTAAACTCAGTACACACATCTGACCATGGTGCTGCCTTGTTATTGAAAATGAGTAAATAAAATGTTCTTTAAGCAATGACTTTTCAGATATTTGAACACTGTCACATCTTCAATGATTAGTTTTTAATTAAAAGGAACGAAATTTCTGAAGAAAGGATTCTAAGTCATTTACTAAACACCTGCCCATGAGTGACATATTCTTGAATCTAGCCTATTGGCTCTGTCTATCTTTATTTTTTTTTTCAGAGAACAGAAATGGGCTGGGAGAACCAAGGGTTTGCCACCCAGCCCTAAATCCAGGTTCAGTTCAATAATTCAAATCTGTGAGCAAAAAAGCAGAGCTCTTTCTTGGAACATTAATTATGCTTTCACTAGACTTTCAAATGCAGGAGTTATGAAGATGTCTCTCCTTAATTCAATATTTTTTTCCCTTCAGAGGTCACCAAGAGCTTTGTCTTTCCTGCAGTATTTTTGAGGGAAAATGTGTTTTAATAAGTAAAATTATTTCTCAAGAGCTTGAGAACTTGACACTGATAGGCCAAAGCTGTAGATGCTCAGAGCTGCCTGAACCTTTTGCAGTAGTTCATATCCTCAGGAGTTTTGGACTGTCAGCATTGAAGGGTCTGAAATTGGGAAATATATTACTCAAGTTTGCCCATTAAAATATTGGGGGAATAAAAAAAAAGGTACTGAAATTGAAGCCAGCGTGACATGAAGTATATGACACAAGAAAAATGCCATGAATTCAGGGGTTGTCTGAGCATAGAATCGTGAGATGAGTGCAGACAATACTGTGTGAGTGTGTGTGTGTGTGTGTGTGTGTGTGTGTGTGTGTGTGTGTGTGTGTGTGTGTGTGTGAACGGCTGATTTAATAGCAAGAGAAAACTCCATGGAAAAGCATCAGTGCATAAATTTCTCCTTCCCTGAGCTCAATGCTATTAATTCTTTGATGCCAAGAGTCAAACTTTGTCAGAAATGGAATATGCTCTGACATCCTCTGCCAAATGGATAGACACCCTCCCAAAAATGACATTAAATGATATTTCATGCTCCGACCAACTTTCTAAAGCAAAGCTACTTATAATTTCCATTGGCATGAGACTCTCCTGTTTAATGTATGACAAGCTTTATTGTCACGGTCCCATATTGTGCTATTTTGAGTATTCACTATCACTTACATTGAACAAATCATTCAACATGCTATGCTAACAATGAACATATCCTACAAAAAAAGTTAAGCTTTTGGAGGAGACAATGTAGAACAGTGATTGTTACTTAATGAGAATGGGTGTAGAATTAGTAAGAGTAACAATCCTGTCTGAATGGATAATCGAACTGAATAAGTTTCAGTGACTCTTTTGATGCACCATCTATACAAAGGAATTGTAAAATTACACACACACACACACACACACACACACACACACACACAACATTATCTCCAGGAGATCTTGTGTTTCATGCATACCATGCTCAGATTCTTCATTTGTATCAGAAAGGAATGAAGAGCTGCTTGTTGCTTTTCTCATATTATTGTCTTTAATATGCAACTTCTGCTAGGCATTATGGGATAATCACCATCAACCAGAGGCCCAGCATGATGCTTCTACCACTAAGCGTGTGTTGGCATTTCTTTAAATATTTTCTAAAAACATTCAGACAAAAAAGTGGCATAAGATATCACTATTCACACAATTCCAGACCTGTGAGAATTCTCCAGGGGCTTCTTTTGCTTTGGTTTCACTTAAGGGAAAATAATTGTCTCCACTTTCTAAGATGTTCCTACGTAAATTAACTTGTTGAATGAAAATTCTTATATTTGCCAAATTCTAAGGTATTAAAAAAAAACAAAAAACTTCACATATGTTGTTTTATTTGCTCTTACAATGACTAACTACATGGGTACACCAGGTAATAATGCCTGCACCAGAATCCACCTCTTCTGATTGCCAGGTCCCAGAGGTCAGAGAATGGGGAAGGCCATGGAAGAAATCATACTCAGAGTGTATGGTTCAAATTATTTGCCATCCAGCTTCTGTCAAAAGCTTAGTTGAAATGGTAAAGGAATTCATTTCTGATGATCAGTTTGGCAGTATGTGACAAAAGGTGTAAACACATGTCAACATTTTAACAAAGCAATTCCACTTTTGGTAACTTATCAAGAGTATGTACAAAATTATACATATATATACACACCACACACATATACATATGTATATACACACATGATATGCATGTGTGTATGTGTTTGTGTGTACAATGTTGTACCTTTCCGCTTATGAAGTAAGGAGGTCAGGTCTGGCCTGTGCCATATGTTGTAAGGTGAATCGTCCCAGAGGCCACATTTTGAAATATAGAATATTGGAGTCTTTATTATTCAGTTAGCAGGCTGCTAGCCTGTTGTTACAAAGCCCTGCAGCCCCCAAATACACATAACACAGCTAGGAAACAGGTTAGAGAGGAAAGAAAGAACAAAAACAATACCAACAATACTAACAACCCATGAGAGTTGAATTGGGGCTCCATGATGACCTGAGATAAGCCAGGAGCCAGGACACAGGACCGATCACTGAGTAATGGCGACTGGGCTGGGCTGGGCCTAAATGCGGCCTGAGCAGTGGGCGGATCCACAGGAAATTCACAGTCCCAGGTACTGGACTGACAAATTCAGTAACCTATCAGCCAAGTGCTGCCCCTGCCTCCAGGGTCTCCCGCCCCCCACTCCCATCACCTGAGAGGCAGGTAATGGGCCCCGTTGTTTCCCTCCCCCAGCATGAAGACGGGTGGCCAGCCCCTATCTTCCCACCATATGGCCAATATGGCTCCAGCCAGACCTGACATCTTTGCTTCACTTACAGTAAAAGAAAAATGTAAACCTAAGTATTTAAATTAAGAAACAATAGATGAATAAATACAAAAAAACGTGGTACCTATACACAACAGAATTTTACATAGCCATTGGAAAGAATAAAATAATGTCATTTGCAGGGAAATGGACAAAACTAGAATAAGTCATATTAAGTGAGGTAAGCCAAGCTCAGAGAGACAAGCGGCATATGTTCTCTCTAATATGCAGAAACTAGATCTAAAATGCACTGGGATAGACAAATTACACAGGACTCTACATACTCACACACAGTGAGACCAAAAGAAGATATCCTGGGTGAGAGACATAGAAAGGTACAATGCCTAGGTGTCTCTTCATATTATTATAAAATAACATACCACATATGGAAACAAGAGTCCTTATTATTATTTTAGTTTTTGATGATTCTGTATTCTTTTACCTTATGTATGGTATATTCAAGTATATATCTTTGGAAGGGCTTGGAAGAGGGTACAGAACTTGAGGGAAAAAAGGTGAAAAAGTACAGCTTTTGAGCTCACTGGACACTGATGAAAGTGAACTATATAACTTTTGGGTGGAGATGGGAGGGAGAGACTGAGAGAGAATGAGGGAAACAGAGACAGTGTATGAAAGGAAATGCACTCACTACCTGACTCATATAATTGCAATCCCTCTGTACAACATATCTATAATATCAATAAACAAAGTTAATAAGAAAAGAAACAAGCTACCATGCTAATATATATCCTCATAATTGTAATATAAGATTGAAATGGAAAATCATGGTATATGACAACATTCATTAAGTAACGAGTACTTCTCATACATTGACACATAAAAGTCAGATTTGGGCAAGTCACCATTTCACTGAATTCTTGACCTTACCTGAGAAAAACATATGAAATGCTTAGGAATGAAAGAAACGATCAACTTGCCCTTATATTCTGTCACCAATCTCCTTTGTCCTGAACTTGCCTCCCAGTACCAAGAAAACAAAAAGTCTACACTTGTTCTCATTGCCTTCTGCGGCTAGGTGTGACCATGGGGAGAGATTTGTTTCTCTTTGCTAAAGGGCTAAGTTCTCTTTGCTTCTTTTCTTTCTCAGCACTTGCCCCAACTCCCTGATTCCGGTCTTATTTTTTCCAGAGCTGTTAGAAACACTTTTCATATACAAGGTGAGAATGTAAAAAGAAAAAAAAAATCAAAACTCATTCTACATCAAATGGTAAAAGGAAAAGAATCCAGTTGCTGAACTGATGCCAATAACTACGCTAACATTGACTGATATCTGTTATTATGTGCAAGGAAGAAATCCTTGTTTGATTAAATAACTGCTCTCCTGTCTCTCTGGCTTTCCTGCCATTGAATGAGCCTAACATATCATGGTCATCATCTAATTATTGTGATAATCAAATAAAATATTTTATGTACAGTTTCTTTATGAGCAGTAAATAACTCTACAGATGTCTTTTGGTGATACAGATATTGGACTTAAACACTATGAGATGGAGGTTAGGATCCTAGCTAGAAACTTTATTTGGCCTTGTTCATAAGAAAATTAGCACAATCTTTCTGTATGTAAACTCATTTGTAAAAGTGGAAATTAATGTCTTAGAGGTTTGTTTTGAAGTGAGAGGTGTTAAGATATGAGACCACTCCCAGCAGATGTACTAATACATCTTACTCAATAAATATTTGTATGAAAAAGAAATTAGGAAGTAAAGCTCTAATGTGTAGTCTGCTTCAGATAAAGGCACTTGCTTTTTCTGGATCAGATTATGATGCTTCTTGTCCTTTTACCTTACCATGTGAAGGTCAGGACACCAAGAGGTGTTTCATATTGCCCTATTTGTAAAAGCCAAAGAAGGGGTTGTATCAGCTTGTTAATTGCCATCTAGCTAATGCATCACATTAAGGGCATCACATATACTGATCAATTTTAATTACCACAAAAGTTGATGTGTTATGATTTACTGCATTACAACATATGAGGGAAAGGCAGTACAGAGGTCTTAAGACATTAATCTAGATTGTACATCTAGAGTGATTGAGCCACCAACATTCAAATTCAGGCAGTCCAGAGTCAGAGTTTGTGCCCTTGATTTCTACGTGAGGTGATGTGATAAAATGACCAATACGTTGCCTGGAATTGTCTATATGGACATAGAAAAGGTTGAATCCTAGCAATCTTTGTTTGTAGATCAGGAGAGAGAGAGAGAGAAAGAGAGAGGGGGAGGGAGGAGAGAGAGAGAGAAAGAGAGAGAGAGAGAGAGAGAGAGAGAGAGAGAGAGAGAGAGAGAGAGAGAGAGAGAGAGAGAGAGAGAGAGAGAGAGGGAGATCCTGCTTCCTCTAGTTAGCTTTTGAAAAAAATAAAAGCATTGAGGTCATTGCATCCAGGAAATAGAAGGGCCTTTCAGTTTCTGGGGAGTTGAAAAGGCAGAAGGCTCAAATTTCCCCTGGGTTTCATCACATTAAAGCCTTATTGGGCCTAATGTGATGAAGGCCCCTTGCCCAGACCTCACTGGGCAGAAGGCCAAGCCCAGGCTTTCTCATTAGGCTTTTAAATAAAGGGATAAACTGCTCCCTACATAGATAAAAGAGAGGTAGAGGAAGCCAAAAGAAGCAGCCTTGAAATTTACCTAGACCATTCTCTCTCCCTCCGTGTAAACTTGCAAATTCCTTCATATGAAAGACTTCTTGGCATTTGGGGCAACTCTCTTAGGGGAGCAATCCTATTTATTATTATTCTTTATTCTTATAAAAATGAAAATTTCCTTTATGGAGATACTCGGGATATGAAATCAGTTCCCAGAAGGATTTCTAGAAAGTTCCCCAGAGTAAGCAGACTTCCTAACTAGGCGTAAAGCTATCTGAAGTGATCAGCATGAGAGGAATTGTGGCTTTCTTGAAATGACTACAGTGGTTTCATTCTCCTATTTTGTCTTCCTTTATTTCAGAAGTCAGAAAGTCAGACTCAATCACTCCGAGGATGTATTGCAGCTGACATTTCTGGATGGAAATTATTTCCTGCCAATTACATAAACTCCAGTGTTCCTGAGGGTGTGGAGATAAGCGGAGGGTGAAGGTACTGGACAGGTTCTACTGGCCATCATGAAACATGAAACAGGCAAGCTCATAGTGAGACACCTGGGTGCAAAGCTGCCCATCCTGAGATTTTGTTCTGGAAAGAGATGGCCTCTTGGGTTTTTCTGGATTAATCTAGAGGATGGCTAATTCCCACCAAACTTTGCAGGCAGCATGATTAAGCCATGGAAAGCCTGATTTTGTGCTCACTTCCTGAACAACATGAAGAAGGCTTATACAACAAATAACACTGAGGGCCTGTGGGTTTTTTTTCCAGTTAAATATGGCAAGTGGCAAGTACTTCATCTACCAAGGATGTGGGGTGAGTTTTCATAAGAAGATGGCTGCAGGGGCCACAGTAGATGGTAGCAAGATTCTAGAGAACCTTCAAGAAGCAAGGTGCCAAATGACACGTGGGAATCAGACTGAATCTACCTGTGACAAAAATGTGGACCACAGGTACAAACAACCTCAGCAGATGACAGTGTCCAAAGTCTAGTCTAGTCCAAAGAAGATGCTGGTCTACCTCAGCAGGCATCTGATCCTGAGGAATCCCAAGATGGCCTGTCTCCAGCTGAGAAAGAGACATGGATTACAAAATGGGACTGTTAGGAGAGAATCAGAATGGGAGGGGTGATTGGCAGGAGAGGGTGATATGAAGTGGATATAAATGAAATACTGTATATACATGCATGGAAACAGAAAGACACCCAATAAAAACTGTAAAAAAAAAAAAAAAGAAAAGGATTAGACTAGAAGGGGTGAATTTCATCAGAGCACCTGACACATATGTTTGGATGTAGCAAAATGAAACTTGTTTGTACATTTAAAAATACTAATAAAATGCAAATAAAAAGGACTCAGTGTGAGGCCCTTACTTTCAGACCACTTCTCTCTTTTTTCTTTTGAAGACATCAACTATTTAAAATTAGTTATTTGCATCATTTTCTTGAGGAAGTAACTCCCAATGTTAAGTTCTGAGAGAGCAGGTAATTAAGTCTCTTGGCAGATTGCTTTTCTTGCTCTTTCTCTTTCTTGGTGCTGTAAGTTCAGTCCAAGTCCCAGGGGACAACAAGGAGGACCCTGGGAAGGCAGAAGATGAATGTGAATATAAGAAATTCTTGAGTCAGCACTTATCAGATAAGTAGCAAGTTTAGATCTCCTTTTCCATTAACTTCCTGGCAGGTAAATCAGGAGAATAATCCCATTCAAGAAATAATTCAAAAGCATCTCCTTTTCGGTCTGAGAAAAGATAGGATTACTTTTCTACCTCTGTTATGTAGACCTGCCCAAGTCTGACTACTTACAATCTTAACTACTGTCTCCAGTTGAAGAAATAAGGACCCATGAGATGGAAGTTTTTCATGGGTTAAAATGGATGCTTATCAGCCTCAGCATCAGAAGGATTCAGAACAAGGACACATAACCATTTTTTTCTGTTTCCCTTGTTTAATATGATACTTTATTTTTGTTCTATTTGTGGAATCCTTAAAACCTCTGTTACAATGATATATTCAAATTGATGTGGGAAGGCAATCTGGTTAAATCAGCTTTGATATTTATCTCAGGGTGTGACAAGATTGATCTGGGTCATCATGGATAATCGACAGTTTTTAGTGTACTTCTCAGGTTCACTCTCCCCTCCCCCATACCACCTACATCCTAATGGCTGCAGGTAAAGGATTCTTCTAAAAGGCTATCTGTGGTTCACAGACTTGTCTGGGGTGGGGAAAAACTATAAAGTACACTTTGTCAGTTAATGTAAGAGTTATTCATTCTGCTTAGCTTCCTTCCTAGGCTCATAGGTTGGGAGAACCAATCTCTCTCTCTCCCCTTCTCCCCCCCCCCCTCATTTATTTTTTTAAGATTTCCCCTGATGGGCTGGGAAGGTGGCTCAGTGGTAGAGCACTTGCCTTGCATGCATGAGGCCCTGGGTTCGATTTCTCAGCACCACATAAGGAAAAAGAAAAAAGCCGGAAGTGGTACTGTGGCTCAAGTGGTAGAGTGCTAGCCTTGAGCTGAAGAGCTGAGGGACAGCGCCCAGGCCCACAGTTCAGGCCCCATGACTGGACCCCCCCCCCAAAAAAAAAGATTTCCCCTGATGCATATACAATATACATATAATATTTTCTTAAGATAATACTTGTTTTTCCAGATTGGAATAAAATGTAGCCTTACCTATTGAACACAGTAAAACTCATAATAATAAATCTGTGGGCTAAAACTCACAATAAATCCATTTGCTGGATAAATATATTTTTAAACATATTTTTGTCTTACATTTTTTTTAGTATTTCTGCTCAGAGTCAGGTTAATATTCTTAAATAACGACTGCTGTTTTTACTGCTGAGATGCAAAGAGTGTTGGCTGCCCATGTTAGTGAAGCTGTATGGAGATCATCATGTAAAGCCACCTGTGCTAAATTCAGAAACATTCAGTAATTAATTACTTCAAGTATCACAGTACTCTTAATGGAGCGATAATGTGTATATTTAGAACCTGTGAGTGTATGCTTAATTTTGAAAGTCATTTTCCAGGAATTCTCTCTTCTGGAAGAGCAATAGATTTACATAAACTAAACAACAACAAAAACACCTAAGGGCTGATAACTAAAATGTATGAATGTTCTTCCTTATAGCCCTAGTCATAGTGAGATATTTTATGCTTAGAAATATCAGGAAAATTTGTTACTTATGCAAGTCTTCACCATTATGCTTAATTGACTCCTTTACTCATTCTGTCATTCATTTAGTCAACAAACAATGACCTCCAGGCACCATCTATAAGATACATTAAGTACACACAATTTGGAGGCATAGTTGAACATAGTTTTAGCTCTTAAAGGATTCTTCACTTTAATGGAATAAACAAACACATAAGAGAGCTCCAAATTGAATTTATCATGCTCACAAGGGGCTACTAAATTATCTATTGGGGAAAAAAAGTATTATTATAATTTTTTAATCCGTCCTGGTGCTTGAACTCTGGGCCTGGGCACTGACCCTGAGTTCTTCAGCTCAAGGCAAGTGCTTGAGCCACAGCGCCACTTTCAGTTTTCTGGTGGTTTATCAGAGATAAGAGTCTCATAGACTTTCCTGCCTGGGATGGCCTTGTACCAAGATCCTCAGATCTTTGCCTCCTGAGCTAGGATTACAGGCGTGAGCTACCGCTGCCTAGCAGCATTGTATTTTTAACATTAAAAAAATCAAGAAAAATATTACTCTACTGATAGTTGACATGTGTTGTGGTACTGTTGAAAGCACTCCAAGTTTTCCTTCAAGAAGAAAGAAAGGTTTGAGGCATGCATTCTTAATTGGTTACCTATGTTCAATTCTCAAAAGAACTTGCAGCTCATTTTTTGTTGATCATTTCTGGAGCCTTGGAAGTTAAATGATTTACAACATTATTGAGTTTATGTTCAGAACTTGGTCTGATTTTTTCAGTGACATTATACTGGAATACTGGAACAAAATAACTCATGGGGAAAATAAAATGGGAGTTAGGAATTGGTTGTCAATGGCTCATGCTTGTAATCCTATCTACTCAAGTGGCTGAGATGGGAAGTTCATGGTTCAAAGCCAGTGAGGGCAGAAAAGTCCCTGGGACTCTTATCTCTATCTACTCCTCCCCTCAAAAAGAACAACAACAAAAAATAACAAAAGAGCCCGAAGTAGAGGCTCAAGTGGTAAACACCAGCCTTGAGTGGAAAAGCTAGGGGACAGTTTAAGCCCTAGTACCTGACACAAAAAAGTGAGTTGGGTGAACAGAAAGAAAAATTGACTATCAAGGTTTTAAAAACACTGATTCTACTATTATTTAAGATTCTGGACATTTCTATAAGCTGAGTCTCCTTCCCTGCTCTACAAGCTATAGATCAATAGAACATTATATACTAGTATAAGGATTAAATGAAAGTAATGCTTAAACACACATCACAACAGCCACACAGTATGTGCTCAATAAAGGCCACCTGTTTGGGTAAGTCCAAGGCAAATGAAGGAAAAGAACTTTGCCAAATATTTTATTGGCAGTTACCCTTCAGAAATATCCACCAGGCACATGACAATGGCATCACTCAGGGTTAGGGTTGGAACTGGCTGCCTTTGGATTGGTGACATTTCCAGTAGACTATTCGTCAGAGATAAATTTCCTAAGACTTCGGTTGGACGGAGCTCGGGCATCATAGTGATAAGAATCAATATAGGGGGTAGCCAAGGCTTTAGTGCTGGGCCGATTTAATGGGTCTTGGAAAGCGTTGTATTAAAAGCTTTTAGGGGAACGCTCCCTGTTGCTGCTTTTTTGTACTCTGTCTAGTACTGTAATGAATGCTGCCATAAAGGATGTTTTATCTCTGCATTATGAGTACAGGTTTGACTGTGCTTTCAGAAGGATTTTAGCCAGCTTGGGTTAAGAGAAGAAGAATTCACATGGAAATATCTTTTTTCCCCCTTGTAATGAGTAGCAATCTGAAAAAATTAACAGCAATTGTTGATATTAAATTCCCAAATCAGAGATTTTTTTAGACTGATTAAAAATATACACCATTCACCCCGACAGAATTTCACACCAGAATCTGATCATATAATTATCTTTATCTTATTGTAATATTTTGGATTGGCATGGTAGATTGGTTCTGTAAGATACTTTAAAAAAAGGGGGTTGGAATTTCTTAATATAAAAATGCTAATAAAATTATGGGTTTTCTTTAAGGCCATTCATACCTTTGAAAATCCCAAAGCTTACCCTTTATGATTATATAGGTGTGACATTATTGAACATCGATTTTATTTTTAAAATATGAAGGTGATTGTGTACCAAGCAAATGTCAACATGACTTACTTGCCATCAGGAGTCTAATATAGAAAAGCAGAAGAAAAAACCTTTAAGCACTCTGTTGGCATACATAGAACACTCAAATGTTCCCTTTGAGGAGTTTTCTGTCTTGGTTTACTTTTTCCTGGGTGATTTTTATGAGTATCTTTATGTATGAAGCCAGCACTTCAGCAGCTATCACTTAAAGCCCATTTTGGTACCCACTTGCTGGAGCGCTTAGTAAGGCTAGGAAAAGAAATGTGGTATTGAGTACCTTGAATATGTTTCCCCACTCTCTTCTCCTATGTGTTCTTTCAAAAGCATAAACTCAAGAGCCATTAGCAGAAGCAATCCAGCTAAATCCTTCAGTGGGAACCAGGACAACGTATAAAGGTTATGACTGGTACATTGAACTTCTTAAAGGAAGTCCAAATATTTTATTCCAATCTGGAATTTTATTAACAGCCTCCAGAAATATAAATCTTAAGCATACCATCAACAGTTGCATTACCGCTTTCAGAAGATGAATTTGGGGGACGTTGGATGCACTTTTTAAGGCTGTTATTAACATGCCTTTTAATACAGTGATGTGCTTTATTTCACTTTTCTAGTTCTTACTGTCCTCTAGCCAGTTGATTATAGCAATGTCATTTATAAGAATTGCTTAATTACTGGGGTTTATTTATGCATTGTTACATATACCATTGTTGGGTATTTGTTGGGAGTGCTGAGTAAAATCATAAAAGCAATGAAATATGACTTTTATCCTTGATAGTCCATGCGGTGGGAGAGTCAGAAACTGGACCTGTAGTAATGAATATCACTAGATACTGTCAAAAAGTTTGGATGGCTTCATGTGCGTTCTCTGGAAAAACTGAATATGTGCTTTAAAAAAACCCAGCATTTTCCATTTCTGTTTTCTCATTATAAAACTAACATATCCATTTTAGGAAAGTCATGTTGTTAGTATTTTTGTGTAAAACTTCTTATCCTTTTTTTCACATAAAATTCTATCTGTAAGTGCTTTACATATCTGAGTACCTACTCTTTTAGCCTGCAGTTTTTTCTGCTGAATTTTCTTCCACAAATATATTTCCTCATGCCAATATTTACTGTTCTGTAGTTTCATTTTTAATAGCTAACTGCTCATTGCTTTATTATTTAGAAGTATCATAATTTATTTATTTGACCAGTTCTTCCTAATTGGATATTTAAGGATTTTTTAATGAGGTCATATGTAAGATCCCAATGAAAATTTTATTCATGAATTTGATTATTTCCTGAGGAAAAACTAGACCTGAAATATTTATTTATAAATATATCTTTATTTTAAGCATCCTAAACATATATAACCAAAGGCCCTTTGGAAACTGTGTAGTATACAGAGTCCTTAGGGTCTTTATACTGTTCTTTTGGTCTTTCTTATTATTATTTTTTGCCACTCTTAGGGCTTGAACTCAGCATATGGGTGCTGTACCTTAGCTTTTTCACTCAAGACTGACACTCTATTACCTGTATCACAGCTCCACTTCTAGCTTTTTGATAGTTAATTGGTGATAAGAGTCTCATAAACATTCCTGCCCAAGTTGGCTTTGAACCAGAATTCTCAGATCTCAGCCTTGTGGGTAGCTAGGATTACAAAGGTTACTGCAGTGCCTGGCTTGATTCTTTCCCTCCCCCCCTTTCTCCCTCCCTCCTTCCCGCCCTCCCTCTCTTCTTTCCTTGCTTCCTTCTTTCCTTCCTTCCTTCCTTCCTTCCTTCCTTCCTTCCTTCCTTCCTTCCTTCCTTCCTTCCTTCCTTCTTTCCCTTCTTCATTCTCTCCTTCTTTCCCTCTTTCCTTCCTTCCCTCCTTCCTTCCTTCTTTTCTTCCTTCCATTTTTGACCAAGACCAGGACAAACATAGTACCTGATTTTCTCCCTCAGTAGCCATTGCCCACTTGAGCCAGGCCTCCAACCTGGAATGATTTTGAGAACCAAGAGTGCTGTTATGGAGAAGAAATGGTAGGAATTGTATTAATTTGAGTTTATGTGAATCTCTACTACTTCTATTCACACAGCCAACCAAAAATTCTGGAAAAAATACAATAAAAATGTTGGAACACTAATATTTTTTTAATGTTTATGCTTTTCAAGAGCAATTGATGCATGCTCGGGTAACATTACTTATATTTTCCTATAAATTTAAAACATGATGAAAATGTTTAAATGATTTAAAACATGTTGTATAAGAACTTCCAAATCTTTATTAAATGCATCACAAATAGTTCCTCAACTTGTCGGAGTTTTATTTTGGAGTGTGTGTGAGAGAGAGAGAGGTGCAGGGAGATGATCTCAGGCTCAAGCTCAGGCTGCTGTTTCTGAATGTTTTTCACTCAAGGCTAGCATTCTACCACTTGAGCCATAGTTTCATTTCCTTGGGTACTTTCTTATTTTTTTTTTATTTTTGTGGTACTGAGGTTTAAATTACTTGATCCCCTCCCAAGCCCTTTTCTGTCTTAGTTATTTTTCAAATACAGTCTTACAATTTTGCCCAGGCCATTCTAGATTCCAGTATCCTATTTTTACCTTCAGCAGAGCTGGTTTGATGGGAATGGGTATTGCACTGTAATTGACATACAGTCCTCATTTGGCTTGCCCAAGCAAGTACAGAACTTCAGTCCCTCCAAGACTCACCTGTAGAAGTAGCTGGGATTAAAGACATGTACCACAATGCCATACTTTTGATGTTTTTCAACACTTGAGACATTTTACTTCTGTTCATGGAGTCAAATTTATCATTTAGCTCCTTTTGTTAGTTCTGCCCTTTTACTTTCAGAAAGTTTTCAATCCCGAGTCAAGAAACATTCAAATTTATTCTTTCCTACTTGTTTCTCCTTTCTTACATTCAATTTAGGGACTTTAATAGTTGTTTTTCTCTGAATTGTGTAATTGGTATCTCTAAATCCCTATTCTATGGTGGCTTCCAGTCTCTGAATAATGTTCTAAGCAATCTCTTTGTCCATATTGACTGAAAATTAACTTTTCTTATACAAATATTTCATATTTTCTCATCTAGTGAGTTTATTTAAGCTTATTTTTTCATTGATAGCATCTGGCCACTAACACAGTTTCTTTTTTGCTTTATTCCTCCAGTTCGTTGTACAGAGGTAGATTCCTTTTGGTCTTGGCTGGTTTCAAACATTTTTCTAACTGATGAACTCTAAAATCGTTTTGCTGTGTTCCAAGGCAAACATTCAGATTGTGACTGAAATTGTACTGAATCTGTAAAGTTAATTTTAGGAAGAACTGACATTTTTCTATGAGTAACTTGAGTAATTCAAGTTGTATTTTTGAGATTTATATATATACATATATATATAAATTGAGATTATATATATATATATATATATATATATATATATACACAAATATATTCATTTCCCTTAAATGTTTTTCCGAAATTTCCTAAATCTGAAAATTGTCTCACACCCTTTACCTTTAAGGCTGTTCCATTGATAAAAAGAAACTATTAGCTGGGCACTGGTGGCCCACACTGTAATCCTAGCTGCTTAGGAGGCTGAGATCTGAGGATCACAGTTTGAAGCTAGCCCAGGCAGAAAAGTCTGAGACCCTTATCTTCAATTAACCACCAGAAAACTGAAAATGGTGCTGTGGCTCAAGTGGCAGAGAACTTCCCTTGAGCTGAAGAGCTCAGGGACAGGGCCCAGGCCCAGAGTTCAAGTCCCACCACCGACCACAAAAAAAAGGAAGCTATTGTTTATTCATTCTCTTGACCTTTATTGCAATTCATTTGCACACTGTTGAATTTCCTAGTTAGAATATAACATCATTTAGTAATAGAATATTTTTATTCGTTCCTACTGTTTCAGTTCAAGTGTTATCTTTTCATGTTGTTGAACAATTTTAGGACAGTAGTAAGTATTAGCAGTAGCAATGGGCATATTTCATGTATTACTTCCTTTGTAGATAGGATGCCAAATATTTGTCTAAAATATATGTCAATTGATTTATATTAGATTAGTCTGCAAAACTAAAATTATATTTAACACAGTCATTCAGATTTTCTGATTTTGATTTTGTGTGTGTGTGTGTGTGTGTGTGTGTGTGTGTGTGTGTGTGTGTGTGTGTGTGTTTGTGCTCACTGGTACTAGGGCTTGAACTTAGAACCTCAAGCTCTTACTTGGCTTTTTTGCTGAAGTCTGGTGCATTCACACTTGAGAATTGAATAACTGGAGAATAGGCTTTTCTCCCTGGGTTGGCTTCAACGTACAATCCTCAAATCACAGTCTCATCTGTAGCTAGGATTACAGATGTGAGCTACTGGCACCCAGCACTCATTTTGATTTTTTTAAGTTATTATTTCACCATCTCTCTAAACCCAAACTTAAAACATGAATATTTTGTTATCTCTTTTCTTTTTGAAATAGTTATTATTGTAGATGTTCTTTTAGCTGACATGTTACTGATGAACATTCTCACTAGTTTAACTACCAAGTATAATAAAATAAGGTTTTAAAAAAAACACTAACTTAAAGGATAAATTTGAGGTTTTTGAAAATCATTAAACAATTTTTATTAATGTTTATTATATCTTGACCACTGTGCTAGGCTCTCTGAGGAGGAATTTTGTAAACATTAAATAGTGAAATAGTAATAAACATTCTTAGATTTACTTGGCTTAACAAAAACTAGAAGATTAAAAACAAACAAAAAAACCCCACAGCCAACATATTTTTAGAACTGACTTTCCTATGCTGAAAAATGACTTCAATGTCTTAGAAATACATTCTTTCTTAAAAAATTATTTATTTTTTTGCCAGTCCTGGAACTTGAACTCAGGGCCTCAGCATTGTCTAGGCTGCTTTTGCTCAAGGCTAGCCCTCTACCACTTGAGCCACAGTGCTACTTGTGGCTGTTTTGGTATAATTTATTGGAGATTAGTGTGTCACAGACTTTCCTGCCCAGGTTGGCTTAGAACTGCAAGTCTCAGGTCTCAGTCTCCTGAGTAACTAGGATTATATACATAAGCTACCAACGTGTGGCTAGAAATATCTTCTTTAGATCTGTATTTTGACTATATGGCTCTTTTTACTCATTGAGAGCAAAGCATAATGATAATGACGATTCCAAATGCAGCATTAAGTGTCTAATATTTTCTAGAAAGTACACATGAATGTTTTACCCATTGACTTATGTATCTCTTGCTATCAAGTCAGTATCAAGATTTCTAAGAGTGTCATGGCAGCTTTTCTCTGTGACAGGACATACTTTACCCTTCTTCACTTGATTGGTTGATTCATTAACACTACCTAAGGGAGACTAGGGTATGATAGCCTGTGTCACTTAGTGGTGGTTGTGTAGGGTCTCATAAAACTTAGTCTGGTGCTTTACACTAGAGCCACACCCCAGCCCTTTTTTGCAGGTGTGTGTGTGTGTGTGTGTGTGTGTGTGTGTGTGTGTGTGTGTGTGTGTGTGTGTGTGTGTGTGTGTGTCTTTAGTTACTTTTCAGATAAAGTCTCAGTTTTGTGCAGACATCCTTTGACTTGTCATCTACAAGTGCATACCACCACTAATACCACACCAGGATGATTTGTTGACACGGAGGCCTTACTTTTTCCCCTGGACTGACCTCAAAACTCAATCCTCTCAATTTCTGTTTGCTGAGAGTAGCTTGGATTATAGGCATGGACCACCATACCCAGCAGAGTTTTGGTTCATTCACTGTGTAGTCTTGATATATATATATATATCAGTACAATTGATTAAGCTATTAGGATATCATCCTTCTTTTTCATACTCAGTCTCTGTCTCTTTCTGTCTACCTCCATCTCTCTCACTCTCACAGACATACATAGATGATCCCTTATTGAAGAATATATTTTCTTGTAAGCTATTGAATTGGAGCAGTATCATTTTCGAGTAATAGAATTATAAGCTGTAACAAACAGTCACCACATTAAACTCTTAGCTGTTAGGATGCACAACCTGAGGGTCAAGGAAGTTAAGAAGGACCTGGGGTGGTATAGCTATGAGGAAATGTCTGTGTGGAACTGAAAAATCTGCTTGTCCAGTACTTTTCCCATGGCACTACACTGCAGAACTGAGGAGGCAAGCTGTCGGCTTTTGAGATTTAAATTGCAATTCAGAAATCAGAGAGAAATAAGTTTATTTTATTTTAGTTTAGTTCTTAGCAACCTCTAATCTAACATGTTCCATTCTGGTGAAAGCTATATACAGGAAGTTTAGGCAAATTTCCAAAGGCAATCTTTAAGCCACTCAAAAGTATTGAACTGAGAATGTATCGCAGACTCGAATCTCCTTAAAACTGCCTCTCGTTGACAGATGCTTTAAATTTGAATCAAAAGTCTGGGAAGAGAGAAAAAGAGAAGGGATGAGGGAAGCAAGGGAGAGTGGAGGCTAGAAAAGGAGACAGATTTAGCACTGGAACATTTTCAAGAAATGCGTATTAGCCCCACTCTATCACTAAAAATAACGACCAGAATGTCATCTAATGCATGTGTGAGCTATAGTTTATTGTTATCTTTACTTTAAAACTTATATTTTAGTAATTTTAGCTTACCTTTTTCATTTGGGATGTTCTTTGGTATAGTCTCCGTCGTTTTGTCCCTTTCCTTTCATTTTTCTAAATAACTAAATAAAGATGTTGAACAAAGGGCAGCATGCCAGCTAACAGAAAATTTCAACATAAAAACTCAATATACAAAACTCAGAGCAGAGTCTGTCACAATATGTTGTATAGTTGAACATTGCTAATAAAGTGCCATCACCAGAAATCAATAAGTATCTGAGGCAGTACATTTGCTAATCAATTTGTACCTATTCCAAAATATTATGCTGCATCCTATATAAGCATCGTTTCCTCAACTGAAAAAGAAATAGCAATAAGAAAAAATAATAAATAATAAACTATTTCGTGAGCATTTGTGTCTCAATTTTTCCTAGTCTTCAGCCAGGCATATTTACTCCTTCTTCTCCTCCTCCTTTTCCTTCTCCTACAATAATAATAATACTTATTATTATTATTTTGTGAGAATGGTGTTTAAATGTATGTCAATTCGGCCTTTGTTATGGTCACATGCCCAGAATAATATCCTTTTAACACTAAAAAATTACCTTAAAAGTATTATGTAGTTAAAAATAATAATAATTTTTTTCACTTGAAATTTCCTATTTGTTTGGGGAAATATTTTTCATGTTAATTTTTAAATTTTATTTTGAGTAAATTTAATTTGTTTCAATCTTGATTGTTTTAAAAGCAAAAAAGTGCATGATTATGATAATACAGATTTTAAAGGAAACAAGCTATTCATTTCTATAAATGAATAGTGATGGGTGGAATTGAATGTATGATCCCTTCAACAATTTAACAGCACAACCAAAGCTTTTGTGAGAAGAGCTTCCATTGGCGAAAATATTCACCCCTGTTTGTTTCAATGACATTTTAAAAAGTGAGACTTCTAGATATTCCCCCATAGTCTGTGCCTCTTATGTTCTCTATAATCTTAGCATCAGGTGGAAGTTTCTGTGCATTTTCCTTGTGTAGGGTAACCCTAGGGGAAGTGTCACAGAGCAGATAGTTTTATTTGTTTTCTTTCCAGTTGTTCCATCACAGCTTAGAATAATATCTGACACACAGTAAGAAACTAGTAAGTGTGTAGTGAAGAAATCAAAGAGAAAGCATTCTTGTACATTGCTTTCATTCTAGTGGTCAGAACAGGAGGTAACCTGGAGCCAGCCTAGAGTGTGGGCATCAGGCATAGAGAGGAAGGCTGGGAAGAAAGAATAGGATGAATAGGGTGAGTCTCACAGCCATTGTCCAATATCTGACTTTGAATATGAATCTATCTACATAACTATGTCTACATCTATATCATAGATACCTATATCATTTGTATCTATAAGACTTTCCTTGAGGCCATTATTTGGAGATTTCTTTTGCTCAAGAACAAATGTCATCTAAACCAATAAAGCTCAAGTTTGACAAGAGATTTACTTATTACTTTACGTATGTAACTGCAACCCCTCTGTACATCACCTTGACAATAAAAAATATAAAAAAGAAAACAGTAAAATGGGACAGAAAACTGGGTGGTTTTTGCCATCTTCATATTCTCACCATCATTGTGATAAATGGAAATCACGATGAAGACTTAAGCACTTGATATTTAGGAACTGTTTATTGAAAATGAAGTGAGAAAGACTTTGGAAATAATGAAGTAGAAAGAACCCAGTACGTACTGATAAATTTTACCTTGAAATTTAAGTAGTGTGTTGTTTATATGTGTATATCGATCTCTCTTATATCTAGCTATCCATCCATCCATCCATCCATCCATCCATCCATCCATCCATCCATCCATCTTTCTGTCTGTCTAACTATGGATTTGGCCTATGCAATTCTCCAAGATATACTCTCCATCTCTGTTTGAAAAAAAATTCAGAAAAATAATATAGAAGAAACTAGTTTATATTTTAGCCAACACCATTCTCATCCCATTCCTTTATGCTGAAAGTGTTTGACAACAATGTGCATATACTCTATCTCTTTCTCTCCATTCTCTCTCTCTCCCCTCTCTCTCTCTCACACACACCTACTATAAAAGATTATTTAATGTGCTAAACAACAAAATCATGAACATATTCCATCATATTTAGATCCAATTAAGCATAGCTATTTCCTCAAACATCATTTCTTCCTAGTAAAAATTCTAAAATGCCTCTCTTCTAGCTTTTTGGAATGTATATTATTGTTTTCTGTAATCATCATCCTATTTGTAACTTAGTGTCCATTGCTCAACCTTCACCCACCTGTCCTTCCTTCTGACTTCCCCCACACTGTGGTAACCTCCACCTATTCTCAACTCCCAGGAGATAAACATTATTTAGATACAACATATTTGTGAGATCACGCCTTAGTGGTATTTTTGTATTATTTTTAATGATGGAACAATTTATAAAAGAGGAAGGTTATCCACACTGTCAGAACCTAGCCCATTTTATCAATTTCTTGAAGGTCTCAAAATGTGTAGACAAAGAAATCCAAACATTGTCAACATCAGCTTATCCAAATAAACTCAGTAGACTCAACAAATTGGCCAAATAAAAACATTAGACTCAACAAATTGCCATTGGCTAGATGGATTAAATTTACAGATTGAAAAATTCTGGGCTGTTTGACTTTCAGCAAACCACTGCTCAAAGAATATATTCCATACAAGAATTATCGTATCCAATAGATGGCTCAAAAGAGATTTGGTGGACCATATTCAAACTATTACCAGATTGATATAAACTCAATCAATGCTATCACTTATAATTATATACCAAGTATACTTTCACATTTTTTCAAATTGGGTTCAATGCATAGACAAAAAAAGATGTCACAAGGTTCATAATATGACTTTAACTTTTAGGGAAAGATGATTTTGCTCTCCAAGACATTTTCTGCTTTCAACCTTAGCAAGATAAATAAATCATCTTTTATAGCATGTGTCTTTTGAGACAGAAATTTTATTGGGTGGAAACACATTTTCCTTACAAAAATTACCTTAAAAAAAGGTCAAAATTGGATTATAATTCTTTCCTGCTTGCAGATTTCATTATTCTCACAAGTGCAGATGGTCTGATCTCTGACCTTACAAACTGATGACCTGACTCTGTGCACACAATTTGCCTCTTGAATATCTAACTCGGGAAACAGATGTGGAGCAGGTGTGGACAGGTTGCAAATCACAGGAGCAGCCCCTAATTGCTAAGGCTGGTGAATGGAGTCTTTCTGTAGGTGCTGGGGAATAAAAAGGACTGGGCCATTGCAGAATGATCAAGCTTGCTTAGACAGCTATTGTTTTCATGACATCCACAGCAACATCGGAGACTGTCCATGTTGCCAGCATTGTACAGCAACAGGACAGACAATTGTGGTAATATTTCCAACTGTCACTGAAACACTCAGCCAGATGTAGGGATAAGTGATTGTAATCATTACAGTCTTGTATTTATTCTGTCCCCTTCATTATTAGTTCTGGATATGGCATATTTATGTCTTAAATTAAGAATGATTTGTTCCCCTGTAGTGCCTTTCACTTGAGGATTTCAACGTGCTTTATGAGCACTGGGCTGAGTTTATATCTAGCCCGGACCTCCTGCCACTGCCTCTTCTGAGTCCCTCTGGAACTCTTCTGAATGTGCAACTATTTCCTCAATGGCACTTCTCACTCAGATCGTCTCTGTGGGGACGATAAAGAATTCTGCTGAGAGTTTGGAAGAAAATGTGAATTTGAATTTGGAGCACAAGCTCTTTAATCCTCACGGCCCCTCAGTGAAGTAGAAAAGTGATGAGCTTTATTGCATCCATTTTCCAGACTGGTCTTCACCATGTTGCCATTGAAACCATCTCTGCAGAGGTGACTTGCAGGCCTTCATCTGTCCTGCGCCATATGCTGCCTCCCTGATATAAATTGAAGTGGGAAGAGAACAGAGAGATTTGGATCCCAGAGCTTGTTTCCGTGAAATTAAGTCACATTTATTTTTTTTTAGGCAGTTAGAATAGATAAGTCTCCCCTCCCCCTCTTTTTTTATTTGCAAGGTCTAAGCACATCCACAAGATAGTTTGAAAACAATTACTTGAATTCTATCCATCTAACTTATCACTGTAGAGGTTGTTCCTTAGAATATATTTTACCATGCTTATTTTTTTCACCTTTTTATGAGTATGTAGGTTATCTCTATTTGATACACAGGTTCTTATGAAATGATGATCATTTTATAGCTATGTCTGAACAAATATGGCTGAGAGAACTACAATGCTGCTTGTTGAAGCAACATTGGATGGGTAAGGGGAGTCAGGAGTGATTATTTATTTTGGAAGAGTGTGTTTTAAACAATGCTTCTTATGCCATCTGAAAAATGCATCAAAATAAGATGAATTTTTTTTTGCTTCAGAGGCTTTTTCATCTTTGTAAAGGTTTCAAATATATCTTCCGAACACAAATACATGCCTAGGCGTGTGCGCACACGCATACACACACACACACACACACACACACACACACACACGTTGATTTTTTTAAAGTATTCTTAGAACTCTAGAAATAATCACCAGCAAAATCCTGACATTTTTTCCCCACTCTTTTCTTGTGTTAAAAACACACCACTTCTGTCAGTTATGGCTGCAATTTTTTTTTCAAATGCAGACTTATCCTGCTACCAAAGTGGAAATGCCATTAAAAAAAAACTTTCAAGTAGTTTTTCAAAAATCAACAGGATGGATTTTTAAATGTCTATTCGTCAATAATATTGCATCATGGAAACAGCACAAAATTCTATTTCTTTGAGACTGTTGGCTTTTATAATGGCCCAATGGCTAATTGCTTTATGAAAACCAAAGGCAGCATTCCTTACACAACTCATTCTCAGGAGGCAGAATTTGATTAATTGATGCTGGGTGACTGGCCATCATATGGCATGACATTTAGCCCAGACAAATGAAAATGGGTAGGAGAAAAAAAAAACCTTGGCAGACAAAAGCATTGAAAAATAAGAACTGGAAGGGTCAAAGGACAACAGGAAAAAGCTATTTGACAGTTAGCTCATATTTACCTTATAAATTTTTTAATAATGGGTGATGCAATTTAATCTCTGTCTTAGAATACAAAGTGTAAGTCAATGTATAAGCTAATTGCAGTAAGCAAAATTGGTATTTAATGTAGTGGACACTTTCCCTATCAAAGTATTGTATCTCTAATTAGTGTTGGTAACTGATGTGGCAGTAGTTTATAGAGCACCAAAATAGTTCCTAATTTGTCAAGTGGGTCTGAAGCTTATGGCAGGTTTCTGATCATCTCCCTTGCTGCAGGACCTGAAAGCACCTTCAAAAAGCTTTCTCTCATTGATCTTTAGTCAGATGCTGACTGAAAAGCAGACAGCCCTGCCAGAAAGAAGATAGATAGGTTCTGCACTAGCATGAAAAACACCGCACCCTTAATGAAAAAGGTCCCTGCATATAATTCATGTGTGTGTACAAACACATCCACAAGGGGAGGGGGCCCTGTTGGGGGGAGGGGTGAGCAGGAAGTTGGACAGGGAGAGATAGTCCTAGAAAGTGTGTGTGGGGGGAAGTATTTGTTATTTAATTAATTTTACTCTTTTCACAAACATTTGCCCACCATCAATGATATCTGGAATGCTCTAAGCATTCTATTTGTTAATCCCTGTGTAGTTTTCTTTTCTTTTCTTTCTTTCTTTCTTTTATTTTATCTCTTGCTAAGGTGAAATGGTTTAATGTTCAGTACAGAATATTCAGAAAGGCAAAGTTAATGCAGCTGCAGATGATAGATATCAAGTCAGGCTAGGATAGAGATAGGATGATCTAATGTGAACTTTCACTTTTGTTGGAAGAGAATGTATACTATAGATTTAAATGTCATCAATGTTTTCTGACAGTTCTCTCTCTCCCCCATTATCCTGCTGGTTTGAATGGCCATAGCAAGAGTAATAATATACTATATATATGCATACATAGTATCTATAGTATATATATATGTGTGTATATATAATACATATAATTGAGCAATGATTATCCTTTGTATTATTTTTGTTTTTGTGCCATCACGGGCTTGTACTCAGGGCCTGGGTGCTATACCTTAGATTTTTCATTCAAAGTTAGTTCTCTGCCATTGAGCCACAACTCCACTTCAAATTTTAGGGGGATTCTTTGGATATAGAATCTCAGATTATTCTACCCAGGCTGGCTTTAAACCATGATCTGATCCTCAGATCTCAGATTCTTGGGTGGATAAAATAAGGAAAAGCCACTGGAACTTGGCTGAATTATTTTATACACTATGCAAAATATCCAAAGAAAATTTCTTAGTGAATGCTTGCCAATGATTGCTTAATGTAATACTAAAGACATACCAATTATCCCACCCACATTGCCTCTCAGCATTAAAGCTTGTAAAGGGCAGATTGTTCACAGTTGGGGGGGGTGCAGTTTGTTAAGAAAGGTAATGAGTTGTGATTCACAAAGGCAAACAAGAAATTTTGCCCCTGCTAGATATAGTACTTTTTTTCTTTAATACTTGGGTCTTCAGAATTACAATTTTGCCCTGCCTATGAGCTCAAAACCCTTTCCAAGTGAACCACAGTTAGGGAATCAATAATGGAGGAAATCTACCTACCATGTAGCTGACAATATGAGGAGGATTCAGATTGGACATGATGAAAGTATCATCGCCCTTTCCGTTATTTATTCCTCTTCTCTTCTTGTACTTTACAGATGGTCTTCTGTCTTCCAAAAAACCCCATAAAACCTAAAGGTAGTTCCCTAACACCACAACATCCTCCCCCAGGTTTCCCTACGCCATGCCCCCGACCCCTTCAGTCCTTCTGTCTGATTTAGGATTTACCAATGGGTTCTTTTCAACTCTGTGTAGTGCTCTCAATTTGCTCTGACATCAATCTAATCTAACATCACTTGTCAATTAGACACTGCAAGAGTGTCAGTGCTCTTCCCTTGGCCTCCACATCTCCTACAGACTTGTTCTCACCAACCCCATCATGCCAGCATGTTCGTTGTCTTTGAGGAGCCGTCGTTTGGAGCATTTGGAGCAGTCATTTCTGGAGCTATTGATCTCAGAGCTCCTTCATACTCTTCAAATTTTTGAGAGCCTCTAAAAGCTTTAGTACATTTGGGTATGTCTATTATCAGTTCCCATATCAGAAATGAAAATGGAGAAATTGGAAAGTATTGATGCATGGATTGATTCATGGAAACACAACAATTATGGCATTACATATTGCAGTACAGACACCTTGCGAAAAACAATAGAATTTTCCAACTACTAACAAAAGTAGCAATGCTTTACATTCTTGCAGATATCTTGAAGGTCCATGTGAATATGAGACAACCGCAATTTAGTGCAGGGCCCAATTTATTGCGGTTTGTTGATGTGTTACACATGCTCCTTGACTTACAGAGAAGTTATGTCCTGATGAACCCACAGAAGCTTGAAATGTATCATAAGCCAAAACTGCATTTAGCATAGTTCACCCCCTGAGCTCTAGTGCTGTAGAATATTAATTGTTTACCCTCTGAGTTGGATTTCTCACTCCCTCCCTGACAAAGAGCTCTGGCTTGCTATGCTGTCCAGCCCTGTGAGACAGAACCCTTCTGATTGCCACTGACTTAGAAAAGACAAAAATTAGAAAATCAAAATACCATTTCCACTGATTACGTATCTCTTTTGCACCATCATTAAGTAGCAAAATTACTAAGTTAATGTAAGTCAGGCACCTCTTGTAGTTTAAGTTTATGAAGCAAGTCAGCTTCCAGAGAAGAAGAATTTCATAGGGGAGGAATATTTATTTAATACATTTCTTAGATATTCTTTAATTTTTTATTGTCAAGCTGATGTACAGAGGGGTTAAAGTTACATAAGTAAGGTAATAAGTACATTTCTTGTCAAACTTATTACCCCTTCCCTCATTATTCCTCTACTTTTCCTCCAAAACTTGAGAAATATTTCTCTCCCTTTTTTCCCCAATCTTGGGGCTTGAACTCAGGGCCTGGGCACTGTCCTTGAGCCTCTCTGTCCTCAAGGCAAGCACACTACCACTTGAGCTACAGCACCACCTCCGGCTTTTTCTGTGTATGTGGTACTGAGGACTTGAACCCAGGACTTCATGCATGCTAGGCAAGCACTCTACCACTGAGCCACATTCCCAGCCCTGAGAAATATTTCTTAAAGTTCATCAGTGAACTTTTCATATACTACATAACATCAAAATACATTCATCTGTCTAACATTTGAATGGATCCTTTGCTTATGACTGATTTTATAACATCACACACTCATTTGGAAAATATTAGCTTGCCAAGTTATATAGCTACCCCTAACATTGATACATTTCACTAAGTAATAGCAAAATATTGCATTTGTTAATATCATTACCACAGATAGAAGCCTTTAAGAATTTGGTCCTTGTCAGGCTCATGTTAGTGCATGCAAGCTTTCCAAAATTCGCTTGGTAACTCTAAGATTAATCACTTACTTGTAAAAATCATTTACTGGTTCCTTTTATTTTTTTATTTTTAAAATTGTTTTTAAATAGTTGTCCAAAGGGGTTTCAATTCAACCTGTCAATTTATGAGTACAACGTAAGATCAACCCTTTCCACCTTCTCCCCATCTGTCCCAACCTCACCCATCCCTTCATTCACAGTATTTGTCCTGACGTGACAGGTTGCTTAAAGTTATTTTTTAAATAAAAGATCTGGCATATGTAAGTCTAAATAACCACCATTTATCCATATATCTTGGTCTCAGGTAAAGAAAAATAATGATATGTGAAAAGAGCATCCAGATCCATTTGCCACACAAATAATTGCACAGAGATCTTCCTTAGGACAAATATACCAGAACAGCTTTTCTTCTCAGTTCATACACAGAATAGTCAAAAGCATGTGTACATAGAGGTAGACGTTTTATGGAGAGGATCACTTTTACTTCTTCAGCAAGACATTCTAAAGTGAATGGGTTTCTTGCCACCTTGCAGGTGCCCAGGAGAAAACAATGCAGTCTGCTGCATTCACGCTATGTGTTAGGCTTTACACCATCGATGTAAAAAGCAATGTGTTTTATTTTTTCCCCAGAAAAAATAGGAGATTAAGAAAAAAAATATTGACTCTGAACATTTCAGTATCTTAAGTGTCCATTTACACATAAAATAAAATGTTTTTTTCTTTTTCTTTTTGTTTTTTTAATGGTTAGTTGACGCTGTGATAGACATGGACAAGAAAACAATAGTCCAGACACTTATGGAGTGTTGTCATAAAGCAACACCATAATTCTGCTGACATGATATGAACTCAGTCCTCAAAGTTCTATATTGTAAGAAAATATTATTCTTTATTTTTTATTTTGTGCCAGTCCCAGGGCTTGAACTTTGGGCCTGGGCACTGTCTTTGAACTTCTTTTGCTCAAGACTAGCACTTTACCCACTTGAGCCATACTTTCATTTCTGGCTATTCTCTAGCAGTTTAGTAAATATAAGAGTCTCACAGACTTTCCTGCCTGGGCTGGCTTTGAACCTTCATCCTCAGAGCTTGGCCTCCTGAGTAACTAGGATTACAGGTGTGAGCCAATTGTGCCAAGCCTTGTGATTTTTTTATTAGCTTTTCATTTATCCCACAATTTGTAAAGCCAACTGACAACATTTGGTAGACTTTCAACTGTATGCTATTTTTCTTCCAAAATTAAACATAATTTATCCTGTAAAGAACTTCAGTGGAGTTTTCCTTTCTTGTTGGAAAGTGGTAAACATAGTTCGGCTTTTACAATTTCTGTCTTGCTTATATTTAAAATGATCGATTAACTTTTCTTTAAACTCTTAAGGATTGATAACAAAAAGATGCCACATCTTTACTAGGATAAAATATAATTCTGAAACTCAGTTGCATTTGACACTGCAATGTAAATGTTAAAACATTTATGAGGCTAAGGATAAAAGAGTTTTAGTCATATTTTCAAGGACTGCTTACAGTTTTTTTTTTCTGATTTCCCTTGGAGTAAATTTCTGATTCATCAATTTCATCTTTTCCAACTTCTTTAGATCCCTGAATAGAGTTACTTTGGGTTCAAAAAGCAAAGTTCTTCTGTTTTCCTTGCTATCATATATGAAAAAAAATGTATTATAAATAAGCTTATTTGCAACAATGATACTCATGAGATACTAGATTAGAAATGAACTTGACAACTTGGGGGGAGGGGATTGGGCAGTGATAAGTGGGAGAAAATGAGGGAGAGGGTAACAATATTTAAAAAGAAATATACTCCCAATGCTCGATAAGAAATATACTCATTACCCTACTTATGTAACTGTAACCCCCTCCTTTCATCACCTTTACAATAAAACTTTTAAAATAAGCTTATTTCATTGAGAAAAAAGTAGCTCTTTACTATAAAATAGGGGAAATACATCAATTAGAAAAGCTTTGAAATTAAGATTAATGCAAAACAGGAAATGGAATGTACATAGGTACAAGGAAAATTTCAAGATTTCAGAATGCTTTACTGAAAGCTTAGGCTTATAAAAATAATACCAGGTAGGTCAAAAAATACTTAGTAAAGTCCAAGTATTAACAACAAATTGAGTTAGTTCCTAAAAATGAGTATGTTTACCTCTGAAGGCCATAACCTTAGAAAATACAAAAATTCACCTAGCCATCAGAGAATTGACACCCTTAGAGTTTCGATTTCCTCTGAAAATTTCCAACATGCACCATGAAAGATATGGAAAAATCAAATCATTTTTCAGTATTATTTTGAAAATGACTTTTACCTCTGAGACCTTCCAGAAGTGCACAATACGTGTTGTGAAGCTAAGGATAAAAGAGTTTTAGTCATATTTTCAATGACTACTTACAGTTTTTTTCTGAGTTCCCTTGGAGTAAATTTCTGATTCATCAATTTCATCTTTTCCAACTTCTTTAGATCCCTGAATAGAGTTGTCGTGGGTTGAAAAAGCAAAGTTCTTCTGTTTTCTTTGCTATCACATATGAAAAATGTATCATAAATAAAACATTTGCGACAATGATACTCACTAGACATTAGGTTGGAAATGAACTTAATAAATGTTCATTAAAATTCTCTCGGAGTAAAAATTAAAATATGCAGCCAGGTGCCAGTGGCTCAAGCCTTCAATCCTACTTACCTGAAAAATGGAGATCAGAAGGCTTGCAGTTCACAAACAGCCCAGGCAACAAGGTTGAAAAACATCATCGAATCTGATAGCTGGGCTTGGTTGTACACACCTGTCATCCAGGCTAATGTGAGAAACATGAATAGAAGCATTGTAACTCAAGCAGAAAGCAAGACCTTATCTCAACAACAACCAGAACCCAAAGTGACTCTATGGGAGGGAGCCTGCTTAGCAAGTGTAATGACATGAGTTCAAATCCCAATACTGACTTCTCTTTCCAAATTAAAACACAGAATATGTTAGACACAGTCTACCAAGATTTATCTCTGGAGAGCTCTATGTGCAACTCCAGTCTGCCCAGCTACTGCTGGGTGCCCAGACTCCATAATCAAGTTCTTTCCTTTTCATGGTATGACTATCAGGATCTCTGTGAACTTTCCTTTGTGCTTCCATATTGCCTGATCCCATCCAAGGGACTGACTGCCTAGCTTCTTCCAACAATTTGGGCTTTTGGATTTATATGCTCAGAGTCTACAGGGCACTTTGTTTGTGCTCACAATTATACCTAATTTATTATTTTTGGATACCATCTGTGCTCTTCTTGCCATGAAGGATGGTGACTCAGTACTTACAACCTCCCACATCACCACTGCTCTCTCCAGTTTGTATTCTAGAGATTGCTGGTGCAAACACCAGTGTTTATGTTGCTTACATTGTACAAATACTGTTCACACTCGAGAAAAGTCATGTATGAAGAATCTATTTGATTTATTTTTTTTCAATTTTTTTACAATTACTGGATGTTTTCTCTTTTTCCACATGTGGACTATACTACAAACACATGTTTGAAAATTGAAACTTCTTTATTTGATCTGTTATATACTTTTTAGTGGTATGGTTTCCAAATGCTAAAAAAAAATGTCTGTCAGTTACATCCTCTGACAAACAGTTTATATTTATGCTCAAATCTGTATCAACTGCAAGTTTTATAATCTTTTAAAGTTTTTATTCTTTTTCCCCCAACTTTTCTTCTTTTTGAGTACAAATTCATATGAATGCTCTAGCATTTTTCTCAAAGGCTATTTACTTATAAAATATTTTTAGAGGTCAAATATAAGATCAACAATTAGCTTCATTTGCACAAGACTACAGGGTTTTCTATGGCAAGAGATGTTAAGTGTGAAAACTGACAAAGTCTCAGGCAAACCTAAAGTATTAGTCACTGTAGAAGTGGCATTTCTCATAGCATACAAAAATAAAGCCCTGAAAATGATAAAGGCCAACATTTCTGATGATGTGATAATTGCCCTTAGGAAAAAGGGAGGTTATGATCTGCCATCTCTTGTCTGCTTCCTCTCTAATTCAATGCTCTGTTCCTTCAGTAAATAAGTAAACTCAAACTTAGTCCAGTATCCATGCTCTGTCTCTGTATTCACTGTCTTCTGACCTACTTCATTTTTTCCAGAAATACGATCATTTCCCACTCTTCTCTCATTTTTCTAAGATTGACTTTCCTTTTACCATAACTTGCATCTACTATTGCATGGAAATTTCTCTCCTACTGAAGACTTGAATAGTTTCTACATTGCACAAACACTTTAAAATGTATTATAAAGACTTCTCAGATGAAAAAGTAAAAATAACCAATATACACATGAAGAAATGTTCAACATCTCTGGCCATAAAGGAATGGAAATCAAAACAATACTGAGAATCCATTTCACCTCAGTGCAGATGTGAGGGAAAAGGGACCATATTAAATTTGTTCAACCACTCTGGAAAGCAGTTTTGAGATTCTTCAAAAAATAGAAAACTGAACAAGAACTATTCTATATTCCAGCAATACCACTTTTGGGCATTTATCCAAACAGCAAATTAGGATACAGTAAAGCCACTTGCACAACCATGTTCATAGTTGCACATTTACCATAGCCAAGTCTGAAACAGCCAAATTGCCACTCAGTAGACAAGTAGATCAAGAAAATATAGTATAAATATAGTGTATATATATATATATATATATATATATATATATATATATATAAAATGGAATTTTACTGATTAAGTAAGAATAATATTACATCATCTTCAAGAAATAGATGGATCTGGAGAAAAATTTATGTTAAGTGAAGTACGTCAAGTCCAGAAAGACAAAGGGCATATCTTTTCTCTCATATGTGGAAGCTAAGACTAATATACAAATATATAAGTAAAACATACACAGTTGTATGCAAGTGTACCCAAACTTGTTAATCAAAGTATACTATTTGCAGGGGAGCATTCAAATGATGCAATTCCATAGAAAACTTAAATCATAATCCAACAAAATCAATACAGGAAACACACTTGAAAGGTGGTGGGCAGAGGATCAAGAGAAAAGAAGTGGAGGAATGAATGAAGACAGGGAGCAGGGAAAATTCAGTCATTATATTTAATGCATGTCCTATAAACTTAAGAAAATTGAGAGGAGTGGTTGGGTTTAGAGAGATAAGGAAGAATGATGAAAGGGATTATATTGACCAAGATGTATTGTACTTATAAACTGATTTGTTGAATAGTAACTAGTTCACACAACTACATAGAGATAATAAAAATATAATTTAGAAACGTATTATGGGAAATGCTAAAATATTCAGAAAAGTAAAGAGGCTCATGTAAATACACTTTGAATATCAATGTATCTTGTGCCATTTATGATCTCATTCACTTCCCCAAGCAGATTATTTATTATAGATGCAAATCTAAGACTACCATAACATAAATAATGTTTGGGTCAAAATAATAGATAGATAGATAGATAGATAGATAGATGATTTTAGTTAGAATCTATTAAAGATACTTTTTTCAGAATGATATTATTATCACACTTTTAAAGTAATGATAATCCCTTTAATATTATCAACTACCTACATAAACAACACTTTATAACCCTTTTTTTTTTTTTTTTGGGTCCAGTCGTGGGGCCTGAACTCTGGGCCTGGGTGCTGTCCCTCAGCTCTTCAGCTCAAGGCTAGCGCTCTACCACTTGAGCCACAGTGCCACTTCCGGCTTTTTTCTTTTTGCTTATGTGGTGCTGAGGAATTGAACCCAGGGCCTCAGGCTTGCAAGGCAAGCGCTCTACCACTGAGCCACCTTCCCAGCCTATAACCCTTATTTTTTACTGGACATCTCTTTAGCCATTTACATTCATACCTGGAAATCTTCTCTTCCCCCAAATTTAAAAATCTTTCCTTTTACCCTGCTGTTTTGTTGTGCTCTACCTTTATGTAAATAAGACTCTGTGGCGCACTTTGACTTTGTCTTTGTTCATCAGAGGACCTTCTTTGGGTGTCTTTTTTGATTTTTCACTCTTGACAGGATAATAAATCTCAGATTCAAAAGAATATGCTCCCTGTAACTTTTCTCTTCCTTAGGAACCAGTACCAAGTTATTTCTTTGTCCATATATCTCTGTCCTCTTTAAGGGACAGTGCTATCAGAACATACAATCCCTGGACCTAAGCAGTACCAGCAAGTAGTGTTTTCAGGAGATGGCTTATGAAATAATTTGAATTTTCAGGCAAGGAGATACACTCACACTCTACATGCACAAATAGCCTGGTGTATTGAGGGATGGGCACAGAAGAGGGGAGGTATATAACTCTTTCTGCTAATTTTGTCCTGGGCTCTGCAGCTAAAGGAGGTGATACTCTAACACCTCGTTAATCATTCTCTTTCTTTCACAAACACGTATCTTCCTATTCCAAAGACTTTTACTAAAACTTTTCTCTCGCTAACAAATTCTCTCAAGATTCATATCAATTCCTTCTATAAATCAATAAAGTCTCAGAATTATATTTGTAGCACACCAGCCCATTCAAATGTCTCAAATAGTTTTGTTTCTTTTACCTAAAGGGATTTCGATCTCTCAGGAATTTCAGGAACACCTCAAAATTAACTTGCTTACAATGGCACATGCACTCATCAACTGTGCTCTTTTATCTACCTGAATAAACATAGAACAAATGCCAATCACAGGCTGGTTGTATATGAAGAACACTGGATAAAGTAGACTTGTCAGAGTGGCATTTGTAGCTGAGTGATTTGGAATACATTGTTTAACCCACAGACGCTAAGCTACCTCAATGCTCCATGACAGCTGAAATTAGGTGAAATGAAGTTAAGTCAGACCCAAAGAGAAAAAGGATGCATGCTTTCCCTTCTATGTGGAAACTAGATTTAGCTGGCAAACTCAAAAGTAAATAGGTTGGCTGGTATGCAAGTGTATACAAATGGATTAACTGAAATATAGTAGATTTAAAGAAGCTCTCAAATGGTGTAATCTCTTAGAAAGATAAGATTAAAATTCAGCAAAATAAAACACCACAAAATGAGTACCCAGAAGGAGTACCCAGAATGTAGATAAGAATCCAATGTAGCCGGATGCCAGTGGCTCACATCTGTAATTCTAGCTACTCAGGAAGTTGAGATCTGAGGATCATGGTTCAAAGGCAGCCCAGGCAGGAAAGTCCATGAGACTCTTATCTCCAACAAACCACCAGAAAACCGGAAGTGATACTGTGGCTCAGCGGTACAGCGCTCACCTTGAGCTGAAGAGTGCAGGTACAGCACCCAGGCCCAGAGTTCAAGCCCCATGACCACCAAAAAAAAAAAAAAAAAAAAAAGAATCCAATGTATATCCTACAAAATTAAGAGGAGTGAGGGAAGGGGTGAAGGGAGAGATAAGTGAGAATGTTGAAAAGGCTGGCATTGATTAAGATGCACTGTGTTCCTAATCTTCTTTGTGAACTGGCAACTCAAGATAATAGTACTTTAAAATAAAATAAAAAGCTTAAATGGGTTAGTTAGCTGATGAATGTACCTTCCCTATGGAAGGGCATTAAAGAGATAGAAAGCTAAGATAATTTCAGTGGTTTGGGGGTCCAAGAAAAAAATAGAATTATTGGTCATTCTATGACTGCTATATGCAGTGTCTTGATTCTGATCATTTTCTAAATTATTCCCAAGACCACACAGCGCATTTCTCTATAGCATCTGTGAAGTAAGAGTATTTCAATCCATTATCTTATTTACTTAGTTTTAATAAGCTTTTGGTGTAATTAAAACTATTCACAGCCCCAAATAACATAAGTGGAAACTAGGTATGATCATGTCATTAATAATAGAGTGAATGTAAAACATCTGATAAAACATATATTTAAAAATAACTTTGAGACAGGTTGAGAAATGATTTCCTGTCTAGTTGTGGCTTTGGGAAGTTGTAACTAACAGCTTCAGAGAGATGTACTTGATGGTCAATAACAGACAAGAAAAGTGGCTCACGATGTTAGCCAAAGTTACCGTCAGTGATAAGCTCTGCACGTAAGTTTGCCTTTTCTGTATGTTTTTAAAAGGGTTTCAGCCAGATAGAGGTGTTTCCAGCTTCCTGTCCACACACAGCAATCACTGTCAGCAACACTTCAGATTCAAAGGACGGTGATGTCTATAATCGTATTTCTAAGAATTTCAGGTCATGCTTGGCTTTATCTGGCTACACATACTCAAAGGACACCTCCCTTGGCGTTTCTTTTCACCTCTAAAGAGCATGTACTTAAGGAAGCCATTTTCCCCCCAACAGTCCAGTTTTTATGGCTATTCTTAACCTTTTCTAGGCAATCACAAAATCAAAGAACTTTGGAAATAGGGAGGAAACCTCCTTGGGAATTTAGTACTTTAGTGGATGAGGAAATTGAAGCCCAAGAATTCTATGGAACTTGCTACAGGTTGCACAGTTGGTGGCAGGGTTAGAATTCAAACTTAGAACCAGCTATTTTCCATTTGAGATAGCGAGATTCACTCTTGAGTCTTGAGTGTTTAGAGAATTAGAATGGATAAAGTTGATAGTCATTTCTGAAGCAAGTTACAAAGTCCAATAAAAAGATGCGATATGAATCAGAGGAATGCAGGGATGTGTTTGGTAGCCAAATTCACATAAACCAGACCACAAGGTCCTGTGGAATCCTGGGCAGAGTCTTAGAGAGAGCAGGCAGTTCACCAGTCCCATTGGCAATCACGGTGGAAAGTGCCCTCAGCAAACCGTACAGCTGGTTCACTAGAACTGAGCAGAGATTAAATTGAAAATTCAAAGCTCTACACCTAGAGAGAAAGAACAGATGGCACTAGTAAAAATCCTAAACTACTTCATTTAATTCACATTGCTTTCACCCATAAAAATATGCTTGCCACTACAGGTTCCTAATTTCTTCTGGGTGTGGATATAGGACTCTCTTCTAGAACTGCAGATTTTTTTTCCCTTTTCCTCTTAGAGCAAGAAGGGACATGGGGGAAGAGAGTCCCTCTAGCTTGCACACACAGGAACTTGGGAGGTATTTTACATCACACACTCTATTTCACAACATAATTCTCTTATCATCATCTTCAGAAATACACTAACTTTTGTACTGCAAAACCTGTTCCTCCAACTGTATGTATGAACTTTGAAGTTCATAAAGACTACCCTTCATGAACACCTAGAGATCCTGAATGGTGAGATAAGCTATCCAGGAAGAATAAAGTCTACACAGTGTGCTACCTGCTTCTGAACTGGAGACACAAGGTGAATGTAGTGTTTGGTGTACTTACTTGGCTTAGAACTTTGAATGAGCATCTATTAGGCCATCACCAGTATGTTTCTGACAAGTTTAAGCCAGCATAGTCCAGAAAAGTACCTTTTTCTTGATCCAGTCAGTTAATTTTAAAATGCCTTGGGCCAAAACTATCCAAGGGAAACACACTTCTGGAATCACTAGATAAAGATGTGGCTTATATAACCTCAGGATCATGTTATTTCTCTCCACAAACAGTATATGGAGCTGTCTCCTTCATAAAAATAACTGTCTTTAATCTTAAAATGAATTTGGTACCTTCATTAAAAGGCACCCCAAGATATACTGCTGAGTGTGGAATCACTTGCACCAACTGGTCATCTGTGCCTCTTCTAAAAAAAGGACACAGCTCAGAGGTCATTTCCCTAAGACCATTTGTTTCTAAGTCGCAGACACAGAGAGCGAGAGTGCGATAATTATGTACAATCTGGTGACAAGTGCTTCCTGAAATGCCTTCCCCCCATCCATATTTTAATGTCTTTTTCTTTCAGTCATGTGTACTACCTCAGCCAAATAGATTGGTTTATCAGTTATTTTCCCAAGTTTTCTAGGCGGCATTTGTTGTATGAATATTCATTCTTTTTTTTCTTTCCTTTTAGGCCTCCCTCTCTTGCTGCTGACAGCTCCACAGTTGCTGAAACACTCAGTCTGTAGTTCACAGACAGCTCTGGAGGCTGCTGGACTTAAGGTTCCCACCACCCATGTTTCATTCTATTGCTGTTGCTACACACTGAAATCACATGAGATACTTCAGTCTAACCTGGCCTTACAAACCTTTGGAAGGCTATAATCCAACAAGAAATAACATGCAAAACCTTTCCCTACGTTTAAATATATACATCCAAAGAAAGAGTGCCTATCCTCATGCTTAGAAATCCAGAAACCACGCCTACTGCAAATGGGAATTTAAGCTCCGAAATACTTTATTTTACAGCCCACATATACAATTACTGCCTCTTATATTTGCAGGCACTGGGTCAAGGCACAATTGTAAAGATAATTTCAGCTTTGGGTTTCAGCTAACAGCCACCTGCTAGTATTTTACAGCCCAGCAATGAGCCTGCGCCATGACCAATTGTGGCCGTGTGGCTCCCTGGCAGGCGTTGGTAATCTGGGTTCCTAAGGAAGCAGAGGTAGAAATCTTGGCTTTCTAGTTTCCCCAGGGTCTTGTCTGAAAGACAAATGGATAAGGAAAAGGAAGTATTTTAAAAGATTTACTTCTTTTTCTTTCAAGAATTACAGTTGCTAACCCAGATATATGAATTTGGCATCATATTAGGCTTGGCACCCAGCAAACTATTTTATTTTAAGGTTTACACCTGACAAAGCTTTCATTTTAATGTTTTCAAGTCTCATATCTTTAAAAAGGGACCCTCAATCTGTATGTGTCTACTTTAAAAATGTAATATGTGCCAAGTCCCTTTTTCCTTTTCTTTCATCCTATGTTTGCTACCTAGATTTATTATCATTGTATCAGGAATAAATAGAATGGCATTTAGAGCATCTTGAAGGGGCTGGGAAGGTGGCTCAAGTGGTAAAACGCTTGCCTTGCATGCATGAGGCCCTGGGTTCGATTCCTCAGCACCACATAAGCAAAAAAGAAAAAAGCCAGAAGTGGCGCTGTGGCTCAAGTGGTAGAGTGCTAACCTTGAGCTGAAGAGCTGAGGGATAGCGCCCAAGCCCAGAGTTCAGGCCCCATGACCAGACCCCAAAATAAACAAATAAATAAATAGAGCATCTTGAAGATCAGCTGTGTAAGTTGAGCACTAGCGTGGCTCAAGCCTATAAGGCTAGCTGTTTGCAAGGCAGAGTTCAGGGAAATCACAGTTCAAGGCCAGCCTGGGAAGAAAAATTTATGCACACCTTCTCAACCAAGGCTGAACAGAGTTGTGTGTACCTGTTATTCCAGCTACAGGAGAAGCATAGTGACCTATGCTTGTCATCCTCAGGGACACAGAGAAGAGTAGGAAGATGCCAGACCAGGCCCAGCCAAGCAAAAAGTACAGAGCTACCTTTAAAAAAATCAGAAGACAGGGAGACTGGTAGTGTACTCAAAAGGTCTGCTAAATTGGTAGAGCATATGACTTGTGTGCACGAGGCCCTGAGATCAATCTCTGGTATAACAACAACAACAGATCTCCAGCTTATCACATGTGGAAGTAGAAACGCTGATCCAATAGTGTATTTTTAATTTCTGAATTATATATTTTATTATCTTTAGGTAATTTATGAAGGCATGATCAGTCTTTTCATTACCTAAAAGAAAATAAGCCAAGAGAAGCCAACTCTTGACCTTTCACCATTCCCATAGACATGACTTTCTACTACTTTAAATCAATGTTTCTGTTCACTGAAAGTATAATATTAGGATTGGCAATGTTTCTAGTAAAGTGTTTCTAAATTCAGCTGTACAAATGTGATTCATCAGAAAGGGGAAAGATGCCAATTACCAAACAGAAGTTGTTGCTCATGTACAAACCACACTCCTGAATGTTTGTGTTTATTGAAAAAGAAATCCAAACATCTAATTTTAGTTCTTGGGGGGAAAATAAAATAAAAACTTATCTTAAAAGTAGGTCAAATTTTCTAAGTTGTTAAAAAGGATAAAAAAAGAGCTCCAGAAGAAATGTTTTTAAAACTCGAGAGCAAGTAAAATAAAATTTAAGCAAATCTTTTTTTCAGAAGTAACAGGTAAATTATAAAACAATGAATAAAAAAGAAGTGTATGCTGGTACCTGTCCATGTTTCCTTTGCAACATTTTCTCTATAAATGTATGGCTAGATCCACTGATGATACATAGGTAGAAAGATAAATAGATAGATAGACAGATAGAGAGAGAGAGACAGAGAGAGAGAGAGAGAGAGAGAGACAGATGATAGGTGATAGATGATAGATGATAGATAAAGATAAGTATTGCACTAGAATTTTAAGGTAAACTCAATGCTATCGAAACCCTTGATTTAAGGAAGGAAACTGAAGATTACACAGTCAGGGAGAAGGTAAAGAGAGAGACTGGGAATCTGGTGTGGCAAGGTCCTGTCTTTCCTGAGTTGATGTGCTCAGGGTGCTTTCTCCATCTTAAAACTGCCTTCAAGGGAAGTGGACCTGTAAATTAGTTTTTCCTCCTCAATTCCAAAGCTTTCAGTGGAAACAGCTTTGCCTGGTCTTTCTCCTTCTCTCTGCCAAATACTTCCCCCATCTCTGGTTCAAAATGTAATAAAGGGTTTATGTCCTTTACCATAAATAGTACTCAAAAAAACTCCTTTCCCTTTCTCAGATTGCAACTACTGATCTACTGAACTTCCTGTAAAGAAATTTTTTTTTCTGTGAGCCTGACAGAATACTATACACTTTTACATATGTTTCTACTTTGAAAGAAAATTGCCATTTGCCCAAGTACTTTTTATATAAATGCCCTCAAATTTCTAAGACAGTACAGTATGTTCCTCCTACTTTTGTGACAGATGGAAGAGACATTTGGAATTGTAAAATGTCTGTATGAAAAGCAGAGCCTTCTAATGTTGTAGTTTTACCTCAGGATAATATAGTTTTCTCTTTCCTAGTAAGGTGCTGAGAAATAAATCAATTTTTATTGAGCTCCCAAATGTTTATAGCACTGGCCCTTTTTTTCTTTCTTTAAATGAAGAGGCCTCTGTGCGCTTTCAATGTCCTTTGTCCCAAGGCACTTTCTGTGCTCTACTAATAATGTCTTTCTAGATTTTGCTTTAGAGACCTCGTTTTTGTCTCAAAAATCTGTCTAAAACCTTGTTATTCTCTTAACACAGCCAATACTTATGAGTGTCTGAGGATGTTTGCTGTTGAATGTCACAGATTTACTCCAAACAAAACATGTCAAACATTTCACAGCCTTCCTGACTATTCATACGAAATGGACCCTTCGTGCTTTGTCTATTTATTATGACAAATTATATATAGTAGGTTCATGACATACTAGTGTCTAGAGTTTATAGAGTTTATAATTGCTAATAATCTTGGCCACCTCTTTTTTTGGTCAGTCATGGGGCTTGAACTCAGGACCTCATCTCATATTCCTTTTTGACTGGCACTCTACCACTTGATACAAAACTCCACTTCTTTTTTTTTAATTAAAGATGAGAGTCTTATAGACTTTTCTGCCTAGGCTGGCTTTGAACCTCCATTTGAAGATCTCAGCCACCAATGCCTGGCTATAATCTAATTTGAATTCAAATTCCTTTTTACTGACTTCAAATTTCTAATCAATTACCAAGTCCTGTAGATGCATTCCCATGTTATACCTGTTCTTTACTAAATATTTACAGCTACCCTGGTAGTTATTAATATTTTACACTTGGACATCTAGAAAACCTCTAAAGTGCTCCTCCTGATCTTATTCACCCAGAATACTACTTCAAATCCATAAAACACAATTTCCAATATATAACTATGGTGCTCTAAAGTACTCAATAATTCTCCCTTACTTAAAAAAATCCAAATTCATCATTTTATGTAATCTGACTCCTACTTTTTATTCTTCCTCTTCCACAATTGTACATGTTTAGCTCAAAAGGAAAGTTGTGTTGGGAGTGTGGATAAAGCATAAAAGTGGAAGTTCAAGACACTAGATCAGATTATTTACTCAGTTTCTAATTGTTATGAAATTGCTGTTAGATAATATAACCTCTCTGATACTCAGAATTATTCAAAATATGAAAATTGAATCCAAGAATAATGATTATCACACATGAAATTTTTTTCAGTCTCAAATTCTATGATCATAAGCTGTACAGTTCTACCTACTATTCTAAGAAGTCATTGTTTATTCTTTTATACTCTATACCTAAGCACCTGTCCCTTCTTTTACCCAAAAATTCCTTTGCTTTTTCACTGTTGAGTAGTACTGCTTTCTAAGGGTCAGTCGCAAATTCTAGTATACCCATATAAAACTCTCCAGATTAGCATATTCTATAGCACTTAGTTTTTCTTATCATAATTCTCCATCTTCATCTCTACCTACACACTTAGAACAAATAATATTAGAAATATTTCCAACTATACACAAATAACAATCATTACTATCTTGGCCACTCCTTAGTTCATCTTGATTATTACATTTCAAGATTTTAATACACACTGATTTCTACTCTTATTGCTTAGAGAGAGGCCAAATGATTACTTACTTGCCAATTTACTTGTGCTTATTCCCAACAACTTTGACCATATTTTTAGCCTTAGTCAGAGTCCTGCATCCAGTTTTACAACTTTTTAATTTTGTTTTTCTCTTTTAAGGCAGTTTGAATTCTCAATAGTCAACAGTGACTAGTCAAGTGTTGTGGAAAGAAGTCTGAAGTCACTTTGGGTCTCTGATTGCCACAATAGACTAGCAGTTTCTGGTCTGGCATGGAGGTGAGAAGGAATGCCATATTTTCCATCCTTTTACTAGGTTATGCCCATCAGTGTTCATACTGCCCTAATAAATAGTATTTTCTAAGGGGAAGTGAGATAAAATGGAACATCATCACCACAGTCTAACTTATTTCAAGTACCATCTCTGCCAGCACTATTCCAAGAATTTAACCACTAATACATTCCTTGATCTTCTATTTTCTGATGGTAAATAGCACAGGTACACACACAGGTAACATGTAACACTAGAGGATTACTAAGTTTCCTGATAAAATTTGTGCAAACACGCTGTATGTTTTTGATGTAAAATTATTTTTTACAAAAGCAGGCATAACATCAGAAGGATACAAATCTTTGGAAAATTACATGGTGGTATGAGTACATAAAGCTGAATAAAAAGTGAATGATGTAGGAACAGAAGTGAACTTCCTCTCCTTGTGTTAAAAACAAAAACCATAGAGTTAACCTCAGACCTGATCAGGAGACACTAGTATTTTCCCATTCATATCAGAAACTTAGCAACAATGTATCCTCTTCCCAGTCCTTGCCAACATCACATGAGGCATGCTAATTAAAAAATAGGTAAGAAAGGTGAGACAGAAATGAAACAATCTTTATTCACATATACTGTGATCTTCTATGTAGAAAACTAAAGTCCCAAAACCAACAAAGGATAACCACAAGGTTATTATGGTGTAGAAATAAGATAGAAGAATCCAATCACTCTTCTATACACCAGCAGTGAGCAAATAGAATTTGAAAATAAAAGTACAATACTATCTATACTAGCATTCCAAAGCTGAAGTTTTTAGGTACAAATCTCACAAAATATATACAAGATCTATGCAGGGAAAAATGAGAAAGTCTACTGTGAATAAAATAAAAGAATTTCTAACTAAATAAGAGATAATCCTATGTCCATAAAAAAGGAAGATTTAATATTTCCAAGATGCCACTCTTCCAAACATTGTCTATTGATGCAATATAATTGCAGTAAAAATACTATTGAGTTATTTCATGGATACTGACAAACTGATTCTAAGTTTTATATACAGAGGCAAATGACTTAGAATGGACAGCCCAAACTTGAGGGAAAAGAGTAAGTTGGGATAATAGTGCTGCTGATTTGAGACCAACTTTAAAACCACTGTTACCCAAACAGTGTGATACTGAATATAAAGGAAGTGATCAGAAAAACAGAATAGAGGCCAGAAATACATTCCATTCACATACGAGGAGAAAAAGTAATAAATTTTTACAATGGAGAAAACATAGACTTAAAAATATTGTGCTGTTGGCAAAGGACATAGCTAGCAAGATCAATAGAAAGCCCACGGATTGGGAGAAGATCTTCACTAGCCATACAACGGACAAGGGTCTCATATCAAAAATATACTTGGAACTCAAAAAATTAAATCCCCCAACAACAAATCCTCAAAGAAAGAACTGCCCAATAAATAAGTGTCCCGACCCACAGGACTTCAACGAGGGCAGTGAACCTAAGCAAGAAGGAAAGAAGGGACAAGAGACACAAAGAAGGACAGCAAGACAAGGATTCTGATCAAGCTGCCAATTTTTATTTTTCACACAAGGGTATTTATATGCTTGGAATAAGGAAGCTTTTTCATTGGCAGAAGCAGCTGCAGGGTGCTTGCTTAGGGCAAGGTGAAAAGGTGGTCGTTAGTAGCTGTAGGGTGTTTGCTTAGGGCAAGGTGAAAAGGTGGTCATTAGTAGCTGCAGGGTGTTTACTTAGGGCGGGGTGAAAAGGTGGGATTCTGTAAACTCAGCCTCAAGATGTTCCAGTGAGATCCTCAAGCCTATTATGTTGAGAGACTCAATTTTGGCTCCCGACAAATAAGTGGGCTAAAGACAAAGAGAAACTTCTCTGAAGAAGAAAGAAGGATGGCCAATAGACACATGAAGAAATGCTCAACCTCCCTAGCCATAAAAGAAATGCAAATCAAAACAACATTGAGATACCACCTCACCCCAGTTAGAATGGCTATAATCAAGAACTCTAACAACAACAGATGCTGGAAGGGATGTGGACAGAAGGGAACCTTTCTTCATTGTTGGTGGGAGTGTAAACTTCTTCAACCACTTTGGAAAGCAGTATGGAGGTTCCTCAAAAGACTACACATAGAGCTCCCCTATGACCCAGCAATCCTACTTTTGGGCATTTATCCAAATGTTTACAAACAAGACCACAGTAAAGCTACCAGCACAACTATGTTTATTGAAGCATTATTTACCATAGCTAAGATATAGAACCAGCCCAGATGCCCCTCAGTAGATGAATGGATCAAGAAAATGTGGTATATATACACAATGGAATTCTATGCCTCCATCAGAAAGAATGACATTGCCCCATTTGTTAGGAAATGGAAAGACTTGGAAAAAATTATATTAAGTGAAGTAAGCCAAGCTCAAAGAAACATAGGTCCCATGGTTTCCCTTATTTGCAATATCTAGTATATGTATGAGTCAAGCAGAAAAGGTCAGATAATGTGATGTTAGGAAAATGAACCCTTAGATATGTATTTAAATGTTTTTTTTTCTTTCATGCATTTGTTTCTAACGCATTTATAAGATTATTTCTTTGTTGTTTTGTATGTCCCTCCCCCACAGTATAACCCCTGCTTTCACTATATTTGATGTTGGTATAATTTGTGGAGGAGATGGGGAAAAACAAGTCATTTAAGGATACAGGTGGACCCGTTGCAACAATGAGAAGTACAAGTTGTCATGTCGAAAACGAACTTTACAACTTTGGTGCAGGGGGCGCGGAGGGAAGGGGAGGATTGGGTGGGGGGCAGGGGGAGGCTGGGAAGGGATGTGAATGGTAAACAAAGGAGGAGGCTGCAATGCTTGATAAGAAATGTACTCATTATCTTGCCCATGTAATTGTAACCCCTCTGTACAGTATGTTCACAAAAAATAAAAATCAAAATTAATTAAAAGAATATCAAAAAAAATATTGTGCTGTGACAACTGTATATCCATGTACAAAAAATAAGAAAACAAATTAGATACAAGCCTTAGCATTACCACGAATGTGTGGCTATCTGTGCTCACCCATCTCACCAAAGGCAACAGAAGGCAATAAAGATTCACAGTAAGCCCTCTTCTCTTCCTGAATATCTGCCTTGTGGACTTCCAATTCCTCAGATATAGCCTTATAGAAGGAGCTCACCTACTTCCTGCAATTATATGAAGCCAAATCCTTGTAAGAAATCCCTTGACCAATAAACATGTGTATGCTTAAATATCCTAGTGGGTCTCTCTTATTGAACCCAAATTGATACACGCAAAACATCCTTATCTTCATTTTTAAGCACATTTCTTTGTTTTGGAAAAATTACTGAGTGTCTGGGGAAAAGAAAAAGGCACTTTTTTCTATAGAAAAAAAAATCATGCAATAGTAATGCTTTTAAAGAGTTTAAAAATAAAGTGGACTCTCATTAGAACCAGGGAGAAAAATCCGAGCTTGTTATACTCTTAGAAGAACTGGTATGCTGATAAAATGCTAGAAATAAGAAACAAAAAGAAAGAAGGAAGGGAAGGGAAGGAGTAAGAGAGAAGAGGGTTCAACTTAATAGGTCAATAACAGTCAAATACACCAAGAACAATATTTTTAGGAGAGAAACGGTTTTTGCCCCCTTGGTGTGTGCATGGAAATCAGTGAGCAGATGATATCTTAGATATTCCAAAGAGAAAATGCATTCAATTAAGTAACGACTACAATTTAAAGCCCTGTTGACTCCACAGGCAGAAATTGTTGCATCTAAAAGAGAAACAGATGATTGAAGAGAAATAGCATTTCACTAAAATATCATTTCAGTAAATTACTATCAAATTTCAAATCCTTTAAAATGTGCCACTGATAGGAAAAAGAAATAAGTCCCAGATTTGAAACAAATGGTCTTCCCATCACCACCCTACAACAACTTCCATTGATCCATTGGGAAGGTGAATGTGGCACAGGTTAGAACCGATGAAAGTCTCCTTCAATCCACTGTTCCTTCAGCAAGCATCTGTCTACATTGTCTCTGTGATTTTGCCACAAAACAAAGCAGTGTATTTTAATCACAGGATCAGAAGCACACTAACCATTCTTATGGGATGTCTAAGAAGGATGACACTGAAAGCTGGTCCTTATATCATCCAAAGAACCAAGGAAATCATTCCTTAATTCTACAGTAGGTTCAGCCTCTACTGTTTTTGATCTAGATAATGACATTTTAGAACTATTAGAGTTAATAAGAATCTGAAGTAAGATGAACTGATAACAATTCATCCATGCAAATATCATTGAGGAATTATGCAGGCCAAATACTTCACTAGAGGCTGAATTCAAAGACAAACACATTTGCTTCTGGCTTTTTAGTTGCTTATAAATTAGAAATAGCCACATCAGATATTCCTCCATTGTTTACAACCAATTAACCTACCTTTAACTTCTCAGTAGTATGATTTAAAATCAGTTTTCAAAGTTCTGTGGAGGCTGGAGTAATTATCCTACCTAAAGTACAATGGCATAATTCCTTTAATTTTCTCTAATGAAGGGGAAACAACTAATGAAGGAGAAACAGTTGTGTCCTGAAGCAGGCTTTTCCCAGTACACATTTGATGAACCTGTTGCTGAAAAATATCCATTATTAGAAAGTTGATGAGCCTGGGGCTGGTGGTGCACAGCTGTAATCCTAACTACTCAGAAGGCTGAGATCTGAGGATCACATTTCAAAGCCAGCCTGCACAGGAAAGTCCATGAAACACTTATCTCCAATAAACCACCAGAAAACTGGAAATGGCACTGTGACTCAAGTGGTAGAGCACTAGCCTTGAGCTGAAGAGCTGAGAAATAGCAACCCGACCCAGAGTTCATGCCCCACGACCCACAAAAAAAAGGAAGAAAGAAAGAAAAAAAAAGAAGGAAGGAAGGAAGGAAGGAAGGAAGGAAGGAAAAAAAGAATGAAAGAAAGAAAGAAAGAAGGAAAGAAAGAAAGAAAGAAAGAAAGAAAGAAAGAAAGAAAGAAAGAAAGAAAGAAAGAAAGAAAGTAGATGACAGAAAATCATGAATTAAGTTTCAACAACATTCTACTATTCATGTGAGTTCTTAAAGAGCCTTCTGTCCCTGTCTCTATGTGGAGAAAATGCTACAGAAAGATGTGCAGTTCCTCCCAATTCTACATTCATTGTCTTGGACTCATGCTGGTAACTTACAGTCAGTCATGAGAATAATTACACCAGGGGTATTGGCAAACAGTATCAATCAATGATGCCATTGCTGTTGCTGTTGTTGTGACAGATCTGACTGATAAAACATTTTCTAGTGTGTGCCTTGCTGACAGTGATATTTGCAAACTAGAGGAAGAACTTTTCAAGCTAGTGCACTCCCTGCTCCCTTCTGAGCCAACATGAAATTATGTGTTGAAATAAGATCCTTTCAGATGAACTTTGAATTACTATGAAGACCAAGCCTATTCACCAGACCTATACTGAACCCATGGCAGAAAGAGAATTCCTTTTGACCTTTGTGTTATCATAGTCTGCTTTGATAGATCAAGAATAAGACTCAAGGCTGAGTGCTAGTAGCTCACATCTGTAATCCCAACTACTTAGGAGGCTTAGATCTGAAGATCAAAGTTCAAAGCCAGCTTGGGCAGCAAAGTCCGTGTGACTCATCTCTAGTAAACAAGTAAAAAGTTGGAAGTGGAGTTGTGGCTAAAGTAGTAGAGCACTAGAAAAGCTCAAGGACAGCAACCAGGCCCGGAGTACAAGCTCCAGGACCAGCACAAAAATGCAGTAATAATAAGAGAGTGAGACTCAATTATTTCCAAAATTTTACAGGAAAGTGGAACTATCAAAAGAGTAGAGAATGTATTACTAAGCTACAAATAGCTTGTGTTTCATGAAATTCACTGTTTTCTTTTCTTTTTGTTATTTTGTTGGTCATGGGGCCTGAACTCGGGCCTGGGTACTGTCCCTCAGCTCTTCAGCTCAAGACTAGCCCTCTACCACTTATGTGGTGCTGAGGAATCAAAGGGCCTCATGTATGCAAGGTAAGCACTCTACCATTGAGCCACCTTCCCAGCCCCAAAATTCACTTTTTAATTTTCTTTTTGAATAAAAGTCTTGCTTTTGGCTTTTACAAGAGAATCAAACCAGTCAATATTCTTCAAAAGCAAGACTTTTATTCAACAGTAGAGTTTCTCTAGTATGGAGAAATGGACATTCCTTGTCTTTGTAGGAATTTGAGCTCACTATTATTCAACTCATTAAAACACATTTATTTTTCGTCCCCATGCCTTTTGTTCCCCTCTCTCTTTCTCACCATCTTAATGTGAGTCAATTTTTTTGTTGTTGTTGTTGGTTGTGGGGCTTGAACTCTGGGCCTAGGTGAGGTCCCTGAGCTCTTTAGCTCAAGACAAGCACTCTGCCACTTTAGCCACAGTGCCACTTCCGGTTTTCTGGTGGTTTATTGGAGATGAGAGTCTCAAAGACTTTCCTGCCCAGGCTGGCTTTGAACTGTGACCCACAGATCTCAATCTCCTGAGTACCTAAGATCACAGGTGTGAGCCACCAGCACCTGTCGTGACTCAAAAGTTTGGGCTGGGAAGGTGGCTCAGTGGTAGAGCATTTGCCTTGCATGCCTGAGGCCCTGGGTTCAATTCCTCAGCACCACATAAGCAAAAAGAAAAAAGCCGGAAGTGGCACTGTGGCTCAAGTGGTAGAGCGCTAGCCTTGAGCTGAATTGCTGAGGGACAGCGCCCAGGCCCAGAGTTCAGGCCCCACGACTGTACCCGCCCCCCCCCCAAAAAAAAGTGTCTCTCAGTCAATATTCTTGAAAGAAGACTTTCAAGTTCTGAAAGTGATCAAAATAGACTTGTCACACAAGAACCACAAGCATGAGTTCAGAGGAGCCAGATCTAGAGCAGAGTCTAGATAAAGGTTCCTTATGCACCAGATGTAGAAAGTGATGCAGCTTGACTAAAAGTCTCCTGCAAAATGAGAACGTTACCTACAGGGATACTAATTAGTGGGATAAACCTGCCATGATCTTTCAGTACCAAATAGAGAATGAAGAGAGTTATTAAGTTTATTTTCCTAGAAAAGTTTTGTTCTGAAATTTCCTAAATTACTCAAACTATTATCATATACATAGTCAAAAATAAAACTTTACAGATGAGGGAAATTTACTTAATAAGTAAAGTAAGCCAGACCCAAAGAAAAGCAGGTCACATGATCTCCCTCATCTGTCAGAACTAGAATATGTAGAAGATACTCTTAACAGGGGATCTCAAGATCCCATATGCTTAGTGAAAAGGACTATATACAATGAAGCATATTAACACAAACTCCAAAGTTTGGAAAGAAAGACTCTCATTAGACCCTGTATACAGTTTGTTCTTTTTCTCTATTGTTGTTGTTTTTCCCATGTTTTTCCCTATTTGCAATAATTAGCATACATCTAGGATAATTTTATCAGATGAGCAGAAAAGGTCAAAAGCTATGTACATATGACCATATAAGATGATGCTAAGTGAAATATACCCCAAGATATGCACAAAAGTGGTTGTTGCTGTTTTTAATGTTTTATGTGGTTGTTTTGTTTCCTTTGCATGTTCTTCCCCCTATGGAATAGCTCCTGTTGTCACTGTACTTGATATTGGAAACCTGCATCTTGTGTATGCATTTGTCTAATTTGGGGAGAGGAAGGAGAATTGCAAAATGCTGAAACAAGGACACAGGATGACCCATTGCAACAATGACACCCACAAGACACTATGTTGGAATGAACCTTACAACTTCAGGGGAGGGAAGAGGAGTGAGGGAGGTGGGGAGGGAAGGGATTGTGGGATATAAAGGCTCCACAAGAAATGTACTCATCATTGCCTTACTCATGTAACTGTAACCCTCTGTACAGCATCTTTACCAGAAAATAAAATTTAAAAATTAAATAAAATTTTAAGGGAAACAGGTGGAGTAAGTTTAGTCAAAGCACATTGTGTGCGTGTATGTCATAAATATCTCAGAAAAATCTTGTGCAATTAGCTTGTGCTAATAAAACCTAGCAATTGGAATTGTATGAAATATTTTAATGAAAGAAATCCATTCAGACTCAGCACCAATTTAAGCTCAGTCTCCTACCTGTGATCTTGTTCAATTTCCCTTCACCTCCCATAGGTACTCAGGCTTACTCATTAGATTGTCCTTTCTTCATCCTCCCTCAATACCCCAGGCTCCCTGAAGCCTAGATAAGTCTTCTGCTGTCACCAAGCCCCCTTCAAAGAAATCTCTTTTTCTTTTTCTTCTATTGTCTTCTTTCCTGACAAGAAGAATCCAATTCCTCTGGAGGAGGGAAGAAGAAAAAAAAAAAAAGAAAAGTGTCACAGTGTTCTAGGCCAGTCCTCCATCTTTGGCAGCTGACTAGGGACGGGGCTTGCCTGTTTCAGACAAGCCAATCACAAGCTAACCAACTGCCTAAAGGGCAGTTCTCTTTATTGCAGCATTATTTACCATAGCTAAGATGTGGAACCAACCCAGAAGCCCCTCAGTAGATGAATGGATCAAGAAAATGTGGTATATATACACAATGGAATTCTATGCCTCCATCAGAAAGAATGACATTTCCCCATTTGTTAGGAAATGGAAAGGCTTGGAAAAAATTATATTAAGTGAAGTAAGCCAGGCCCAAAGAAACATAGGTCCCATGGTTTCCCTTATTTGCAATATCTAGTATAGGTATGAGTCAAGCGGAAAAGATCAGATAATGTGATGTTAGGAAAACGAACCCTTAAATATGTATTTTAATGTTTTCGTTTCTTTCATGCATGTGTTTCTAACGCATTTATAAGATTATTTCTTTGTTGCTTTGTATGTCCCTCCCCCACAGTGTAACCCCCACTTTCACTTTATTTGATGTCAGTATAACATGTGGAGGAGATGGGGACAAACAAGTCGTTTAAGGATTCAGGTGGACCTGTTGTAACAAGGAGAATTACAAAATGTCATGTCAAAGCAAGCTTTACAATGTCGGTGTTGTGGGGGGAGGGGGGTATGATTGGGTGGGGGGGAGGGGGGAGGCTGGGAAGGGAGGTGAAGGGTAAACAAAGGAGGAGGCTGCAATGCTTGGTAAGAAATGTATGCATTATCCTGCCAATGTAATTGTAACCCCTCTGTACAGTATGTTCTCAAATAAAATAAAATAAAATTAAAAAAAAACAAAAAACAGGGAATGTCATAATGCGTTAAGCCAGCCCACTATTCTGAAGTTACTGCTCCGCCCATATAGCTTATGATAAAAAGGGCTGGGGGCTAGTGGCTCATGTTTGTAATCCTAGCTCCTTGGGAGACTGGGAATGGGAGGGCAGTCTAAGGAAGAAAAGTTCATGACATCCCTTCTTAGCCCATAGTTGAACACAGTGGTGCATGCCTGTCATCCCAGTAACTATGAGAAGTCTGACATAAGCAGATTGTGGTACACGTATACACCCCAGCAGGATGCAAAAACTTATTCTAAAAACAACCAAAGGAAAACAGAGCCAGAAGTGGAGCTGAGCAAGTGCAAGGCCCTGAGTTCAAATCCCAGTTTGGAGACATGAGCTCTAAGCTATAATTTTTTTTTTATTGTTCCCAAGCATGAAGAGGCATTGGTAGAATCATTGCTTTTCAGGCTTAGGTGAGATTTTTCTCATCCTCTGGTGGTTTCTGTCTCCTGGAGTTGTTAGGATTTCCGTTTTTATATGCCCTATACAATACCGTTAGATGGATCTCTGTTAGGGAAAAAGAATAAAGCATTTATCTTCAAGCTACTGTTTCTAACCAGAAATTGCTTTTCAAAAATTTTCACATCAAGAAAGGATCTTTTGGGGGATGGGGTTTGGCAATGTAAAAAGGGTTCTGTTTGGAGGAGGGAGACAGACTAACAAAGAAGATGCAGCTATGAAAATAGAAGAATAGAATCGGCTGACATTGGGGAAAGTAGAATAGAAAGTGATAAAGGGGGTGAGATGGGTTGGAATATGTTGTGAATATGCATGGCAACTTAACAACTAAATCCTCCCTGTATAACTAGTGATGCAGAGGAGCAGCAGGAGGCCGAGGAACAGAAAGGGGAGGAGGAGGAAAAGGAGCAATCCAGATGCCTGAAAACCTTGGGAACCAATAGTGAGGAGCACAAATCTGGGAAGGAATCCCAAGTTCATCTTGACCTCTGCTACTGACAGCTGAGATACTGTGCTATCCTTGACCAGCAAAATAGAAATAGAGAAGTCTCCACCTTACAGAAAACACCATCTGAGATGGCACCATTTGTCAGGAAATAGAAAGACTTGGAAAGAAATCATATTGAGCAAAGTAAGGCAGACCCAGAAAAACATAGGTTGCATGATTTCCCTCATTGGTGGTAGCTAGAATGTGCCTATAAATCTATAAGTAAACACACTGGGTAGTAACCATGGGGTTACACATGAACTGACTGAAGTGTAATCGACTCTACGGAGAAGGCAATTCTTTAAAAAGACCAAGTCAAAGCCCAATAAAATAAGAACCAGGAAATGAGTACTGTTAAGAGGGTAGAGTGAGGCTGAGAGGAGAGGAATAGAACAAAGAAGCAGGGAAGAGGGGACAATGCGGGGGGCAATTCACTGTTATATACCACAGAATTGAGAAATTCAAAAGGGAGGGGAGGGTCAAAGAGGGGGCTGAAGATGTGGCCATGATGACACACCTCAAGATGCATTGTACACGATTCAATACATAACCTAAAATTAAGATAAGTAAGGGAAGGGGTGTGGTGGAAGGGGTGGGTGAGAATGTGATTGAGAGGCACTTTGATTGAGAGGACTTTGGTGAATGGCAACTCCATTGTACAACTACTTAAAGATAATAATGCTTTGTGAAAAAGAAGACAGAGCAAAAATATGAGTGCCTCCATCATCAAGCAGAGAAGAAAGAATGAATATGGGAGACAACCAGGAGCTTGGAGAGTGACAGAATCAGAAGTCAAAGAACTGAGATTTGAGAAGCTGTATTGAGATCCAAGGACGACATCGACACAGTCCCTGGTGTGGAAGGAAAATTGACTTGGCAATCATAATCTAAGCAGAGCAAGGAGAAAATATGGGAAACCAAGGCCAGAGAGTAGCATTCGTGGTAATTAAAACAGGAGCTCCCAGAAGTGTGGCTCTGTATGCACCCTGGCAGGAGAGAAGCACAGGCTATGATAGGGATGAATACAACCAGATCCTTTAATCATTTTTCTCCACAATAAACTGGCATGATGCTAAGAAAGAGAAGCCTAAATGTTTCTAATAAGATATTTGGGGTGGGGGTAAAGAGTTCAGTTGGGAGATGTGGCTTAAGAGGTTAAAATTTTGGATGAGTTCTGAATGAATGCAGATGAATCTCAAAAAGAAAAGAAAACTTGGAAAGGAACAGGCAAAATAAACAGTGATTTCAACTGGCTGGCTTTCTTCCTTGTGTTTGTAAGTCTAGATAAGGAGCTTTGTACTAGTGAGAAGGCAATGAAGCCTTAATTGCCTATTAACTCCCTTCTTCTGTTTATATCCATTTCCTTCTCTCTGTCTCTCTCATCCCCTGATTTGGCCACTATCACTGATGCTAAATGGCTTTCTGATCAGCTGAAAACATCACAGTAATTTAAGCTGGATATTTTAGTTAATGCCAGACAACTCCCCAACATCTTTTCAAAAGGACGAAGGTTTTAATCAGTACAATATAAGCCATAGGGAATAGGGGAAGGGATCAGGTCAGAACATGGGTCAGGAAAACTATAGAGTAAGCACTAATGGGATAAAGACGGCCGAGCCTTTTATCTTATTAGCGCCTTCCATGTCAAATTAGCAAAATGGTTCAGGTGCTAAAATGTTAGATAAAATGTTCAAATGGTCTGAGTTTCCCCCAGACTGATTCTACACAAGTACCAGTTTTGTCTAAGGAGATTCAACATTTTCTCCTTCCATCACTTCTTCTTCCTCCTCCTCCTCCTCCTCCTCCTCCTCCTCCTCCTCCTCCTCCTCCTCCTCCTCCTCCACCTCGTCCTACTCCCCCTCCTCCTTCTCCTCTTTCTCCTCTTCTTCTTCTCTTTCTCTCTCTTTCTCTCTTCCCCCATGATTACAAAAATCTCAGCTGCTCTCCCCTGCACCCCCCAGAAACCTCGATGGAAACTTGACATGGTCAAGCTGGGTTCAGGTATCACCCCATTTCATGGGCACCATCAAGAATGAACAGGAACTACTCAGGAAGCTGAGATCTGAGATCATGGTTCAAAGCTAGCCTAGGCAAGAAAGTCTGTGAGATTCTTATCTCCAGTGAACTACCAGAAAACTGGAAATGAAGCTGTGGCTCAAAGTGGTAGAGCACTAGCTTTGGGTGAAAGACCTCAGCGATAGCACCCAGACCCTGAGTTCAAGCCCCATGGACAACAAAAGAAGGAAGAAAGGAAGGAGGGTGAGGAGGGTGAGATGGAGGGAGGGAAAGACAGAAAGAGAGGAAAGAAAAGAAAGAAAGAAAGAAAGAGAGAGAAAGAAAGGAAGGAAGGAAGGAAGGGGAAAAAGGAAAGGAAAAGAAAGAAGAGAGAAATAACAAACAAGAGTAAATGAAGCAGATGGAGTTGAGCAACAGGAAATTGCCATATTGTAATCTTGAAGTAAAGAAGAAACAAAATCATATTTCAAGACCTGCACCTTCAAAAGAGATACATGACTTTAAGCAAGTGCTGCGTTATAATTCTAAAGCTAATGGCAGTCATGTAAAAATCTATTTATTTAATAAATAAGTGACAAAATTTTTCTTGTGTCAGCCATCCTCATCTTCTCTCAGTTAAATTACTCCTGATAGAAGCAAGATACTTAGAACAGTCTTAGATAATCACTACAATCCTTATTAGCTTAACTCACTCAAGGTCCTGCTTGCTTCAAAATCCTTCTTTACTGTTTCCCTTCTTTTATAATGTTTCTCCTCCAGTCTACTTTTACTATCATGGCTAAAATCTTCTTGTCTTAAGAGCTCAGCTTACTCTCTAATTATTCTCTCTGAAGTTATTTCTCTTCTTCTTTCTCTTTTTACCTACCTCAGCCCTAAGTTATCCACCCCGCCTCCCCCCCACCCCCCCAGTACTTAGCTCTTTTTCTTTGGACCTTATTGATTTGTTTATTTACTGGTACATTGTCTGTCTGGCTAAGCCAGATGATAAGTAAGTCATCTTGAAGGAGGGAAAAGTATTGTACATAAGAAGACAGCAAATAATCTTTTTTAAAAAGAATGCATGGATATTGTAGCATTCTAATTTTCCAGAGAAAATTTCAGTTTGTGAATAAGTCTACCTACTCTTTTTCTGTTTTTGAGTCAGATTGTAAAATTGACTTTGTTGGGGGTATTGTTTTGAATATGCTGGCTGATTTCAAATTCTAGAGGGGTCTGAACTGGAGAGGAATATAGCAGTTTGTACATAGAAATTTCCTAATATTCACAAGACAGAGGTATCCTATGAAGAGTCTTATATTCCAGCCTCTTGCTGTACTCTAGTAAACACTCTGAAGCCTAAAGTCAAGATATAAAACATTCCTCTACTATAGATGAATATAGCTCAGATTCAATCATACCAGTGCAATTTGTGTAATTCCACAATATAAATGTGTGTATATTTTAATTTTTTTTTAAAAAGAGGTCATTCTAGGGTATTTAATCTTTCCAGTTGATTATACTATGTAATATAAATGCAGCGATGTGTTGTACACAAAATGTATAGCATTTCCTGGCTGCCACAGAAAAACCTGTCGCAGATATTAGCTTGAAATGTTACCACTGATTGATCCATATATAGACGAACCAGATAGCCAAGGGTTAGACTAATTATATCCAAGCAGTATATTAATAATGTCTGGACACGCTTCAGCTTTCATTTCCTGCCTGTCTTCCTTCCTTCCTTCCTTCCTTCCTTCCTTCCTTCTTCCTTCCTTCCTTCCTTCCTTTCTTTCTTCTTTCCTTCCTTCCTTCCTTCCTTCCTTCCTTCCTTCCTTCCTTCCTTCCTTTCTCTCTTTCTCTCTTTCTCTCTCTCTCTCTCTCTCTTTCTTTTCTTTCTTTCTTTCTTTCTTTCTTTCTTTCTTTCTTTCTTTCTTTCTTTCTTTCTTTCTTTCTTTCTTTCTTTCTTTCTTTCTTTCTTTCTTTCTGATGTTACTTACCAGAACTCTGCATCTATACCATGGCTCTAGTTGAGATACCCTTCTACCAGTTACACAGTTCAATTGCAAAGATAAATTAAATGGAAATGACCACATAAGATTTACAACTTAATAAGCTCTGTAGCTTCTGAGAAGAGAAAAAATTCCAGCCCAAATAAATAATTTAATAAGAAGGCATGATATCCTCAGAGAAATAAGTTGTAGTGGAGCCTCTTGGGAAGTAGATCCACTAGAGATTGAAGTATCTGTTCACTATTTTTCTGCTCACCTCTTTAGGGCCCCAGATGGTCTTTCTGGCTCTCTCTGTCCCAATGTTTCTATTCTCTAGAGAATTGCATCCATACATCATTTCTGGTAACAGCTGCCCCAAACTTCTTCTGATACAATTCTTCATGTCACATCCTCCATGTCTCCACTCAATGCCTCTAGAATATGCAATTCATTAAAAGAATTTATTTACGTGCTTACATATGAGCAAATGGATCGATTTTCTTTGGTCAGTTGTTTAACACTGACTTAATCTGACAGTGAGGTCCTGATAGTGAGGTCTCAGGGTAGATAAATGATAAATGTCTAATCCAGAAAGTTAGCAAAATTGATAGAGAAAAGAGATGGTCTTGAATAGTAACATAAACCTCATACAAACTTCTGTCAGCAGACAGACAGACAGACACACACACACACCCATACACACACACACATGCACATACATACGTAAGAGAAATGAAAATAAGAAATGTAGAAGGAAATAAGAACTCTAAAAAACTGAAGTAACTGCTACAAAATTATACAAAAAGTAACTGCTACTAAAATATACCAATGGTGATCAGAGATGATGCACCATGCCTCCTACATATTTTGCACCTAATCTCATACTATTTTATTATGCCTAAGACTGTTTTCTCATGGAGCATGACATCCTTTGAATTTATGAACGGTAATAATTTGATTTTTTGAAAACCTTATTTGAATTTTTCCTTCCATGTATGCAGGGGTTGAGATTGCACATTGCTGTGACATGAGGAGTGTCATTTGAATATGGCTCCTTCTTTTTAACTTTACAAGTCTGACATTGTTTCCCTATCTTGAGCTTCACTAGATAACTAAGAACCTTTCCTTCCATGATCATTTCCTGATCCACAGTAAATACACACACACACACACACACACACACACACACACACACACACACACACATTCTCTCTCTCTCCCTCTCTCTCTCTCTCTCTCTCTCTCTCTCTCTCTCTCTCTCTTTCTCTCACTTTTCCTTTTATCTTCCCAAACCCATTATTATTTTCTTTAAACAACAATTCTCAGGTTCTTTTGTAGTTACACAACTGTTGTGAATATTAATGGTATTCTTCAAGGGGCATTATTTATAGCAGGAAATGTGGATGTGGTTCTTTGATCACTGGTTTTTATATTTTTTCTAAAAAAAAACCCTCCTGCATTGTGGGTAGATTGCGTTTCTCTTATCTTATGTTGAGCATTTCATTGCTCATTTCCATCTTTCCTTATATTGCAGAGTTGGAGGCTGTTGGAGACTTTTAAGTTGTTCTTTTTTTAAAGCCTTTTTTCCTACTTTATTATGTGATCTCTCTAATGCTTGCTCTGTGTATGGTGATGTCTGCCCTAGTTGGAAATCCTTTTGCTACACTCCCTAAAGGCAGCAAGTGGTTCTGGGGGGAGTGTGTAATTTGTTTTGTACCGTGGAATTCCTGCCATGCCTATATGTATTTAGACCACAGGCAAACCAATAAAGTTGTCATAGAAACAAAGCATTTCATGAATAAATCAATCCATAACAAACTTGTAAACTTCAAACAACCCACTGTGCTTTAACAACACATCCGTTTCATACACAAAAATAATCATGTTTATAATGAGCAATGCACAATATTATTCTTTCCCATACATTTGGTCCTGTTTGCCATCTTATAAATATTCCTTAATGTATTTTTATGTAGCCCGTGGATTCCTACTGAGCTGGAATGAAATAAGTAACTCCAGCTGGCATAGTAATGCTAGAAAGGCAGGCTTAAAAAAATGTAACAAACTGTACCTCTTCATGAACTGGGGTTCAAACCGTATGTTTGGGATATCTACTCAGAAGACCAGAGGTGATCCAAAAAATGGCTAAGTACAGCTTGCTTAGTTTAATCAACTGTAGTGTACCTTGTCCATCACTCTGTCTTCTTGTTTGGCTCTTAGTATCCTGCATTGCATATGGTGGGTATCTTTAGGGATGGTGCTGATTCGCAGAACAATGGGAGGAACGTCTGGAAACATAATGCTGGGGAACTTTATAATGAATCAGCAGTCTCTTCCAGACACTGATGCTGCGTTGGAGAAAGCAGACCCTGGGAAGAGGCACAGGGAATATTACTGTGTCAAGCTTACATTCCTTTGCAGGTGGTAAAAAAGCAAAGAAAAGCTAGGCCTAGAAGAAGATCAGTACAATACAAGTCTTTGGGGGAGCTTGTTTTGGCTTCCTGAACACGAGTTATTATTATTTTTAATGCTCTGTAAAATGTTCTCTGTGAATATATCTAGCAGACATGCTGGGTTAGATCTGCTTGGCGAGGCAGTTTCCTGTCTCCCTATAGGTTCTGCTAATATCTATGGCTGTACCTTCATTTCAACACCTCAGCTTAATTGGATGTCTCACAAATGCCAATAATCAGATAATAGAGGAGGCCTTTGTCTGTACGTGAGATATAGATAAGAGTTTCATTGGACAATGCCTTGTTATGTTGAACCTCTCTCTCTCTCTTTCTCTTTCTCCCACTCTCTCTTTCTCTAGGAAGAGTCTATAACTTTTTACCCACTGGCAATTATTAAAGTTTAGTTCCAACTAATTTTGTAATTTTAATCCTATGTTTAATTCACAATTCTCCCATCCAGGACCGAAGTTGAAAGGTAGCTCTAGTCTGGTCTCTAGCTTTCTTCTGCTGCTCAAGGGTTTTATGTAGACTCCTAGGATGTCTCTCTCCCTAAGCAATTTCAGGTCTAGGCAAGGAAGGTGGACATGGAAGGTTGAGAGCTTCTTAAATGGCAGAGAACATTCTTATTCATTCTGGCCTCAGAGTCATCACCAAGTGACCCCAAACAGGTAGTGTGTAAAAAATGTCCTTGTGTCAGTGTTGAATTTGCAAAACCACCAAGACACCTTCATACATAGAATGCTGTCCTCACCCCTTTATCTTTGGAATGACTTATTCTAGCTTTTGACCAATGCATAAACACATACACACAGTATATATAATAATGGGGTGTCACATGATGTGTCGATCAGTGGTGCCCTGAGCAGTGTTTAAAGCAGATCACACTCTTCTTTCTCCTCAGTCATCTGTTCCTTCTTACTGGCAAACAATCTTCAATTCTTTCTTTTGCAGTTTTCAATTATAGACATGCTGTGGTATGGTCATACATCCTCATTCTTATCTCCCTATAATTTAGTCTATCCTCCTTCCTATCTCAGTAACTGAGACCCCTTTCCTCCCTTCCCTCTGCTCTCCATAGCCTTTCCTACACAGTCCCTCATCACTCCCAACTTCTCTGGATTCATCCTATGAATGACATTACGTGATTTCTTTCTTTTATTTTTATTTGTGCCCAGCTTGCTTCACCTAACGTAATGATCTCACATGCATTGTTGCAAGTGACTGTATTTTATTCTTTCACTTCTTTTAAATGGCTCAATAGTATTGCTAGTGGATATACTGGATGTCCGAGTGTGCCTTTAAAATTCACATCCACTACAACCTGTGAATGGTACCCATTTGTTTATGTAATAAAACAGGTGGTCCTGGGTTAAGATGGGTCTGAATGTGAAGACTGGAGCCTTTGTAAGAAAAAGGATAGTTGGACATACAGACACAGAAGAAGAAATTCCAGTGATTGCAGATGCAGACATGATGCATCTACAAGCCCATATTTGCCACCTACAGCTAGGAGAGATTGGGAGAATTTTCTCCTTAATCCTTCAGGAGAAGCATGGTTCAGCCAACACGGACTTTTTAGACTTCTGGCCTTCAAAATTGGGAGAATAAATTCCTGTTGTCTCAAGTCACCCAGTTTGGGTTCTTTGCTGTAACTAGTTTGGGAAACAAAGATATCTATGCCCTCATTTCTTTTCTAAGTGTGTGTGGGTCAGGGCCAAGGCAAACATCACTGAACATCCTTACAAACTACTAACCAGTTTGTTCCAAAGTGATGTTTGTCTTCCCTCAATCTGCTTATCCAAGTGGGTCTCCAGCTCAGAGAATGACATTTCCTTCCTCCTCAACTCTGATGTCACTCTCAAGATTCTTCATCTATTATTCTTCCTTTGCCCTCAAATCATCTCCCCATCCATATTGTTCTTTTTCTCCCTTGAAAGTTACTTATTTTATTTGATTTCTATTTTATTTATTTGTTTGTTTATTGTTTGTCGTGAGGCTTGAACTCTGGGTCTGGGTGCTGTCCCTGAGCTCTTCAGCTCAAGGCATGCGCTCTACCACTTTAGCCACAGTGCCACTTCTGGTTTTCTAATGGTTTATTGGAGATAAGAGTCTCATGGACTTTTCTGCACTGGCTGGCTTTGAACTGTGATCCTCAACTCTCAGTCTCTTGAGTAGCTAGGATTACAGGTGTGAGCCATCTGCACCTGGCTATTTTATATTTTTATCTTTAAGTTATTGTACCAAATCCATAAGATTAATCTTTCATTTCTTCCAGGATAAAGTTGGATTCCTGGGGTTTATTTTTGCCTTCGTCATTTGCTTTTCAGTTACCTCCTAGCCCACCTGCAGCACCTTTGTCTACACAGGATGCTCTGCTTCTTATGTCAGTTTCTTTGCCCTCTCTTAACATGTCCTGCTCACAAGGTACCTAGTTTATTCTTCTATAACCCCTAGAAGCACCTGGTATCAAGTGCTAATGTTTTATTCTATGTATCACTAAACTGAGATCCTCAGAATAGGTGCTTTATCTGTTTTCCTCAATGCTGAGAGAAAAAAAAGCTTCTGAATGGAGAAATGAAAAGTCTTGTTAGAGTAGAGAAAGTGAGGGGGCAGAACAAGTAGAAGATGATTGGAAACTATTGAAAAAATAGGCCTGTTTATAAAGGCTAATTTCTGAAAGTTCTGTTTTCCATGAGTAGTAAAGGGAATCACAGGAGATATGTATTAAATGATGTGAGAAAAGGTCAGAAAAAGTGATAACATACACAGAGAGCTAGTGATGGCCAGATCTTTGCAAAGCCCCTAATCTGCATCACTTACTTAATCCACATAATAGCCTATAAAATGTGTTTTTCTCTTATTAATGAAGCAATAGGGCTCAGAAACATTAAGTAATTTGTTGAAGGTCAGACAGTTGGCAGATAGGAGACCAGAACTCAAGGTATTTCTGAATCTGATTATGGGTTTAGTAGCTAAACCTTGCCCTGTCATATTGCATAGGTCTTAACTGCTGAAAGCAGTTTTTCTTATTGATACAGCATTCATCTAGTTAGTAGGGGATGTCCTCATTTAAGAATATTCTGCCCAAGGTTCACCCTTCAGACATAATTCAGTGATATGATATTTTCCTAGAATGTAGAAGTCCCTATTTAGAGATATCTTATCTCAAAAAAAAAAAAAAGCTGAGTATGATGTAATCTCAGCTAGATATGTGAGAGATAAAGGTAGATCAAGATCTGAGGTGAACCCAGGCAAAAGGCTCAACAACCTACCTAAAGAAAAACAACAAACAGCTAAATCAAAGAGGAACCATGATGCATGTAATAGAACGCTTGCCTAGAAAGTACAAGACCTCCAGTTCAATCTTTAGTACTGGTCAAAAAAGAAGAAAAGCAAAGAAAGAAACAAAAAAGCAATTAAACAAAAATTATTAGATAAACATAGAAATCATATGTAATACTTAACCTAAGTATATATGTGTGTTTTACTTTCAGTTGATTATCTCTGTAAGATTCAATGGATTTTCAACATAGTTAATTGTGGTCAAGAACTTTTTATCTTAGGAGTATTGTTGACAATATTTCTGACACCCAAGTTCATTGCTGCACAAGTTATGGAAACAGCCCAGATGCACTACAACACGAGTGAATGAAGAAAATGTTGTGTCTCTACACAATGGAACTGAATATAGCCATTGGAAAGAATAAGATTATGTCATTTGCAGGGAAATGGATGGTCCTAGAACAAGTCATGTTAAGTGAAGCAAGCCAAGCTCAGAGAGATAACCAACACATCGTTTCTCTCATATGTGGAAGCTAGATCTAAAATACAACTAGACATGATAACTTATATGAATTTACACACAAACAAAATGGCTAAAGGCAGTTGTATGAAGGGGAAGTATTCAAAGGCATAACTCCTTTGAACATCTAAAGTACTGTTCATCAAAATGAATTCCAGGAAATGGAAACATGTTTTTTTTCCTAAACAGAGGTCAAGAAGGGGCACAGGAATGGGAAGGAGACAGGATGAATAAATGTAGTTATTGCATTCAATGTACAGTATATAAAAAATGAACTTCACAACTTGTGGGTAGGAACAGCAGGGGAAAATGGGAGCAAGCAAAGGAAGAGGTGACATTGCCTAAGAAGCATTGTATTCATTTCCTGTACTCATCGTAAGCCTTTTGTACAACTCTGTATGGGTCACAAATTCTTAAAAAAAAAAGATTCCCTCCTCAGACTCCATATAAAGCTTAAATAACCCTACAGAACATTCAGAGCACATTTAAGCTTTATATTGTCTTTATCCAGTCTTAACTGCTCTAGATTAAACTTTAGGGTGACAGTCAAGGTGCTTGAGTCCTAAATAACACCACAGCATCCTAGGGCACAAAGCAGGTATGTGAGAACACTGAAATTCAGGTGATTGAGGGGCTGTCCAAGAAGGTTCTTCCTTCATGAAATAGCCATTGTCATAGCTTGCCTATGGAAATTTCCATGCACAGTAAGTCAAAAAGCCAAACTTACCTATTAACTCAAAGGGATACATCCTTGTTCACTGATGGTTTATATAAGGTTTTTTTTGTGTGTGTGTGTGGGGGTGGAGAGTGACCCATTTGGACATCCATAAGATATAACCAGAGAGCTCTACATCCACATTTCATCCTAGCACTGTGAACTAGCAGATAATAACAGTGGAGATGATGGATCCAAGTCTCAGGATGATAATGGCATTGAAATAACTCCAGTTCTCCCTGGGAATCTGCCAGGAATTGGTTCAAGAATCTCATATTCATGTCTGTGGATGTATAGGTCCCTTAGATTAAAGGGGTTGCATTTGCATACAGCCCAGACACATGCTCCCATATACATTAAATCATTTCTAGATTGCTTACAATACCTAACACAGTGTGAACACTATGTAAATAGTTTTGAGCCTGTATTTTGCAGGGAGTCATGATAAGACCTACAAGTCTGCACATGTTCCATATGGACCCACATGTTTTTACTTCAAATTATCCATCAGTGATAGGTTGAACTCTTGGATGTAAAACTTCACAGATATGGAATGTCTATAATAGATGGTACTATTTCATGAGCCATCTTTTGTTTTTTTGTTTTTTGTATTTTTTTCAGCTATCACACTAAGCTTTAAAGAAGGCATTTAAGGCTAATTACATAAACAGTTCATGTTGAAGGTGAGGAAGATAATCTCAGGTGAAGCCTCAGCTCAGCCACCACAGGAGGCTGACCAACAGCACTTTTAATAGAAAGTCTGTCATCTCCTCTAGCTCTCCAGACTTCCTGTGAAACACAGGAAGTTCTTTCAGCCTCTCCTGACTCCTCCCAACCCACAGCAAGTCTGTTTCCTGGAGCCCCACCCCACCGCATCTCCCCTTCCCAGCCCTTTATCAGAAAGTAGATAGCTTACTGAAAGGCAAAGGCAGACATTATCTGGTAATTAGGCTCATTAATTTTATAGGAAATTCTTTAATTTTTTTTTCCTGTGGGGCCATGTTCTTGAAATGCATTATCTTCCTTTTATGACTTCACTTGCTTCCGTGTCAGTAGAGATTAAAGGTAACATGCTCTGCTGGGAACAAACACAATTTTCCAGTAGCTGCATTTTGTTTTCCTTAATAATTAACAATTGCTGCTGACTAAACCCAGCTGCCTAAAATGCCCACCTTTCACACAGCAGAGGGCATCGGGCTGAGCAGTTCACAAGGGATATCAGAAAGGAAAAAATAAAGGAAGTGTGATTAAAGCATTAAAGATTTAAAGGTTGACATCAGGATGAAAGGTGGAATTACAGTAAATATAACGCTGTTTAACATTAAATAGAATGTGTTGTACTTGAAACCGTTGCTCATTTCAACATTAATTATTAAAGGGGAACCTGACAACTCATTTTTTAATTCACAACTTCAAATCACAATTTCTTAAGATAAAAATACAGCAGAGGAGCTCAGAGGATCCGTGCTTTTTCGTCATTCATGACTTCATGTTTGTGTGTGTGTGTGTGTGTGTGTGTGTGTGTGTGTGTGTGTGTGTGTGTTGATATAGTCTATGAATAATTAGAATGAAATGTGCCTGAGCTATAGAAACAAGGCATAGTTTGTGGTGAATTGATTTTATGCTACTGGACAGAGTTATTAAGCAATAAGTCCTACTGAAAATTATTTTACCTATTTGCTCATTATTTTAACTTGAGTGTTGGGGTTTTGGGAAAGTCTAACTGAGTGGAAGCAGACTTTATACTGAATATTTTAAATCAATTTTATTCTGGGGGAAGGGTAAACATGTTCATTCTTGGTCTTTTACTAAAGACAAACAACAGATGAGAGAGTAATCAGGTATGCATTGGCTAGTTTCTATGTGAAATCACTAAATATTTTGCTGGATTTCAAATATGTTGTCCATTAGAATCTTCATGTTGCTTGGTGAGTAAAATTTAGGAGGAAATTCTTGATGATGACTGTAATTGGCCTTCAAAAACAGAGGAAAAAATGATATAGAGAAGGCATTTATAGTTGTGTCAAAGAAAGTTGTAATGATTCTGTCTAGCAAAGTACAATGGAAATTTATATTGCTCCTTGGTGATTGTGATTGATTAATTGTGATTGAATAAATGCTTATGGAAACCATGTATGATGGCATAGAACTGTAATGCCATTACTCTGGAGACAAAAACAGGAAGATCATGAGTTTGAGGCCAGCCTGGGCTGCACAGTGAGACCATATTCAAAACAAATTAACAAAAGAAATGTCTATGAGTTAATATTTGTGTGATCAACCCAGTAAGGACATTTTTATTCTATGACCAAAAGATGTGAACTACTTTGTAGTATCATTAATAGTCTTTGAGACAGGAACCAGTGACTCATGCCTGTTATCCTAGCTACCCAAGAAAGGGTAAGCAAGAAAAATCATGTTTTAAATTTAAATATACCCCATCTTTACACATACACTTGTGGTAACACATGCCTGTTACACCAACTATGACAGAACTAGTCCAAAGGAAAGGTGAGCTATGGAGCTGGAGATTAAAGTGGTAGAGTTTCTGTTCAGCAAGCATAAGCCCCTAAGTTCAAACCCCAGAACTGCCACAAAAAAGAAACCAGAAAAAAGAAAATCATTAAATTGAATCTTTAAAAAAGTGAATTCTAAAATGTAGAAGACCAGTCCTAAGTGATAAAATTTAATTTTCTCTGATGCATATTCTTTTGTTTCCTTTGACAGTGAGTTTCTTCTTTTTTTTCTTGGTTTTTCTATCTCTCTTGAGAAAGAAAGAGACAGAGAGAAATATCATTGATAATGCATGATATGTCATGTGTTAAAGATACCACCACAGGCTAACGGGTCATTCTCTTCTGAGATATGGTTAGTGCAGATGGAAAAGGAAAAAAGACAGAATCACATGAGGGTTCTCGCAGCTTCTGCTGAAGAGTAGCACACATTGTTCTGGACACATTTCATTGGTCAAAGTGAGCCATAAGGCAATTCTGAAATTAAAGGGGTGGGAGGGAATAATCTAATGTAGAGAAGGTAACTGATTTTGCAAACAATAACATTTACTTCCTCTCTATACACACAGATCCTGGACCATTTCATTCATATATATAATATATTTATATGCATACATATTACATATTTTTGAGAGAATTTAGGTCAGTATCTGGTAATCTCCCTCAGAGACTATCACAGGGAGAGTTATACTGATTCCATGGTAGAAAAATGTTCAATAAAAATGACTTTTATGTTTAAAATCAAGTCTCAGTGTGCTAAGTGTGCTTAAAAACAGCATTCTGTCCATTAAGCATGCCTTTATAAATGCAGATCATAAAAAGTGGATGGATCCTGTATTAATCGTTTATGCTGCCATCAGCAGCTAAGAAAGCCCTATAGATATTAGAATGACTAATTTGGTATTTCCAAGTACAGACTAGGATGAAAAATTACTTTGAATTATCAGGTCATTAGTATGAAGTTAACTCTTTCTAAAACAAGTCATGAAATCTTCATTTTACCAAATGGAAAACAAAATATAGCATATTGATGATGATGGAAAATGGTATTTAAGAACCAGTCTGAGCCAGACCCTAAGTGGCTTAAGCCTATAATCCTAGCTACTCAGATGGCTGAGATCTGAAGATCGCAGTTTGAAATCAGCCAGGACAGAAAAATCCCTGTCAGACTCTTATCTCTAATTATCCACTCAAAAATGGGAAATGGTGTTGTAGCACAAGTGGAAGAGCACTAGCCTTGAGCACAATAGTGACTCAGGGAACTTAGTGCTCAGGCCCTGAGTTCAAGCCCCACAAAGGACAAAAAAAGAAAAAATAAACAGAACTCATCTTAGACCGTGTTGAAGAGTTTGCCAAAGGCTTTTCTGGAGTCACTATGGAGGTGTGTTGCCTATGTACCTGTAGCTTCATATTCTGAATGAGTCTAGTAAAGTTATATAACATGCCTAAGGAAATGGCAGACCTGGAATTCAAACTCATGTTTCCTAATCTAAGTCCAATAATCTATCCACTACATATGGACTTCTTCCTAGCACACAGAACCATATTCTAGTCTTTTCTTCATTCTGAAAAACAAAATTGAGTACAAAACCAGCAAATGTGGAAAATATCTGCAAAAGAACATTGTCTTGGGTTTGGTCCCGGCTGGGGTATGTTTCTTGGATGAGTTCTTTCAGCTATGTGTGCTTCATTTCTTCACTCACAGGAAAGAAGAACTGTCAGTGAAGGCAGTAGGGAGCTGGGTTACTTTTAAAGGATTTGAGAACTTACAGTCTCTTGTCATTCATATGAAACTTCGGTATCCAGCTGCCTACAAAAGAGTAAAAGCTGTTCTGGATACCTCTAGAAACTCATCATAAACATAGCAGGGGGGAAAAAGCATGTACAGGTTCACATAATTAGAAGGAAGTAAAAAATGGCATATTCGTTAGCTATGATCGAAAGTAGAATAGGAAGTGTGGAGCCAAAGAGGAAAAAAAAAAAAACGAAGTAGGTAAATACATGGAGATGAGAAGAGCTGAACATTTTCAAATGAAATCGAATAGATGAATATGAATATAGGAGATGAATTTGAGCAGTGCTGTATGAGATATAAAGACACATAGACAGAAGCCAGAGTACATTGTCTTAAAAGCCTGACTCAGACATGTACACTTTATCTCATTAAGTAAACAGAATATAACAGTGGTTTGCTTTTTTTTTTCAGACAAGAATATGGATGTATATTTCTGAGGAAGTCTTAGCAGGACACATAAGGAACTCTTGGGCTTGGATGGGAAGTGTTGTCACCAAAAATTTTCTGGTTAACACATCTCTGAAGCATTCTGAAAGACACACCTACCAGAAAGCAGGCTAGTCTCTAGACTTCATCGCTGTCTATGTGTGCTATCGAAGGAACTGGTTTGCATTGACCTTGTCAATCACATCCATCACTCCCCTTGCTCTGCAGAGAAACACACTGCTCTCCCCTTATCTGCCTCTCCCCCCTCCCCACCCCAGACCTCAGGATCTCAGCACATGTGTTCTCCCTTCCCCAGATAGAATCAAGTCTACTGTTCAACAGAAAGAGAGCTGTGTGACAGGGTCAGCAAAAGCTCTTCCATGTATTTAATGTAGCATCTTTCCCTTCTCCGGGAGGCCTTGCTCATCTTGAAGTACAAACCATCATGTGTCTCTTAAGAATGAACTCCTAAAGTTGTAGAAGAGGAGGGTCATATCCTCCTCCATCACCTCACATTACCCCTCAGGCAGGACAAGATTTTCATGGCACTTCTAAAACTTCTCTAAGCTAGAATGAGTCCCCAGTAGCCGGATGCCATCAGAACTCAGAGACTTTCACCAAGCTTATGAGGTTTCAATAAGGAAAACAATTAGATTTTAAATAAAGAGACATCCACTTGCCTTCTTTTCTAAGTTCCAGAGATGGCTAAGAACCTCACAAAAGGCACCTCAGTGCATCGTAGGCAGTCCCAGGAGCGTCCTGCTGCTGCTGATTTTCCAGCTAGTTATGTGTGCAAGGAAGAATCTGTTTTGAATGTGGATAAGTAAACAACCCAGTCCATCAAAATATGAATTCCTCTTCAGTAAATGGTGCTGGCAAAATTGGTTAACTACTTGTAGAAAACTAAAGCTAGATCCTTATACATCACCCTGCACCAGAATCAACTCCAAATGGATCAAAGACCTCGGAGTCAAAGCAGACACTCTGAAAACATTACAGGAAGGAATAGTAGAAAACCTAGGTCTCCTTAGAACAGGCCGAAATTTTCTTAATAGAGACCCGGAAACACAACAAATCAAAGAAAGGTTGGACAAATGGGATTGCATGAAGTTGCAGCGCTTCTGCATGGCAAAGGACATAGCTAGCAAGATCAATAGAAAGTCCATGGATTGGGAGAAGATCTTCACTAGTCATACAACGGACAAGGGTCTCATATCTAAAATATACTTGGAACTCAAAAAATTAAATCCCCCAACAACAAATCCTCAAAGGAACAACTGCCCAATAAATAAGTGGGCTAAAGACTTCAAGAGAAACTTCTCAGAAGAGGAAAGAAGGATGGCTAATAGACACATGAAGAAATGCTCAACCTCCCTAGCCATAAATGAAATGCAAATCAAAACAACATTGAGATACCACCTCACTCCAGTTAGAATGGCTAAAATCAAGAACTCTAAAAACAACAGATGCTGGAGGGGATGTGGACAGAAGGGAACCTTACTGCGTTGTTGGTGGGAGTGTAAACTTGTTCAACCACTTTGGAAAGCAGTATGGAGGTTCCTCAAAAGATACACATAGAGCTCCCCTATGACCCAACAATCCCACTTTTGGGCATTTACCCAAATGTTTACAAACAAGACCACACTAAAGCTGCCAGCACAACTATGTTTATTGCAGCATTATTTACTATAGCTAAGATATGTAACCAACCCAGATGCCCCTCAGTAGATGAATGGATCAAGAAAATGTGGTATATATACACAATGGAATTCTGTGCCTCCATCAGAAAGAATGACATTGCCTCATTTGTTAGGAAATGGAAAGGCTTGGAAAAAATTATATTAAGTGAAGTAAGCCAGGCCCAAAGAAACATAGGTCCCATGGTTTCCCTTATTTGCAATAACTAGTATATGTCAGAATCAAGCAGAAAAGGTCAGATAATGTGATGTTAGGGAAATGAACCCTAAGATATGTATTCAAATGTTTTTTTTCCTTTCATGCAATTGTTTCTAATGCATTTATATGATTATTTCTTTGTTGCTTTGGATGTCCCTCCCCCACAGTATAACCCCTGCTTTCACTGTATTTGATGTTCGTATAATTTGTGGAGAAGAAGGGGAAAACAAATCGTTTAATAGGGATACAGGTGGAGCCATTGCAACAATGAGATGTACAAGTCATTATGTCGAAAACGAACTTTACAATGAAGGGATGGGAAGGAGAAACAAAGGAGGAGGCTACAATGCTTGATAAGAAATATACTCATTATCTTGCCCATGTAATTGTAACCCCTCTGTACAGTATTTTCACAATAAAAAATAAATAAAAATTAAAAAAGAAATGTACTCATTATCTTGTCCATGTAATTGTAACTCCTCTGTACAGTATTTTCACAATAATAAATAAATAAATAAAAATAAAAATATGAATTTCTAAAAAATAAAACCCAACCAATCATTGGATATTTTATTTTCCTGCTCTAGTCTCAATATAATCAACTGGTTAAGAAAAGAATCGACATGTGAATACAAATAAGCGAAATACTCTAAACCCCCTCTCCTAAAAAGATAGTTTCATTGGAAAGTCTCTCACCCACCAACCTAGGATATTTTATCTTGGGTTTTTTGTTGGTTTGTTTGTTTTTCTAACCTCACCACAAGTTCACTATTTTTAGGATGACTATGACAGAGTAGCACCAAACCTTTTGTCATCATTTAAAGCACCTATTTCATCACGCATATAAATCCACTGAGAAGATCTTACTGCTTGTTCCGAGAGAGGCCAGGAGACTTTTCTCACAACAGATACAAAGCTCCCCTGTAGAGGAGTCACAGGCTTTCTCTTTTAAAGTGTAACTTTAAACCCTGCCTCTAAACCTTAACATAGAATTGTCTTAGTCCATCTTCTGTTTCTACAATAGAATATGCGAGAATGGGTAACATATAGAGAAGAGAAATTATTTCTTAGAGTTCTAGAGTCTGGGAAATCTATACTTGAGGGACTGAATCTGATGAGTGAGCCTTTGTGTTGAAAAGGATTTGGCAGTCCTAAGATGAGCAGGGCATTCGGAGAAGAGAGGGTACATGAGAGACAATCAAATAAAGCGTACAACTACCCCCTGGGAAAACTCATCCACTTGCTTCCTCAGTAACACATTAATCCATGTATGAACTAATACATTTATGAAGGAAGAGCTCTCACTACCCAAAAGTCCTATCTCCAAATGTAATTAACACGTAGCTATCTTTACAATAGTATTTTGGGAGACGTCTGCTTAAAATACAGCAGCCTTACTGGATGCAGGATGCAGTCGGTCAAGCCTATATCTTAGCTATTCAGAAGGCTGAGATCTGACAATAGCGTTTCAAAGCCAGCTGGGACAGAAAAGTCCCCATGAGACTCTTATTTCCAATTAACCACTCAAACATTGGAAGTGGCACTGTGGTTCAAAGTGGTAGAGCACTAGCCTTGAAAGCCTTGAGCAAAAGAACTCAGAGACAGGGCCCTGGTCCTGAGTTCAAGCCTGTCAATGGATCAATAAAACACACACACACACACACACACACACACACACACACACACACACATGCACACACACACATGCACACACACACACACACACACACACATGCAACACATCCTTGAACATCAGTTTGATCACATGTAAAAGACACCCAAGGAGAGTTATGGAAGGTAAAGATTGTGTGTATTGAATATCCATAGCTCAGATGTTGCCTTATTAAATACTCAATGAGTAGAACATATGCTTGTATAGTTTTATTTCAAAACTATAACTCCATCCATCCATACATCCATCCATGTATTCACACAGTCAACAAGCCATCCATCCTGAAAATCAGGCACATATAATTTTCATAATGAATCTTTATATATATGTATGTCTACTACTCATAATGTTTTCTGTCTGTAGTTAGAATTAAGCACATTTTTTCTGAAAGAAAAGCATAGTGTTAACATTTGGATGATTAAACAAAAAACCTTAAGACCTACACCAAACTGACAAAATGTTCAAGACATGTTAATAAATAGAATAAAAGAACCGACATACACATTTACAGTAGGTAAAACATGATTAAAATTGAATTTCCAAACTTCAAATGCCTATTAAGTTCCTTTCTTGGACTTCCATACTGACTGTCTTTTACATAACTTCATTTGCCTGCACTATATGGCTTTATTAAATTTAATTGACAACTGATAAAATAAAACATTGTAGGCTGCAAGTTTAAATGAATTAGTACTTAAGCACATAAGAATCAAACAAAGCAAACTGCCCCCATCATAAAAATAAAGGCTCCTCAAACAACTTTACTCAAAGCAAGATTAAGATACAAAATGTACCTTAAGCTATTTATTTTGGCCAGTATTATTTTAGTTCAATTATTATTATTTTTGGGGGGTCCGGTCATGGGGCCTGACCTCTGGGCCTGGGCGCTGTCCCTCAGCTCTTCAGCTCAAGGCTAGCACTCTACCACTTGAGCCACAGCTCCACTTCTGGCTTTTTTCTTTTTGCTTATGTGGTGCTGAGGAATCAAACCCAGGGCCTCAGGCATGCAAGGCAAGCACTCTACCACTGAGCCACCTTCCTAGCCCCTGAATTATTTTTGATAATATTTTCTACAAAAAAAGTTTAGCAATTTGAGCAGCCAATATATTGCTCTGTACGAGATGCCATATCTAGTTTTCAAAAAGACTCAATTAGCTGGGCACCAATGGCTCACGCTTGTGATCCTAACTACTCAGGAAGCTGAAATCTGAGGATCACTGTTCAAAGCCAGCCCAGGCAGGAAAGTCCATGAGATTCTGATTTCCAATTAACCACCAGAAAACCGGAAGTGGCGCTGTGGTTCAAATGGTAGAGTGCTTGCCTTGATCTGAAGAGCTCAGGGACTGTGCTCAGGTCCAGAGTTTAAGCCCCATGACAAAAAAAAAAAAAAAAGACTCAATCATTGTATTTGAGCCTTAGTAACATGTAAACATATACTAGTTTTCCATCTTCATAGCTCAGTATTCTATATTTAGGATGTTCTGTGTTCCATGTGAGTTACCCATATGTAAGTTACAGTAGAAGAAAAACTACTGCAAGTTGTACAGACTCTTGTGATAAAAGGCCTTTCTAATACAGAGATTCATGGTGGCCTTCTTAGTTCTTTGCCATTTCTCTACATCACTCTTAATCCTGGGTAGATGGTGAGAAAAACAGGCAGAATGATTCTTTTTTCTCCTAAGCTCCATTAGCACCCTGTCATGGCTGAATTAGAATACTGAGTATCAGGAGGTAGGCATTAAATAGTAGTCAAATGCTTTTAGGAAAAGAGAACTTCATTTTGATGATATAGTATTTTATAATCATTTAATTCTCTATTAGATACATTTTATGGATGTTATATTGAAAACTTCGTGAATGGTCTGTTGAATTTTCCCAGCTCTTGTTCCTTCTTTCTAGGTTCATACCTCACGAACCCTTGTGCACCTCTCATTTCTGTCTGCATCCATTCATCCATGTAGGACCCAGTGCTGAGGCTGTGTAGCAGGAAGGGAGAAAAGGTGCTTGTGTCAAGGTTAATACTCCCCATTCTCTGGCTACAAAAGGAGCTACTTGAAGCAACATCCAGAAATGTATATGCAGAAAGGAAGTGGCTGAGCAGAAGTCATATTGATGACCTTTATCCACCTCTGGGAGATAATACCATAAAGAAATAAAATAAATCAGCTGAGGAGTTTGACTGTGTAACTTTATTGAGGAATTCTATGATTTACTGTTCAATATAGTGAGGCTTATCATATAACTTAGCGGTGGAACTCCTGATTTAGTGTGCAGCACAACGGGGCTTATCATGTAACTATTATATGAGAGTCTTGGCAAAAGCGTGGTTAGAGGTTTGCACAGACTGTTAGGAATGACTGACATGCTTTTTGCTCAAATGGACCAAAACAGACTCTTACTAGCAAACAAAATTCTCTGCATCTGAAATTCTAGTATTTTAAAGTTACTGGGCACAGATGTTAAGGGCAACGTAGATATCTGCTTTATTGTTCTCTCCTGATTTTACCCCGAAGTAAAGGGCTATAGAAGATTTACTCTTTTATGATTCTGATGTCCATTTTAGAGGCTTTAAGCACTTTTTAAACTCTTTTTAAAGGAGACATTAGTGCTGAAGAAGCAACACATCAAAACACATAAAGCCCAGGCCTTCCTATTTCCTGTCAGTCTCAGATTTGTATCATTCAGTCTCCCTTGTCATTGGGATTAGACCAGCGCTCCTCAGCCAGGGACATGAGGCTTGCAAGTTAAGTTCCTATCTCTGTCTTTTGGTGCAACTACCACTAAGTCGAAACATAAATAGCCTCTAAACAAGAATTGCAATCCTCAAGTATTATGAATCATACATTGTCAAGATGCTCACAAAAACGCTAGAACCATTGAAGAAAGGCTTAAGCAATTTAGGCCCAAAATACTCTGGCTCCTCTAAAATTATTCTCTTGACTTGATAAAAATTTTTTGGAGATGAGAAATAACTCCTTTGCATTCCTCTTTGAACTCTCAGTGTTTAGCACAGTGTGGATGTGTGACACCTAGTAGGTGCTTACTGGTTTGAATATAAATAGATGTGGAAGTACTGGCATAGTTCTTTGCAATCAGGCATACCTGGTCTCTTTCTGTCATGGCATTTGTGAATAGATCATATTCACATCCATCCACTGAGCCCTCCCTATCCCTGCTCTAACCATGGGGCTGGAATAATTTCCTTCTGGTCTTCTTCTCTTCTTCCACATAGGATCCGGGCCAGACCATTTTATCCCTTACCAAATGAAATTCTAATCAAGTTTGCTGCCCAGAAACTCTTTTAAACACTTCATATTGACAAAGCTTGGAATCTCATTCCACTTATGACTCCTATGGATAATATCTGATATTATTAACTGAGAGAGTGAATGAAGCTAATCCATCCTGGTGAATGGATAATGAGTGATAGAAATGTCCGAAATCCTCCAAAGCACATCCTCAATTTAAACAACAAATAAAAACAAACAGATCAAAGAGTAGCATAAAAATCAGGTTGTAAACGAAATGGAGAATCTGGAGGTAATGATGAAATGATCACATGTTACATAAAAAGAGTAATTTGACAGCAAGATTGCTTGGATCAAAACCTCAAATGTTTTTTTTTCTCCCTTTTTGCCTGTTTCTTTTGTTTTTGTGATATGGGGGCTTGAATTTAAAACCTTATACCTGGTTGTCACAGGCCCTTACTGCTTGAGCCACAATTCCAGCCCAACATGTATGAGTCATTTTAGAGGTTAAGTCTGATCTGAAACTGCTAGTCTCTTTGTTTCAACCCTTTGCCTAACCAGAATCCCAAGTGTGAGCACCCTGGGTTTTTTTCCTGTTTTTTGTTTTTCCTGAGTCAGAGATCTTAGGCTGGATGATGAACCTTTTTGTGTCTGAGTTTCTTCATTTCTAATACAAATACAGTCAACATGTTTACCTTATAAGTTGACATGTTTAATTGAAACCCTTTTGTGCAATTGGTTCAAGGTAATGGAACTTTTTTGAGAAAATTAAAATAAGGAAAGAAACAATAAAAATAAAGATTTTCATCAAATATCTTGCTGGGAGATTATTCTGAGAACTATACTAAGTACATGGCAAATGCTTCACAAAATTCCTCCCACACAGACACATTATGCAAATACTGGCTTACAATAACAATATTATTATCCCATAGTCTCCAAATTCTCTTTTTAAAAATTTGTTTAATAATCTTGAGTAACTTTGTGATTTAATCTTGACAGTGTTTTCCACATACCTGTTACCTGCTTAAAACTACTTTGAGGTAGCTGGGTGGTGGTGTCTCACACCTCTAATCCTAGCTACTCAGACGCTGAGATCTGAGGATCCAAGTTCAAAGCCAGCTCCGGGAGGAAAGCTCATGAGACTCTTGACTATCCATCACCCAGGCCCGAGTTCAAGTCCCAGGACAGATATCAGAACAAATTACGTAAGGTAGAGTGGAACTAGAGAGAATCCAATGTTTACAAAGAGAAAATAGAATCTGATAGGCTGAAAAATTAAACTCTAAAGCTTAGACTTATTAATTGGAATGGGGAAAGTTTGTCTCTTCTACTTACTTCTTATCAAAATTATGACATTGTAGAAAACACCTATGCTTTTACCCCCTCCCCACCCTGCATAGAAATTGGTCATGTTTTCCCTGTGGAAAGCTAATGCTTTCTAAGTCTTATTATAAGAATGAATCATCATTTTAGTCCACTGAAAATCATAGTGGACTTAGCAAAATCAGTTCAAGAAAATGGGTTTCCCTTACTTGCAATAACTAGTATATGTCTGGGACAAGTAGAAAAGGTCAAAAGCTATGTACATATGACCAGATAAGATGAAGTTAAGCCAAATGAACCCCAAGATAGGGACACAAGTGGTTTTTTTTTCTTTCCTGGTATTGTTTCTAACATATTTATAAGATACCACATGATTTATTTGTTGCTTTGTATGTTCCTCCCCCATGGTATAGCCCCTATTTTCACTGTATTTGATGTCGGTATAATTGCGGGAGGGGAAGATTAAAAACAAAATGTTTAAATAGGGATACAGGTTGACCCATTGTAACAATGAGATGTACAAGACACTATGTTGAAAACAAACTTTACAATTTAGGCTGCAGGTGGGGGGAGTGTAGCTGTGGATGTGGGAGGGAAGGGATGGATGGTAGGGGAAAAACAAAGGAAGCAACAATGCTTAATAAGAAATGTATTCATTACCTTGCTCATGTAACTGTAACCTCTTTGTACAGTGTTTTCACAATAAAAAACTTATTTAAAAAAGAAAATATGCATCTATAATTAACATATGCATTCTGGAACTTATGGGTTTGCTAAAATAATGCCTATGGTCCATTTATTTTTCTTAATTATTGTGTACTCTTCAAGGATGGGTCTATCTACCTATGATGTGGAGGAGTTTAGTTGACTTTCAGTCCATCTTCCCAGGTATGAAAAACCAATTCCACATCTTAACTCTGTGGCCTCTTCCTTCAACACATACCTCTTGGCTGCTCTTATCCATGGATGTAAATATAAATATAAATGTACATGTCTCCTTTAAGCTGAACACTTGCTAAGTTTATATTTCCTCTTATGTCTCCTTGAACTCTTACTATGTGAATCTAATTTGTTGGCCTACACCTCCACTGTATCTCAACTCAGTATTGCTCCAAAAGGAATTCTTCTTAACCTCAAAATTGATTGACATACTCTTCCTCCATCTCTTCTGGGCAACACTAATCCTCTGGCTGTTAAAACTAAAGATGTCAGAGTTACTATGACCCTTTTACTTCCTTCATGCCCATAGCTAATCTCTCAATATTTTTTTCTGTTTCTACTTTTAAAATGTGTCCAGAATATTACCATATTTCACACCCATCTGTGCTAGTAGAATGGTCTAAGGGTGATAACTTATGTCACTTTTCAATTGGACCAGATTGAAGGATGCTTAGAAAATTGGTACTAAGGTGTAAGATATCTGTTGCTATGCCTACATGGAAAAACCTCTGGAGTTGTTTTGCTGAAGGATTATGAGGGGGAAATGGTAAAGTAGGTTAGAGAAAACCTAGAATTCTCTATCTGGAGTTTTAATGATTCTGATAGGGCCTAGAAAACTAGAATACTAACAGAAATGTAGCCAGTAAGGCCAAGCTGATAAAGTATCAAATGGGAATCAGGACTAAAAGGCCCACCCATATTCTATAAGGCCAGGAATTTGAATGCTTTTCGTTGGTCTCCTGGGTCATTAAAAGTGATGGATGAGTTTGTCTGGTGGAAGAAATGTCAGGGCAGCTAAGTATTCAAGCAGGAGAAACATGGGTGTGACTTGGTGCTTTTTGTCTAAATTTTATAGAACACTCAGGAGCATTGAGAAGGAGAACAGAAAGATTTGGGAAAAGTTCACTTTGTCCAGAAAACTAGCAAGAATAAAGAGACTATTGCTATTAAAAAAAAATAAGCCAAACTGGGCACATCTGGCTCACATCTATCATTTTAGCCATTCAGGAGGCTGAAATCAGAGAATTATGGTTTAAAGGCAGCCCAGGAAGATCAATTAACAGCCTGGATGTTAACATTAGTTTGGTTCTAATATGAAGTGATGAGAATCTTTAAGAAGTGGGTCTACAAGAGGCTGGCAGCCATTGGGGATATATGCCCTTGAAGAGGTTGGGGTGATGCCAGTCTTGTCCAATCTCTCTTCTTCACTTCTTAGCTGGCATGATCTGAGTGGCTTCCTTTACTCTGAGCTCCAGCCATGACGCATTGTCTTCATCCAGGTCTGAAAATAACAGCCAACTGGTCATGGAATGAAACCTCCAAAACGGTGAGTCAAAGTTAGCCTTCCTTTTTTCCTTTTATTTACTTAATTTTTGCTTCTAGTTTAGTATCTAAAGTTTATTCTTAAGGAAATGGGAAGCTGACTAGCACTTTTAGCCTTCGTAAATTATTTTAATGACTTGAACTGACGTATGGACTTAATGGCCAGACTGACACTACTTTCCTGACTAACATCTTCAAATGGCTTCTAATCTGGACTGAATCCAAAGCCTTTAGGCTATAATAGGATGGGATTCACTCACTCTCCATTATTTTCATGAACTTATCTCTCAGTATCTTCCTTACTATGTAGTTTAACCAACCAAGTTCCTGCCCTTTCTATATGCCAGCTGTATATAGACCTCTGGATGAGATGTTCTTACATGGTTCTTTTCTTGAACACCTTCAGATCTATTCCTTTTTGTTTTTGCAAGTCCTGGGGTTTGAACTCAGGGCCTGGGCTCTGTCCCTGAGTCTGTCTGTGCTCAAAGCTAGCACGCTACCATTTGAGCCACAGTGCCACTTCTGGCTTTATCTGTTTATGTGGTACTGAGGAAGTGAAACCAGGGATTCATGCATGCTAGACAAGTACTCTACCACTAAGCCACCTTCCCAGCCCCCAGACGTGCTCATATATCCCCTTCTCAGCAGTCCTCCCAAGCCATACTACTGAAAATTCACCTCTCACATCTCTTAGCTTTTATGGGCACTTTACTTCTCTTCATCAAAGTCAATGCCTCTAATTAAGTGATATAATTTAGTATATACATTTTGCTTAGATTCTGCCTTACTCTTCCTAAAATAGAAGCTTCATGGAGGAATATAGTATTGTCTGTGTTGTTTATTACAATATCTTCAACATCAAATAGTTGTCTGGCCACATCATAAGTATATAATCAATAAAAATTGTGGTTTAATCAGCCTAAAGAAATAAGGAAGCAAAACATCATAGATTCTGTTGCACATTTATTATATTGTATTGATGTTAACATTTAAGTAATGCATATGGAGCCAAGTATGCCTTAAGATGGATTTTCATTTTCTTGTTTATTGTATAGAATCTATATTATTGACTCCAGTACAATACTTGCTGATTACAGTGTACAAACAGGGGATTAAAGTCTCCAAACCTCTATGTTTAGGTATAGCTAAAGGCTGAATTATCAATGGACCGTATACCTATAACCTCTAGTTCAGAGCCTTTAAGACACACCAATGACTTCACATTCCTTTCCTTTTCCTCTTAATTACAAGGAGTCACTGTATACAGTGGGAGAAATACACCTTGTTAATGTGTTGTTGTATTTTCAGCTTCAGGTCATTATTATTTATGAAGGAAAGGATGACTCTTTAACAGTTGTGAGGAAATTTCAATTTGAAAGTCAAAAGCATTTGTTTTCTTGAAGAGCTCCTGGTACAGAAATAAGCAAAGAAAGGGAACTTGAGGACCAATAATGAAGTGATAGGAGGAATTTGATGGAATTTGATGATGAAAAGCTCACCTCTTTCCTGGTTATGAATTTTTACTTATCTTCTACCTGTCCTGAAGTACAAACAAGGAAGAGAGAGAGTGAGAACAAATGTATGATCTGAAAAGCAGTGTCCATGTGCTCAGTAACCATTGCTGAAAGATAAAACAAAGAAAACCAATTAGATCTCTAAGCTTTAGAGAAAAAAGGCCTTGTCCAAAGATTTAATATCTCTAACTTTAGCCCCCAGTGCCTTCCTGTTTGTATTGATCTCTGATCGTTTCAGGCTCCCTTTCTTTAGCAGTCACCCTAGCAACCCCATAGACCAGCAGATCTAAGAATTCTCTTTATGTCTTACACATAACTTCGTTGGGAAAACAAGGCAGCTGGGAATCCGAACACGAAGAGATAGTCTTTTATAAGGACTAGTTCCATGCTTTAGAAGAAAGATATTAGACTCAGGACAGAGGTCAATAAAGACTGTATCCTACTTGAAAAAAAAAATCGCAGTGCCTCTCCTGAGTTCCCCGATCTTTTGCTGTACCAGCCTGATGAAACACTTTCAACACGCCAGGTCCATAGCACAGGAAGTAGTGCTTGTCAAGGATGCTAGCCCATTTTGATGATGGAGAAAGGAGAGGTGGGAAGTAGCATTGTGTTTTGAGGAGTGAGGAGAAGTGAATTGACTATCTGCTAAGTCAGGATTAGTAATTTTACAGTAATATCCAGGAGATATTACAGGCAGCACACATTTATTAGATGGCTGAAATAACCGGGGTAATGTTATGTTCAATATTAGTAAACAAAAATGGAAATGAAATTTCATTCCACGGAGCTTCATTTATGAGATGAAAACTTAAGACTTCAAGTCAAATGTCTGAAAATATGAACACAGGGATGAGAATAGAAAAACAGAGGAAATATTGTGTGGTTTCCCTACTGTTTTAATATCAGGATCATTTACTTTTGTACATCCCAAATTGATAAGATGGAGAGAGTTGGCAGATCCAGTCATTTTCTTATTTCTCATTGCTGATGACTTTAAAAAATTATGTTTTAGTTATTTTATTTTTTGCAACTTTTTAGTAGTTTATTTGAAATAAAGACTTTCCCACCCAGGCTGGCTTTGAATCAAGATCTTCAGATCTCATCCTCCTGAGTAGTTATAATTATAGGCATGAGCCACCAGCACCCAGCTATTTATTTATTATTATTATTATTACTATTACTATTATTATTGATAAGCCTTTTTAAATTTAACTTTATTTTATTGTAAGGATGATGTCAAAGAAGTTACAGTTATATAAGCAAGGTAATACATATATTTCTTGTCTAGGATAGTCCTAGCAGAGGATCATAATAGTGCAATAGCTATATACATATGAACATATAAAATGATGCTAATCAAAAAAATGATGCTAATGAAAATGAACTCCAAGATATAGAAACAACAGGGGATTTTTGTGTTTTTTTGTTTTTTTTAATGTACTGTGTGAAGTTATTTCTTTTTGCTTTTCATTTTCCCCTCCCCTTTGGTTTATCCCCTGTTGTCATGGTATTTGATTTTGGTACCCTGTGTCTCGTATATACGTTTATCTGATTTGGAGAAAGGAGGGGGAATAACATAAGGGTGAGATAAAGGACAAGGAGTGAACCAATGCAACCATGATATTCACAAGACACTATGTTGGAAATGAACTTTACAACTTGGGAGGGAGGAGAGTCAAGAGGGAGAGAAAGTAGGAGAAAACAAGGGAGGGAGTAACAATGTTCACCAGGTTATTTTATTTTAGAATTAGCATACTTTGTTATATCAGGGTTTTGTTGGTGGTGGTGGTGGTTGTCATGGGGCTTGAGCTCTGGGTCTGGGCGCTGTTCCTGAACATTTCATCTCAAGGCTAATGCTCTACCACTTGAGCCACAATGCCACTTCTGGCCTTTTCTGTTTATGTGGTGCTGAGAATTCGAACCCAGGGCTTTATGCATGTGAGGCAGGCAAGCATTCTACCACTGAGCGACCTTCCCAGCCCATGTCAGAGGTTTTGTTGTGCTATTTCCATATATTCACACGGTGCATGTGGAACATAACCCATTCCCTTGCCATATCTGCTTTCTTCCACTTCCTCCTTTCTGCTTTTTGAAACAGCCATTTGGTATAAGAGAGAGAGAGAGAGAGAGAGAGAGAGAGAGAGAGAGAGAGAGAGAGAGAGAGAGAGAGAGAGAGAGAGAGAGTTTGTGTATATGAGCAAAACATCCTATGATTATCTTTACTGCTCAATCACTTCACCTTTCCTTCTTCTACTCCTGCTATCTCCCTTATAAGCACTCACCCTTTATTTTTTTGTCGGTCGTGGAGCTTGAACTCTGGGCTTGGATGCTATCCCTCAGCTCTTCAGCTCAAGGTGAGCGCTCTACTGCTTGAGCCACAGCGCCACTTCTGGTTTTCTGGTGGTTTATTGGAGATAAGAGTCTCACAGACTTTCCTGCCCAGGCTGGCTTTGAACTGTGATCCTCAGATCTCAGCCTCCTGAGTAGATAGGATTCCAGTGTCCGGCAAGTACTCACCCTTGTTAATTCATGCCTTATTACCATTGCTTTAATCATCATTTTTGGTCTCTACTCCTTAGCCAGAAGGATCCATTGGAGGCTCTTTTTGGTTTTTCAACTGGCCATTTAGTAACTAGGATGTCCAAATCAAACCTGGAGTCTTTTTTTCATTCTTTATATCATATCATTTCCCTACTAAGCCCTTCAGTAAACTTTGCATTAAGATTTGACTTAGGCTTTGCAATGGTGGCTCACACCTGTAATCCTAGCTACTCAGGAGGTAAGATCTGAGGATCATGGATCAAGGTTATCCCGGGAAGGCAAATGCCTGAGACTCTTATCTCCGATACACTATCTGAAGAAAAAAAATGCTGATGTGGAGTTATGGTGCAGTGGTAAATCATTAACCTTCAGGAAAAAAAAAAGCTTGGGACAGTGCCCAGGACCTGAGTTTAAGCCACATGAATTAGCACACACATACATATGCATGTGTATTCATATATATGCATGCATACCCATGCATGTGCATACACACACCACACACACACACTAACATTGAACAAAAAAGACAAACAAGGATTGTCACAACCCCGAGTTCAAGCCATAGTACGGGCACAACAAAAGTAAAAGAAATAAAGTTTTGAACTATTAAAACAATATAATCTGAGTTTTGTACTCCCTAGGCTGTTTCTGTCTTTGAAGTTGAATTTTTATAACAAATCTGATTCAGGGGCAATAAAAGAAAATTTCAGAAGAGTTGAGAAAAGCATAGAGCATTAGATAAAGAATTATCAAAAAGAAACGAAAAAATTAATACAGAAGAGTAGAGAAGATGAGAGACAGGGTTTCATTGATAATTCACTTTCAAATAGAGAACTCAAGTTCAATTTATCAGCTTGATTGATCTTGGTAAGTTACTTGCTCTCAGTAAGCAGTAATTTGTCATAATGAGCCAGAACCTAGTATGTTGTGAATATAACACTGCATAATTCATGTTACATACTTGCTATAAAGGTTGGCAATCAAATTAAATTATTGCTATTTGCACTATTAATGCAGAAGTACGTAGTAAAATGGAGAGAAAATAATTCACATCCATTCATAGTGAGATGCATGTTATTAAGTTTAAGAAAACAAAAACCAATAATCCACTTTCTGCCACATCCTTTGCAGTTTGTTGTACAGAGTCGCCATGCCACCCCAAAAATCCTCTCAGACAATATGATAATTCATGGCCACCATCCATCAGAATATAGGAGTTCTCTTCCAGTGACGCACACATCCATTATGTCCGCCAAACCATAACTTAACTTATTCATGTGCAGAAGCTTTAGTTCTAAATCTTAATACATTTCTAGATTATTGTGTTTCCTTGAGGTCATCTTAATTTTACTCACTTTAGAGCACCACAATAGAAACAACTTCAGGTTCCTTGAAGATAGATTCATTGTTTTATTTAAAATTATCCAGTATCTCTCATTCGGTTACTAACTAGGCCCAACCTTGTTTAGCTTCTGAGAGATCAGACAAGATTGAGAACATTCAGGATGCTAGGGATGGAGAAAGATGGAAGGGATGACACTGATCAGGTGTATTTTAATCATAAATTGGTGTGCCGAATTGAAACCTCCTTTGTCCAACTAAAGATAATTTAAAGCATGATAAAGAAAATTCAGTGACTCAACCCTTGAAGTTAAAACTCCTCAGGAAGACACTAAGGCTGTTAAAATGTTCTATTTAGTTTTCATTTTTTCTTCATTCTTTCAAGGTCATTTTGGTTAATTAGTTTATTTAGCTTGCTTTCAAGGGTATGGAATCTTAGATTGTTATTCTTCTTTTATTCTCTTAACTACTTCATTTTCCTCCACTCCTTCACATTAATCTTCTGTAATAACCACACTCGCTACACCCCCTCTGCAGACTAGGCAGAATGTCTTTTGCATGCTGAATCTTCATAATGCTCTTGTCAGGAAATCATGCTCAAATTCTCCTTTAGAAAAATTTCAATCAAAGTTTGCCATCTGGTCAATCTTATATTAGAGAGAGCTGACTAATGTAGTGTAACAAATACAGTAGTGCACACTCGATACTCCACGTGCACCTCAACTTTTCCCAACATCCCTTGTAATTAGTTTGAAATTAGGCAATGAGTTCTGGCTGGGAGTGGGAGTGGAAACCACTTAGGGCAGAAGTGTTCAGGAGCAAGCTGTAGGAGCCATGTTTTTTATGTCAATGTCACACTACCATCTATCGAGGTGAAGAGTCCCTTCATGGACTCGTACCCACCTACTCCCAACCAGAGCTGCACATACAATACGAGTTCAAAATATACGTTTACATTGTAAAAGGTCTGGGATCTCTGTTTAAATATATTTCCTCAGCATTTTCCAACCTCTCCTGACTAGTAGAGTCCTGGGTCAGACCCAGGAGCAATGACTGCAATACCACCAAGCCAGCAATACAGGTGACAGCACTGCTTAAACAACCAAAGACTTCCATGAATCAAACAGTAAAAAGAAGAGGTTCATTTTCACCAAGAGAGTACAAGGAAGTACTAATAAACATCAGGGTAATCACTCACACAACTTTCAGCTTTAGGTTTCCATCTTCCTCTCATTGTTGGCAGTGAGGAAATGGTACCATCAAGGGATTTTTGAATATTGGTCAGATAAATAAAATATCCACTGTCAAAAGTTTGTTTTATCTGCTTATGAATGCATTAATAATTGGGAGTGAATCTTATTTTTTCATATTTTCACATCTGACCTAAGTTCTTAGTAAAATTGTGGGGTGTGCCCATGCTACCAACACCATTTCAACATTTTGTCTACTTTTCATTACAGAAAAAAATAAAACAGAAATAACTCCCCTTTCTTTGATTATTGAAGCTTAATTGGAATGAGGCATTTGTGCTCAAATTAAGGGTCTTCTGCATAACTACTCTGCTTCATTTAAGGCATTAGAAGACCTTGTTAATTAGGCTAAGGCATGGTGCTCATGAATCTCTAACTAGGAAAGCACCCATCTCCCAGCTGCCAAGAAGAATTGTATTTTGGTAAAGTTCTATCTTTCTGAGGAATTTGAGTACTACAGTTAAAATAAATTTTAGAGTTCCTAAATATTTTCTTTCCTTAAACAATTTTCTTTTTTTCCCAGAAAACAAATGCCATTAAATGTAGCAAGTTTCTGTAATTAAACTATTTCCTTTTGAAGACAGGATAAGGAAACAGTATGTCAAAATGCCAGTGGATGTGATGGACAGACAAGCAGCCGTTGACTTCCTTTTCATGGCCTTAACTAACAGATAACAAGTCCTCACTTTCATTCAAATGTCTATTATAGCTGTCTCCTTTAACATATGGGTATGTATTTTCATTTTTAGTCACCTGCGGTCAACTGCAACCTCATAATATTTCTGAATCATAAGATATTTTGAGAGAAGAGAAAGATGATGCATTGACACAACTCAGTTTTATTGCAATATATTATAATATATGTAGTATTCTTTTATTTTTATTTTTATTTTTTTGGTCGGTAGTGGGACTTGAACTCTGGGCCTGGGCGCTGTCCCTCAGCTCTTCAGCTCAAGGCGAGCGCTCTACCACTTGAGCTACAGCGCCACTTCCGGTTTTCTTGTGGTTTATTGGAGATAGGAGTCTCACAGTCTCTCCTGCTCGGGCTGGCTTTGAACCGCGATCCTCAGATCTCAGCCTCCTGAGTAGCTAGGATTACAGGCGTGAGCCACCAGCGCCCGGCGTAGTATTCTTTTAGTATAACACACATACTCTATAATATACATGTACTGAATTAAATGCTGCTGTATTTAAAAATATTCTTATAGGTCTTCTATTTTTCATATGTTTTCATTTTGAAAACATCATATACAATTCTGGGTCTCAGGCACGTATGGAAAAATATTCTCTGTGTATAAGAAGAGTTTACTGAGTTGTATGCCTTGTTATGAATGGAAAATCCTGTGATGATAACTTCCGGCGGTGTTTTATAGAGAAAGGAAGTGTGATGTTGCATGCCAGATGGATCTTTTCTGTGACTTTTGACTAATAATTTGCTAGGAAAGCATAGAGGTGTAAAGAGAGAGCTAGACTCTTGTTATGCATAGCATGAAAAAAATATCACCTCTGTGTGCTAGTTTATAACTTCCCAGTGAAAACGTCTCTGTACACAGTTTTCTTCATATATGCATATAAATTGGCACATACACATGTTCAGTGTCTCTAAGAAATTAGAAAATACATCTCAGCCATTTCTTCTACTTTTTTTGACCTATCAGATGGTATATTTACTTGAATCCAACTGTGGCAGGAGAAACTGACTCTGGCTAAATCATGATAAAGAGAATATTGAGGAAGGGAATTACAAGCTCACAGACTCTACAGGAAGGGCAGATAGCAATCCTGGCGGTAGACTCCAGACACTACACTGTTCTCAATGGTCAGTCAGACCAAGAACTGCTGCTGGGATCTGTGGACAGTGGACCTGTCCATCAATGTTTACTCGTGTGCCATAGCTGAGGTTTCATATTTAAACCAGGACCATTGATTAGCCTTGTCTGAACCAAGTAAGGCTGGACAGAATGGGACATGAGATTAGAGTGGAATATGCACACATCAAGGCAAGGGAAGTGCTGATATGCCTACTATCAAGCCAAGTCATGCATCAAAGCTAAATCAAAAAAGTGATCAATGACCTTCCAGCATCCTGAACTGACAAGCAAGAGGAAGAGCAAGGGAACAAGGGAAAGCGAGCTCCTAGCACTCTGTCTCTGTGCCCAGGGCATGCCATCCTCCCAGGAGGTGTTTGTGTCCAGGAACTCATTTGATTTAGGATTTGAGCTTCTTGCTTCATTGCTCTGAGCCCTTTGGGGCCAAGATCTCCTGTGTTCTGCAACAACTTTTTTAGGTTATCCTACAGAAATAGCCTTGGGGTCCAGGGTCTGTAGAAACTGATTAAACTTAGTTTTGAGTAGATGAAGGAAATGGGGCCCCTCAGCTTTTAAATATTCTTCCACTCTCCTATTAAAAAATCATAGGCACCAGCAAATTTCTCTCAAGATTTCACTAAGGGATGTTTAGGAGAAAGAGGAGCATGCCCTTCATATGAAAGTACAGCCATTTGAAAAGTGTGGGGGAAAGCAATAAACAGCAAAGCTGAAAACCAAAATGGAGATGCTCTCAACAATATTTGTGTAATTCATGTTACAGACATTCTGAACAGCCTGATTAAACTACTGCAACACATCATGCAATCAATAGTTTCTGAGAGGTGTAGAAATATGGAACATTCATACACATTTGGCAAAAGCTTGTCACATTCTTAACCTGTATTTCAGAAGAACAAATAGGATTTTGATACTGGAAGGTTGGACTGAGTCTGCTCCATTTCACTCCATGACATTTACTTTCTGATGAGAAGAATTATAGATTAGTATTTCCATCCTTTGTCTCACAAAAGCTTGAGGAACTGTTTGCCTTTCGCTCTTTGTAGTGATTGTTGTGGCAACCTACCCCTGTCTAAGCCAGCCCCAAATTACCTTCATCTCTGAGCCTTTCTCATCTTCCTCTTTCTGTACTGCCAGCCTCAGAGTCTATCTGAAGTTGACTTCTTAAGTGGAATTCTTAACTCCTGATTGAAAAGCAGCTTATCCTAGAAATGGTCCAGGTCATACACACTTTCTTAAGTCCCATATTTAAACTCCCATAGGTGAGAAATAACACAATGTGTTTACAGTGTGCCCGTAGAGGAGGAGTTAAATATTGGCCTTCATCGGATCTAGCCACATCTCATTAAAATGGCTGCTAATACATTCTGGGCATCAAGGAAGGAAATGAAAAGAAAAACATCAGAAGGCTAAAGATGAAAGGAGAGCAATACAATAGTACGGAAGAGCTTCTAATTTCTCAACTGTTGCATTTTTTTTTCTTTAAAGAATCCAACTCTCTTTTGGTTTTAAGTCTGCTTTGTTGTAGAGTCATTAGCGTGCTGAACCACAATTTCTCAGGGGCAGCAGCAATGAGACAGGTATCAGCAGTGTGAGGCCACACTTGATCTTGAGAACATTGGTGGCTTATTTCCTAAGCATCAGACAGGAAGTGCTGGGATTCTACAATGGATCAAGAGAAAGGCATAAACTATTTGGAACACACAAATGCCCATATGGATACCTTCACACACACACACACACACACACACACACACACACACACACACACACACACACACACACAAATGTTAAGGGTAAAAATAACTCCTCGATTTTCTTTTTTAAAAAATCTTTACCTGATATTTTAAAAAATCTATTAATTCTATGAATATACAGTCTGTTGACAAGGAGAGATGGGACATAAGATATATGATAATACTAAAGATGTACAGACAGCTGAAGAGACGAGAAGCTGGGGAAAATATAGGAAATTACAAATTTACCAGGTATATTCTGACAGCAGACTTGCAGGGACCAGTGAGAGAGAGAGAGAGAGAGAGAGAGAGAGAGAGAGAGAGAGAGAGAGAGAGAGAGAGAGAGAGAGAGAGAGAGAGAGAGAGAGAGAGAGAGCCAGAGTGAGCCAGAGAGAGACAGAGAGAGACAGAGAGAGACAGAGACAGAGAGAGACAGAGAGAGACAGAGAGAGACAGAGAATACAAAAAATAGAATATACTTCTTTCTAGAGAGGTTGAACAAGTTTACATTCACTCTGGAAAGTAGTATGGAGGTTCCTCAGAAGACTCCACATAGAGCTCCCCTATGACCCAGCAATCCCACTTTTGGGCATTTACCCAAATGATTATAAACAAGACCATACTAAAGCTATCAGCATGACTATGTTTATCACAAAATTATTCACCATAGTTATGGCACCTACCTAGATGCCCCTCAGTAGATGAGTGGATCAGGATAATGTGATATATATATATATATATATATATATATATATATATATATATATATATATATATGAATTCTATTCTTCCATCAGAATGACACCACCCCATTTGTTAGGAAATGGAAAGACTTGGAAAAAATCATTTTAAATTATGTCAGCCTGACTCAAAGAAACATAGGTCTCATGGTTTCCCTCATTTGCAATAATTAGTGTATGTCCTTCCCTCTATGGTATATCCTCTGTTGTCACTGTATTTGATTTTGGTATCCTGCATCTTGTATACACATTTGTCCAATCTGGGGAGGGGAAGGGGAATAAGAAAACACTGAAACAAGGACACAGGATGACCCACTACAACAAGGATACCCACAAGACAGTATGCTGAAAATGAACTTTACAACTTTTGGGGGGGGTGGTGAGGACTGGCGAGGAGGTGGGGGAGGGGAGGGGGAGGGGAGGGATAGTGGAAGAACAATAAGGGAAGGGGTAGCATGATTGCATTTGTTCACCCTTCCTCCCTCCCTTTCTGTGCTCCTTTTACCTGCCTTCAGAAGAAAAAGATATACCTTGGTTTTTAAAAAAATAGTTTACAATATCAGAGAGAAACTTACACAACTGTGCCTCATAATACTGCTATAAAGATCATCACATATATGTCCACCCAAATATATATGCATGCATATAATGATTAGCATCATTAAAATAAGTATCTTCATATGACATACATCAGAAAATGAACATGATTGATTACTGTTAGGTAGCAGTAAAAATAATGAGTACTGAGGCAGTAGTGATCTATCAAATTTCTTTCAAGCAGGAAATGTTACAGCAGAAGGGTATGGCCACAACAAAATATATATTAATGAAAGAGAAGAGATACCCCCAAGTAATAGTAAAAGGGTATTGCAAAGTTTTACTTTAGCTGAGGGAAAATTATAGTCCACCAGATAAATCTATATGCAAGTACGGGGGCCTGGACCTTTACTGTTCAAAGCTAGTATTCTACCACTGGAGCCATACATCTACTTCTGGCTTTTTGTTGTTTAATTGAACAGAAGAGTCGGGTGAACTTTCTTTCTTGGGCTGGCTTCAAAAGTGGATCCTCAGATCTCAGCCTTCTGAGTAGCTAGGATTACAGAATGAGCCACTGGTACCTGGCTTACTGCTTGCTAATTTTTATAAATAGTTTTTGTTGGGAAACAAAGTCAATTTGAACTGGAGTCCCAGGCTCAAATCATCACAATGGAGACCAGATGGCCTATCAAGTCTCAAGTGTTTAGTAACTTGTCTTTTGGGGGAAAAATCAAAATGTTCTTTTTTGATCCCTGGTTTAGATAATCAGAATATAAAATTAGTAAACATGTGTTAAATATTCACCACCATGCCAAGCATTGTTCTGATATGCTATATAGAAGGTGCTGATATTACACCCACTCACCAGGAGAGCTAAGAAATTTGCCAAGCTTAGAAAATTAGTAGTGGATTCCAGGGTTGCCAAATTTAGCAAATTAAAACATAGGACACTTAGTTGTATTCCCATTTAAACGAACAGTTAAAAAAAAACATAGAATAAGGCTGTCCTCCATATTTCTTCTGGTCATTTAGCCACTTCTTATTTATCTACAATTGGCAGATAACTCAGCAGCCTTGGGATGTGGTTTCTTAATCCAGTCTGGCCCCAGAGTCACCCTGTCCCTCTTTGCTAAACTCTTCACTGCTTCCTTTTCACAAGGACAGTGGTGGTGGGGGGTGATTTGAACAGAAATGGAATGAAATATGCAGGATGAGTGTTGTCTGTCTACTGTGCATTGAGAGACAGTGCTGAATTCTTAAGCATAGAGTTTGGCTTTGAGGAGAGATTAAAGCAGCCCTGGAGTGATCTCATTACAATTCAATCCAAATATTAGGTCTGGGTGCTAGATGATTAATTAATTAATTGTCACCCAGATGTAAGTGGTAGTGAGGAACTACAACCGAACCCCATGTTTGAGGGCTTCAGAAGTGATTGTTAGCTTAAATCAGACCTGAAAGATCCTTCCAGATCTTTGCCTAACAGCACTAAACTGCTATTACTCAGCAAAGCTTTCAAAATCCTTTCCATTTCCATAAGGATGGTGCAGGCAGACTTTTTACTAAGATTTCTCATCAGTACTTAAGGCAAAGCTAATAGAAAAGAGCTCAGCACTTTCTTACAGACTCAAGGGTCCTGAGATTTGTGGGGCTGCCTGAAAAATAGCATTTCTGACTAGCAAAGTAAGCTCTGTGTATCCTTTCAGTTCACGAAGATGGGGCCACAGATGTGAGGAAGCAGGAGATTGAAAAGTGCAGTCCATCAACAGCAATAAAATTCAGGCTGGGAAAGAGCTCACAGTTGACAGAGGGGTGTGGTAGGTTGCTTTGGAACCATAAGCCTGCTCTAATGGATTATTTTGTACAAAGAAGCTTGAACGAAGCAAGTGCTAGATATGGTGATTGCAGTTGTTACAGGCAATAGTCCATGAGTCCAATTATATACAGGCAGTGCCCCAGACACTGATTTTGCTAATTGCTATCCCTCCGACTTGGAATTCCTTTTTGATTCCAGATGCATATTTTTTTCCGACAGGATGTGATTTCTATCCTAATGGAACAGACTGAAAATGCTAGCTGCCTCATGACATAATTGGTTAAATTACGAACAATTTGTTGACTTTTTTGAATGTAGCAAAAGGAAAAGGAAAAAGAGTGTAATATCTACTTGAAATTATACCTTCGTATGATGTAATGTGCTCTGTCTACCAGATAATAATCAATGATTTCTGGTCATTTGGCAACATTCATTGAATTACTACTATATGCCAGGCATGTGTTTGGCCATGGGACTAAGTGAATAGTTCGTTTCTTACTCCTGGATCCTCGTAGGCTAAAATCAAAGACAGAAATTTACATAGATGAATGTCCTGTGGAAAGATCCTCAGTGAGAGCCCAAGGACAGACTGGTGAAAGATTTCTAAGGAGCTCAAGGCTTATTTGATATAGAAGGATCTCACTGAGCTGTGTGTTCGTGTTTAAGAAGGAATGTATCAGAAGGAAAAGCAAGGGGATGGCTCACACCTGTAATCCCAGCTACTCCGGAGATGGAGATCTTAGAATTGAGTTTCAAAGCCAGCCCCTGAAGGAACATCTGTGAGCCTCTTATCTCCAATTCCCCCCAAAAGGCAGAAGTGAAGCAATGGCTCAAGGGGTACAGCACCAACCTTGAGCAAAAACGCTAAGAGAGAGCATGCATGCCAAAGGAGAACATCCACGCCATGATTCTAACCCCTAGTAGTGGAACACACACACACACACACACACACACACACACACACACACACACACACACACACACACACACACACACACACACGAAAATTAATATGGCAAAACAACACAAAATTGACACAAAAAGAAAGAATAACAAGGAGAAAGGACTAGAGCAAGAATCAACTAGGATCAACAAACTACTGCTAAAAGAATAGCCGAGGTCAGTAAACTATGGCTTTCTAATCAAGTCACAGCCCACTGCCCATTTTTGTAAATCAAGTTTGCTGTATTCAAACAAGATTACTTATTTATCTATTGTTAATAGCTGCTTTGTAATAATTGCAACAGAGACCCCAGAGCCTACAAATACTAACACATTTATTACCTAGCTTTTTGCAGAAAAAGATTTATGATCATCGATCTATATAAAAGAAAACAAAATTTGATCCTGAAGATACAGGTAACATGACGTGATCAAATTCATCGTGTCTCCTGTTGGATAGGCAGAATGTTAACCATGAATTCCTGGGGCTAAAATGATCTCAGACCTCAAGTAAAATCAGCACACAAGTGGAGAGAGAGCATTAAATAACTGTCTGTTTAATGGCCATAGTCAAAGACAATATAAATTGCAGGAACAACACAAAATTAGAAGTTATTATGTCTTCCTAGAACATCTACTTTGAAGGGTAAGTAGATTTGCTCAGGAAATGTAACAAAAATGTGTTCATTATTTGCTCATATATTGTAATGTAATATATATTATACTATATATATGAAGTGTATATGTATCTTTTAATATTAGCAATGATCTCCCTCATTTAAAATCTCATTTGCATGATTCAGGAAATACTTTGTAGTCATGATTTTGGCTATGGCCTTTCTCCATTCTTTACTCTTTGGTTTAAAGTTCTGTTTACATATATATATATATATATATATATATATATATATATGTATATGTATATGTATAATAGAAAAATGTCAATAATCTGAATTTAGAGATTTATATATTTCAAAATTCTGGACAAAGGAGGACTTTTCCCATTTTGCTCCCATTCACAAATAGAATGTTGACAATCTGACACTTTTGGAAAAGGTGTCACATCTTTAAGTTCCTGAAACTTTTGTGTAATACTGCAAGAAGTAGCTGTGGTGATTTCAACCAGAGTCTTGTCAGAAAACTTCTCCAACTTAATTCCTGCAGTCAACTTTGTGGAAACATTCTCCCAATGTAGGTATTAAGGAAAAAGCTGCAAGGATGGGCTGCTCAAGGTTGAATAAAATGCCAGAGGTAGACTCTGAAACAACCTGAGCGATTCCTGTGTATAAATCAGGGTTTTTAAAGTGCTAGACATGAGTCTGAATGGCAAAACAAAAATGTAGTTGATTTATGCTTTGATTCTGGTTGCCATAACAAAGTATGATATAGTTCCCATAGAAATACATTCATTTACAGTATACCATGGAAGTCATTTCAGAGGCTGCAGAGTCTCTAGTAAACGTGCACTTACTCTATCGGACAGTTTCAATGAAATACATACACTTTTGTTACACAGCCTTATTTGTATTGTGTATTTGGATACTATATTGGAATAAACAAAAATTCCAAATGCTTATCAAGAGGCTTGTATATGTAATTCTAAGAATGTTATTACATGGTTTAATTAATACATTGATTTTCCACTGAATGAAATATTGAGGTGACGTGGACTGAGAATTTACTGTACAGTCTGAACTAGTGACCTAGAATATTGATTTCCTTCTAGTTCCTCTCATAAATACATCTAGTTCCTCTCACTAGCATATTTTATTTAATCTACCTATCTACTTATCTGTTTATTTATTTTATGACTTTGCTTTCCTAGTTTAAAGGTCACTTGTTTGATCCAAAATAAAGACAAGATCTTATTTGATCTACATTATGATCAATGAAGTCATAGGATGTAGGCATGCATATAACCATATCTTTGAAAAAGAGGAAGAAATGGTGACAGAAAGAGTAGACAAACAGATGGCTCAACATCAGCACAGGTTTATAAGAAAGACCTCTAAGTTCTCCTCTGGGCTAAGGTTCATCTCTGATTGGTTAATCCTACCCTGTTGGTCTTAATGCCAGGTATTTGGACTGTCAATATACTCAGCCCAGGTGAGTTGGCCTTGAGAATACTTCCGTCCGTCCACTGGGTCAGAGAGTGCTTTTGATAATTTCCCAAAAATATTTCTGACTGTCTATTTTGTGGCAGGCACTGTTAAAGCAACCAGATATAGTGAGGTGACTGGAGAAGGGGCAACAATATTACTGATTCCCAGAAGCACAGATTCTAGTCAAGTTCCACTATTCAGGTATAATGGAAATGCAAGCTTGTCAAATGCAAAGTAAGGAAGGAGGAAAGGATTATTACTAACATAGAGAATGTATTTGGAAAGAGAAAAACAAAGGAGTATGGTTTCCAACATTTATTCAGAATAGCAATTGAACCAAGAAAACATGAACTACACAAACAAAAGCTTAGTAAATTGAGTTTGGCTTCAAAACCATGCAGTATCAACAAGTAAATAAAGTCTGGTCCTCTTTCATAAAATTAAGCATTAAGGAAAAAGGTAGGAGGGTTGTTTTATAAAAATGTTTAAGAAACATTTAAAGATTTACATAAGAAGTTTTGCTCGATAATAAATAGCACAAATGAAAAAAATTAGCAATACTATATAAAAGTTTTAAAGTTTATATCCACTTGGTTACAAATAATATTTGTATGTGGAAAGGGTTGACATTGATCAAGATCATTGTGTCCATTAACCACTTTGTTGAATGGCAACATCTGTGTACAACTACTTAATAATAAAAATATTTATAGCAAATTGTGCATTTTTACCTTACAACTCCAGTTTGTACATGTCCAAACATGACAAATCATAATATAATGCAATACAATAAAAAGATGACTTAAAAGAAATAATTTATGCTAGGTGTTAGGGCCTCAAGCCTATAATCTGAGCTACTCAGGAGGCTGAGAGCTGAGGATCTGAATATCTCAGCCTGGACCAGGACAAACAAATTTCTAAGACTCTGATCTCTAATTAGTTAGGAAAAAAATAAGCCAGGTGCAGAGCTGGGGCTCAAGTGGTAGAGTGCCAGCCTTTAGAGAAAAAAAAAAAAACCTAAGGGAAGTGCCCAGGCTCTGACTTCAAACACCAACACAAGCACCAAAATAATTAGCTAACGAATTAATGAACTAACTAACTCAATTTTATGAGTCTTATTTCATCCCTGTGGTCTTATAAATCTCTTGAAAGCTGTCATTTCTGTCACCATCGTATTTGTCCTTGTCGTTTGCATTCTGACATGTTTTCCCAGAGTTTTCTTAAAGAGGGGCTCTCTTCTCAATTTTTGTCAATCTCCAAGGTCTTTCCAAAAGTGAATGTTTCCACTCAACTGGTTAAGCTGCATCCCACTCCTCAGCAGGGATCATTTATTTGTCTCTGTTCTGGATAAAACTTCAAATGCACTTTAATTTCTTCCTAGCTCCTCCTCTTTTCCCCCATCAAACCTGTTGGCTGAGCTAAATGTCTGGATCTTCTGGGCTGGGGCTGTTTGGTATTCCCAGTGTCACCATTTCTTCCTGTGACATAAAAGAAGCACTTGTGTTGAATTTGAAAGGACAAAAGTGCATTTTCCTTTTCATATCTGATTTCATTGCCTTTAGCCAAGACACCCTCCCAAACTTTCAGAAGATTTGAAGGAGTCTTTGCTCCCCTATAGGATTGTTCTCACAACTAACCAGTAGTTAGTCATGGTACCCATACGATTACTATAGGTGAAAAAGGTGGAATTTTGTCTGTCTGTCTAGCAAAGTCTAAGTTTTCTAAACTCGAGGACCACTTCATTATCTCTTGGGTTTTCTGTTCTGGAGATAACCAGAGAGAAGGAAAAGCCAGGAGGGAAGATCCATCCTCAGGCTGAGGAAAATACACACACCAGCCTACTTTGTGTATATGTCTGTGTCTGTGTGTGTGTGCATGTGTGCACACGCATGTGTATTTTTTGTGTGTATTCCCTTAAAGATTTACAGAAACAGAACAGCCACATGAGATTTCTGGGAATGATATCTTTAGACATTGAAGTCTCAGATTTAGGACACAAGCCAAAAAGGAAGAATTTATTGTGCTGATTAGGTAACAACTTTGAACCACAAGGGTGTTTCTGCTTTGGAGAATGGCGGGATGAGCAGTGGAAAATAAGCTCTATGTAAATCACTACTGAAATTAATTTATTTCAAAGGTTAGCAGAATAGCAAAACTGCTGAGTTATATGTATATAGCTTGTCATAAGTAAATTAAGTGCACAATCCCCAATTTCACTGATGTGAATTACCCGTAGACTTATAAAGTTTGGAATAATAAGGATGAATAGTACTTTATGAGGTGGAAATGAGATTTTTTATTTTCAAAAGAGAAAAAAAAGACAAAGAAATAAAGTTGGTTCAGAACCCAAAACCCAACCTTTTAGTTATAATAATATGTGGACTTCCAAGAAAACAGAAAGTGGAGAGGGGGTTGAGTTTTATTTGCATTTTTTATGAAAAATAACTCAGAAGAAGCATGCACGGACAGCTGACTCTCTCTTAAAGCTGATCTACATCAATGAGGCAGCTGGGGTTCACTGTAACTTAGTCAACATCACCATGTCCCATCTACTTTCTCCCTCTTGCCCTCTGTGAGTGAAACTCAAGTCTTGATGTTTTCTCTTTTCCATGTTTTTTTTTTTAATTGAGGGTTAAATTCTGAGTTTATGAAATTGACTTAAGAGCCTAGGCTTATGCCTGTAATCCTAGGTTACTCAGGAGAAAGCGATCTGAAGATCAAGGTTTGAAGCCAGTCTGAGCAGGAAAGTCTAGTTAATCAAAAAGAAGCCAGAAATGGAGCGGTGGCTCAAGTGGTAGAGTACCAGCTTTGAACCAAAAAAAAAAAAAGGTGATGGACAGTGCTCAGTTCCTGAGTTCAAACCCCAGTACTGGTACACACTAAAAAAAATGACTTAACAGTGACTAGGAGAGCAGGATCAAGGTACTTAAGTGTGCATCTTTGCACAAGCTCTCATTTTGTACGTGAAAAACAGAAAAGGAGGATGATATGATTGAGCAGAGGCTCTGTAGCCTGTTAATCTGGACTAAATCAAGGCTCCAAGACTTATGCAAAGATGCTTAATTCTTCTTGCATACACACATCCACTCTTCTTATAATATTTGGTTAATAGTCGTAACCATAGACTTGTAACTAGACTGGCTGGGAAGGCACATTTTGTGTGATGAAACCCAAACTGCTTTCCCATAGAACCATGTTTTCTTTTGCTTTGGGTGCCTTCTTGTAAATACATCTTCTTTAGCTTCCCCATTGCTTGTCCAGACAAGTAAGGATATGCTTGTATATTTTTGCAAAAATAATTTTATTTATCTAACTGGGAAAAAACTGATTAAAAACTCAAGAAGCCTGAACAAAGGACTAGGAACTGTCTATACTGTTTCCATGATGATAAAACATTTATTTAAGATAGGACTGATTTGCATCGTTAATAGGTGCTATGCAGCTTTCTATTTCTTCAGTCTTTTCCCTGGCAGATGCTACTCTTTTCTTCTGTTGCTTTTTATTATTTTCCCTTTGAAAATTGATATGAGGCTGTCAAAAACACACAATGATACCTTTTCCCATTGAGCTGTCACCAAAATATGACTCAGAAGTAGGGTGACTTTCACAGTTAAACTCCAGCTGGTTTATAGACGGAGAAATAGGATTCTGCGGCCAAGCCAGTTTCTCTAGTTTGATTAACACAATCAGGGATTAGAACCCAAGTTTCTAGATGCCAATATATCCTGTGCTTTTAAACACATTATCTTCTCAGTGCTGGAATAGTACACTGAATGTGATTCAGGCTCTAAGTCTAGATCTGGAAGGAAATCCCAGCTCTGTTACTTGTTATAAATATTATTCTACAGAGTTGCTTACTCTCTCTTGCTCTGTGTGTTTTCTTTCTCTGCATCACCGGAATAAAATAGTTCCTCCCAGGACAGGTTGTTAGCAAGATTAATAATCTTTGTTGAGTGTCTAAACTCTCTACCCTAAAATTATGACAAATAGTAGAAGGAAGGTTCTAGGAACAGCATCAGGAAATGCTGGAAAGGGAATTTGATCCTGGTCTTCAGGATATCCTGAAAAAGGAATACCAGGAGAATAATTAAAAAAATAAATATCTAATTAATTTACTAAGATTATGCATGTAAACTACTTAGTACAATGTTGACCCAAGTTGAGCACTGGATAAACATCCACTGTCTCTTCCATTGCCAGCACTGTCTGATTTCTCCACGGAGACTTCTGGGTCAACAATGCCACAGCAAATTCTATTTGACTGTCTTGCCTGGGCAGCACAGATCTAAAGTCTCCATGATATATGTCACTGTCAGAGTTCTCTGGAAACAGCAAACCAATGGGACATATTTCCGTCTGACAGTTATTATAGGAATTGTTTTGAGCATTTATTTTTGGAATAATAATTATGGAGGCCAAAATGTCCCACTGTCCCCACAAACTGGAGAAGAGGGAAAGCTGGGGTAGGACTCAGTCATACACTGAAAGGGTGATACTCAAGGACTCTGATGTCTGAGGGCAGGAGAAAAGTATTGACTTCTTGGCCCAAGAGAGCAAGAAGGAGGCCCAGAAAATGGTAGCTTGCTCTATTGCTGAATGGCCCCATTTTTATATCTCTTTGGAGAGGTCTCAGTTGTTTTGGCATCTGGTTGGATTGTAGTCCACCTTACCACAAAAGGATGAATGCCTCTCCAATGCATGGATCCATTCAAGGGGCATCAGGGATGTTGTTGCTTCCATTTGGGCCACTATCTCTGTTTTCCAATGTCTTCAGGAAGAAGGGAAGTTATCTCTACCAGCCCCTAACTCTCTCTATCCCCTAGTGTATCTCTCTCTCTCTCTCTCTCTCTCTCTCTCTCTCTCTCTCTCTCTCTCTCTCTCTCTCTCTCTCTCTCTCTCGCTCTCTCTCTGCTGCATGTGAAGTTCATGCTCAGAATGAACTAGGTCAACACTCATATTTTACACTTGAATAAACAAGGGTGTAATGAAAACGTAACAAATAGTAAGGATCATCAATTATGCTCTCTCCAGGTTAACTCATTAACTCATTTGATTCTCAGAGAGATCTTGAAGGATGGGAGAAAAAAATATAACAAAATTGTACCTTAAAAATACACAGCCATATTGCATGTCCTGTGGGTGAAAAAGCCTTCAACTGACCATCTATACTTAAGGATTATGAAAGAATACACACTAAAGTCAAACCATATGAGTGTCTGGTGTGTGGGAAAACCTTCAACACTCTGTCTAATCTTAGGAAGCCTGAGAGAATACATACCAGAGGAAAACCATATGTGTGCCATCTGTGTAAGTAAGAAGCTACCTATCCTACCTTAGGAAGATGCATGAGAAAGTACACACTGAGGAGATATAATAAGGTTGCACATGTGTGGGAAAGCTTTCATCCATTCATTTAGACTTAGGATTTATGAAAGAAGCCACAGAGGAGAGATAATGTATGTATGAGTGCCAGAGAACGTAACAGCCTTCACTCAACCATCTCCCCTTAAGATTCATTTGAGGACACACACTGGAGAGAAACTTTACAAATGCCCTGTCTGTTGAAAAGCTGTCAAGCAATCATCTGTATTTAGGATTAGTTAAAGGACACATGCAGGGGAAAAAACAGTATGAGTGCCCTATGTATGGGGAATCCTACAATAAATCAGCTTAGGAAGACACACACTGAAGAAGAGCCATCTACATGCCATGGGTACAGGGAATCCTATACTTCATCATCTTTTATGAAGCAAAGGAGAATACACCTTGGAGAGAAATCATGTTAGCACCATGTGTGTTGAAAAGCCTTCAACCCATCTTCCTGTCTAAGGAAGCCGGAGAGGATACGTAACAGAGAAACGCTACAGATTGGTATCTGAAAGGGACAACACTCAGCTCTCCATTCATCAAAAGGACAGGACACACAGTAGAGAGAAAGTATGTGAGTGACATTTCTGCTGCGAAAACTTCGCTGGGCCTGCTCGTATGAGAGTCCACAAGAAAGCACCTGCTAGAAAGAATGCGTGGAAATCTTCCTGAACTCTGATGTTTTAGGATATGTGGGATCACATGTGGAGAGAACATCAACTTCAGTGGGTACATTGAGTAGACTCCATGTTATATGTGTAAGGAATGTAAAAGTGACTTTGAACTTACATGTAAAATTTAAATCTGGCAAACTATAAAGTGAGCAAAGTCTCATATATATATTTTTCTTTTAGTCTTCACACATCTATAATACAGGGGTATTTATCCCCTCTTCTGCCAGCTGCACGGTAAGGAAACTAAAGTTAAGACAAACACGAGATTATGATGGATGTCAGATAAATGTACCAGGTCTAAAAATCATATCAGATTCACCCGCAAAACTCAATATTCTCTGATTTCTGAGATTTCTTTTTTTCACTCTATATTTTATAGCATTTGATGTTTAGCATGAAAGCTCTACTTTCAGGATTTAATTAATTGTTATGACAAAGCTGCCTGTTAGATGAAATCTTAAGGGTCTGACAGATAAAGGGCTCACCAATAATAATATCCTAAGCATTAAGATTCCCACTAGAATTAAGGCAACAACTGGGCTCTGAGGGTTTTGTTCCCCTCCCCCCCCCATATAATTTGTTCTCAACTGGCCTGAAAGCCAGAATTGTCAGAGGAGCTTTAAAAAGTCCAAGTGCCTGAGTCTTATCCCAGATGAACTGGATGAATCGCTGGATGTCTGTGGTGTTTAAAGGTTTACAGGAGAATTTTAGAGCCCATGGCGGGGGAGGGGGGGTGGGGGGGATCACTATAATCTAGCATATATTTATAGCATAAATTTAAGGTTCTTAAATTTTGTTCCCTGGGGTCTGGTTTCCTCTTCTTCACTAATAGCTGACATTTTGTAGTGGGATTCATTTTAGTTTAACCCTCCACTGAACAGAAACCATGTTATGCTAGTGTCTTCCAATACAGGTAAATCCTATTAAATTGTCTCCCAGCAAGAAAGAATAGAAATATTCTTCCACCTTCTGCCACTCTAAGGCAGTCAAATGCTTTCTATATCCATATGGCCCTAGAAGGCTAACATCGCATCACATGTATAAAGTTGAGAGGTATAAATATAGCAGCATAATGGCTTTGTTTTAATTGCTGGTGGCAGTGGCTATAGTGGGAGCAGAATCCCTGGTGGAGATGTGGCCCAGGACGCAGCTGAAGAGAGCTGGCTTCTCATACAAAGAAGGCCCCTCCCACCCCAGCCCCATGTATTATTGCTGGTATCTATGTATAACAAATAGGATCATGCATTCAGCTGGAATATAATAGATAATAAATAGATGGGAGATGATGATTTGCAAAAGGGTGCTTAGAACTTCTTGAGCCAGCAGGAGAAGAAAACTGTGTAGTACATGTTTGTACTGACAGACTTAAAATTCCTTTTCCCTCCCTCCTTCCCTCTTTCCACCAGGCAATTTTTCCAAGACATGAGGTATTTTCAGCTTTAGCCTCTGGAAATTTTTGTGACTAATTACTAAAATGCCTGATCCATAAGTTTCTGTCATTCTTGTTTAATCCTTTGGTTCATTTTGTTTTTTTTCCTTTTTTAAAATTCTTTTTTGTTGAGATTAAGTGATTACATAAATTTCACATATTTTACAGTATTGTAGAATAATTGGTTGACTTCCTTAAAAAAACTACCTTGACTTTATTTAGGAGCCTTTCTACAACTATCCCTATTTGTTTTAAAGACCCTCTTTTATGTAAGCTATTGCCAGTTTAATTAAGAATCTAAATAAATCTATGTGATTTTAGATCTTAACAGTAGGGAAAAGGGGAAGAAGGAAAGTAATAATAACATTGAATTCTTCACATGATTTATCTTTCTCTCTCTTGTGTGTGTGTGTGTGTGTGTGTGTGTGTGTGTGTGTGTGTGTGTGTGTGTGTGTGTGTGTGTGTGTGTGTGTGTGTGTGTGTGTCCAGAGGCTTGCCTCAGGGTCTGGGTGCTGCCCCTGAACTTTTGTGCTCAAGGTTATCACTCTACCACTTGAGCCACAGCTCCACTTCCAGCTTTTTAGTGATTAATTGCAGATAAGGGTCTCACAGACTTTCCTGCCTAGGCTGGCTTCAAACTTTAATTGTCAGATCTCAACCTCTTGAATAACTAGAATCCTCAATTGTTTTATTTCAGATGCTTCTCATTGACAGAGGAAGAGATAATTCTAGAAAGATCAATGGGAATACAGATGATCAATGGTATTGTTTGGTAGATAGCTCATCTGTATCAGATGAAAAATAGATGTTGATTCATCAAAGACTATGCTTTTTTTTTTTATCATTTAAACACTAAAAATAATGAAAGACTAATGCACTAACATTGCCAAAAATGGCTCATGGTAGACCAGATGTTCTATGGAAATCAGAGTTGCAACTAAAAGGTGGGTTTTATATAGTGCAAGTAAATTAGCCCTCTCCTCCCCTCACAGGCCCAGCAATTTAGCATTGTGATTAGACTCACCATCTTTATAGACCCATTAGTGAGAACAATTTTCTCAGTTCCACCGTTCACTAGCTGTGTGATAAGTGACCAGTCACTAAGTCCTGTCAGTGCTAGAGCCCCCATTTGTAAAGCAAAACAGGATTGGTACATATCTTAAGGAGCTGTCAGGAACTTTCCAGTACCTAACAATTCATGTGAGCTTCATAGCTACAAGCAAGGAAGGTGATTATATTTATTATTCTGATCATCAATCCAAGGTACCCATTTCTTACTGAGTTGGTATAGGTAATATATACAGTTTAATGGGAATAAGCATGATCAACATAATTCATTTCACCAATAACAATTTGTTCACCCCTCCAGGATAGAAGGTACTAGAGTAGAAAGTGAGTCAGCTGTGTCAAAGTTGAGTTGCTCATGCTGAATTGGCATGCATTGCTTTTTTTTATTTTCCTGAGCTGAGCAGGAGAGCAAATGACTGCCAGAGGACAAAGGACAGAGTTGGAGGACAGTAAACAAATAATCTTTCTAATCCTGAGTTTACCCAGAACTTGACTGCTAGGCGTATTTGAAGTACACAAATACATATTGGTGCTTAATTATTATTACTGTTATAAAAAGTATTATTGTCTAGGGAGAGAAGAGAGTTCTCAGAGATTCAGACATTTTGAAAGAGTGGAGCTCTAGAGCCATAGTCTCAAAGAGCTGGACCCATGGTAGTGGCTTATAAGTGGGAGTTGTCAGTCTCCAATCACAAACTTGGGCCCCTCCCAATTCTCTCTCTCTCTCTCTCTCTCTCTCTCTCTCTCTCTCTCTCTCTCTCTCTCTCTCTCTCTCTCTCTCTCTCTCTCTCTCTCTCTCTTCACACACACACACACACACTGGACTGCCAACTTTAATATTTATTTAGTCATCTGAAAACTATTACTGAGTTCCTGCTATGGGCTGTGCATTTTTCTAGGTTGCAAACTTTAGTTTATTAGACTAGCAAAGGCCATTGGGATGCCTACAGTGTACAAGAGCCCTCCAATAAACAGATGACCAAGGAGGTCATTGCATATTATGAAAAGACAATAGGTTAGAGGGACAGAGCTATGGGACAGGACATCTTAGTTAGAGGCTAAGTAAGGCCAGCACAAGAGACAAAAGTTAATTGAGTTAGAGGCCAGAAGAGCCAGGCATATGAGGATCTGGGGAAAGAGCATTTCCATCAGAGTTTTGCTCAGAAAAGGACTTGAAGTGGAAATGACCTTGGTCAGGTGCCAGGTAAGGGTGGCTGTTGCTCAGATTGGACAGTGCTGGACATAGGCAGGTAGTAAATGGCTTTGCCCCAGTCAGGACGGGAGGCTGAACACTAAGTTCTACTATGGCTACTTCAGCAGCAACACGAGCTATGTGCTATGGACTATGTAGTAGCTACGGACTATCAAGCTCTTGTTTAGAACTAAAAAATTATATGTGTGTGTATATGTATATAAATTAGCCATGCAGAGTTCATAAGACTATCTCTTGTTCTTGACACGAAATCACTGTAATGATTAAAGCAGGTGGTTGTTTGGGAGTTGGGTTTGTTTTGTTTTTGCATTCCTTATATAGTAAATAAGAGAAGTGAGGTTCCACATGCCAAAGTTGCCTCAATTTTAATGCTCATGTCATCAGAGTTAGTTGTGTGCATGGTAGAATTTGGGGGTTCAGTCTACTTTGGGGGATTCCAATCTTGATTTGTATCTTTGAAGAGGAATTCATATCACACTTGGTTTATTCTACTAAATGTATCTTTCAAAGTTTTGATTATTTTTTCTCCTATTCGTTTTTCACACCTTATGATTTCGATTTGATTTCCCATTAGGTACTGCCAACTAAGGGTAAACTCCTTGGATCTATGTGTGAGGCTTCTGTGCGTGGTAATCACCATAGAGCTGCAAGAAGCACTAAATACATAAATATGAACACAATTCCCTTCTCGCCAGGCCTTTTGTGAACTTGCAGACTGAGCAGAACAACAGGACTGGAAGGGGATGCAGACTGGCAATGTAGACAGCAGTGCCATGTGAAGTGTTCATAGGCCCTCCCAGACCTCTGTGTGCATGTGCTCTTTCTCTCTCTCTCTCTCTCTCTCTCTCTCTCTCTCTCTCTCTCTCTCTCTCTCTCTCTCTCTCTCTTTCACACACACACACACACACACACACACAAACACAAGCCTCTTGTTAAAATCGTAGACACCATCATTGGTATGCTATGCTAATTCCCACATTTGTAATTCAATATTTCTGAGGTATTTGCAGTTTTCCATATTACTGGACCCAAATGGCTCAAGGCCCCAGAAAGATAGCAGTCAAAGACAGACGAGGAAAATAAAAGAGCTTCCTCAGGATTTAATGAGAGGTAGAAGGAAACACTCCTGCTTTTTCAAAACTGTTGGTTCTAATGGATCAACCTGTATCCCTATTTAAACAATTTTTCCCTTCCCCTCCCCAAATTATCCAGACATCAAATACAGTGAAAACAGGAGTTATACTGTGGGGGGAGGGACATACAAAGCAACAAAGAAATCATCTTATAAATACATTAGAAACAATAGCAAGAAAGAAAAAAACCACTTGTGTCCTTTTCTTGGGGTTCATTTCGCTTAACATCATCTTATCTGACCTTTCTGCTTGTCTCAGATATATACTAGTTATTGCAAATAAGGGAAATCTTGGGACCTATGTTACTTTGGATGGGAGGGGTATAGTTGTGGAGATGGGAGGGAAGGGATAGTAAAGGAAAAACAAAGGAGGAGGCAACAATGCTTGATAAGAAATGTACTCATTACCTTGCTCATGTAATTATAACCCCTCTGTACAGTATTTTCACAATAAAAAACTTATTTAAAAAAAAGAAAAAAACCTGTTGGCTCCACAGACCTCACAATGGCAGATACCCTGAGAGGAATCTTGGTAAAGAGTTAGAAAAATGGAGCTGTATTAATCAAACAGAATAAAGAAAATATTCATTAATTGCTTGGTCTGTAACTGCCACATTTTAAAACTTTTTATATTGTTGTAAAGGAGATATACAAAGGGGTTACAATTACATGTCAGGTAGAGAGTACAGTGTTAACCCCTCCCTTTTTTCTCCCACTTTACCTCCCCCCTGATTCCCATCCTCTCCAAGTTGTGAAGTTCATTTCCAACATAGTGTCTTGTGAGTATCACTTTTCATTGGGTCACTCTTTGCCCTTTGTCTCACTATTTTGTTTTTGCCCTTCTCTTCCCCAAATCAGATAAACATATATACAAGACATAAGGTACAAAAATCAAAATCAGTGACAACAGGGGATACATCAGAGAGGAAAAAAAGAAAGAAAAAAGAAATAACTTCACACAGTACATTAACAAAAAAAAACCCCTCTTGTTTCCACATCTTGGAGTTCATTTCAGTTAGCATCATTATATATGGTCATACGTACATAGCTATTGAGCTATTGTGATTCTCTGCTAGGACTATCCTACACATATATTACTTATTATAAATGAAGGAAACCACGGTGTCTATGTTTCTTTGGGCCTTGCTTACTTCACTTAATATGATTTTTTTCCCAAGACTTTCCATTTTCTTATGAATAGGGCAAAATTATATCCATAGATAGATAGATAGATAGATAGATAGGTAGGTAGCTAGAGATATCCCTGCACCAGAATCAACTCCAATGGATCGAAGAACTCAAGCAGATACCCTGAAAATATTACAGGAAGGGATAGAGGATATACCAGGGCTCCTTGGCACGGGTCAAAAGTTCTTAAATAAAGATCCAGAAACACAAACAAATCAAAAAAGGGCTAAATAAATGGGATTGCATGAAACTGCAGAGCTTCTGCATGGCCAAGGACATAGCTAACAAGATCAATAGAAAGCTCACAGATTGGAGAAGATATTCACTAGCCACACAACGGACAAGGGGCTCATATTAAATATATACTTAGAGCTCAAAAAGTTAACCCCCCCAATAACAAATCTTCAAAGAAACAACTTCCACATTAATAAGAGAGCTAAAGAATTAAAAAGAGATTTCTCTGGAGAAGAAATAAAAATTGCCCTATATTTTTTTCTATACTGTTTGTTAGAAAGATGGAAGCATACACTGGAAACACTAATTCTAATTATTACTGTAAGTGGGAGTTTCTGGCACAAGGTCAAGAAATAATAGGAGAATGTGTGAATCTCACTATTGAGCGGCAGTAAGCCTAATCATTTGAATAAAGCCAGTTGTTTTTTTTCTTGGACCGTCTCTGGGCTGTTCAGAGTTCTGGATGAATCTAACACAATCAGCCTGTTCTCTGGTGTACAACCACTTCCTGCTGACTCAGGCTTGCTTGCTTCCTTTGCTGTTTATTAAAATGAAACCTTCATATTAAAACCCATTTTTAAGCCATGACCTAACATATATTAGTGATAACATTATCAAAACTATTTTGTTTAGACTGAACTTTCACACTACCATGTAAAGCTGTAGAAACACATCTATGTGATTTCGCTAGAGATGGTTTTAAGGAGCTCACAGATCTTCTTGGCACTATTACAGAAGAGGATCTGATGTGGGTTTCAGGAGACAATCTAAGTTTTTATGGCCCTAAAAAAATGAATTCTGTTTCCACTACTTCACATAGCAAATCATGTATAATTCATGATTTTTCATTAACATGCAAATGTGAAATAGTGCCTTCTATGTTTGCATCTACTAATAATCTATTAAATATTTAGAAGCATAGTAAAGAATGCTAAAAAAAATATTTGGTCTGTGTTCTGTTTAAGTAGATTGTTCCCTCACTTTTGTTTATTTGCCCATATATTTACATATGTAAAAGTCTACAAAAAAGAGAAGGAAGTAATCAACTCAGAAGCTGGCATTGGTAAAATATGATAATAACTTTGTGTATATAGATCTTGGTGCTTTTCACAGCATTTGCACTTGGCCTGTCATTAACCATGACAACAATCCCATGAGGCTGATAACTTCCCATTCCACGGAACCACAAACCAAGACCCTGGTTTGCTAGATTGTTTTGCAAATATTTGGCCACTCATCCAGGACAACCTCTCAACTGTCATGCTGCATAATTCATTGTACCTTGGGGTTCCAATAGAACCTTGGGTACATGATCATGGAGTCCCAGGTGTTTGATAAAGATATTTGGCTAAGAGCACCACACTTGGCTTTGGGAACTGAAATTTTCAATACTGTTTCTAGAATGCCAAGATCCTGCATTGGTTCATTCTGCAAATATTTACTGGATACCACATTACGTGGTGATCAGCATTCTTCCAGGTCCCTGATGTGAACCAGAGATGAATTCGACACAGAAATGCCCTCAAAGTAGGAGAGCCCAAAAATGAGCTGCAAAAGGAAATTATATCCCTGAAAGGAATATTACATCAGATGTGTTGTTAAGAGCATGCAAGAATGCTTTAAAGGACAGAAATAATGCTGTAAGATCAAGAAAAGTTTGCAGTCACAGATTCAAGCTCCAGAGCCTGGCAGGTGCTGTTAAAAAGCTAAAGCCCAACCAGGTTGTTTGTGATTTAAGATGCTTAATCTCGGGGGTAATATAGGAAGCTACACGCAAAAGGGTGATTAGCTGGCTCTTGAAGTATTGCAGACTTAGAATAAATGTTCAAAAAAAGGAGAAATATATATAAAAGAAAGACATTTTCATTCTTTTCTAAATTATGTTTAGTTTTTTGTATGTTTTTTATTGTAAAACTGCTGCACAGAGGGGTTACATTTACATGAGCAAGGTAATGAGTACATTTCCTATTGAGCATTGTTGCCTCCTCCTTTGTTTTCCCCCTACCATTCCTTCCCTCTCACCTCCACATCTACCCCTCTTCCCCTGCCCCCCGCCGAAGTTGTAAAGTTCGTTTTCAACATAGTGTCTTGTACATCTCATTGTTATAATGGGTCAACCTGTATTCTTTCCCAAATTAGAGAAATGTATATGCAACATGCAGGGCACCAACATCAAAAACAGTGAAAACCGGTTATACCATGGGGGAGGAATATACAAAGCAACAAAACAATAACACGGTATATTATAAATATTTTAGAAACAATACAAGAAAGAAAAAAGGTATTTGTGTCCCTAACTTGGGTTCATTTCGCTTAACATCATCTTATATGGTCATATGTACATAGCTTTTGGCCTTTTCTGCTTGTCCTACACATGTACTAGTTATTGCAAATAAGGGAAACCATGGGACCTATGTTTCTTTGGGCCTGGCTTACTTCACTTAATACAACTGATGATCCAGGAATTCCACTCTTGGACTTTTATCCAAAAGATTACAATCAGGTTACAGTAAAGCTACCAGCTCAACGGTGTTTATTGCAGCACTGTGTGAAATCAGCTCAATACTCCCCAATGGACAAATGCATTCAGAAAATGTAGTATATGTACACAATGAAATTTTACTTGTCTAATAGAAAAAATGGTATTGTATCATTTGTAAAGAAATGGAAGTACCTGGAAAAATTATGTTCAGTGAAGTAAGTCAATCACAGAGAGACAAAAGTTGCTTGTTGACTTTCACATATGGAAGCTACAATTAGTTACTAAACATGTAAGTAAATACGTTGGGTGCTATGTAAGTGTGTGCAAATGTATTAACTGAAACATGGTAGATTCAAGGGAGAACTCAAATAGTGTAATTCCTTAGAAAGGCAAAATGAAAGTTCAACAAAATAAACACCAGGAAGTGTGTATTTGAATGTTGTGAGGTAGGGTCAAGGGAAGAGGGGGTACACGAATGAAGAGGAGAAGAAGGGAAATGCAGTCAAGAATTCAGTGTATGTCCTACAACAATAAGATGGTTGAGGGAAGGGGTAGGGGAGGAGTGACACTCCTTATGATGCACTGTACTCATAAACCGCTTTGTTCAGTGGCAACTCCTTTGTACAACAATATAAAGATAACAAAATAATAAAATGACTAAGTAAAACACAGAAAGACTTGGAATTTAAAATTCAAGAAGCAAATATAAATGCTTTTTGTTTCTCTCTCTCCCTCTCTTTCTTTCTCTCCATCTCAATCTCTTGCACTAGTACTAGATTTTGAACTCTGGACCTCCCTTTTCTACTGTAGGTAAAGCTAGTACATTTGTTTCTCATTAGTTGGAGATGTGTCTCAGGAGTTTGTATAGCCAGCCTAGCTTTGAAGCTTAGATCTCAGTCTACTGAATAGCTAAGATTATAGGCATGACCCCACCCCCACCCCCAGATCCTCAGTGTACTCTCAGTGCTATAGGAATATGAATTCAATCTGGATTGTGGCATGTTTGTGCTCCCTTATCTTTCTTTGTGTATCCTGGGTTTAAAAGTTATTGATAGTCACAGTTGACTATTATCATTATTATTTTTATTGTTGTTATTGTTAATGTTATTAATCTGTTTGGATTAGGCAGCTCAAATAAATAAATCTACTTACAAACAAAATTATCCTTGTAAGTTATATGAATGGCCTGACATAGTACCTATGTGGAATTTGTAGCTTAATGAAGAGGTCTTCTATGGCTGTACTGAGATCTTAGTTTGGTGAGAGTAAAACTAAGGGTTTAATTACCTTCTAACTAACAGTGTCACTCCTCTATCTGTAAACGTGGGTGATCAGTCATTTTGTCCACCCAGAAATTGACCTCCCTTCCAAACTCTCAGGCTTATTAGTCTATCAAACTGAAGTCCTAGTTGAAGACTAGAGAGATAACTATAAACATTGCATAAGTGAAAGCTTAACATTCCCCCACCATGCATTCCAAATAACATTCAAGCATGCTGTACTTGGATAATGTCTGAAAACCATGGACAACTGCTAGAGCATCCTGTGCCCAGGGGTTGCCCTTCAAACGGGTCCCCACCCTAATTCTTATGGTTGAAATCCTCTCTTGTAAGAACTACCATGCTTTCACATATTACATTGTCTATTATGTAAAACACCAGGTATAAAAAACTAAGAGAAATGAAGAAAAAAGCAACAATAGAGAAAAAAGAACTATATATAGTCTAATGAGAACCTCTTGTTTCCATAAGCTGTAGTTCGTGTTGATATGCTTCATTATATATAGTCCGTCCTGTTAAGAATATTGTATACATATTCTAGTTCTTACAAATGAGGGAGATCATGTGACCTGCTTTTCTTTGGGTCTGCTTACTTCACTTAATAAACTTTTCCTGTCTTTCCATTTCTTTATGAATGATACAATGTTCTTCTTTCTGATGGAAGCATAGAATTCCATCACAGAAACAGCAGAACAGATGAACCACAGCAACATTGATACTCACTAGGTTGCATATGAGCACTACAAGGGGGGATAGGGAGGGGTAATTGGGAGATAAAGAAGGATGGAGTAACATTGATTAAAAATTATGGAACTGTGCCAGGCTCCGGTGGCTCACTCCTGTAATCCTAGCTATTCAAGAGGCTGAGATCTGAGGATCGCCATCCAAAGCCAGCCTGGGCAGGAAAGTCCTTGAAACTCTTATCTCCAATAAACCACCAGAAAACCAGAAGTAGTGCTGTGGCTCAAGTGGTAGAGCACTAGCCTTGAGCTGAAGAGCTGAGGAGCAGCGCTCAGGCCCAGAGTTCAAGCCCCATGACTGACAAAAAAAAAATTATGGAACTGTAACCCCCCCCCCAAGCTCATCACCTTTTCAATAAAAAATTAAATTAAATTAAAAATAAATAAATAAAAAAGAACTACCAGGCTAGGTATGGCTGGTTCTGTGTCCCAGCACATTTTTTCTGAGCCTGTTTTTCAGACTCCCTTCTCAGTTTCGTGCTGTTTCACTCACCTGGGCCACAGGTGCACCATCTGGTGATTTTTGTTCAGGCCCCGCCCTCCTCCTAAGGCTGGTGAGAGTTTGCTCTGTTCGTTGGTTTGAGTAATGCCAAGGTGACTTCTCAGTATCTGTCGAAAAGTAGTCATGTTCTCTTTCTGTCAGAGCCACGGTGACATATTCCTTTATGGGTATTATTGCTGTCTCTCCCTGTTGAAGTCCCAGTCTCTGAGGGACTTCAACTTCCTATCACTCTATGTTCAGACAAGTAACTCCGTTACAGTCAACACTGACCCAGCAAAGGGCTGTTGTACCAAGTCACTTTCATGCTTTATCAAATGGATTTTTGTGCTTTGCTGATCTGATTAGACTATAAAGAACTTTTCCACAACACTTTCTGCATTGGGGATTTATCTGACTCACTGATTCTCAATCATACACAACAATGAGCAAATGATTCAGAGAAGCAAAATACCTACACAGTGTCTGGTAGATAGTGGGTCCCTGGTAATTATCATTTATAATGAATGGATGGTTCTCTGCTGCTTACCAAACCAAATGAGTTATCATTTCTGTGTTCGGAGCAGGAAAGTTATCACAGAACCATGTGTTTTTTTGTTTTGTTTTGTTTTGTTTTTTCTTTTCATAGTTTTTTTGTGTGAAAATACTGTACAGAGGGGTTACAATTACATGAGCAAGGTGATGAGTACATTTCTTATCAAGCATTGTAGCCTCCTCCTTTGTTTCCCCTTCCCATCCCTTCCCACTGTAGTTTGTTTTATGACATAATGTCTTGTGCATCTCATTGTTTCCATGGGTCCACCTGTATCCCTATTTAAACAACTTGTTTTTTTATTTTTTCCCTTCTCCTCCACAAATTATACCAACATCAAATACAGTGAAAACAGGGATCATACTATGGGGGAGGGTCATACAAAGCAACAAAGAAATCATCTTATAAATATGTTAGAAACAATAGCAAGCAAGAAAAAAAAACATTTGAGTCTTATCTTGGGGTTGATTTCACCTAACATCAACTTATTTGACCATTTCTGCTTGTCTCAGACATATACTAGTTATTGTAAATAAGGGAAACCATGGGACCTATGTTTCTTTGGGCCTGGCTTACTTCACTTAAAATAAATTTTTTCCAAGTCTTTCCATTTCCTAACAAATGAGGTGATGTCATTCTTTCTGATGGAAGCATAGAATTCCAGTGTGTGTATGTGTGTGTGTGTGTGTGTGTGTGTGTGTGTGTGTGTGTGTGTGTATCACATTTTCTTGATTTTTCTTGATCCATTAATCTACTGAGGGGCATCTGAGTTAGTCCCATATCTCAGTTATGGTAAATAATGTTGCGATAATCACAGTTGTGCTGGTACCTTTAGTATAGCCTTGTATGTGATTATTTGGGTAAATACCCAAAAGTGGAATTGCTGGGTCATAGGGGAGATCTATGTGGAATCTTTTGAGGAACCTCCATATTACTTTCCAAAGTGGTTGAACAAGTTTACACTCCCACCAATATGAAAAAATTCTTAACCTCCCTAGCCATAAAAGAAATGCAAATCAAAACAACACTGAGATACCTCCTCACCCCAGTTAGAATGGCTATACTCAAGAACTCTAATAACAACAGATGCTGGAGGGGACAGAAGGGAACCCTACTGCATTGTTAGAACAATTTTGTTATTATTATTGTGAAAATATTGTACAGAGGGGTTACAATTACATGGGCAAGATAATGAGTACAGTTCTTATCAAGCATTGTAGCCTCCTCCTTTGGTTCTCCTTCCCATCCCTTCCCATCTCCTCCACCAACCCCCCCCCCACCAAAGTTGTAAAGTTCGTTTTTCAACATAAAGATCTGTATATCTCATTGTTGCAATGGGTCCACCTGTGTCCCTATTTAAACAATTTGCTTTTTCCACAAATTATACCAACATCAAATACAGTGAAAGCAGGGGTTATACCGTGGGGGAGGGACATACAAAGCAACAAAGAAATCATCTTCTAAATATGTTACCTGCATATCCGTATCAAGTGTAACCACACTCCTTTCATGACGGAGTGAACTCCTACAAAAGGAGAAGGAAGCACAGATAGATACGAGATCCTTGACTAATACATTATCATAAATAATTTTGTTTGCTTGTACAGAAAATAATTACAGCTTCAACACTAATTTCCAATAAAAGTGAGGAAAATACATATCACACACACTAATAATCTGCTGATCTGACAACTGTTCCCTTTACCGCTGTCATTAGTATTCAAATTCAATAGAGTTATAAGGTATAATAATCAACATTCTATCCAGATGTTCTGGCTCACACCAATAACCCTAGCTTTTCAGATCACATCTAGAGGATTGTAGTCTGAAGTCAGTCTAGAGGAAAAAAGTCCTAGAGATTTCATCTTTAAGCAAAAGCCAGCAAAATGATAGTTTGGAGGCATGGCTCAAGTGGTAGAGCACCAGCAGAGCAAGCAAGTCATGCCAGAAGCTGAGAAAGCATAAGGTCACAACCGTGCATCAGAAAAAGAGATTTTAAACAGAATCCATTTCCTGTCATTGCTCTTTGGATTGTTGTCATAGTGACACTGCGAAGCCCTTGGGCCCATGTGAAGTACCATTCCTCATTAGCAGTGAGAGGGGAGAGAATGAGGAATCTATGCTCCCCAGAAACAGAGAAACAAATAAAACAGGTAGGAAATATTTTGTAACACCTATAAGAAAAAAATCCACTGTTAAAGTCACATGAACAAAGTGCTATTTTCATAGTCTAGTTTATGGCTCAGAAAAAGTGTTTCATATAGATGTCTTTACCATCATGGGGCTTTATCTGTGGAAATACCTGGCATCTTAGACTGATAGAGAGTATTACCTCGCAGGAGAACTGGGCAATGAAGAACTGCTTAGTAGCAAAGACAGTCAGCAAGAGAACATTTTTAAAATCTTTATTATGATAAAATTTTAGAAAGAATGAACACACAGTATTTCAAAAGAGTGTACAAATAAAAAAGGAGTAGTTACAGTAACTTCTATAGTAATATTCAGTAGTAAATGAGAAATCAGTATTTGTTATCATTAGTGTGTGTGTGTGAGAGAGAGAGCGAGAAAGAGAGAGAGAAAGAGAGACTTTTTTTGCACATGCCAATTTTCAGGCTTGAACTCAGGGCCTGAGCACTGTCCCTGACCTTTTGTGCTCACAGCTAGTGCTCTACCACTTAAGTCACAGCACCATTTCTGGCTTTTTCTGGGTAGTTTATTGGAGATAAGAGTCTCACAGATTTTCCTGTCTGGGCTGGCTTTGAACCATGACACTCAGATCTCACCTCTTGAGTAACTAGAATTACAATCATGAGCCACTACTGCCCAAACCTCTTCCTTTCCTTTCTTTTTCTTTCCTTTCCTTTCCTTTTCTTTTTTCTTTTCTATTTTTTGAGGGGGGACTTTACTGAGATTTGAAATCAGGGTTAAGGCTTACTGGCCAAACGCTCTTCCACTTGAGCCATACCTCCATTACTTCTTTGCTTCAGCTGCATTTTTTAGCGTCTCACACTTTTACCTGGGGCCAGTCATGTAGCTCAGGCCTCCAATCCACCTGCATAACTGGGACCATAGATATGCAGAACCCTGCTTGGCTTGTTTTTCAAGATGAGATCTCATTAACTTTTCATCTGGGTTACCTGGAACTATAATTCTCTTATCTCTGCCTTCTAAGTATCTAGGCTTATAAGTGACGTCTGCATATCCATAGAGATTTACTTGATCATCATAAGCATACCAAAGTATAACACTGATGGTTAGACTCACAGCATTGTTGACATTTTTTTCCTTTCTTTTTTTATTTTTATTTTTTTTTTTTGGGGGGGGGCTGGTCATGGGGCCTGAACTCTGGGCCTGGGCACTTTTCCTCAGCTCTTCAGCTCAAGGCTAGCACTCTACCACTTGACCCACAGCACCACTTCCGGCTTTTTTCTTTTTGCTTATGTGGTGCTGGAGAATTGAACCCAGGGCTTCATGCATGCAAGGCAAGCGCTGTACCACTGAGCCACCTTCCCAGCCCCTCCTTTCTTTTTTTTATCATTTCACAAATACTTTTAGGAAATTTTTTATTATAAAGATACTTTACATAGGAGTTACAGTTACATGAGTAAGGTAATGAGTATGACAATTTTTTTCTTTCAAAATGCATAGTTTCTTACAGAGCTGACATTACTTTTTTTTGGTCTCAGCTTATGACCTTGTGCTGGTAAATACCTATCTGTACTAGTTGAAAATTACATCTGTTCCTAAGTCCCGTTTTCAAGTTCTAAGCATTAGCAGTGCAACCACAGAGATCTGTGATTTGATGCTTTCTCTGACTTTTGTGTGTTGGTTTTAATGGAAATGTAGAAAGGGAGGGGAATATTTGATTTTCTGTCTAGCCAACACCATTCTAAGAAGAAATAAGCTGAAAATGCTACACGTGTTTCTTTTCTAACTCTCTCTTGTATAATGGGAGCAGTCCAGACCAGAACATGAGTCGATATCGGGTTTGTGGGTTTATGATAAGCATATCAGCCAGTGAAGAGAATAAACCCCCGTGACAGCTGTGATGCTTCCTGGAATCAGACATCCTTCAATAACATCTTCCGCCATAGCTTGCAGACACCATGGCAAGACCAGGGTCGAGGCTCAGGGCAGTAGTTGAATGTCTCCGAGCTATGTGAAATTTCTCTCTGTGGAGCCGTGCCTAACAACCACTCCATCAAACCACAGGTACAACAAAACCCATTTGCCTGTTTGACGTGATACTGCTGGCACTCTAGAGGCAAAGCCTTATATGATGGCTAGCTGGAAAAGACACCTCTCTAAATGCTGAAAAAGTGCAGACATAGACTTGAGAAAACTCAGGGCTATTTCCACCATGAGAATACACAGCAATGATTTCACCTAGTTTAATCCACATAACTCACTGGGGTGAGGAAACCTTTTAGAACACTAACCATAGCTAAACCACCAACTAGTTTTGCAGAAATTCTTACTATAGTAGGATGATTCACAGACTTGATGTTACTGGACTTTATTGTTATAACAACAGTCATTCTTTTCATACAAAGAGAAACTGACTCCTTATTGGTTGATTTGTTAAACTAAATCTTGTCATTGAGCAACGAGGCCAAGTTTACTATTAGCATCTGATTTTTAAAAAATAAACATATAAATAGTATGGGTCATATGGCTTCCAAATATGTATTCCAAAAATACAATGACTTTTCTATAGTCACTGATCTTGCTGATCTGCACAGGAAATAAGTTCTATAGAGAAACTCACCTGGAATATTCTAATGGCATGTGACACTGTATATCAGATGGCTTTTGGATGGGGAACACTCTACAACCTCTTGCAAAGAACCACAAGAAGAGCACAAAGCAGCTGCTGGCTACTTGATTTTAATATTTCATTAAGAGTTGTTTTCAGAAGAAAGAGGAGTTTTCCTGGCAGATTAGCCAGAGGCCCTGCTTTGTTCCCTACAGGCAAAGACACCATCATCACCTGTACCCAAACTCCTCTCTACAATTTCGCAAGATGCATCAGAATTATCAAAAGGTAAATGGACATCCAAGGAGCTGCTAGAGTAAATACGTTTTGAATAGGCAGACAACATTGTGTGTGGCACATTCCCTGAGTGATACATGTTTTGTTTTGCTTTTTTCAAAACTTCTTTCTAAACAGAAAAGAACAATTCATGTTATCAATCTAGGATATGTTTTTTTTCTCACAAACTATCTTTATAATAGGACACATTTAATTTTTTTTTGGTATTTCCTTTTCCTAAGCACTGACTTATGATACAGACCATTACAAAGAAGAATGCTTGAATGATCTAACAACATTAGCACATTATCTCAAACTATTACAACTTGAAATTTTGTGGCCATTTTAAAAAAGAACTATGTATTTAAGGCAGATACATGATGAACTCTGCATGAACTCTGTCTCCTATATTCTCATTAACCAAGTTTTACAATTCTGGAAATTAATAAACTCAGAAAATAGCCTAACATTTTATTTCCTTTTGAAAATCAGAGTGTTGCACAGATAAAATTTTCATCATGATCCATCTGATAAGCTGAGCAGAAAAATTTAATATTATTTATGGTTTCATGAGTTGTAATATGATAATTTGGGCTATAGCTAATGAGACTCCTAGTTTTAAATTCAATTTTTCTTATATTTGCTTCATTCTAGTATCACAGCAAAACTGTTCTTGTCTGAGATATATTTTATTCCTTCTTCCTAGTGGTGATATTTCAGAAATAAAACCTCTCTTTATTTACACAATGAATAGACAAAGTATGAACTGGTAGTTCAACATATACCTCATTAATTTGATGTCTGTACACATGCTAAAAAAAGAACTCAATCCAAAATAGCCACTCAATTTCCACAAATCTCATGTCTCTTAACAACAAATAAATATGAATTACAATGCCAGACAAAACACATTTACTTTCTCTACTGCTAGAATTAAATTATTTGGGTTGGTTATCTACACTTATCCAATTAATGGTCAGACTGCCAAATCCTTACTTCACTTTGTGATGCATAGACCTAGCCTTTGTTGTGTGCCCCCTGGGAATTAGAATTGAAAATGAAAGCAATTAAAGAGTTTCTGGGAATTATTTTACTATTAGTAGTTGCATGCTTACTTGCCAGAAAGGGAAATGAGGCAGAAAGCTGGACAAAGTCTAAAGAGTGGCTGGCAGCTACAAGGATAAAGGTAGAAACAAAGATGGGAGAAGGAAGTAAATGAATGATCAATTAAATACATTCATTCCCTTATTCTTATTAACTTGTTAACTTACCCACTCTAATTATCTTATTAATTTATTCACTCATTCATCATATACATATATATGTATATGTGGATATATGTGGATATATACACATACATATGTGTATATATGTATATATACACATATGTATATGTATGTGTATATACCTATATATGTGTTTGTATGTAAATGTATATATTTTATGCCTACCATAGTCAGATGCTACATATAGTACTCAGAATGAAGAAATGAGCAAGTTAGGGTCTCTATGACCAAAGTGTTTATATTAGTGGAGGATTCTAAAAGACCTATTATTATAATAGAGTGTTGAGAGGGGTGAAGGGTATATATACAATAACCATCATAAAGAAAACATTGAGAAGAATATCTCTATGGTTTGAAGATAGTATCTTCTCAAGATACTATGCTTCTAAAGAAAGCAATGCTTGTTTTCATCCCAAAGAACAATATTGAGAGCTAGTGGTCACTGGCGAATCATAGGATAACAAGGGGATAAATAAATGCATTCACAAGGAAGTAGACAGATGCGAGAAGGTAGCATATTTAGTCAAATGCAAGTGAAAGGGCCAATCAGGTGGTCTTAATTCAGGAAACTAGTAGGTCAGAGACAGATCTTGAGGGAGCGTATCTACTAGGGTTTGAAATGTATGCTCAAGGCATTGGGAAACCATGAAATGATATTAGATTGCCATTGCCAAGTATCATGATGGGAGTTCTGAGCTGAAGTTGAGCTCAGGCACACAGTCCCCCGGGAGTCAGCTCTTCCTTCCTTTGAGGAGGGGTTTCTGATTTTCTGCTGTTACAGGATGAGGCCAACAACATTGAGCTCTTCCCACAGCCTTTCCTTGAATCACCCTTGGGAGGCTAAAGATGAATCTCAAACTCTTCAGGTTTATTTCGCCATTGCAAATGAAGTTGAATGATCTTTAAGATCACTTCAGCTTGAAATTTCTGGGCTCCTGGTCTTTATTCAGAACTCTACTAGTTTATTAATGAACCATTAAGAGATTGTCTTTGCACCTGTTTTCTCTCATATTTGGAACCTAGATCTCCAATATAACAGGACTCCAGGCAAACCCACACACACAGACTCAAGAGGGATACCCCGAGCGGAAGAACACACAGATAACTTCTGTGAACATTTCAAATAGTACTTATTGAAATTGAATTTCAGGAAATGGATACAACATGGGTTTTTCTCTTGTTGCTGTTGCTGAGATGGTGGCATTTGTTTTTGCTTTTGGGTGTTTTCTTTTGTTGCTGTTTTAGGGTTGGCCCAAGGAAGAGCACAAAAAGCAAAGGAGGAAGGGTGAACAGGTGAACAGATGGAATCATGGTGTTCAATACACACTGTACTGTGTGGAAAGTAAACTGTGTAACTTTTGGGGATGGGTGGGGGGACCTTGGAGAAAACTAAAGGAAGCAGTGACATTGTTCAAAAAGAAATGCATTCATCTGAGAGAGAGCCAGGGAAGGCATGCCATGATCCAAACAAAGAATTGTACTCATTATGATCTGACTGATGAAATAGTGACCCCCTCCTCTGTATCACATCTTCATAATAACAATAAAATTATATTTAAAAATGCAAAAGGTGACTGCCTTTGTTCTACCTCTACATGGGAGAGAGTCACATGACAACAATGAGTTAATCCTCAAGTTAGATGCGAATGTTGTCCACCACGGAGATGCTTTGGCGGCAGAACTCTGCTTATAAAACCACAGTGTGCTAATTTGTGACAGAAGCCACTGAGGATGGTACACATGGAAAGAAAATAATTAATTTCCACACCTCCTACTTAAGCAGCAGTCCAGCTATGTAGAATAAGAATAAAAGCGAAGTATTATAAGTCCATCTGTAGATTTTTGTTTTTTTTTCTTTTTAATTTTACTGAAGTGGGCCAATAAATTTTAACATCACTGCCAACTCAACTTTCACTTTTCAAAATTCAAGTGGAAACAATTTTTTTAAGATAAAAGTATGGGGGAGTCAAAGCTAGTTTCTAGGCATTGCGAGGCTAAGACTTATTTGCATAGAATCGATAGTTCTCTGACTTGAAATGAAGATACATCCATGCAATAATGCAAGTCAAGTTGAAGTGTATGTTTGTGGGTTCTTTACAGCACTTCCATCCAGGGTTTGGCTCTCTGACAGGCAGCGACTTCTGCAGCACCGCCAGCTCACATTATGCTTAAAAGGCTTTCTGGAAAGTGAGGATCTTTGCTTTTTAAAGGACAATTACAAAAGAATTACATAACACACGCGCGCGCACGCGTAAACACACACACACACACACACACACACACACACACACATTGTTTTTTTTTTTTTTTTTTGGTTGGTCGTGGGGCTTGAACTCTGGGCTTGGGCGCTGTCCCTGTGCTCTTCAGCTCAAGGTGAGCACTCTACCGCTTGAGCCACAGCGCCACTTCGTTTTCTAGTGGTTTATTGGAGATAAGAGTCTCATGGACTTTCCTGCCCAGGCTGGCTTTGAACCGAGATCTTCAGATCTCAGCCTCCTGAGTACCTAGGATTATACACATAAGCCACCGGCACCTGGCTCACACACTGTTGCTGCACAAGAGGTCACATTTTGAAAACAAAAGGATAATAAAGCGAGGTATGTTTGAATAGACATTGACAGAAAACTTTTAAGCTGTAAGAAATCATCATACAGCTTACACAGAAATACCCACACAAATGATATAAAGTTAATTCATTCACATAGACCAGTTAACTCTCCCAACTATATTTTTTTGTTCAGTCTAGAAGGTGACTGTCATTAAATTTAGATGTAGATAATAGTTTGGGGGTTTTATTTCAGAGCACCAGTGGCAATACAGTGATATAGGTCAAAATTAATTACATTTTTTTGTTCATATCTGGATGGCTGATACAATTAGAAACTGTAAGGTAACTATGAAAATATTCTTGAAATGACCATAACTAAATAAAATCTGCCTAATTTCAGACTTTCATATAAGCTCCATACAAAAAACCGCTCTAGTTATATTATCTCAGTCTCCCATTGGGTTAAAGATTTATCTTAAACATGACATGGTTAAAACTAGTCAGTGTCGTTTTTCTTATAACATATTGCTAATAGTACCAGGACCTATTACTGCCTAGATGAACTCTAGATCCTTAGTTATTTCTGTCAAAACGATCCTTAAAAGTGCTGAAACCAAATAAAGTAGGCTAAATTAGAATTCTTTTCAGTAAAAACAATTCTCTTTCATCATCGTGATATTTCAGTCCTCTCTGTGTTCTTTGTCTTTATCTCTGTCTCTTTCATACACATACACACGCATATTAAAGCAAACAATTATCACTGGATACTACAGAGCGCACATGTAGCAAAATATAGTGAAAAGTACATATTAAAATTTTAGCATAATAACAAACGGTTTTTGTTAACAAATGCAAAGATTCAATTTTAGCTATCAGCACAGCAAAGTTAACTCTTTACAGACCTGAATCCGTGACTCTTTAATTGATTCAACAAATCTTATTTTGTACATGTTACGTACCAGACATGATTCTGTCCCCTGAATATATTAAGTTATAGGCTTTTTTATCATAAGGAATTCAATAATGAAACCATATGGTTATAGCAGAATATTCCATATAAATTCTTTAAGTAGTTAAAAACTGAGTTTAGCAAGACTATTATCCCTTTAAGCTTAGCTAATTCTCTCAAAAGCTGACCTGTGTGTTCATGTTAATTTATATAGTTGTAGTTTATCAAATAATTATTGAGTACCTGTTACACACTCAATAATATTTTAGGTATGAGTGATGGGGTAGCTCTGTGAACAAATCTATCGAAATTCTATTTTTATTCCACTGGGTTTCTGAATGGCAACAGTACAATGGAGGAAATTAGAACAGGTCGAATTCAGATTCAGAGAAGAGGTGTGAAGATGGCATTTAGAATATAGGTCAGGGTAAACATCTGAGTGGTAGCAATACTACTAGCTCACTTTCGTTTCATTTATTGGTCAAACGGTTAAAACATTTGATTTTGAGCAGTTGGGTAGAGGGCATTTGTGGTGGTCTCTAAAGATCACTCTCTCAATCCCTAGAACCTGAAGGTGTTAGCTCACATTGGAAATGCTACCTTGCAGATGTGATTAAATTAAGGCTGTGGAGGCATAGAAGTTATCCTGGATTATCAAGGTGAGTCTGAAATAAACACAAAGTCTTCAAAAAAATAAATTGAAAGATTTTTCTCCTGTGCCAGGTGCCAGTGGCTCACAACTGTAACTCTAGCTTCCTAGAAGACTGAGATCTGAGGATTAAGGTTCAAAGCCAGGCCCAGCAGACAAAACTGAGATTAACATGTAACAAGGAAATAGTGACATGGCTCAGGTGGTAGAGTGTCAATCTAGAGGAAAAATGCCAAGCTAGAGTTCAAGTTGCAGTACTGGCATACAGTCACACACAAAATCCTGAAACCAATGGAGACCAGTCATTTGACACCATGATTTTAGATCCAGAAGATTAATTTAATCTTATTTTTATCTTTTTCATTGTTATTATAAAGGTGATGTGTAGAGGGATCACCGATATAGAAATCAGGTAAAGGGTAGATTTCTTTTTGGACAATGTCACCCCTTCCCTGGCTCTCTCTCAGTTTTTCCCTCCCACCCCCACCCAAAAATTGTATAGTTTACTTTCAACATAGTGTCTAGTGAGTATCACTGCTGCAAATGCCTGTGCCTTCCCTGACACTCCCCAAACTTATAAATGAACAAACAAAGCAAACAGGAAAGTAAATTCAACCATCAAAAAAGAAATAAATGTCTTGTTTTCATTTCCTGGAGTTCCTTTTGATCAAATGCACATAGGCATTGAGCCTTTCTGTTCCTCTCCTACGAGTATCCTCCTTTGGTCTCACTGTGTGTGAACACCTAGAGTCCTGTAGAATTTATAATGTCCTGGGGTATTGTAGATCTATCTTCTGCATATGAGAGAAAACATGCACTGTTTGTCTCTCTGAGCTTGGCTGACCTCACTCAACATGATTTGTTCTAGGTCCATGCATTTCCCTGCAAATGACATAATATTATTTTTTTTCTAATGGCTGTGTATAGGCACCACATTTTTTGGATCCACTCATCTATTGTAGGGCATCTAGGCTGTTTCCACGACTTGGCAATGGTGAATAGTGCAGCAATGAACATGGATGTGCAAGTGTCTTTAGGGTATCCTGCTTCATTTTAATCTTCTAACCATCAGAACTATGACAGAACTCTAAGAGAAAAAGTTTGACTTCTATCATTACTTCGAGGTAGTTTTCCATACCAATAGCAGCAAAGTACTGTTTACAATTGTTCAGAGTTAAGAGGTATACTTGCTGCTTCTTGTAGATACGGCAAAGCGCACTGACCGAGAACTGTAGTACTCATGATACCTTGTTTTATTATCTGTTAATAATATTTGCCATACACTACAAAACTATTCTGGGCATCAACAAACAAATTGTATCTAAAAATAGAATATGATGCATCCATTCATTTAAAAGATTTACTAAGCATTTGTATGTGTCTCTAACTTTTATGAGTCCTAGAATACAATAAAGAACCTCATAGTTATTTTACTTATGGCAGTTTTTTTCCTATAGTTAGAAACACAGAAAATAAACAACTAAAGGGATGAAGTAATTTCAGATAGTTGACAATTAGGCAGTGAAGAAATAAAAAGCTGGACAAAAATCTCTGGTGACTTCACATGTTAGCTCAGACTTGAATATTGAGGTGGGGCTGATCATATCATCATATGAGAGTCTTAATCATAAGAGAATATGATCTGATGTATATTTTTATTGTGCTGACAATGATGGGGTATATGAAACACACACCCATCTTTCATGATCAGAGTATCAGAGTATATTTAGACCTATATCCAGAAATAAGGATGTTCATTGTCTGTGGAAGGAATACATACATACATACATGTATACATATATGTATATATTTATGCATATGTGCATATGCATACATATATATTTGATATTTTAAAAACATGTATATCATCCATCTCCTATAATATATCTATCCATATCCACTCTTTTATCTAGAACAGATATGAACGAATTATATAACATAGGCCAAATCTACTAGGTGCTTCTGTATATATATTATATTATAAAAGTATAAATATTACAAAATATTATAGAATATATGTATATTTTAGTAAATTTTGATCATCTCTATAAAGTTCCTTTGCAACTCATACATTCTTAATTTAAGTTTCCATAAAGTTATGCCTTTTACAAAAGAGGACCATTGAGCAAATGTGTAACAAATGATATTGAACTTGAATTTCTTTCCCAAGTTCCCATGTAAGAGAAGATGCCCGCCCCCTCCTCTCCCAGATGACACGAAGCTGTTTCTCTCCTTCTCAAATGCCGACTCCTCATCTTCACCTCCTCAGTGTAGTTCTCTCATGCACGTGTTAGAATAGAGCTGGAATCACATCTCTAATTTGTGAATTTCTCTTCTGAAAATCGCTTACACCCTGCAACAGCTCCTTTTTCTTCCTGACAGAACAGCTATGTCTCTCTCTGTAAATCCAGGACATTTATCAAGTGAGCCTGCCAGGAGGTAGAGGATTCTGGAAAAAAATATTTTAAAGTCAGATAATAATGTCTCACAAATAGGGAGAATAAAATTCTGAGTTTATAATATACCATCTCGAATGGCAAAGAGAACGATAGATCCAAATGTCAAAGTAGCCCTAAGAAAATCAAGACACCAAAGGCAGCCTTTCAGAAGCTCTGGCCTCGCCCTCCCACTTTGCTATCCCTCTTTCATCAGATGAATGTAACAAGTTGATTAGGCTTTAGAAGCTCCCAGAAAAGTCAGGCCACTTATGCTGAAAAATAGGACTCAGGATGTAAATTATTCACAGTTCATTAGACTAAGACAAGCATTTCTCAAACATTTCTCTATGCTTGAGAAAAGCGACATATTGAACCCTATTTTACTCTGAGGCTCAAAATGGCAATTAACGGTCTTAAGCTGCATATAAAACCCAATACGAACTGCATTTACAAGAAAATTGTGTGAGAATCAAATTATGTTATCTTTGGTTTGAAGAACTAAGAAATAATTGCCAATAAGTATTCATGTATAGGAACAATTTTTTTGAAACAAGTTATTTTAATTACTACTAGTGTGAGGAATACGTGAGGGTGATTTTATTAGATTTAATGTGCTTACGGGAGCAGCCTGACTGTAGCTGCTATTCTTGACAAGACATTGGAATTTATTTTATACTTGCATTGTTTGGCACAGTGCAATGCTGTAATAAAACCATGTTTTAGTTTAATTTAATCTCTTTCTTTGCAGTACTTTTTCAAAAACTTCTACTAAAAAAGGTAGAGCATTGCACAGATCTATTTGTGTGTGCTTATGTTCTGGTATTAGGCTCGAACTCAGGGTTTTGCACAAATCCTTGAGGGTTTTTTTTTAACTGAAGACTTGTGGTTCTCTCCCATTTGAGCTACAGCTCTACATCTAGCTTTTTACTCATCAATTGGATAAAATAGGGTCTCAGGAATTTTGAGACTGGGTAGACTTCAATTCTCAATCCTCAGATCTCAGCCTCCTAAGTAACAAGGATTACAGGCATGTGCCACCAATGCCTGGCAAGTGCTAGTTTTTAAAATAGAAGAATGTCTACTGATACCAGTCAGATATAATAAATGTGTATTTACTAAACTCCTCTCTCTATTTGTATGAAGTAATAGGCATTTGAGTTCCATCACTTGATGATGAATTGTTCTGGTATTTCTATCCAGTGTTACTTTGACACGGTTTGTCACAATTTGAAACTTCCTGATTCCTGAAATGTGTTTGATCGCCTTACAGGGGCCTTCTCCCTGCAGTGGAAATAAACAAACACACACCGTACCTGACAGAAAGGAAACAAAGGCAAAGTATACATCAGCCTACAAAAAGCAAGCAAGGTAATCTAGAAACTGGAACTTCACCCAAGCAGACACCATCATTCTTTGTGGTGAGCACACTGAAAATTCAGGAGATCTGAAATTGGCCTATGTGAATTTCCTTTCACCCCATCTAAAAGTTAACTGCCTCCTCACTCAGGGTTATTTTCTCTTTCCAATCCTTTGTAAATTTTCTCCTTTCTGAATCCTTAAAGGCTTGGCAAGCATATATCCAGATTAATGTGATTGACTTGCAGCTAGGAGTTGAGCAAACCTCAGAAGAGGCTATATCCCAATGTTTAGATTAGCATCATGGGATATAAATGAGCATGTAGAAAGGCTTCCATTGACTATTTATTTGCAGTTTTCCTATAATGCAAGAGTTTCTGGATGGTCTTGAGGAAAAAATCAGAAGCTGCAATTGATGTGAGCTGCAGGGATAAAAATAAATCTCTAGAAAGAAGAGAAAGAAGAATGTTCTAATCTTACCTTCATCCTAATCTTATTAGCATTTCTTAGTGAGTAGTTCAAGTATCAGTCTATAGTCTTATGACTCTGTCTCATAAATATGTCAAGTGCAAAGTGTAGTTATTTTAATAGTCTGTGTTGGTGGACCATCATGGATTTAATTAAGAGACAACTAGTGTATGAAATATGACACAAAAGCACACGACTTAATGGAGAAATGTTTTACTGCAGTTTTAAATCAGGGCCCCAGACTTAATGATGATCCAGGCTCAGAAACCGTACTTAAATTTAATTAATGCCCACTAGTGCAGACCTGTTCATATACAAAGGGAAAAAAAAACAGACATAAAAAAATTAGTGATTTAAGATTCACCAAGTACAGACTGCCTTATTTATAAGGTTACATGAACATGAGTTATTAATATCCTATTGTTTTAAATTTTATTAGATGAGATATTTAGGATGTAAGCTGTATAAAAGTCTTTTAAAACATTACTCCTAGCCTCCTCATTTTATGTGATAAAGTGCCACCTCCTTTACTTCTTAGCAAAATCAGCCCAAGTCAGAATGCAGTGTTAGCCATTGTAATCAGACAAAAATGGAGAGAAAGTTGTGATCCTGTCCTTTCAAAAAGACCATGAGCATTAGTTCTGTAACTTAAATGGGCAGAGGGGCATGGCGAGTGGGCTTTGGATTGCTGAACTGCCTGCTCTAAGAGGTGACCCTTGTGCCACTGATTTCCAATAGACATGCTGACTTAGGAGACAGGGGCACCAAGAACATTCGCATTTGATTTAAATGGCATAATCCTTCCTATGTTTAATGAACTTGAACGTGTGTGGCCTTCTGGCCATTCTCAGAATCATTGGCTTCAGTTCTTCAGTCAGACTCATAATTTCTGTTTTGTGCTTGCTTGAATTTCCCCCACCCCTCACACTTGAGAATAGCGTAACAACGCTATTAAAAGATTCCATGAACATAAATATAAGTTATCCCAAGAAGCTTCAGTTTTGTAGGATATACATTGGATTCTTGTCTGTATTTTAACTCCTCCCTGTTTCTTAATGTGCCATTACCAGTGACCCTTTTTTTGCAAGTCTCTATTATTCTCAATGAACCCAATTATTTCTCTCTTAATTCAGAACATTATCCATTAAGAATAATTACTTATTCGTTCCCTTGATTATGCATTAGTGGCATAGATTTTCACTAATCTCATTATTTCCTTTGATATATTTGGGAAAATGTTCTTTAGGTTTTATTTATTTTTTTAAGAAATCTGTTCTACTTCATTGTATCTTTGTTTTTGTTTTTTAATTCATACATTTCAGTTAAGACAACCTGTGCTCAGTCAGTATAGCTTCCTTTCACTGTTTCTAGTGTATATATTTATTTTCTTGGCCATCATTTTTAATGGAAAAAGAATGACTCCTTTCTTTTTACTTTGTAAGTCAATTCTTGTTGGCACACACATCTTTAAATTCTTTTTTACCCTTTGCACATGGGGGCATCCAATTATATTAAAAAAATTAAAAGATGGTCAAAGGAGACTATATAAACAGCATATATAGTCAAGCTTTTAGCATTCATTTATTTGATCTTACACTCTTCCAAGTTCCAAATGCCACTCGATATGTCAAGTTTTCACTGATGATTTGAGCAGCTTTTTGAGATTTTGATTAGGATAACCTTTAAGAAGTTGGTTGTATAAAAAAGGTAGTTAAACAAAACAATCATAGGTTTTTATTAACCTTTTATTGCTAAAAAATAATCACTGCAATGAGACTTTAATAATTAGGGAGCGAGTTTTTAAGAGAACTTACCTTTCTATCATGAAACCACCAGAAACTAATTATTTTGTATCATCAAACATCTAATCAAAACTACAAAGTAACAAAAAAAATAGTTTGGATGAATAATTTTTAGCCATCTTAACATAAGAAAACTACTAGGATATTTCAAAGACAAAGAACGCAATTCAGTTTTATTAAATGCATAACAAAGAGTGCTAGAAGGTTTTTAAACACATTGATTTTAAAACAAATGTCCTCTAATATTACCACATTGTGGGAAACTGCAAACTATTGATATTGGTATAAGATCTATTTTGTGTACCTATAATTTGCATAAAAATTCACTATCTTTACTTAATTTCTACAATTTTGTCTATTACTTTTATCATTAAAGCTAATTTAAAAGTCACATGTCAGGCTTAACCTAGCAAGTCAGAAGTCTGAGATCAGGAAGACTGAGGTTCAAAGTTATCCCAGACAGAAAAACCCATCTCAGAAATAATGAAAATAAAGCAGGACATGGTTCACATTTTAAAGTATGTGCCCAAGCAGTAACTTGAAAATGTGAAGCCCAAAGTTCAAATGGCAGTTCTGGTAAAATAAACTAATTCAAAAGTAATTTCAAATAATGAAAATCAAACTGCAAAAAGATTTAAATTTATTCCATGTGTGTGCCTAACTCAATCCATATTGGTGCCACTGTTTAAGTATGGCAACTAAATATGATAAGCATCCTTGGATTTGGAGAATTCTGCTTCTACAACATAGGAGACTAAAGCTTGGGAAATACAAAATGTTGCAACATTCTAAATAAAACAACATTCTCTTAAACGTAAAGTGAATCTGCTCAGCCACCAACTGGGAGGAGAAATTAATATAAATAAGTGAGCACTGAAGCTATTCAATACCTACAGTCCCTAGTAGTCTTTCTATTCCATGTGGCTTTTCAAATCAACAGCCCTTAGGGCTCCTTAGAAATACAGATACCTAGCCCTGTCCTGGTCCTGCTTATTGAGTGTCTGTCTATTAAAAAGATCCTTAAGTGATTTGTGTCACACTGAGAAGACCAAAGCCGAGCTTTAAATGGTGCATGTGGAGAGTGTGAGGGCTTCATGGGATAGGAAATCATCTCATACACATCCCACAGAAAAGGCCACTCCCATAGGGACAGGACACACAAGGTAAAGAAGGAGCTTTTGACCTCAATATTGGCATTAAGAAATTCATAGCTCTAAGATTCAGTGATAGGTGGACAAACTGAGCATAATGCTAAGAGATCATGGTGCCCAGTATGTTCCTTTGTGGTCCAAAAGTTTCAATATATATTAATTATAAAATCTGAATAATCACCATTGACAACTGTCACTAAACTCAACAAGTTCTTAGAGACTTTATGCATCTGACAAGAAAAGGACAATAATAATTTGTTTGAAGACATGGGTGTTGGATAAAAAACAAGAGTATGTTATGAAAGACGATCAAAAGGACTAAGTTTGAGGGGAGCAAGGGAAAGGGGAAAATAGACACAGCTGCTAAAACAGTGCTTTGAGTTTCCAGGAGATAGTAAAAAGAGGAGGAGAAAAAATCTAGAATTCAGTATAATGATCCCCAGATTTTTGCAATTTCCCATTGATAAAAATACTCACATATTTGCATCAAAATCTAGATTAGTAAGGAGAATATAATCAAGGAAAATGATAATTTACATAGAAGGTGCAAGGATATTAAGTGCCTGGTAGAAATAGAATGAAATCCTGCATGTGCAAAGAAAAACTAGCACTCAATTTATAAGAGTGTACTGAGAGCGAAACAAAGACCTTTCAGATACATTTTCTCATCTTCATCAGCAGACTGCCAGTATAAAAGTGTTCTTCAAGAAGAGAGTCCCCAGAAAGATCAGATTTCCTAAAAGATGGAACAAATGGTAGCTATGCGGATAAACATAAATAAGAATGAGATATATAGTTAATAAAAATCTAATTTAGGGTTTAAATATATACCTACCCTCCACAGGCACACACAAAATTTCTAGAAAACTGAGCAGTAATCAGACTGTCTAGTTTAAGAGTTTACAGCATGATTTCTGACCCTCAACTATCTAAGCCCAAAGCCTATCTTGAACATTTGCAAATTACATGTCATTGGTCAGTTTAATCACATGGGTTTTTTATCCTTTATAAAATAACAATGATATTACTGCTTACAGAAGACTTGTAAAGGATTAAAGTGTGTAATTAGTACATCCAGGGGGATCATTCTGTGTTATACCTAGATCTGAGTGAATGCATTCTAAGAGGTGGACACTGCCAATGGTATGTAACTTTTAGAGTACAAATAAAAAATAGAGTATGTGAGTTCTATGATTTTCTTAGGACCCAATTATAAAAAAAGAAAAAACACTCAAATGATTTGAAAGCAATACATGTAAAAGACAAAATACAACAGAAAACTAGTAGAAATATATATTTAGTGATAAATCAATTAAAACAAATCAGAAAATTAAGTTATAGGATTGATTCCTAAAACATGAAAAAATAACATTTTAAATGAAAAACAGATAGATAAAAATGCCATATTTCAAAGATGATATATGTATTTTAATAATGAATAGTTTTCTGCATTTCTAGATGGAATGGGAAAAATATTCACCAAGTGCACACAATAATTCTAAGCATCTGTGCCTATAACCACAATTTAAAAATCTACCAGGCAAAATTGTTATAATTATAAATTGACAAAAATATGTCAAAATGTGCATGATTTAAGCAACACAACTAATAGGCCTAATTTAATATCTATTTGTTTAATGAGTATGTATTCAACTAAACAGTTTTACATATATGTTACATGAACTACAGCAGAAAACAAATCCCAAACCTCATTAAATTATTTGTACAAAGATATCACACACTGAACTCAGCACATATTCTTGCAAAAAAACCCCATTATTTCCAGAAATTGAGTACCTATTAAATAAAACATGGTTCCAAAATTTCCAAAGAATTCATATAAGCAAGTAAATAAAATGCAAATAAGTTAGAAATCAATGACTAAAAGAAAACTGAAGAGCTTACAACAACAAAGAGCATATAACAACAAACACCAAAAAAACCCTTTATTTCAAAGGAGTAATTTAGAAAGCAGAAAATTATACCCTAACTGCTGTTATTCAAAAGAAGAAAATATAAAAATGAATAAGCTAAGAAACTGATTTGAAAGTTAAGAAAAAGTGCACATTTAAGAAAGAAATTCATAATACCAGATAATAAACATATATAAAACAGAGATGATCAAATAAAATAGAAATCTCTTGCAAGACTGATAAAAATTTAAAGGTAGAAAAACAATAGAAGAGGCAAAATAATTAAAGCTGAGACAAATCGTAGGTAGAAAATGTTTTATTTCGCAAATAACTACGTGAGAAATTATACAAGACTTCCTAGAGAAATACAATTTTTCAAAATTGACACAAGTACTTGCTATTCCTTTTATCTTAGGGGAATCAAAAGAAGGCTAAAATTCTCATTTAAAATGTAAATTAAAACCAGTACCAACAAAAATATTTACAAGCTCTCATATACACTTCAATGAATATATATTATATATGTGAATATATATTCTAGATCCATGATTATCATGCTTGAAAGTGGAAAGGGAAATGAGAAAGAAATGAGAAATAGCCTCAAGTCATTCTGTAATGCTAGTATATGTTTATATATATACATATATATATACATAAATTGAGCAATTGTAGGTTATATAGGAGCAATATGATAGCAAATCTTGTTTATTCAAATAACTCACAATGTAGTACCTCACAATTCTCAGTGGCAGACACATTGTACAAGACATTTTGGAAAAAGTTATCAGAAAACATATCTAAAATAGAATGGCATGTGCATACAAACCAAAGAAAGAAAAGGCAAACCAGTGGTAACACAAATGCCTTTGGACGTGCATCTGGTAAAACGAAATGTGTTGCACAAGCTGTGTGGCAAACGTATTTTAACTCAGTGAAAATAAGTGATCCATAGCCATGCTGAGGCCAGAGGTAAAGGCTTTCAGAGCTTTTTTCAGAGCACTTGACCTTCTCCTAACACAAAGTTAGGTATAGAACTCCTGCTCAAGATACTAACACCGATGTCATCTCTTCTATCTCCAAAGGCATCTAAAGTCACAATAAGAGCTTGAGATCTGTGCCACAGCAAATCTCTCTTTGGAATCCTTGTTCAATCACTTGGAACATATGTCATTCATTCTAGGTTAAGTCTATTCTTGCCTCTAACTTTTTTTCTATTTAAAGTGAGTACACATCAGTACCTGGTTTATGGAATAAATGTTATTCAATAGATCATAGGAACTGTTCTAATTTGTAAAAATCACAACATGCATTACTTTGGAGGTTTCTAGATTATAGAGGATGTGCACATATATTATCAGTATAAGAAGCAACTGGATATACTTATTTTCTGACTTACTTTATCTTTTGGCAATGCTAGGGACTGAGGTCAGCACTTCATGCTGACCAGGCAAGCACCCTACCATTGAGTCACATCTCTAGTTTCTTGTTGCATTAGGTAAGGTCTTGTGTTTTTGCCATGGTCCTTTCTCAGACCATGATTCTTTTATCTCTGCTTCCCAAGTAGCTGGAATCATAAGTGTAGGCTACCTTATGAGGCTTGTTTTGACATTTTCTTGGGCTGGTTCCCACCTATAAACATTTGCTTAAACCTTTCACTATAATAACAATTACTTTTTTATTTAGTTGACATTGACAGTTTGCAAGATATTGAGAGAAACACAGAATTAGCTGTGGCAAGAAAGGGGCAGAAGTTAGGGGTAGACACTTTCAAAAGAGATGGAATCAGGAAACAGTTGAGCTGGAAAAGCCATCTTTTTTTTGGGGGGGGGGTCCGGTAGTGGGTAGTGGGCCTGAACTCTGGGCCTGGGCGCTGTCCCTCAGCTCTTCAGCTCAAGGCTAACGCTCTACCACCTGAGCCACAGCGCCACTTCTGGCTTTTTTCTTTTTCCTTATGTGGTGCTGAGGAATCGAACCCAGGGCCTCAAGCATGCAAGGCAAGCGGAAGAGCCATCTTTTTGATCTGTCACAAAGTGCTGAGAAATGATTAGTTCTATCCAGCCCACAGGGATATAAAGGGCCTTTCATAACACAATTATTATTAGTATAACTAGCAGTAAATAACAACCAGCAACTTCTAGATAACGAAGTTAAAATATTCATCAAAACTATTTTTCAACATGCAAGTGACCAAATTTTAAATGTGATTAGTCCAGTATTGATGAGGGTGTTAGGAATGGACTAACTGCATACAGCAGATTTTGAGGCTTAGGAAAGCACTCTTTAGATGCTTCCGGTGTGTGCTAATACTGGAAAATTGCTAGCGTTGCTTTTCTATGCTAATATTTGAGGATTACTCTTGTGGAGGGAAAAAAAATCTATGCAATTTAAATGAAGCTGATCCAGAGTTGAATCTGGAATATTTGCTTATACACTGAGTTTCTATAATACAATTTAGATTCTGCCAACAACACCAGACTGAAAGTATACAATGTTACTTTTTATTATTCTTTGAGTTACCATGTTTGTTACTTTAATTTTATTGGCTAGCATCACCTCCTGGGATTATGCCATTCTTTCCCTTTTTCTTTCTTTTGTGCCAGTCCTGGGGCTTGAACTCAAGGCTTGGACACTATCCCTGACATTTTGTGCTCAAGGCTAGTGCTCTACTACTTGAGCCATAGCTCCACTAGTGTTTTTGTTGTTGTTGTTCTTTTGTTTTGTTTTGTTTTGCTGCTTAATTAGAGATAAGAATCTCATGGACTTTCCTGTCAGAACTAGTTTCAATCAGCTATCCATAGATCTCAACCTCCTGAGTAGCTAAGATTACAGGAATGAGGCACCAGTGTCTGGTATCTTTTCTTTCTTTCTTTCTTTCTTTTTTTTTTTTTTTGTCAGTCATGGACCTGAACTCTGGGCCTGGGCGCTGTCCCTCAGCTCTTCAGCTCAAGGCTAGCACTCTACCACTTCAGCTACAGCACCACTTCTGGCTTTTACTGCTTATGTGGTGCCTAGGAATCAAACCCAGGGCCTCATGCATGCAAGGCAAGAGCTCTACCACTGAGCCACCTTCCCAGCCCTCTTTGCTTTCTTTTTATATTCTGAGGCCAAACACTATTTATGGCTCTCCTTTGGTATCCCTAGAAATATCTTTTTCATTGTTTCTTAAGTAACTCATCATAGGTAAAGTAATTAAATAACACCACTACCACCAAAAGAGTCTCATAAATTCCTTTTTTTCCTTCATTTATTTATTGTTATTGTAAAGTTGGTGTACAGAAGTCTAGCCCAGATGTTCTGTGTGCACGCGATCTATGCTCTAGAGTCCTCGATTCTTCTCGCCATGGCCTTCGATCGATATGTGGCTATCTGTAACCCACTGAGATACACAACCATTCTCAACCATACTGTCATCGGCCAAATTGTCTCTGTGGGGCTATTCCGTGAGCATATGGGCATAAGTCAGAATTGTACATTTCTTTTTGGACAATTTCACCCCTTCCCTTATTCTGACCACTTATCCCTCCTCTCCCTAACCCCAACTTGTAGAGTTCATTTTCAACATAGTGTCCAGTGTGTACCACTGCTGCATTTGTTCACCCTTTGTCCCTCCAATTCTGAGCCTCCCCACCTTACCCTACTGAAGACAGATTTCTTGGAGATTAAATCAGATAAGGTATGTCAAAAGCTGTTCCTGTCATACTGCTAGGACTCAGGAAGAAGAATTCTTGTGATTGAAGGATTCGGTAGATGAAGGAAACTTTGAGAGAAATCCTAACAGTCAGTTCTGCAAGGAAGTCCTGAATGAATCACCGTTCCATTTACACCATAATAAGGAAAAGTGAAGTGAAAGGAAGCTTTAGAAAAAAAAATCTGGGTGAATTTTAACTATCATTAATCATTTACATGAATTTATTACTGATTTTCAGAAGTAATTATTGAATTCATTTAAACCATTTAACTGATATTGTAGTCCTGGATTTTTTCATACAAAAAAACCACACTTATTTTCTTTGGATTTAAATTTTTAGATCTAGATTCATAGATCCACTTTGCTGTAGAAAGAAAATGATACTAACTGTAATACTGCATTTAGCAGAAGATCAAAACAGCTGTTTAAAACAACTGCATACCTTAAATGGGTGTAGATGAAAATAGTGGAAATTTGCTTTACAAAGAACATTTTATCTCAAACCATTATCTGCTACTGGGAAGTTTCTTATACTGCATTTTAAATAATAATCATAAAAGCATTTCAATAAGATGTTTATAGCGTGTTCTCTACTCCTACGTATAGTAGGACAAAATATCTCTATTACTTTCCAAAACTCTTGAGTAATAATTTCCACTCTTGATTTTCCTGTACAGCTAGATATGTTGATTTCCCAAAGCCCTCCAGCTGCTCTCCACAAGTGCAAAGCCATTGGCTAGAGGACATTTTCTTTTTGCTACTCTGAATTAAAAATACAAAGCAACATTAGATTATTTTGGTTATGACAATCAATCCAGAAAATTCTCAGAAGGCCTGTTATTAAAATCTCAGATTAACCTGAGTTTTATATACCACAGAGCATAAAGTAAGACTCCTAACAGTGCAAGTTACATAAAACCTCGTTACAAACTGTCTCAAACAAATCAGGGTGTTGGTTTGTTGGCATAACTGAGAAGCATCAAAATCACTCATTTCAAATGAGGCTTAATCTATCTGCTTAATTACTTTAAATGTATGCTCTGTTATACATGAGAAGCAAGCTGAAAAGCAGAAGTCCACATACTTGTAGTATGATCTGTCGGAAATAGCTATATTGACTGTTGCCTAAGAAAAGTCACCAGGGGGACCATCCCTCGGGTTCTCCTTCATGATTATGTTTTCCTGTAATTAGAAAAGATGATGCTATCATTGTTTTCCTCTCTGGGGAGGAGCTTTTCCTGTAAGTATACCCTATAAGAACTGAATATAGGCCCTTATCCAAATTCTGAGTCTGTGGAAAGATATGGTAGTATATACCTGTAATCCCAGCTACATAAGAGTGAGAGATCAAGATCATTTAAGGCCAGCCTTATTTATGCCAGCCTTGGCACAAAAATCTAGCAAGATACCATCTTAACCAAGCCAGGCATGGAGTCACATCCTATCATGTTAGCTATGTTTGGGCACAGGTAGGAGGTTGTGCATGGAATTATAGCTAGGAGATCTCAGGCCAGGCTAGCCCAGGCAACAATCATGAGACTTAAAAACAAAGTAAAGCCAAAAGGCCAGGGAATGGCCCAAGTCCATGGTAGGTATGAGGCCCAGAGATCAAACCCTAGTACTGATAAAGCAGAAAGACTTCTACATCTCTGAATGTAGCTCAGTGATAGAAGCTTTGTCTTCATTTAGCATAACTAAAGCCTTAGGTTCAATCCCTAGCTCTAAAGAAACAAAGAGGGAAGGAAGGAAGGAAGGAAGGAAGGAAGGAAGGAAGGAGAGGGAGGGAAGGTGGGAGGGAGGGAGGGAGGGAAGGGAGGAAGGAGGAAAATAACAATATATAATATTATGTATATATACATGTATATATGTGTATATATCATATTATCTTGATTTATTCATCTATTGAAGGACATCTGGGCTATTTCTGTAACTTAGGCATAGTGAATAGTGCAAAAATGAACATGTATGACAATATTGCAATACTGAAGGAGGTACCTGCGTTTGTGACCTCCATATTGAATTCAGTTTTTGCATAGATAAAGTTTACATTTGGTCTACTTTCTTTGAACACTCACTCATTAATGATACCAATTTGGGGAAGGCAATGCAGAAATGTATTCACTTGCTTACAGGGTAAAGATTTATACTTGATCACTTATTTATTTGTAAGTAGATAATTGAGAGGCTCTCAGTGTTAAATTGTTTGCACTCTGTTAAATGATTTGATGCTGATGGGCCCCAGATGTCCTAAAACCATTCTCACACTACTGATGGCTCCCTCCATACACTCATTACTGCCTTAGCATGGCTGAACATATTTACAAATTCTAGGTCACCATCTGCAAGGGTGTTGTGCTGTGCCTATTTCAAATAAAAAGTGTATTCCATATATTATGAATATATGATGCTTTTTGCAAAGAATGATAACATTGGAATATAATAATCATCTTTATAGTTAGAAGTCCTAGCACAAGAGGCTTCCAACTATTTCTACTTATTGTGTGATGTTGAACAGATCATATGATGGCTACAAATTTCAGTTTATCATATGAAAAATAGGAAGCTTAGTATCTCTCTAGATTTTTAGAAGAATTAGAATAGTAATAGATAAAAGGCTCAGCAATGACCTTCACCAGGCAATTTTATCATGGATTGGTTGTATTAGAAAACAAGTACAACAACTGGAGTGTGTGTGTATATGTGCATGTGTGTATGTATGTGTGTGCCCGTGTGCGCACTGCCACACCAGGACTGGGACTTGAACTCAGAGCCTAGACGCTGAACCTTAGTTTTTTAGCTCAATGATGGTGCTATATCACTTGAGCCACAGCTCCACCTCTGACTTCTTGCTGGTTAATTGGAGATAAAAGTCTCATGGCCTTTACTGTCTAGCTTTGACCCACAATGCAAAGATCTCAGCCTCCCGAATAACTAGTATGATAGGTGTGAGCCCCATACCTGGCTTCTGAGAACAACCATTTTGCAAATGTTATAAACTTGCATTTTAATTTCTCATCAACCACATTTCCTTAAAATTCTTACTTCTGAGATGCATCATTTTTCAAAGAAAAGGCTACAATTTTTTAAAGGTACAAAGTAATTTCTTACCCAGTGTTTTCAGTGCCCACTGAACATAACTTCCTGCACTTAGTAGAGAGTTGAATATTCTTCTACGAAGGAAGAGGAAAGATAGTGGAGTTTGATGGGTATTCATCCCAACAAACGTATGGGACAGGGTGGTTAGTTTGGGGAAGTCCTTCCAGCCCAGCCTTTGCAGAATGCTCTGGAATTCACAGTGTGGACATCACTTAGCTGTTCCCATGGCTTCTTTTGAGGTGAATGTCAGTGGCTATACATGGGAAGAAGCTAGGAAATGCCCAAATCTAATGCTTTTGTACCATGCCGAGGAGACTGAATAGAAGACAAGATAAAAAAGGATTTGGGTGATCTGAAAGTTTCAATATGGTCAAGTCACATCTGATACAGGAGCATCAGAAATGTCAGATTTCATGTGGCACCAGTGGCTTGTACCTCAAATCCTAACTGAGAGGCTGAGATCTGAGGATCCCAGTTCAAAGCCAGACTGGACATTAAATCTGAGAGATTCTTATGTCTAATTAACCAGCAAAAAGCTCTAAGTGGAAATGTGGCTTAAGTGGTAGAGTTCCAGCCTTGAACAATAATGTCAGGTGAGAGTGTGAGCCCTGAGTTCAAGCCCCAGTACAGGAAGGAAGGAGGGGAGGGAGGGAGGGAGGAAAGAGGGAGGGAGGGAGAGAAGAAGGAAAGAGGGAGGGAGGAAGGGAGGGAGGGAAGGAAGGAAAGAAGGAAGGAAGGAAGGAAGGAAGGAAGGAAGGAAGGAAGGAAGGAAGGAAGGAAGGAAGGAAGGAAGGAAGGAAAGAAGGGAGGAAGGAAGGGAGGGAGGGAAGGAGGGGGTAGGGAGGGAGGGGGGTAGGGAGGGAGGGAGGGAAGGAAGAAGGAAGGAAGGGAAGGAAGGAAGGAAGGAAGGGAGGAAGGAAGAGAGGGAGGGAGGGAGGGAGGGAGGGAGGGAGACAAGTAGGCTAGATTTCTGTCTTTAGCACCTACAAGGCCATGGCTTTCAGGACCTCTGTGCCAGGGCTCTGAATACTGCGTAAACTCAGCACTCTCCTCAGTCCCTGGCATCATCCTAAAGAGGAATTTGGAGAAGGGAAGAAGATATGGGATTATGAAGAGCTCAGAGCTCAAGGTTGAACTAAGCATTATCTAAAGGAACAGTTTCATTTTGTAGATCAAAGTTTGAAACAGACCCAAAGATTTTTTTACCCCACCAATATCCAGTGTGACAGGGCTCAGAAAGAATTCTAAATTACACAGAGATGAAACAAAGGCTTACTTTTTTCCATTGCATTTCTAGATTGCAATCTGATTAAATGCATCGAGTTATTATTGTTATTATTGCTATGACTAAGGTTATTAACATCCTCAGCACCTATTAACCAGACACTCTGGAATTTTCCAAGAGGCAGTTATTGGTTTGAACTAAGAATGGACCCTCTTGCTCCCTACTCATATATTTAAATTTTTGGATGTTCAAAGCCTTTGCAAAGCTGGGCACCAGTGGCTCATTCCTGTAATCCTAGCTACTCAGGAGGCTAAGATCTGAGGATCTCAGTTCAAAGCCAGTCCAGGCAGGAAAATCTGTGAGACTCTTATCTGCAATTAACCAACAGAAAACCAGAAAACCAGAAATGGCACTGTGGCTCAAGTGGTAGAGCAGTTGCCTTGAGCTGAAGAGCTGAAGGAGAGTGCCCAGGCCTAGAGTACAAGCTCCACCACCACCCCCCAAAAATCCTTTGCAATAATTAGAAGGGTTTTTTTAAGCTCTCAATGGTACTTGGAATTGAAGTTTACAATGGATCCTAGCCAAAAAACTTGAGCTCATTTAACACCAGGTCTTTGCCAAGTGAAGGTACTGTAAGAATAGGGGATACCAACACAAGAAAGGACTTTCAAACATCAATAATGAGGATATTTTATGCCTGCTCGTAATTACTCACCTATGCTTGGGTTTTGCTTTTTTTTCCTAGATTGCCAGAGGAGGCAGTGATGCATGTTTAAAAGGTGAGCAACTTAAAAGGATGCTTCCACAGGTGAGTAAAACACAATGGCCTTATAGGAAACCGCCCAATCGCAGCTGTCACTCTCTGCAGAGGTTCTGTTGCATTGAAAAGTGGGAGAGACCAGGTGCTGGTGGCTCAGACCTGTCATGCCAGCTGCAATCAAGAGGCTGAAACCTGAGTATGGTGGTTCAAAGTCAGCCTGGGCAGGAAAGCCCATGAGACTCTTATCTCCAATTAGCCACTGCAAAGCCAGAAGTGGAGCTGTGGCTCAAGTAAGTCTTGAGCAACAAAGCTTAGGGACAGTGACCAGGCCCTGAGTTCAAGCCCCAACCCTCCAGTACCAAAAAAATGTGAAAGACCCAATCAATCCTAAAAAAAAAAAAAAGCCAATTCCTCACGAAAGGAACTCAGGATCACTTTACAAGTCTACATTTGCACATGCAGCTGGACCACCACAAGTCTGATGACGCAACTTGTACATTAATTTTCAACATCCTCAGCACTTCCTTCATTCATGTTTTGCAGGTGTCTCTGTGAAGAAATCTGGATTTGACATCAAGAAGCTTGTAGCTACTGCTTGTCTGATGTCTTAAGATTTCATAAAGTATTTGGCCTCTAAGAAATATTTCAGCCTGTTGGATTTATACTAGTTGGTATGTACATGACACAACAATATATCATATTTAATAACATTATTATTTAAACCTATTCTGTAAGATACTAGGCTTTCTTCCTGGGAAACAGAGATAGATAGCCCTTTTGTTCATAGATGTTGGAAAAGAGGCAGGCCTGTGGAATAGGAGCTAGACCTATGAAAGAGATACTGCCAGTGACATTTCATATGAGTTAAGCTATGCTTCTGTTCTCCTATTAAATATTGTAGCATAGTACCAATTTCAGATCATTCTGTGACTGTGATAAATCAAGAGCAATGTAACACACCTGCGAAGGTGATCGAACACATACTGACAATCTAAAGGATCCTGAGGCAGGAGAATTGAAGTGTGAGGCGAGCTTGGGCTATATCGTGAGAGGCAATCTCAAAGAAAAACAAATAAACAAACATGCCCAGAAGAGATAAGTCTATAATCATATGTGAACACAAGCAAAACATAAATATCATTTCTGCCACATAAGTTGAAAAAAATACCTCCTCCTCCTCTGGGGAACAAGAATGGCTGCTTTGATATTAGACCAATCTTTAGCCCCATTCTACTCTTCTTACCTCACAATGGAAATTATTAGGATGCTATCATAGATACATTGCTTTTCTCTCAGCATTCAGTCTAGAATAAATCCCTCTCCCCTAAAGCCTGCCCCAAATTGCATAACTCTTGGCCTATCTTAAAATAAGTAATTTCTAAGATCTTTTCATTGAGATGTTCCACAAATCACTCATTCAAAAGGTCAAAAATCCCAATTTGAGTCAAAGCCACGTATGTACCTGTTGGTCTGTGGTTAAGAATGTATCAGCACTTGGACTCTCTAATTAAGATGCATTGAATCTTTGGTTCTTAGGCCTGTGAATACTTCAGATGGTAGAATTGGAATTAAACGCTGTGTCTGAAAATTCTACACCATCCTTGATATATTATGATCCTTCTTTGAGTAAACAACTCTATGACATATTCCCTCAGTTAGGGGCTCCCATTTTTCAGGAAATACAGAATTAACTATAATTATTTTATAAATTTTTATGTATAAGGAGTCCAAAATATGATGCTCATGAATTCTAACAAAATTCTCTTTTCTTGACATACAAAACAAATCTATTGTCTATGTGAGATAGGGAATCTTTTAAGCCAGCTACAGAACTTTTTATATTCATTTTTTTTCAGATTTTCAAGTTCAAAATCAGCATATAAGTACTTTTCTTTACAGATTTCATTTTTACTCAGGGCCTTGTTCTTGCTAGGCAGGTACTCTCCCACTTGACCCATCCTCCTAGCTCTTTTTAGTGTTTAGTTTTGTCTTTCAGATAAGATCTCCCTATTTTTGCTGGGGTTAGCCTGAAACGATCATTATCCTGCTTGGACTTCCAGAATAGATTGGTTTATAAGTATGTACCACTATGCCTGGCTGTCATATTATCTCTGCTCTATACAATCCCAGCTCCATCACACAACTCTTACCTGATTTGTTTCAAAACTGTAACCACTGAACAGTCTTTATATTGATTTGAACTGTACTGTTCATGGATTGCCTCAAGTCAAAAATGCATCACAAGGTATAGAAGATTTTGCTCCAGTGTTTGTTCTAACAAGTAAGAGCAGATTCTAGAGTCATACCATTAGCTTTACATTCATGCTCTGTTGCTTATCAGTTTTGTGACTTTGGGCAGGCATTTAAAATATCCAGTCCTCATTTTTATCACCAATAATTTGAAATAAAAAATTGAACCTATGTGACAGAATCATTTATAAGGAAATATGAGTAAAATAGTGATAAAATAAATGTTTATAAAGTGCTGCATAAGGGTTTTTCTTTATTGATTATAGTCTTGGAAATGTAGGGATATCTGTGTCTTTATAACTTTGTTGATTCTGAGTGTATTTGTGCTTTAAACACTCAGCTTCTAAGCTGTATTTATCCTTTATTAAATTGCAGACTTGGAGTTTGACTTAATGTGACTCTTTTGAAGGCATTTTAATATTGCGTCTCCAGTCTACTTTCTTTTTCAATATCCATTTCAGTTTTATGTCACCAGACATGAGAGAGCTCTTCATTGAAAACATCCAACATACACTTGAATAGAAGGGATACCAAAAGGGCCTGATAGCTTTTGCACATGCCCTGATGTGTCTCCCTCTGGAGTAATGGACTCATTAACACCCTTCACAGATGGTCACTACAGAAAATGATTGAGAAGTAAATAATTCAGCCAATTTCTTCCATTTTTATAGTATAGGCAATTCTGTCAAATGCTTAGAGTCTTTAACATAGCTGTAAACTAACATCTAGGAATACTATTAAAGATAATGTGTTCCTCTGGCATAAATTAATGATAAAATCTCATGCTTTCTCTTTAAGTCTCCATAGAATATATAACTATTGTATAATTTTATAATATTTTCTGTCACAACATCAAACTCACGGCCTCATAGGTGTCACTAATTTTATCCTGATTTAAAAATCAGGGCACTATATTCCAATCACTGTCATGCTCCATAGCTACTATATGACACATTTCATATATCATCAATTCTAATTCATCATTTTCATCTAACTCAATATAAAAAATAGGCAAGATCTCCATTGAACTCTACGAATAATGCTTGAACAGAGAAAAATGGGGAGGACTGAATCCTTTGACATCATTAGACCACAAAATCCTTGAGGGAGGCTATTCACTTGAAAATTCAAGCAATGAAGTATTCCAATTAAGAAGATTTTAGCCTATTGACTTCCAAATATTTTGACAGTGACTCACACTAAGATCACACACACACACACACACACACACACACACACACACACACACACACACACACACACACACACACACACACACAGGACCAGTCTGCATTTTACCAGTTATTATTTTCTAGCCTGTTTCTAGAAAAACCTAACACAGACGCATGCACCTGATTTTATGACACACCAACAAATCAACTACAATCCATGGCTAGAAAAATACTACTTTAACTTATGAACTTTTGCATCTTTAGTTTTGATTGAATCTAATATTATAATAGCTGGGTGACACAGGATGGACTAGGTATAGAATCAGATTGGCTTTAGCCTATGTTGCCATAAAAACTCAGATTCTACTTGCATAGAACTACAATTGTTTTCCCATGCACAGTATACATCTAAGTTATCCCCATTGAAAGACCAAAGCTGAGGAAAGCGCCATCTTGCAATCTCCTTATTGCCAGGTAGACAAAGTCAGAGGCTTCAAATCAAAGAAATAAAATCTCAGAGGTTTCCATCTGGAATATCCATGGAATTTTTATCCACAATTTTTGATGCTGCTACATGCATGATCACTAAATACCATGTTCAATATGACATCCATCCAAGCCAGACATCAGGATGCAAGGCCAGGAGGCTGGATGCTGAGTTTCCCTGGTTGTCTGTCCCTGGTTCTCTCTTCTTGGGTATTATTCTTATGGGTCACAAGAGAAATAGATGCTGTGACTCTGCCTTGGATCTTGGGAAGTTAGTGGTCATTATGTATCAAATTCTCCTTTAATCTAAGATGGTAGGTGTGTGTGTGTGTGTGTGTGTGTGTGTGTGTGTGTGTGTGTGTGTGTGTGTGCTGCTCCTGACTAGGGTTTGTATGCAGAGCCTGGGCACTGTCCCTTAGCTTTTGTGCTTGAGGCTAACACTCTACCACTTGAGCCATAGCTTCACATCTAACTTTTTGGAAGCTCATTGCAGGTAAGCATCTCAGACTTTTCCTGTCTGGGTTGGCTCCAAACCTCAATCTTCAGTTCTCGGCCCCCTGAGTAGCTAAGATTACAGGTGTACGCCAGTGTCTAGGATGGTAATTTTTGGTGCTAGGAACTTTCAATTACTTTTCCTTTCCTCTTGATTCACTACAGTCAGACTCTTACATAAACTACACAGTCAGATTTATACATAAACTACTATTGAGTGCTACCCATAATTTTCCTGATTTCTATGTACTTTCTTGCTTCCTCTCTGTTTTCCCCCCAAGCAATCTTACTCTCATAAAATACAAAGTGATCTTCAACTTTTTTCTAATCAATATCCCTCAATTAGAAAAGATTTACTGGTTGCCGTTATTCTAATTCGGCCATTATTCTGAATTTAATATAGAGATGATGTTAACCATGGACATAAGAACCATGTCTTTGCTTTGAGTCTTCTTCCAAAGCTTACATTTAAAAGGCCTTTGTTGTTTAAAAGATTGTACATTTTTTTTGCTTTTGTTTTGTGCTGGTACTGGGTCTTGAACTCAGGGCTTTGCTTTCTCACTTAGCTTTTTCTGCTCATTGCTGGTGCTCTGCAGTTGAGCAACACCTATATTTCCAGCTTCTTGCTGATTACTTGAAGCTAAAAGTCCTATGGATTTGTCTGCCTGGGCTGACTCCAAACCATGATCCTTAGATCTCAGTTCACTGAGTAGCTAGGATTACAGCATGAAGCCCCAGTACCTGACAAAGCCTCCACAGTTTTATCTCCTTCCCTAGGGTTTAACAGACCCTTGTCACCTCTAACTCCATGAAGATGCTGACGTGTGGATTCTCCCTCTTGCCTCTCATTTGTGCTGACAAGCCAATGTTTGCTTTGTGCATCTCATTTTTGCAATGCCTTGTCCAATCTAACAGAAATGAAGCTCTTCGCAAAGCCCATTCTATTGCCCAGTTCTCTGCTCCTTGAACACATAGCTTCTTGCTGACTTCATCCTGACTTGTCTGCCCTTCAGATTATTGCAGGCCACAGACTCACCAAATACTCTGCACCTTCACCACACAGATCATCATCATCATGGTCTGTCATATGTAAGTTCAAGCTGCACATTTCACTGCAGTTTAGGTCCTGCTGTGGTAGAACTCCAGTTTCAGTGTCCATGTTCCTGATTATTCAGCAAAGGCTACCTTAGGCTACATGTTCACGTCATGCATCGAATGCAGGCCGGCTGGGACTCTGTTCTAATGGCCTTGTCTCATGGACCAGGTTAGAGGAGATCCAGCTCATTCTTCCACTGGTAGAGAGGCAGGCAGGGAAAGGCATGTGGGGCTTGTGTAGTAACTCTTAAAACTATTTCCTCATGATAGTTCCCAACATTGAAAAATGATGAAAAAATCATACTAATGTTTGTGACCATTTTATCTATCCTCTGTCTGATGTATCTATCTATCTATCTATCTATCTATCTATCTATCTATCTATCTATCTATCTATCTATCTATCTATCTATCTATCTGTCTATCTATCTATCTATCTATCCATCTATCCATCTATCTATCTATCTTTTGACCATCTACCTTTCTTTTTTTTTCCCCAGGGCTGAGGACCGAACCCAGGGCCTTGCGCGTGCTGGGCAGGCGCCCTTCCGCTGGGCTAAACCCCCAGCCCCTGACCATCTACCTTTCTATCTCTAATCTATCAACTCTCTTCTTGTTTCATTCTCAAGATTAACAACCAATCATTGATCATTTTCCACACATATAAATTAAGGCATGGCAAAAGACACAAAACTAGTAAACTGGCAGAACCAAACACTGGAACTGTGTTTTTATTGTTTTTTTTTTTTAATGAATACTATCAGTATTCTTAGTCATCATAGATACCCAGGAAAAAAATAGCATAATCAATTGTAGAATCAGTACTCCTAGGCCTTTCTCTACCTCTGCATCTATCTCTCTGCTGAATTCTTTCAGATATAAGAGATGCTCTTTCTTCATTCTTTTTCAAATGTCTTCTCATAGGTTATTGCTTCCCATCCCCTTACCCTCATTATAGTATTAGTGAGATGAGGCCAAAGCACAATAATAGATAGGACACTACAGTAAGCCTCTGTACAATAGGTGTATTTGCCACTGATATCGTAATCCACGTGGGTGCTCTTGCTTGTCAGAAGCTATCCTGGAAATGTAATTCAGAACTTGACTGTTTCCATACCATGCTTCTGCTGTACTGTAGGCCTCTGCTGTCCTTTGTGTTCATTCTCTAGAGGAAACATTGGCCAGAAGTTGCCTTCCTCTATTCTGCTCTTATTCCTCAGGCAAATATTAATTGCATGTCCACACTGGACTCTAAAAGAAACTGGAAACTGCATTCCCTAGCTTGACATCTGCTCCTAGCTATAAGTATGGGAGCAGATAAGGATTTTTTTTTCTTTTTGAGAGATGATACTCCTTCAGATTCTGCTCTATCAAAAAATCTCTACTTCCTTTAAGACATGATATGAACCACTCGTATCTCAATGCATATTTAATGCAATACTTCTGAAAGGGTTTGGCATGGGAAAATACTGTATTCTGATTTTAGTTATATTTTAACAAACCTCTGTTAAATGAAACCCTACCACTTGGAATTTGGAACTTGGGGCCAATGGCTCACACCTGTAATCCTGGCTACTCAGAAGGCTGAGATTTAATATGAGGATCTTAGTTCAAAGACAGTCCAAGCAGGAAAGTCTGTGGAACATTTAGATCGAATTTTAGCTGGAGACAGTGCTGTGGCTCAAAGTGGTAGATTATTAGTCTTGGGTGAAAGAGCTCAGAGACAGCACCCAGACCCTGAGCTCAAGCCCCATGGCCAACAAAGGAAGAAAGGAAGAATGAAAGAAGGGAGGAATGAATGAACAAAAGAAAGAAAGGAAGAAAGAAAGGAAGAAAGGAAGGAAGAAAGGAAGGAAGGAAGGAAGGAAGGAAGGAAGGAAGGAAGAAGGAAGGGAAGAAGGGAGGAAGTAGATAGGGAGATAGGGAGAGAGAGAAGAAGGAAGGAAGAAAGGAAGGAAGGAAGGAAGGAAGGAGCAAGAGAAAGAAAGAAAAGAAAGAAAGAAAGAAAAGAGGGAGGGAGGAAGGGAGGAGGTAGATAGGGAGATACGGAGAGAGAAGAAGGAAGGAAGGGAGGAAGGAAGGAAGGAAGGAAAGAAGGAAAGAAGAAAGTAAGGAAGGATGGATAGAGAAGAAAGGTGTGAGAGAGAGAGGAAAGGAAGGAAAGAAAGAAAAAATGTGAGAAAACATGATATTAAAGCTTTTTCCAGAATAGTTTTCATAGATTCTAAATCCGTTCATATAAATATCCAACTAAAGAATATCACATTATCACATTCTGCTGATCTCCAAAATGTTCAAACAGAGACTCTACTTTTGAGGAGCATCTCTTTTTCATTTTGAGATCTCTTTTTCATTTTGAGGGTGCCTTGGGTATACAGTCTGGGAAGGGTGGTTTTGAGTGAAGAAGAATCTAAAACTCTAGTGAGATCAAAGATTGGGTTCCAAGCCCTTAGCACATCTCAGGTGACAGTTGTCCTCTCATGTAAAGTTAGGATCTTCTAGACAGTCGCTTCGCCTTTGCAATTGATGCCCATCCCAAAAGGCTGGCCCTGAGTTCCAACTCTCTGAACTGCAGATTTTCTGCTCTGACAGATGAGGGCCTGACAAACTGTTACCACACTCAATGCAATGCACACGTGAATTCTCTTTCAACAGCATTCTTTCTAGCACCTGAGAACTGGTCTTAGGCCTCCCGGATCCCCTACCAGAGGAGATGTCCTCATTTCTCTGAAGTCTTCACTCCGTTCTGTGCTCCCTGTCTGAAGTCAGATAATAAAAATAATCCCCCAAACAAACAAAAAGATCTAGCTTGCTGGCCAAATTTCAGATCAATAGAGCATCTGGGAACCAGCCAAGATTCAGAAACTTTGCATGGTGAGAGAGGCTGCAGATCATTAAAGATGAACAGAGCTATAAAACACCAATAATTGGCACAACCAGTCTCAGTGCTCTTGGCAAGCTCCACACGGAGCCCATGGATGGAACATTCCTGGAAACTAGCACAGCCCTCTCGCAAAGCATGTGCATGAGGTCCTCCTAAATTACCAGAAGGAATATTAAGGGTCCAGGCAGGGGAGTGTGCTTGGCTTGAAACAGGCTCTAGATGACAGACTTTATGTTCAATAGAGTACCAGTAGGCTTGTCCAAGCCAATCCACAATAGCAGTTAAGCAGCAAGTGCCCAGTCCAGGTCTACAAAGAGTTAACAAATAGTAATTCCATTACGTTGAAGCAGTGATTTGAAATCGCAGCTTACAATTGCAGTACCTTTGAATAGATACGGTTATCCATTTGTAGGGAAAAATTCCAGATAAGGAATTTGAGGTAAGTCTATGAATGAATATAGGAATGAATGCACAAAATCTAGTGTGACACTGAACTTTGAAGCACAGAAAAATAGGTTGACTGTCTGTTACCCTATGACCCAGCCAGAGTTGTTCAAATGGTATCAGTTTCTATAAGCAAACAGTTAGCATTTCCTGAATTAGCATTCAGGAAAAACTGACAGTTTCTCTATAGCATGTTATTTTCTTTAAAAAAAAAAAAGTCTTTCCATTTCTTAACAAATGGGTCAATATCCATTTGTTAGGAATGGAAAGGCTTGGAAAAAATTACATTAAGTGAAGTAAGCCAGGCCCAAAGAAACATAGGTCCCATGGTTTCCCTTATTTGCAATATCTAGTATCTGTCTGAGTCAAGCAGAAAAGGTCAGATAAGGTGATGTTAGAGAAATGAACCCTAAGGTATGTATTCAAATGGTTTTTTTTCTTTCATGCGATTGTTTCTAACACATTTATAAGATTATTTTTTTGTTGCTTTGTATGCCCCTCTCCCACAGTATAACCCCTGCTTTCACCCCTGTATTTGATGTCGGTATAATTTGTGGAGGGGAAGGGGAAAAACAAGTCATCTAAATAGGGATACAGGTGGACCCATTGCAACAATGAGATGTACAAGTTGTTATGTCGAAAACGAACTTTACAACTTTGGTGGGGGGGGCGGGGAGGATTGGGTGGGGGGGTGGGGGGAGGATGGGAAGGGATGGGAAGGGGAAACAAAGGAGAAGCCTACAATGCTTGATAAGAAATGTACTCATTATCATGTAATTGTAATTGTAGCCCCTCTGTACAGTATTTTCACAATAAAAGAAAATAAAAAGTAAAAAAAACAAATGGGGCAATGTCATTCTTTCTGATGGAGGCATAGAAGCCAGGCCCAAAGAAACATAGGTCCCATGGTTTCCCTTATTTGCAATAACTAGTGTATATCTGAGTCAAGCAGAAAAGGTCAGATAAGTTGATGTTAGGGTAATGAACCCCAAGATAAGTATTCAAATTTTTTTTTCTTTCATGCAATTGTTTCTAACATATTTATAAGATGATTTCCATGTTGCTTTGTATGTCCCTCCCCCACGGTATAACCCCTGCTTTCACTGTATTTGAGGTTGGTATAATTTGTGGAGGGGAAGGGCAAAAACAAATCATTTAAATAGGGATACAGGGGGACCCATTGCAACAATGAGATGTACAAGTCGTTATGTCATAAAACGAACTTTACAACTTTGGTGGGGGGGAGGGATTGGGTGGCGGGAGGTAGGGAGAGTATGGCAAGGGATGGGAAGGGGAAACAAAGGAGGGGGCAACAATGCTTGATAAGAAATGTACTCATTATCTTGCCCATGTAATTGTAACTCCTCTGTATGGTATTCTCACAATAAAAAAAAATTAAAAAAGGACTGCGTAGTTCTTCAACACTACTTACATAGAGTGAAATGCAAAGGTCTTAAATGTACAAAGAGTGTGGGAAGTAATCAACATTCAAATAGAGATCTAGACCATCTCCCTGCTCCTAGGCAGTTTCTCTATGGTCCTTACCTCAGTCTACCACTGTCAATTGCTGTTCTGTTTCCTATACTTGCTTATGAACTTTGTTGGGACTGGATTTCTTGAATTAGAGTCATAAAGCATGCATTTGTTTGGTATATAGGTTTGGGGAATGGTTTTTAATTTGGATGGGGTGAGTTCTTTTTATTATCTTTAGGTAGTTGTACAAAGGAGTTACCAATTAACAAAGCAGCGTGTGAATAGAAGACATCTTAGTTGATGTCACCCTTTTCAACATTCTAACTCGTCCCCTTCCCTTCCCGACCCCACCCTCGGTGTATATAAGGTTTTTAGTTCAACCAAATATTAAGATAGATTATTATTAATCAAGGGTGTTAAAAGTATTAGCTAGATTGTAATGCTATACAAAATTCTGCTGTGTAAACATGCTACTATTGACGTATTTATCTATTTTCGATTATTGTAGATAAAATTGTTCAAACACAGATTTTTTTTTAGTGTATGTACATGTGTCTGTGTGGGAAAAAAAGCCTGGGAGGAGAAATTTTGCCTCAGAAGTAGGCATATATCTGGTTTTCAAAAAAAAAAAAAATCGGCCAAGTAGTTTTCCAAAGTAGTTGGATATGTGAGAATTTTTGTAGAATCATAGTTTTAGCAATGTTTTCAGTAATTGGGTAATTCTAGAGATTTTGTGAAGTGTATCTCATTAGTGTTTTCACTTAAATTTTCTCTCAACAACTAATGATGTTAAATATCTTTGGTATACATATTGACCACTACTATAACTTGTTTGTACTGCAATTATTTTTATAAATGCTTCAATAGGAAAGACTTGTCTGTGTATGTTTAAAATTATGAATAGATTCATCTTACTATATCTGTAGTACGAAACAGATTCTCAATAAATGTTCATTGAATTCAATTTAAATCTCATGTTCGTTTGAAAATACGATACGACTTTCAAAATTGATTTCTGTAAATATCCCTAAGCTAAGACACACCTATGAGTGGATTTGGTAGTAGATAGAATCTTCTATTCTGGTCCCATCAGAATAGATTAATTTTTGCCAGTCCTGGGGCTTGAACTCAGGGCCTGGGCAGGGTCCCTGAGCTCTTTTTGCTCAGGGCTAGTGCTCTACCACTTTGAGCCACAGATCCGCATCTGGTTTTCTGGTGGTTTATTGGAGATAAGTCTCACCTCCTTGCCTGGACTGGCTTTGGACCATGATCCTCATTTCTCAACCTCCTGATTAATTTGGATTACAGGTATGAGCCATTGGTGCCCAGCTTCACTGGAAATTTTTACTGATCCAAGTAAAATATGTTCCTTCTAAATCTAAATATACGACTCATAAGAGACTCTGGGAGGAGTAATGGAGGAGTCAGTGCTAGATAATCAACATAGAAAGAAGTGGGGAAGATCACAAAACAAAACATAGCCATGAAAGACTTTCATCCCATCCAAGGCTCAGCCAGCTCTGCCACTCACAAAGCCTCTCTAGTCTCAGGTAATGAACTGTATAACAGGCATGGAATACCATCTGTGGCAGATATTTTCTGATGAAAAAAATCAGTTACAAAACATGAGGATACATAATCTTGAGTTTACTGCGAGAAATATTGTCTTGAGACACCAAATCTATCAAGAAAACTCATGCTCATATGCCTCCATGTTCCTAAAAATCAGAGATTCAATTCCAAAATACCCTACACTCCCTAAAACAGTGTCATACTTGTTGAAACAGACAATGACCATTTACTGCCAGTAATGAGATTGTATTAGATCTTCAGGTACTGTAACTTTTCAAGGCTATTTAATTAAAAATAAATGTTTCTACAAGTAACAAATCCCACAGAAAGGATGTAGTAATTGGTGCACAAATTTTCATGTGATGAAGCACATTCAAACAAACATAAATAATGTAAAATGCACCTCGTGTAATTATAGTTACTGACTCAAATCCTCTTTTTGTATGCATAGTTACACCCTCTTGAATCAACATTTAAATGGCAAAAAGAATTTCCACAAAAGTGACACAAACTTGCTTCAAGGGCTGAGAAAAGCTGTTGATCCTAATTAATTTCCACAGTTATTGTTGCTACACATAAATCTGCATTTTAGCAGTCTCTTTAAAGGAAATCCCCTTCTGAAATAGGAGTCTAAATACTTCTATATTTCTACAATTAAACAAAACTACAACAATGAGAATGTAAAATGTGCATGAGTTACCTACAAATGCAAATCTGTATTATTCACAACTTTGATTTAAATTCTTGACCACAAATATCCTTCTTAAGACAATGAACATTTATGCTGCGCATTAATGCATCAGGACGTATCCCTGAATTATATACTGGTTTTCTTCTGTGCATGAAATTTGTATTCAGATTTTTATGCATGATGAAGCACACAAAAGTGATTTAATTACATTTTCACCAAATCAAAATTTTTAAATTTTTCTGCCATGCATTTTGTTTCTGGAAATATATGTCTCCAATGGCTCTACTTGCTTTCATGTTTGTTTTTACTTCAAAATATATCTTCCAACAAAATCTGCTTCATGAGCCTGAGCACAGACATATCCACATTAGGTGTATTCTGTTTCCTATGTGTTTATAAAGAACCAAGACACAATCTAGATGGGAAAAGACACCAATCATCTCTGATAAAAACAAAATATAACACCCTCTGGCTAGGAAGTTGATCAAATTTACTGTTACAGTTGAATCTTTCTGGATATCTGATCACATTTTACATTCATTGACATCATTGGCTATCTTAAAGAACCCCTTTCTAATTTTGTCCTAAATAGGGTGAATCTTTGGTTATCCAAATTATTTCTCCTCAATTTATCTGAAAATTTGAACTTGGAGTTCTTACAAGGTGGATGCTAACTCTAGATCTTCTTCCATGTTGTTATAATAGTTGCCATTTGGATCATTGTATTATAAAATACTCTAATTTTCTATATTGCCCAAGTCATAATATCGACCAATTATGTGAATTGGTTCCTTTCATTATTAGCCAAGCAGTCTACCACTTGAGCCATGAGCTCCTTCCCCCTCTTCCAAAATTAGGTTCCTTTTGCATTTTAGAGAAAGGCTATAGTTGCGGAGGTGGGTAAGAAAGGGATGGTAGGGGAAAAACAAAGGAGGGGGTAACAATGCTGGATAGGAAATGGGCTCATTACCTTGCTCATGTAACTATAACCCCTCTGTACAGTATCTTTACAATAAAAATATATATTTAAAAAATAAAAAATAAAATAAAAAAACAGAAAAGCTATAGTAGTATAATTGGTACAGGTTTAGAGAACTTTACGCTTATTTAACTAATACTTTTTGTCTTGTAGACATGCTTCAAAATATGCAGAAAAGGAAACTTGAAAGCATAACCAGATTGTTTTCTCCATTTCCAAATATAGCCTAGAATTGAGAATTAGGATTAGAAAGCAGAAAGAGACTTTTTGAAATTTTTCTGAATGTCTTTTTTCATAGGCTTGTTCATAGGGACTGAAGGAGGAGATAAAGGATAAGATTCATGGGGGTAGACTGGAGAGATATGGGCAAGATTAAATTTAAGAAATCCATCAGGAGATGGCTCAGGGTGGGTTGACCTTGAAGACTTTTGTTAATCCAAATGATAAACAGAAATGTATAAAAAGAGTAATAACACATACATATTATCTAGTGTATGCAGCGAATGAAATCAGACTAAAAACAATGCAAAGGGCTTGGGATACTAACACATGGCTAGAGAAAGGAAGAAAATCCAGTGAAGGATTATTATTATTATTATTATTATTTGTAGTTCATGGGGCTTGAACTCTAGGCCTGGGTCCTGTCCCTGAACTCTTCAGCTCAAGGCAAGCACTCTACCACTTGAGCTACAGTGCCACTTCCAGTTCTCTGGTGGTTTATTGGAGATAAGAGTCTCACAGACTTTCCTGCCTGGGCTGGCTTTGAACCATGATCCTCAGCTCTCAGCCTCCTGAGTAGCTAGGATTACAGGTATGAGCCACCGGTGCTCTTCCAGTCAAGGATTTTGAATTGACAGATCCAATGAAGTGATGCAGGTGCTCATCAGGTTGGCCAGCAGGAAACCAGGAACACAAATATAAGGAATAAAACAAGCAATATCTCAGCAAGCTTGAGATATTCCAGTTAGACAGAAGCTGAGAACAAGGTGGGTCATGCAGGCAGTCTAGCTGGCTTGTCTTGCTCTGTGGTAAAGCTAGGAAGAATGAGGTTTTAAGTCTGAATTAGCTAACAAATGGGACACAAGTTGGTTTTGTTTCACCCTACATTCCCAGACATACAGACCTTTGTTGCCTTCAAGAATCCTGTAAAAATTATTCTTCTTAATCCAAAGGAATTTCCATAGTTTTGCCTTTATTTTTTTCTTTTGTCGGTTATGGGGCCTGAACTCTGGGCCTGGATGCTGTCCCTCAGCTCTTCAGCTCAAGGCTAGCACTCTACCACTGGAGCCACTGCGCCACTTTTGGCTTTTTCTGCTTATGTGGTACTGAGGAATCAAACCCAGGGCCTCATGCATGGAAGACAAGCACTCTACCACTGAGCCACTTTCCCAGCCCCTAGTTTTGCCATTTTATCTCTGTCTCAAACTTTCTATACATTCCCTCTTTTGCTATCAGAACTTAGCATGTTCCCTTAAGTTTGCTCCTTACTTTAGACTCAGTGAGTCAGCTCTGGGCCAGTTCATGATTCAGAATTCCTAGATGGTGTCTTTGTTTTCCCCAGTTTCTGAGCCAAGAATGATCCCTAGATAGCCCTGGCCCAGCAAGTCTCCTTACTTAAGGAAAAGAAAAAAATAACCATAAGGATGGATCACTTAACATGGTTAAAATTAACTCTGTTTAGATTGAACTAATGTATAAATAGATCAACTAAATAGTAAATACAGCTTTAAGAATCCAGGGTGAGTACGTTTATCTCAGGAAACCAAGTGTAAGAGCCAGGAGACAGAGCCTCATGCCTGGTAATCCTTAGCCATTCAGGAGGCTGAGATCTAAGGATTGCTGTTCACAAGCCAACCCCAGCAGGAAAGTCCATGAGACTCTTAGCTCCAATTAACAACCAAAAGCAGGTGTGGAGTTGTGGCATGGAGCACTAGCCTTAAGCACAAACACCCAGGGACAGCAACCAGGCCCTGAGTTCAAGCCCCAGGATGGGCCAAAAAAAACTAAACAAAATAACTGAATGCAAGGAAATATAGTAGCTGTTTTTCAGGTGCATTGCAAATATGGGAATTAAAGCTACATGGATGGGAGGTTGTGAAGTTATTTTATGAAGCTGGATATAGAAAACACAGGCTAATTTAGTGAAACAAAGCTATTATCTTTTCCATACTTCTTTATGGAAGCTTTCCACCTTTAGCTCCTTTGCTTTCAATTTAGGAAAATAAGGAAATATATTTCCCTCTTAACTACAAAGAATGTTCTTATGTGTTCTAATGCATTTCCATGCCTTTGCTCTACCCTTAAAGAAGTAGAAGAACATGTGTGCAAAATGAATAATAGAGATTTCTAAGTATAGCTGAACTACTAATTGAGGGCTGCTCTCCAGGACAAGGGAGATAAAATGCTTCTTGGTCACGTAGTCAAAGTTGAGGAGGTTAGCTCAAGAAATTGAAGAAATAGATCAAGATAGTTAAGAACAGGCTTTACTATCAAAGGCACTTGGTTTATAAGTTGAAGGGGAAGAAATGGAAATGGATACAAGTCAGATTGGACTAGAAGATGGGCTTTTGTGAACCACAGTAATTTATTTATTTTTACCTTTATTACCATTTTTAATACAATGGCCCATGGTAAAAATGTACATCCTTCAGTTCACCTCTGGTTTTATTTTTCTGGTGTCTTTCCCTGACTGTGGAGGTTATTTGTATGATTCCTGGGGCTGGCCTTGAAGTCATATGAGATTATTTAAGGTACTTCATTTCCCATTTAATAATCTCAGTAGAGTTATAAGGGGTGACTATCATCACCACACAAAGGAGGAAACTGAGTCTCAAATGAGTTAATCATTATTCTTTAAGCTCACAGTTCAGAAAGAAGTGGACAGGAGTCCAACATAAGTCAGCTTGATGCCACATCAGTATATTTGGTCATACACTATGCTGCCTGCCTTCCTCCCTGCCATACCTGAGCACCTGGCATGTGGCTCAACAACAAAAATATGCCAAAGCTCATTTTTCTCTGGTGTATGTAAAGATTTTTTTTTACACTTGCCCAGCAATTTCAAAGGCTTCCAGCAGCAACTCTCAAATTTTACGCTGCATAAATATCACCTGGAAGCTTGTGAAAAATGCAGATTCACCACCTGACCACACTTGGAGAAGCTGTGAAAGAAAAGGTGAGACACCATGCAATGAAGCATCCTGATTCAGATCAGGAAGTAAAGTCTGCTGTGCATACCAATTCCAGCCCTCTTCCTATGAAGATAGCTAATGCTCCCTGACTTCTAATGTGATAGCTACACTATGTTGAGTTCAGTGAACCCCAGACTTGCTTCTTTGGCAGTGCATTATGAGATTTCAGAACTACCTCTATCCAGCTGAATTCTGTTGTTACTATATATAACTGCAAATTAAGTCAGTAAGAGTTGCACCCGGATGCTTCAGAACTGATATACGTACCAACTTTGGAAGAGTTAAAAATGGTGCCTTTGAGCCGGGGGCCGGTGGCTTACGCCTGTAATCCCAGCTACTCAGGAGGCTGAGATCTGAGGATCACGGTTCAAAGCCAGCCCGGGCAGCAAAGTCCTTGAGACTCTTATCTCCAATAAACCACTAGAAAACCGGAAGTGGTGCTGTGGCTCAAGTGGTAGAGTGCTAGCCTTGAGCTGAAGAGCGCAGGGACAGCTCCCAAGCCCAGAGTTCAAGCCCCATAACCCACCAAAAAAAAAAAAAATGGTGCCTTTAATAGATTTTAGTAACCAAAGTGTGTGTGAGCAGATATCAGGTTAGCACACATTGTTATATAAATCTGGTTTCTAACAAATGTATCAAAGTATGTCCACATGAATTCTGCTCATCAAAACAGCACTCTAATGTCTCATGTACAAGAGAATCTCTGCATTCTTGTCAAAAATATTGTGGGCCCAAAGTAAGTTTATTATTCCAATTTAAAAAAAAAAGCAAACATAAGTGTAAACAAAGGAAGGGGCTACAATGCTTGATAAGAAATGTACTCATTATCTTGCCCATGTAATTGTAACACCTCTGTACAGTTTTTTCACAATAAAAAATAAAAAAATAGCAAACATCTGGGGATTCTTTTTATAATTTATTCTTTTTAAATTTTTGTTTTAAATAATTTATTTTAGACTTATTCTTGTGCCAGCTAATAAGTTTATTGTAGAAAAGAAAGCAATATATTTCAGTTTAAAAACAGAACTATTCACCAGCCTGCGTTGTTCCTATCACATGACTTAAAATAACTTTTGGCAATTTCCAGAAGACATACTTATGTTTAAACAAAAACTTGGACACTTGACCGGGTATGTGTACAGTTGATTCACTTGTATCTAAGGGTTAATTGAAGAGAGAGGCTTGCTAAACTCTTCTAAGTAACCGAGCCACATTATAATGATTTCATAGCATCTGCAAGATGAGTTTGTAAAAGGCCATACTCATTTTAATGTTCAACGTCTAATTTCTTTTTTTTCCCCTGGTTTCCAGGGCTCCTGTAATCCTATTCAAGGTTACTCATTCTCCGTTCACTTTTCTTTCTGGTAGAATCCTGCATCAGCAGCAGCTCTGTCCCTGAATTTTAACCGTTATTTCTTTCTGGATGTTTGCCCACACACTTCTCCATTTATCTGTCTTTTATCCCAATCATAGCCAAGATTCTTGATGACAGGGTCTGCGGACATTACATCATCTTCTAGTTCCTCATTTATAACTCAATGCAGTCAATGTCCTATGTTCACGATCTATTAACAACATTGATGACTTGGACAACCATAATCCTTACAAGGCTTATATATGACCCTTCTGACTTCTCCATTTCACCTCCCTTGGTGTCAGGACCATGTTCATACCTGGTTACCCTCTCAACTGTTTGTTCCTCTCTTTCCTCCTGCCTCCATTGACTTTCCATGATAGTGTACTATTTCTCAGGATGATATTCTTGTGTTGTTTATTTTTTTCATCCTGCTCTACACCTTCCCTAGCTGTTTTAGTCTAGTGACTCAAAAATCTATATTTTCTGTTTCTACAGTATGTATTATCTATGTAAATTGTGCATATATTGGCAAAAAAAGAGAATGGTAACTGTCTTTGAGTGATAGGACCTAGGATCATTGTCATTTTTTATTTTGTAGTTTATTCTACATTTTCTACAGTTTTTATGTGGACAATAAACCATTTTTTTTCTCTGTAAAAAAAATCTATATTTCAAACTCAGTTTCTTCCTCAAGGTCTACACGCACTGGAACAGCAGACCCTGATTATATCCACATGGATATATAGCAGGTTTTGCCTTCTTTCTCTTTATGGTCTCCCTTTGCCAGACACAAACCTCCCTCCCCCTTCAAGATATAGCATCATCTTGTACTAGCCATCATCTTTTACTGAATCCAATAAAGGATTTATCATGCCATCTAAGAAAATTCTTCGGTACCTTCTTTTTCATATGTAACTAACTTGAGTTCATTTGTTCATTGGATCTCTATACTGAGATTCTCTTAACCAGGAGATGAGAAACAATGAGAACCTGAAGTCAAGTGGTGGCAAAGTCACCATGTCTTAAACTTTGCAGTCTTCTTTCTGCTGCTATGGACTCTGTAGAGGACCATCTCCTACAGCTCCTATGGGATAGTTCATTGCCTTCTACTTTGTGTTTCCTCAAACTCCTTGTAAATCATGCATCTCTGTTCCTCTCATTTCCATATCTGTCTCCCTATTTTAGATGATAATCTTCTTCAGTAAAGAGATTAAATTGTATTCTCACCCCTACCCATCCCACAGAGCACAAGACATTTTCTACCTGGTAATTAAGTGAACCCAAAAAAGAAATAAATAAAGATTCTTTAATTGAAGAATAAAGACTAGAATTTGAAAAAAATATATAAAAGCATAATCAAATAAGCAATGCACCTATTTGATCATATTTGCTGGACATTCCATGCATGTCATAAATGCTGGGACTAGGAGCATGGTTGGATAATGTGTCATTGTGCTTATTCAACCAGAATTACCACCCAGACAATTGAGAAACCCACACCAAGTTAAAAATAAATCACATAGCTGGACATAGGTAATCCTAACTACTCAGTAGGCTGAAATCTGGGAATTATGGCACAAAACCAGCCAGGGATAAAAGTCCCAGTGAGATGCTTAATTCCAATTAACCACTCAAAAAACAGAAGTGGAACAGTGGCTCAAAGTGATAGAGTGCTAGCTTTTGCCCAGGCTCTGAGTTCAATCCCCACAAACAACAACAACAACAACAACAACAAGCACATAGATACCCAGAAAAAAATGTTCTAATGAATCATACATCTAAAATATGCTTCTTGAAAACAAACAATCATTTGTTTCAGTAAAATATAACTGGCACTGGTGGCTCATGCCTATAACCTTAGCTACTCAGACGCTGAGATCTGAGGATCATGGTTCAAAGTCAGCCTGGGCAGGAAAGTCCATGAGATCCTTTTCTCCAATTAAGCACCAGAAAACCAGAAGTGGTGCTGTGGTACAGCACTAACCTTGAGCAAAAAAGGTCAGGGGCAAGAGCTCAAGCCCTTATTAGTTCAAGCCCCATGACCAACAAAAAGAAAGTAATAATAACCCCCAAATTTCCTAATTTCAATTCCCTTGGCCCTAAATTCTCATTTTTGTGGATAGGTTTCCTTTCCATTCCATATGCTGGCCAATGAAATGAGGGAAGGATTATATGATTTCTTTAAAAAATGCATTTAAAATTCATTTCAATATCAATTAAGCAAAGTTTCTGAACAAAATCATAAAGCTCAGATCTCAAGAATTTATCAATGTAAGGAATATTTAAGTTATCATTTATAACACCTAATCAACTTAATACAATAATTAAAAGACAAAATATATCTGGGATGGTCTCTGGTACCAGAGAAGAAGGCTTAAGAATAACTCACACAATTTCTTCTGCTTACTGTAAGTCTAAACAACCAAATACAAATTGTAACTAACAGAAGACCTTTAGTAGGTGATTAGATCAAGAAAATGTGGTATGTATACACAATGGAATTCTCTGCTTCCATCAGAAAGAGTGACATTGTCCCACTCATAAGGAAATGGAAAGACTTGAAAAAAATCATATTGAGTGAAGTAAGCCAGATGCAAAGAAACATAGGCACCCTAGTTTTCCTTATTTTTAATAATTAGTATATGTCAGGATAATCCTAGCAGAGGATCAAAATAGCACAATAGCTTTGTACATAGGAACATATAAAATGATGTTAATTGAAATTAACTCCAATATACGAAAACAGAGGTTTGGGAGTTTTTTGTTTTCTTTTCATTTTCGTTATAAATTTACTATGTGAAGTTATTTCTTTTTTTTAATATGTTCTGTTTGGTTTTGTTTTCCTTTCCCTGTTGTCACTGTTTTTTTATTTTGGTACCCTGTGTCTTGTATATATGTTTATCTGATCTGGGGAAGGGAAAGGGAACAACAAAACAGTTAGACAAAGGACCAATGCAACAGTGAGACTCACAAGAACACTATGTTGGAAATGAACTTTACAACTTGGTGGGGGAGAAACGTTCGGGCCGGTGGGAGGTACTTATGTAACTGCAATTTCTCTGTACATCACCCTTAGGATAAAATTTTTTTAAAGACAGAAAAGTAAGGAGAAGAAGGCACATTGGCTAAGCTAGTGCTGAGTTCCCTGGGCTTGCTTAGTTTGGCTCCTGTTTTTGCCCATTCAAGGTGCTGTAATGAAAGAGATGGAATCTGGTAGTCTCAATTAAGAAAACAATTTGTATTTGGTGTCTAGCATGGGGCAGGTCTCCCACATGGATGCCAGCTTTTCTTTGTGCCTTCACATGGTCAAGTGATGCCCCTTGGGTGGTATATGGAAAGCATGTAAGCTATTCTTGAAAGCTCAGAAGACAAAAGGACAGATAAAAGGGAGCCCTGGAGAGAAGAATTATTTTCATTAAACGTGCTCTATCCAAGTGGAAATGTTGAAAACAACATTGCCTGTGCTGGTTTCCTCCCCATCACATACCACAGTCACACCAAGTCTGGATAAAGCTTGTTGATTGTTACCGTGTTCACCTACAGCATGGGTCCCTCATCCTTCCCCTTATCCTTCCCTGCTGAGAGTTCTGGACACAGAGCTTGTAAGATGATGCTCTGTTTGCTAGATACCATTGCTCTTTACAGAAAGGGTCAACACCTAACATTTGAAAAAAACAGATTGGCAGAATGGATACAAAACTTTGTTTCAGTAACATGTTGTTTAGAAGAAAATCCTTTAAATATCTTTACAGGTAAAGTAAAAGGAAAAATCAAAGGAGATGTGCTTGCTGATATGAATCAAAAGAATGCTGGAGTGGCCATACAAATATTTGATGAAGTGCACTCTGTATCAAAGAATGTTAACAACCACTACATAGTTATGAAATGACTAATTCACTAAGAATGTGGAGCAACGTAACATGTTTTCAACATATGTGGGCACCAACAATAGATTTCAAAATATATGAAGAAAAATCTACAAAGCAAACCAAATAAATATATAATTGTAATTGGGAAGTTGAACATAACCCTCTTAGTAATGAATAGAATCACCAGATATAAAATCAACAAACCCACAGAAGTTTTGAACAACACTATTCTCCAAAGGGACCTAATAAATATTCATAGGACACATTATCCTTCAATAGAAAAACACACATTCCTTCAAAATCAAAACATTCACTATTACCATGGGTTATGAAAAAAAACCTTCTCTCACAAATTTTGCAAAAAGAAATTCTAGAAGGGTAAACAAAGGAGGAGGCTGCAATGCTTGATAAGAAATGTACGCATTATCCTGCCCATGTAATTGTAACCCCTCTGTACAGTATGTTCACAAAATAAAATAAAATAAAATAAATTCTACAAAATATGATCTCTAACCATAGTGAGATCCAATTAGACACACACACAAATAAATAAATGAATGAATACTAGGGAAGCTTTCATGTACTTTTAAATTAGTCAACATCTTCTTAAATAATCCATGGTGGTTAAAGAATGTTCATGTAAAATTAGAAGGAAATACATTGAAGCTAGGTGCAATTCATATTTGAAATATCAGAACTCAGGAGGCAGGAGGATGGTGAGTATATTGAGAACAGCCTCAATTACATAGTAGGACAAGTTTCTCATTGTTTTGATTTATCACCTGACAGGACAGCTTAAAGGGAAGAGTTGCTCATTTTTGGTTCAGTCCATGATCATTTGTTCCATAAGTGTGGCCTCGGTATCGTGGTGCCAGAAGTATGTGGCAGAGGTTAATCAACGCATGGTGGACAGACAGGAAGTAGAAAGCAAGTCTGGGACCAGGAGTCAGTCATAATCTTCAGCCACAGACTCCCAGAACCTACCTTTTCCAGCTAAACTCCAACCCCTGAATTTCCTAGAAACTCACAAAATAGCACCAGCAGCTTGGGACCAAGCATTTGACATATGAGCCTTCTGTGGGGGCATATTCAAATGATAACACACATCATTAAGAAATTGCTAATTAAAACAATGATATGACAATATGTACCTGTTAGAATGGGGAACCCCCAAATTCTGGTAATACCAATACTGTGAAGGACATGAGGCCATTCAGCACTGTAATGAAAGCAAAGGACATAGCCACTTAGAAACAAAACACAAAACGTACTCCTAACACCTGATACAGAAATAGCATGCTCTGGTATTTATCCAAAGCCTTGAAAATGTAAACTCTTACAAAACTAGCATATCTATATAGTGGAAGCTTTACCCATGGTTGTTAAAACTGGCAAATTTATGTAGAAGATAGATAGATAGATAGATAGATAGATAGATAGATAGATAGATAGATAGATAGATAGATAGATAGGCAGGCAGACAAAGATAGATAATGCATATATTTTACATTTACTATATGTATTATATTACCTATAGGTACATAAATAGATTTACAGATTAAAGGAGAGATGAAAAGGCAAAACACAGACAATTTTTAGGGCATGAGACTATTCAAAATAATACTATGTTGGAGAATATATATCAATTAAAAATTTAAATGTTGAAATAAATGAATACAAATCAAAATCTGTAGGCTGTAGCTGAAGCAGTTCCTAGAAATAAATTTATTACTCTGAAATTAGTCATTTAAGCTTCCTACTCAAAGAACTAGCAAAAGAATAAAAGAAGCCCAAGTCAGGCAGGAAAAAAATATTAGAGATAAGGAAAAGCACTAATGAAACTTAAACTAGAAAAACAATAGAAAAAAATCAGTGAAACCAAGAACTTGTCCTTAAAAATGGCCAGTAAAGTAAAAAAAAAATGCCCAGAGTAATAAACAAAGCAAAAATGAGAGAAAATGCAAATTACCGACATCACAGTTGAAAAATGGTGTCAGTAAATGCCATTCAGGTATTAATAAATAGATGAGTACAAAAATAGTGCCAAGTATCGCAGTTCAACAAGATAAGGAAAGGAACTAACTTGCTGAAAGCACAAATTATCAGCGCAATTTCACAGAAGGCCAGATGGCAAATACATTCAGGACAAACATGGCTTAGAATATGTATTTGTCTGTCTAGGACCTACCATATTTTACATCTAGACTTTCATCAATATAAACATTATTTCTCAATATAAACATAAATATAAACATATCTACACACAAACTTCCTCTCTGTAAAAGCATACATGTATATGTATATATTTATATACCTACATGTACATATACATATATCTATATACATATATGCATCATCAGGTTTTAGCTAATTTTTATGATATTATTTGAGGAACTCATTCAAGTCATGAACAGGGGTCATATTTGTTTGATCATGAACTTGACTAAGGTCTGTTGTTCATCCCCTAAACAAGTCAGAGCCTGTGTCATGTTTCTATGCAAACTTTAGGACTTAAGTGCCAACACACTACACATTATATCATGGCGTTCTATAAAATGTTGGGAAAATTTATATTTCACCTAAAACTAATTTGTGACTGAGCTTGCTTCATTACTGGGCATTATCATTAGTTGAATTTTTCTGATCTAATGAAAGAAAATATTTTATTTTTAAAAGTATTTCTTTATCAGTCGACATATAGAAATGGTGTGTGTGTGTGTGTGTGTGTTTATGTGTATGTGTGTGTGTGTGGTATGTAGTATGTATTTTACTAGGGACTGAATTCTAGGTCTTGTGGTTGCTAGGCAGACACTATGTTACTCAAACCATTCTTCTAACCCACGAGCTGATTTCTCCTACTCTTTGTACATTTGTGTTTTTCTTTGATAGAGTTCTTATTTAGATATTTTTTAAGGAGATCTGCTAAATTAATGTCAAAACATTGAGAAGAAGAAAAAAGCTAAGGACAAACAATATTTACAATATATTTGACAGTGGATAAAAGTCATTAATATAAAGTGTTTTTAAACCAATAAGAAAATAGTGCACAAATTAATTGCTCAAGTGTATCCCTTGTTTTCAGAAGAATAATTACAATTCATAAATGAATATACCCAAATATTTAATAGGAAATATTACTACATTGATTCCTCTCTGTCCATCTCTTTCTTTTCTCTGATTTCTATCTCTATTTCTCAGAGATGAATCCTAGGTTCATTTTTCTTACTTTTGTCAAAAAATTGATTCTAATACATTATACTTTTTATTTTACTTGACTCTTTATAATCTGTCTTGGATTTATTTTTCTGTAGCATATAAATTAGAGGGATTTATTTTTCAGTAACGTATAAATTAGAGTGCGGGATTTAAAAAATTACATGTTTGGAGCATCTTTTTTTTCTTATTTACAATGACCTTATTATTATTAGCAAGCTTTGCCATCAAACAGACAGTATGTAAATTAGAGCAGGTGCATGGAAGTCAATACTCTTTGAATTTATTTTAACATCTGCACTGTAATCACAGACCTAAAGCACACCACTTAACTCTTATTTGTAAAAATTGGATAAAGCAGAATTCACTATAGCAATAAATTAAATCATTTGAGCCCCGTTAATATGCAGCATGTTTTTAAGCTGGTAGGGTTTAACAGCTTTAGTAAGCTCTAGATCCCAAAAATCTGGCTTCTGTGGCCAGCTCAGTCCTGTCTCGGCTGTGTGACTTTGAATAAATCACTTACCTTCCTGGGCCTCTAATTTTTTCATCCGATTTTCTATATTATTGGTATAACTACTTTCCTCATGAACATGAGGAGCATTCATCTTCCAGGACCTCAAACACCCACCAAAAAAGCAAAACTTTTAGTTTCGCTCTACTTTTGCCAACATATTAGATACTATAAAACAATATATAGCATATCTTACCTTTAAAACTCTGCACCTATGGTTCAAACTTGTAATCCTGGCTACTCGGGAGGCTGAAATCTGAAGAGTAAGGTGTGAAGCCAGTCTGGGTAGAAAAAACTGAGAGATTCTTATTTCCAATTAATCAACTAAGAGGTGGAAGTGGAAATGTGGCTCAAGGAGTAGAATGCCAGCCTTGAGCGAAAAAGCTTCGGGAGAACACAAGGCCCTGAGTTCAAGCCCCAATAACATAACACACACACACACACACACACACACACACTCACACCATCTTCATACACACACACAAGAATATCATTTTTACACACACACACACAAACACCATCTTCATACACACACACACACACACACACGCACCACACAAGAATACCATTTTCACACACACACACACGCACACACACACACACACACACACACACACACACACACCACAAGACCACCAAAATTCACTGCCCATTGAGCATCCATTTATATTAATTATATATTAGTGTAGTCTGCCCAATTTTCTATTGGATTTGTTTCTTTTTCTTTCCCTTTGCTCTCTAACTTTTAGGTTGAGAGAAGATTGGGTTAAATGCCAGTTCTCACCTCACTCTGGAAATCACATAGATGTGGAAATTCTTTTTAAAATCTCAACATAAATTCCCCCTTTACACAGTCTTAAATAACCACCATTCCAAATCATGTCTGTAGCAATATGATCACCTTCCTCATGTTGCTAGGAATCTTCTCCCTTTGCTGATAGTTGTCTGAGCTGGAATGATCTGTGTGGGAGTGACAGCAGCGCAGTGGGGCCAAGAGGTGATTGGGGCCACCCAGCCCCAGCCCCAGCCCCAGCCCCAGCCCCCAGCCTCAGCCCCCAGCCCCAGCCCCCAGCCCCAGCCCCCAGCCCCAGCCCCCAGCCTCAGCCCCAGCCCCCAGCCCCAGCCCCAGCCCCAGCCCCCAGCCCCAGCCCCCAGCCCCAGCCCCAGCCCCAGCCCCAGCCCCAGCCCCAGCCCCCAGCCCCAGCCCCAGCCAAATCCCAGGCTTCTTAATGCCCACAAGAGCTCCGCTGATCCCACTGTAGGGTGAGTTCAAGGTAACACAGAACAATGAAGTACAACGAAGTTACAATGTAAGGACTGCTGTCCCTGCTAATAAACGTTCACCTTTTTTTATGTCATAAGGGTGGCAAGTATTTTGCTTGCCTATTTTATCTTTTTAGATTATGATTATGATTATATGATTGTTTTGGTACCAGGGCTTTAACTCAGGATTCTGGTCATGTTTTGTGTGGTGTGTGTGTGTGTGTGTGTGTGTGTGTGTGTGTGTGTGTGTGTGTGTGTGCGCACTCAAGGCTGGTACTCTATCATTTTTCAGCCTTGTGTGGTTAATTAAAGATAAGAGTCTCAGAGACTTTCTTGTCCAGGCTGGCTTTGAATCATGATTCTCAGATCTCATCCTTTTGAGTGTAACTAGGATTACAAGTGTGAGCCACCAGCACCCAGCCAGGGTTTAGTTTTAATGTTATCTTTGCCATCCGTTGAAAAACTTGTCATGTGTTCAAGAATGTTGATCCCATTCTTTATGAATTCTTGGCTTCCTTAAAAGCCCAATCAAATCAAAATCATACAAATATTTTCCTACACTTTCTTCTAATAGTTTTGTTGTTTTTTTTTAATCACCCAAGTTCTCAATGTGATCAACACTTTTGATCAGAAGCAAAAACATAACAAACTTGAACGATCTGAGGCAGAGTTGATTTATTATGCACGATCAGCTGCTTTCTCACCAGCATTTTTATATCCTGTGCTCACTGGATTACTGGAATGTGTTTTTCCAGATGCTTCAAGGCCATGCCAGCCAAGAAACTAAAGCCTTCTAGTGAATAACTGTTAGAATGGAGAAAACATATTTTACATGATCAAATCAATGAACTAAATGTGGTATAATATTAGTGAGTTGGTTTTTGTCCTTTTTTTAGAATTAGAACTAAGGTAAATAGATTTTACAGGCTTTCCAATATTAACCAAAACAATGCTGTATAACCTGGATTTGAGTTCCTAGGCAAGAACATATAATTTTTGGCTATTGTATCCCACATGGACTTAGTTAAAAAGACTGTCATGGGCTGGGAAGGTGGCTCAGTGGTAGAGTGCTTGCCTTGCATGCATGAGGCCATGGGTTCGATTCCTCAGCACCACATAAGCAGAAAAAAAAAGCCAAAGTGGTGCTATGGTTCAAGTGGTAGCACACTAGCCTTGAGCTGAAGAGCTGAGGGACAGCATCCAGGCCCAGAGTTCAGGCCCCACGACTGGACCCAAAAAAAAGAAGACTGTCATATTCTCTGAAGATCTAAGTCCCGACACCTGCTCATTTATGTACCATTGAAGAATGAAGTATGTTAATCTTTAAGGATAATGTATTACAGTATTTAATGACCTTTAGGTTTGGATTTCCACTGTGTTGGTTCGAATCTCACCTATACCACTTACCAGGGTAACTTAATAATCAGGTAAAGTCTCCAACCTGATTAATTTTTGACATCTATAACATGAGATAAATTCTAATATCTACCACGTATTTTGGTTAGAAGTATTTCAGAAAACCAGTATATAGAAAGTGTTCAGTTAGGCCTATGACTTGAATTAGTATTCTATTAATAAGAGCTACAAATTAATAGAACTTATATATTTGTATTTACATCATGAAGTAGCAAAAATAGTTACTTAATACGAACATAAGAAATATAGTTGTAAATTTTCTGTATTAGAAATTAGTAGAGTCCAGTTTCCCTTCCCCTTAGAGCAAATTCAGATAGATACAAGAGTTAAGGATAGCCTGACACTGGTGGCTCATGCCTGAAATCCTAGCTAGTCAAAGGCTCTGGGGATGACAGTTCAATACCAGCCCCGATTAAAAAAAAAAATCAAGACTCGAATCTCCTAGTAATCAGCAAGGATAGTGGAACACCATCCTTGAGCAAAAAAAGCCAAGCAAGAACTTGAGTGCTTAAGTTTGAGCCCCATCAACACAAAGACAAAGAAAGGGAGAAAGGCATAATATCAGCTACCAGCTTCTTTCTCCGTATGGCCCAACGCTCTACGCATTTATTCAGGTCTCTTTTCCCTTCATTTCAATTGCCCCTCTTTATGAAAAAGAGAGGCCTACACTAACATCACCTCCAATTTCATCTCCTGGACTCTGTTTGTTATATAACAAATAGGTTTGGATAGTCAGAGCATATTCACTTATGTTGCACAGTTACCACTATTGCTTCAATAATAAAAACAAATGAGGGTTTTACTGTTAAAGTGAGCATTACTTTCTATAATGAGGAGGTAGTCTTCCTTTGACTTTAACGTCTTGTCTTGTTAACATCTCTGTTTCTCTTCTTCCACTCTATCATAATAAAGCTGTTACTGGAAAGGAGGGGGGAAAGCAACCAACACCGAAGAATCACTGCTCTTAAGGGAAAGAGAAGACAATCACTGTTAAGCAAATCAAACTGGATGGCATGTTTTATGTCCAGCTTCCTCCTGCTGCCATTTTATTGTTGCTGAAATAAATACCAGCTACTGAAGTCTTATGAAAGCACATAAGCAATCCCATAAATCTGGCGGAGACGATGTAATCCATCTCCTCATAGAGAAAAAGAATGGCCTTCTAACAATGGTCCCAATATTCTGCCTTTAATATCTTCCAATTTTAGTGTAGAATTCTTTCATACGGAATTTGAAAATAGTCATGTGGCTATATTTAAACTTTGAAATTGCACCTACTTTTGCTTCATTTCCCAGTAGTTACTGCAAAGATTGTTCCATTATTTCTTAAGTTATAAAGTAATTTTACTGTAAATTTTTCCAAACACTTCACTGGCGTAAGATAAAACTGTACTTTGCTTACAACCAAACGAAGCAACATTTTTGTCATCAAAAGCCATTATCACTTCCTTTCCTAAAACTGTGAACAAAATCAGAATATATATATATATATATATATGTATACACACACACACACACACACACACACACATATATATATCACCCCCATTTAGATATGGTACTTTTTTTCCCTTAGGTATGCATCTAATATTTGTTATCTTTGTATCTGATTTTTTTGAGGCAGAACACTGCAACTGTAGTATATAAACCCAACAAAGAGGTAGATTATGTATTTTTTATCTCTATGGCATAAACAGTCCTCTCTGAAACCCAGGCATAAAATAACAAGATGAAAATATTATGTGTGTGGCTCATTCAGTGGAGACTACCCTCACCTTCCAGCTCCAGCTATGTTTTCATGGAAATAATATTGAACATAGAAGACTAGAATATTCTTACAGTTATTTCTAATGTGGAAATGTTGTATTGACATGACTGGAGAGAAAATGCCAATGTTTAGGAAGACCTCAAGTTTAGTGGAGGCTTGTTATGTGCTTTTACATCCTGAGTGTAAAAGATGGGCAAAAAAGACCATTTTTTAAAGTAAAATATTTACATGGTACTCATAAGTTGACATATCCAATTTAAATTCCTGTCTGTGTATACACACACACACACACACACACACACACACACACACACACACACACACTTTCTTCTCTCTATATATATCTATATATCTATAGATAAATAGATATATCTCTTTAACCACTAAAAACAATGATTTTAGAGAAACTCTCTTGCTTTTTCCCCCTTTGTCCAGGTTATTCTTTTTAACTCTTTGTCATTTTCCTCTGATTAGTTTATAGCTCTGTCGTACCAGCTGTTTCATTCTGTAACTCTAAAACCCTATCACTGGGGAGTTCTGTGTAATTGCCCATAATATGTACCGCATTATCCATTTCAGGGACCGTGCTGAAAGACAGCAGCAATAAGGGGGTTTCTAAAGGCAGTCTGGCTTACACTAATGGACCTAACAGGAAGGAAATGCAATTTGAAAGAAGCTGATGCATATGTTCTATTGCTGAATATAATGTTTGATTTAATTATTAACTGTCAGTGATGGAGAGGCAGACCTTGTTTGACTCTACTTGGAGTGCAAAGCTTCACATTCAAAGAAAACAAATGACAAAAGTTTCATCTTTCCACCCAGAACTTAACCAAAGATTATGATCTTTATTTTCACCAATACACCAAAGTTTTCTGAATTACTTTTATTTTAGACACACATTGGGCATTTGTGGGGAGGGACAGAATCCCTATTTTTGAGAACACATCAATGAAAATTTCTGGCTAGGATTTTGCTTTTCTCCCCTACTATGCTTCTCTCTCTCTCTCTCTCTCTCTCTCTCTCTCTCTCTCTCTCTCTCTCTCTCTCTCTCTCTCTCTCTCTCTCTCTCTCTCTCTCTCTCTCTCTCTCTCTCTCTCTGTCTCTCTCTGTCTCTCTCTGTCTCTCTCTCCTCTTTCTCTTTCTCTCACACTGTCTTCTCCCTCCCCTCTGTCCTCCTCTCACCCTCCTTCCTTCTCTTCTTTGCTACTAGTTTTATACATGAAAATTTACTCTGAGTGGATTTGAATGAAAGTCTGAGTCCTAGGCTATGTATCTTTCTAAATCCCCTACCAGTTGAGGATTCTCACATGTGTTGACTGGCAGAAGCCATCTCAGGGAGGAGAGCCGGGATGCATTGCTCTCTTTGTCTTCCTCCTTTTCTCTGAATGAGTGATTTGGCACTCAGCTCCCATCCCATTTCTTTTCATTGGCATTTTGTGACTTCCAGTAATGCTCTTTTTCTCATTTTAAAAGCCCCTAATTGTATGTGAAAGGCAGAGAGCAAACATATTTACGTCTCTTCTTAGTTACTTTATTCCTCCATGGGTAGAAAATGGCCCAAGACACACAAAGAAATGGGGATCCGCCCTCTGAATGTACAAGGGAGTTTGATGAACAAAATAAAATAATGCTCGACTGGGTCAGTCAGTTGGAAGAGAAGGGTTTAGTACTATCTGTAGAGAGAATAACAGAGCTGTGTAATTTCAGTTGTACATTTTATATCTATCTGGTGTGATTATTATCTTTGACACTAGCCTAGGCAGATGTATAACTGGGCTGAAATTAAACAATAGTGATGATATTTGGAGCTCATCCAAAATTGTTCTCTATTGTTGACGTAAGTGGCTCCAACATCATTATTTCGTCCATCATTTCTCATTTTTATTACACATATGTTCTTGCATATAGAAGCACAAAACATCAACTCAGTGGGAGGTATTTTTCTTTATGATTTCAAAAGGAATTGTTTATTTTTGTCATGAGGATAATAGAAAGCAATGAAGCTTCCTGAAAGGTACAATACCACAATTCAAATGTCTAATTGATTTAGACAGATTAAAGGGAAAAAATGGAAGGCCAATCTATATTTGGTCTAAGAAAAGAAATACCCGTTTTTGAGTGTTTCCATTCTGTTTTAGGCTAAAGGCTCACCTCTGCTAAGTATAAATGACTGAAATCTGGCTCCCATAGTATTATCAACAGCCTATGAGAGTTTCATTCTAAGGAATGAGAAGAAGATAATTTATTCATGGAAATGCATAATGAACGCAGTGCTTGATGAACTTAAAGAAATTCAAGCTATAATCCTAGCTATTCAGTAGGCTGAGATCTCAGGATTGTGGTTTAAAGCCAGCCTGAGCAGAAAAGTACTTGAGACTCCATCTTCAATTAGCCAGCAAAAACAAGGTCTGGGGTTGTAGCTGAAGTGGTAAGAGTTCAACCTTGAGCAAGATAGCCAAGTGAGAGCATGAGGCACTGAGTTCAAGACCTGGTACTGGCAAATTTAAAATACGATCATTTCAATTTGAAATAATATATTAAGTGACAGATTTTATCATTTAAACCCAATTGGCTATTTTTATGTACCTCTCTCCCTTAGTGCTGTTAGAAAAGTCTAATAAATTCTTTTTAAAAATAGCTTTAAAGGAACTTAAATCTTTCTATAGTTGGCTTCCCTTCTACTTTAAATAATGTGTCATTTGTTGTAATTTTAAATAAATTATACATAATGTATACTATGAACATATCAAATGAATAAATAAAACTTTACTTCAATGTAATTTTTGAATACTAAACAATTTAAATATTCTGAATATTCAAAAAGTGTTTCCTTGAACCGTGACCTGACTGTCCTTTTCAAAATATAGATATATTCCATGTAGGGGCTGGCTTATCCTATATTCAAAAGGGAGAAATTGCTTTTGAATTGGAGTAGTTACCTTTTCAAATGCACAAACACACACGTGTGTGTGTGTGTGTGTATGTTGCTAAGAAACTTCTGTGGAAAGCTAGCACTTCCAGTCTTTGTGAGTACGTGTGAGGTGTGGTGTCTTGTTTTGTTTTCTTGATGTCCCTGCATATCTACCAAACAGGCCCCAAATCCTTGCAAGGATAAAGACACCTATAGCTATGGGCTGATGAAATGAGGTCCACCCAAACACCAAGACATCTGTTTATCTATATACAGCGCAAATATTTGCCTGTGCAGGTATATCTTCCTTTTTAATATGATTCTTCTGGGCAGCCAAGCAGGTGTTCTGGCTGCGTGCTAATCAGGGAAAGGCTGTCTGAAATATGCATCTGCACACTGACATCTGGGCATAGATTGTCCAAACACACGCTCAAGTGGAAGAGTCTTAGGAAATGAGCCTCCTTCGCTTGACTTAGGAGAAGCGGCACATATTGCATGTAGGAGAAAAATAAAAGCCACATTCACAGGGCGCTGGGGACTGGGACATTTTTACATGTGGTAGATGAGGTGACTAGAAGGCAGGCACAAACTAACAAGCTGCCTGAGTTGAAGACAACTGGGTAAAAGTTTCTAGGTGATGTGGAATAGCAAATTGTTCTGCGACGACAGGATTGGCTTTCCAGGAAGCAGGAGGTCAAGGGTTATTGAGAGGAAAGCAGAGAGAGATGGCTGATGTTTATGCAGAAGTTTCCTATTTCGGATGTTCATTTTGTTCCTTTTGCTTCTTTTTATTTTAATTCCTCCTGTTTCTTTTTTTTTAACTCCTCGGGGACACCTCTATTCTTCTTCTTCTTCTTAAAATAAGAACTGAATTTTGCTGGATGGGGATTTTTTTTTTCAGAATACAAAATATGTTGAGTTGGATTAATTAGAATATTTCACAGTAACTTTCCTGCTTTCCATTACCCTCTTCACAAAGTTAAATGCAAATTCTTACAGGACTCATAAACTCAAGTCACATTTTCTGGATACATTTCTATAGGTGCTAGACAAGTAACGTAGCATAATAACGAAGGGAACAACTGAAAAAAAAAATGAACAAATGGAAGATATGCCACAAAATATATTCGCAGCTTCTAAAATGTGTTCCGTTCTGAATTTTTATTGGGTCCATCTGCCCTACCATATATTAACACCCACAGTTGTCTCAAAGATATACATCCCTATCTTAAAATATTTAAGATTAAAGTGAATTACCTTGGACTTTTATGTTTTGTGTAAGTTACAAGTTTGTGCCTGCTTTGGTTTCAACCTAAAAATTCTCAGAGGAAGAAATAACTGTACTTTTGAAGCCATGAAATGGAACTGAGTTTGGATTATATATTAAATTCCTCATTCTCTACCGCAGCCTAGAATGAAGCTCTGAGGACAACCTAGAGACCACTCTAGTCTCCTTTGCCAGTGCTCACAGTGGCTGAATTTTCCCATGCATTTCCAACTAGTTGGACTTATATTCCTTTATCTTCTCAATGACTAACCTTAGCCAGCAAAGATGCAGTGGGCAGTAAGTCCTCAGTGTAAACCACATTTTTCCAGATTTATCCGTATCCATCCTTGATTTATTTTTAATGCTAAGCAACTGTGTGGTTTAGGCAATGACAATATTTCCTCTATAATAAGATCCCATACTTAAGTGAGGAGAACAGGAGGTCTAACACAAACATCTTGAAAGTTTTCCAAAACTCTACTTTGTCAGTATCATTAACAGTAAATTCTAGGAGACAGGATGATACAAGACTTTATTATTATGTACAGAGAAGTTCCTCCCTCCCTGTTCTGCAATCCCATGACATCTGCTTCTACTTCAACGTCCTGTTTAAATGACACCAGTACCAGAATTATTCTTATCCTAACTGGGAGTCGAATCAATATATTCCTTTTTTAATCTTTCCTTTTCTTTCTTCTTTTATTTTTCCTGTCCCGAGGCTTGGTCTCGAATCCTGAATGTCATCCCAGAGCTTTTCTTGCTCAGGTCTAGAGCACTGGATGTTTAAAAGGACTTAAATGGTTTTACTTTTCTGCTATTGTTTCTAACATATTTATAAGATGATTTTTTTGTTGCTTTGTATGTCCCTCCCCCATAGTATAACCCCTGTTTTCACTGTATTTGATGTTGGTATAATTTGGGGAAGGGAAGGGAAAAAATCAGATTGCTTAAATAGGGATACTGGTGGACCCATTGCAACAATGAGATGTACAAGACGTTATGTCAAAAAACGAACTTTACAACTTTGGAGGGGGGGGAGTGTAGTCATGGAGATGGAGGGCAGGGATGGTAGGGGAAAAACAAAGGAAAAACACAGTAAAATAAAACTTCTTAACAAATAAAAAAATTGAACAAAAAATTAAGAATCTCCAACACTTTCTTACTTGGGCTGTCTTTGAACCTTGCTCTTCAGATTTTAGCCTCCTGTTTGGCTAGGACTTCACACATGAGCCACCATTGCCCAGAAAGTCAATGTATTTTTAGTTGAAGATGTTTAGCC